>NC_041405.2:46826202-48026202 GCF_900747795.2 Erpetoichthys calabaricus
GTTGCATTTTTTGCTCTACTTTTTAAAAAAATAATATGGCACCTTGGTCTGTTTTTCAACTAAAACTGCATGTTTCACATGTTTTTCATTCATCTGGCACCCCTTTCCCTGCTATTCTTAGTCGTGTATGTTCTTTACCGTAGTAAAATCATCATTTTGTCTACCTCGGGCATTGGGCTATATTTTGGGCAAATTCACTATTTTTAAGCTGTCCTTGGGCTATAAATTTTTTAGGGGCCTGGCAACCCTGAGCATTTCCTAGTTACTCTGAAATGTTGTGTACGCATAGCTCAGAGTTGCCATAAATATACACATGTTCCCTCATCAAGTTTTCTTTTATAAATCCCAATGTTTGTATGGTAAGTTGCATACACACATTTCAAGCCTTTTTTTTTTGTGTGTCCGCAAGTGTTATAAATGAAGCCCCTGGAGTTCAATAGAGAGTAAAGCCTAGGACAGATCTGTATGTGGTTGACAGTCTGTGGTCCAGGAGGGAGTAAAGGGCAATGATGACGATGATGCTATAGCCATGCCGTGGTTTATGAAAAGTGGTGTATTTTTTATAGGTTAACATGTTTAGAATGGGGCGGCACGGTGGCGCTGCTGCCTCGCAGTTGGGAGACCTGGGGACCTGGGTTTGCTTCCCGGGTCCTCCCTGCGTGGAGTTTGCAAGTTCTCTGCGTGGGTTTCCTCCGGGCGCTCTGGTTTCCTCCCACAGTCCAAAAACTTGCAGGTTAGGTGGATTGGCGATTCTAAATTGGCCCTAGTGTGTGCTTGGTGTGTTTGTGTGTGTCCTGCGGTGGGTTGGCACCCTGCCCGGGATTGGTTCCTGCCTTGTGCCCTGTGTTGGCTGGGATTGGCTCCAGCAGACCCCTCTGACCCTGTGTTTGGATTCAGCGGGTTGGAAAATGGATGGATGGAAATGAAAAACTAAAACTAAACGAAACTATTAAAGTAGCTGGAAAGACTAACTGAAATAATAATTTACTAAAATATTTTTAGTTTTCGTTTTTGAATGAATATTCTTGCCATTAGTTTTTAACCCTTGTAAGTTTTTTAACTCTAAAACAGAAAGTCATCCACCACGAGCCGTCCCCGCACATATTCATCCACTGAATGGTGGCTGGTGACGGAGGGCGGCTGTTCACACAGCATTTGCGGAGACAGAGCAAGCTGAGTGCGGATGCGTAAAGCGTATGAAATAGAAAGGGAATTGCGTGCCGCCTTTCTTTGTGCTTGTTTTATATCAATATGTAATTCAAATGGCTGGAATCAGAATGTGCTGGTCAACAAAAACTTTACCGTATGGACAGAAAAATCACGAGTGAGTGACGTTTCAGTTTATTTCTCAAGTGTCTGCTTTTTGTTGAAAGCAATTCACCTGCCACTTCGCGCAGGAGAAATCGTTTTTACTTTCTCATATACAAAGTATAGAGAAAGTATAGTTATCATGAAAAAATTTGACCTCGATATTTTGATGAATCTTGACGTTATAGACCTCCCACAGTCCAAAAATACTGTTTTTTGGAATTGTGTGTGTGTCTGTGTGTGTGCGTGTGTGTGTGTGTGTAAACACGATAACTCAAAAATGCAACTAGATAGATGGATGAAATTCGGCATGTGGTTGTCACGCCACAATTGTAGATCTGTATTAACTTTTGGGCCAAATCCATACCGGAAATGGTACTTTACCTAAACATGTATGATTTTTTTATTTTTTTATTTATGCAGCTGCAGAGTCCGATTTATTCAACATTACTTTTATAATAATTGTTCAATATATTATTAATTTGATTTGTTGGTGATGGTTCCTTAATGTACATAATATAAAAATATAATCATTGTCTTGCAGTTTACTCCTCACATATCCATATCTGAGTATACAAGAAAGTCGAGGGGAGACCATTCCCGATTTTTGAAAATTTAATGGTACTGATTGAGAGACTGTCTAGGTCATCATACAAGATCAGCATATTGTTGCTGACCAATCACTTTTGCTTTAAAAACATCGTTTAACAATGAAGCAATGCAAACAAAAGGTAAAGAGTCTGACAAGTTTTTAGTTCATATTCACAACTCAAAATACCTGATATTGTGAAAGTAAACCATTAGCAGAATTATATTTTAAAATATTTGTCTCCCTTTTTTCAATGTTTTTCTCTCTCTCTCACAAAATAGATAGTTGAAATATCATATTCTTTTTGTTCTTAACATCAGCCATATCATACATATTGCATACCAGGGAGTTTTCCTGCCAGACATTCAAACCTGCTGCGGTAGGCTCCAGGTTTCCTGTGATCCTGCTCTGGATAAACATTTTTAGATAATGTACAGTATATGTTGTTCTTAATCTCAGACGCTGTCTCTGTTGTTTTATGCCTGTCCGTATTCCTATTACCTGCTCTTGCTCTGCTCATTATGGGTTTACTGTTCTTATGGTAGGCTATTCATGACTCACCACCTCTAACCTTCACACTACATGCTTGTTCTTGTTTGTTTCCCTCAATACAGCTACGTGGGGTCTGCACACTCATTCAAGTCTAAGAGCCCAGTTCTTCCTAAGCCCCTGTGATTTTCATGAGAAGATATTTTTAAAATTATACAATTGTGTAAAATTATTCATATTCAGTATCTAGTTTTGATTATGCTTGTTTTTATCAGACAAAAAACAAAACCAGATAGTAAACCAGGCAGTGTAGTAAGCTTCCACTAACATTAAACTCCTATCCAAATCTGTTAAGTGTATAGTTCTGTCTGATTGTGACACACAACTAACTCCATAGGCGCTCCATGCCATAATTACTAAAACTAAAACTGAAACTAATATATATAAAAATAAATAGAAATGTCTTTGTGAAATAAAAACTAAACTAAAACTAAAAGTACACAATGAAGAAAAACTAAAACTAAACTGAATTTCCAAGTAAGGTCAGAAAAAATATAGAAATAAAATCTAATATAAAAAGGCAAAACTATAATAACCTTGATGTCCACCCTGTGTGAGCCCAGCTAAATAGTTGTCTGTTTATTAAAAATACTTACAGGACGTAGTTGGGACTCTGTCCCCCATTTGCCATCATAATGCACTGGATTCATCATGGCATGGTATAGTGTAGGGTTCAAAGAGTGCCTCATGCCAACTTCCTAATTTGGCAATTTAGCTGTTAATGTAGCTCAGTTCTGGCTCATACACCAAAAGTTCGAATGGTTTGAAATCTGATGACTTGGAAAACCGTAGGATTAAGTTAAATTTTGTTGGGCATTTTTGACACATGAAGTATTGTTACCGTAAAAAAAAAGCCCATTTGAACATTGGTACACTACTACCATGAAAGGAAGCACCTGATTGGCAATGAAACTCCTGTGTTTGCTCTGCTCATATCAAAATCTGTAAGATGGATCCTTGGACACACAAAGCTGTCAGAATGTAGTAGTCCTTCCGTGATGAATTAACAGAAGCCAGAATTGATCGGATTAGTCTTTCAGTGTTCAGCCAGCTATATCACATGTTCTTGTTTTTTTCACAGACAGGAATGAAATTCAGATGTGTCATTGTCTGCCATGTGAGCTCTGTGACAAAGCCAATGACTCATGCACTTTATTCCTATTATCCTACTTGGCGTTTAGTTAACTGACTATGTTTCTTCTGTTATTCGTTACAGAGGTTGTGGTAGCCTCTGCTGGGCCATTTCATTAATGGACTCTGTTGACAACTGGACCACTACTGGCTGAATATTTCTGAGTGGTGTGCCCATTCTCTATGTTCCTATCATTCATGAAAACTTAAGCAAGATGGTTTCCCAAACACATTAATTAATAGCAGTGCATCTGGTTCCTGCTGAAAGGAAGCCTGTTAATGGTAGTCTTGAACATTCTTATTTGTACTTAAAATGTTAAATCAGTTTTGACAAAATTAACTGTTCCATTCAACAAAGGCTGTATTTTCTAAGTTCTCCAAAATACAGTCAAGATATGAATCTCCCAAAAATCCTACTACTGTACTACACTAACTGGCAATTTATTTCATGCGTCTCCTTGTAGTGAGAAGTTAAGCAAAATGACACATTTTATTGGCTAACAGAAGGGGCCTGAGTTGCCTCGAAAGCTTGCATAGTGTAACCTTTCCAGTCAGCCAATAAAAGGCGTCATTTTGCTTAACTTCTCACTACATCCATAATGGCTAACACGGTACAACACCTTAGTAGTTCAGACATACAAGACACTGAAATATGTGTGTGTCCTTGCAAAGAAAAACTTTCTAATATCTGTGTGAGATTCAGCATTAACATGTTACCATCTGTGTCCCTGTGTTCAGCTTGAAGGACCTCATTAAAATAATAACTGGAAGCTTAAGGCAAATGGAGTCCCAATATCCTCTGCACATCCTTTATACCCCCTTTGCAAAATTTCTGCAAAAAGCACCTGCCAGACCACTACCTTTACTTTCAGTTTGGCAACGTGATCTCCTTTCTTCTGATAATATCTCGTAGGAAGATATCCTTAACAATATTTCAACATCCTTCAAAAACCCCAACTATCAGCATTCACAATTTAAATTTGTACATCACCTGTACCTCACTCCTCACTTTTCTTCATAAGTTCTGGAACTGCCCTCCAGTTTATGCTTTTTGGATGAATGCTCCCAACTGTCTTTCTAATATTTTTCCCGTTAACATTTCTCATTTGTCTCATATATTTCTTCTTCTGGACCTCTATTCTCTTACCTTGACTTCTGTCCAGTGAAGGTTATTGTGTCTGGGTACCACCTCTGCTAAACTCAAATTAGCTGCACGCTGGAAGTCTCCTGCCTCACTCTCTGTAAACTTCTTTAATCTAATAATGCTTGAACATTTGGAGGAGTGGATCAATAGTTCAGCTGGCTCCAATATGGAAAAGTGGCAAACTACTGTGCACTTGGTTCAGAGCTGTCTGGCGAGGGGTCCACGTCACGGTCCTAATCTTAATCCTCAATTTTCTCTTTTTCTTATTCCTTTTCTTTGCTGACTTGCTTTGTCTGTTTGGCCTCACTTGCCAGTCCGTGTGGGCACCACTAGCTCTTTAACTCAATATGGAATCCTTTTTACAGGACAACTTCAGTTGCGGTACCATGGCGGGGTTGATGTTGATTACTGAACTTAAAATAAACAAATTTGATCATAATAAAATAAAATAATTTCATAATTTGCTTGATTGATTGTTTGATTTAATTAGCATTGTCTCTGCATAGAGTGGTATGACCAGTAGCACATGTAGTAAAGTGAGAATGGCTGGACATGAGTAGGGCCAGGTGCCCGTAACTACTTTAAGAGTAGGGGGCTATCTCCACTTGCTGTCAGTTCTAACATGAGGATCTCACTTTTACTCACCACACCCTTAGAAAATGATTCCTCTATCCCTCCCAACTCCAAGCTTCCTTATTAGAGGGTGCACCTCCATGGGGGGGCCGTTTCCAGGGTTGGGGTCTTTAAAAAAAAATCCCTGCAGTCCTTTAGCTTACAGGGTCTATTGAGTGTATTGCACTGTACTGTACTGTACCGTTTGAGATTTATAGGAGCAGGGTCCAGAGATTTGTGTCTACACCATCTATCCTCTTCAGTCCTAAACCCCAGAACTCATTTTCTTGAAAATATGTACAGCTGTGATGACACTGCTCAGTATGGCATCTTGGACTTTAAAACCCCAAGAGAGATTGCTCAGTTCCCACTTCCAAATCATTGTCTGTCCCAGAGTGAGTCACATAACTTCCTGAAAGATGTGTGTAAACAGTTGCACCACATCCTGTAAGCTTTCTTGGCTTCAATTGATAGCCAATCATAGAATACCAATCTAGTGGCTGTCCTGTTTTATGACTAAACAGCAATCTTGGCATTGTGCCTCTTGGTCTCACATTAGAGGTCCTGTGGTCCTGTGGTATCAAAAATTCAGCCTGGCACCCTCAGCCCTAAGGGGGGTAAGTCATGTTGATAGAATTAAATCACAAATCAGCAGATAACATTACGGATACAACTTGGTGTAGGCATGTAATAGTTTAAACAAATGTGTGGCAGATGAAATTAGAGAAGTAATTAAATGCTGACTTCTCTGCTTCGGAGATAGCAGAGCAGCCAGCATAACTGTCTCTTTAAAATAATCCAGTTTGGCAGAGTGGATCAGCCTGTAGAATAGTTATCAGCCATTTAGCAAAGCAGATGAGTGTCAAAACAGAGCTTAGCTTAAAATGAAAGGGGGTCTGGGTGGGGGGACCTTGGTGTTTAGAACAGCCTCCCTGCTGCGTGGAGGACAGAAGTCGAGGCAGACCCCCCAGCAGGAAGGCTAAGACTTGGAAATATGCTACTTAGACATCTGTGTATGAAGTGTGGGGGGATCGTCAGCAGGGCACAGCCTTGTACAGTCTCCTGGGGTGCGCTTGACAAGTCTCAGCATTTTATAAGTAATGGAAAAGGCCTCTGCAGTCAGTGCGGTGATGCGATGAAGACATGCACACTCAGGAGTCTGTCATTACTGAGCCAGTCCTTCATTTAGAACTAAGTGGGCACAAACTGTTTCACCTGATAATCCTTTGTGGTCTACTCTGCTTGGTCTTTTAGGCACTTTGAAACTCTATATTTACTAGATTTTTTGCACTGTAATTCTTCCAAAATGGCATAATGTGTCAGCTTTTTTACTATTCGGTGACCTTTAAGTTGCTAATGTGCCAGACATATTTTACTTAAATGCATATATCCTGAATCAAATATGTCAGGAGGGCAGCCCCTGGCATCTCTCCAAGAGAGCAATAATGGAAATAAATCAAGAATTTTAATAAGATTATAGTTAATTCTCTCAATGGCACATATAAGGGAAGATCATATGGACAGCCAGAAAAAGAAGTGATGAACCCCGTCTTTGATTGTCTTGGCTTCCCGAAAGAAACCCCACTCTCTCTCTCTCTCTCTCTCTGTCCCCCTCGATTTCTTTCCCCAACTCTGATGGCATTATGCCTGTTCTCTGCCATCTAGGTGCCATCTGGACAGTCCCTTATACACATCAGTAATTAGCTGGTCTCCTGTTGTTAACAGTTATGTATGTACATTCTCTTACTAAAATTAATTAGACCAACTGATCATTGCCAGAGGTGTTATGGTGGTGCAGTGCTTAGTGCTTCTCACAGCTACAAAGTTTTAGGTTGAAATCCCAGCCCGTTCACTGCGTGTGTGAACATTGCACATTCTCTCCATGCCTGTGAGGGTTTTTCTCTAATTCACTGATTTTGTTTACCCCACAATCCAAGGCCATGAAGGTTAAACTAACTGACAACTCTTAACTGGCATGGATTGCCCAAGTCTACCTGTGATGGACTGGTACCCAGTGCTGGGTTAGTTACTGTCTTACACCTGCTATTGGTCAGGATAGTCACAAGCCCTTTGCAAAGAAGTTCAGTGATTGATGGGTGGTTAGAGCAGTATATCACGCTTTGTTACTCACAGTAATAAACACGCAAGAAAACACCATAATTTAGAAAAGACATATTGGTGTGATTAGAGCACAGACACAGCTCTCATGGTTACGCATGGTTAAGCAATCCAGGACCAGTGTAGTGTTATTGAGAATCAGTCACTCAAGACCTCTGGCCATCGCTGTTAATGTTTTACTGGACAGAAAGATAGACAGCCAAATGCACTGAGTATTGGGTCACCTTCATATTAATAGGAGGCAACATCAGATAATACAAGATGTATAAAAAATACATTAAATGGGCACTCTGGAAAATAAGCAGTCAATAAGTCCTTATTGTTTGCCAGTGTTTAACTATACATATTGGAAGGAGCAAGGAGTTCTCATGCATTGGGTGAGAGCTTCAGAAGAATAAAATATAGTTGGGTACCTTTAGTATTTCAAAAGAAAACAAAGACTCTACATTTTTTATGAACACCTCAGCAAAGAGGCATTTTGCATGTGCATCCTTATATTAACTTGATTACCACTTTCATATAATGTGTAAGAAAAGCACAGGACAAGTAAGGTTTTTTGTGGCACCTTGTGGCCAACGCTGTATAATTAAAAAAATTGAAAAAATTGAAAAAAAATAGTGTGGCGAAATGTGAAACAAGTCATTCTGAAAGTTGAATCAGGTAGACTGATCAAAATGGCAGCTCTTCTGTATACAGGGTACTCTGGGAGGTAGGGGCAGGTCCAGAGGGTCAGACTCTGGAAGTGACGTCATGGATGGAATGGTGTCAGTCTTCCTTTCTGCAGAGGGATGTCACTGTAGAGAAGTACACTCAGTCAAGCTCTTAAGCTGTTCCCCCTGCACACACATATGACAAATGTCACATCCACATCATACCTTAATGTTATAAGATTTCCAAATCAGCTTAGTCCATTACAATCACAGGGGCTGGAGTTTTTTCTGGCAGGATCAGGTGCAAGGCAGGAACCAACCCTGGACTGGGTGCAAGTCCTTACTCACAAACACACAAATACTCATACAGGGTGATACAGATACATATAACTCCTCTTTGCAGGCCCAGGCAGTTTGTATTAGTCATGCTAAGTGGTGGGCATCAAACTTACAGAATAGTGATGGGAGATTTGTGTAAATGATTTGTTCTTTTTGAAAGACCGTTTTTAGTGAATCATGGGAATCAATCAGTTTGCAAGCACTAGCAAACTGATTCAGTAGAGCTCAAATGGTGAGCTAAAACACATGCATGATACTATCAGCCTCTTCCAGTTATTTGCTTAAAGTGCATGTGAAAGTACCACCCATCTGATTGATGATTCTCATTCACTTCACTTAAATTCTTTCTAGTTAGAACTAATTCATTATCAGCAAACAAGAATTCTGTCATTGATCATTCTTTTGTTCAGCATACAAGTACAAAACAGTAACAACACATTTATATTAGAACTAGCTGTGTTACCCAGCTCCACCCAGGAAAGCTGCTTAGTCAATGGACCTCAGTTATAGTGCCAGACATCACACAAGCACTTACTTATGTAAGTAAGTAGTTTGCTGTATTCAATGTTTGTATTTTTTAAGTTTACAGGAGGCTAATAATATTAGTTCACTTGAGCTACTGTGATATTTGCCCGGACACCATCAGACCGACACCGCATCTTTATCAAGATACTTTTTATTTTCTTCTCCACACAACAACACTACTCAGTCCCGCACAACTCACAACGTGCTTCTAGCCCCAGTCTCCCTTCTCCTGGGCCTTCTCTCTACTTGTCCCTGGGCCACCTGCACTCTCTCTCCAGGAGCTTCGTCCTGCTCCTGCTCCCGACTCCCGCTCTCTGACAGGAGTGAGGCGGCCCCCTTTATCCTCACCCGGATGAGCTCCAGGTGTTCTGCCTGACGTCACGTCCTGGTGTGGCGGAAGCATCAGGAGAGCACCCGGAAGCACTCCGGGTGACCCTGGAAGGATCGTCCTCCATGGGTGTGGCGGAAGTGAATAAGTCCCGGGCTCCATGAGGCTCGGGGCACCCCCTGGCGGTGACCAGAGGCCCCAATGGTCTTGAGCCTCCCTGCTCCCCTTCTGTGGGCCTCTTCTACTCCAGGGCGGTTGACCCCTCGTGTCCCGGGGGATAAATAGGCCATGACCCAGTCCTTCCAGGCGTCCCGGCCGGGTCTGACCCCCAGCCGCGTACCACACTGCTTACCATTGAACATGCTACATTCAGTCCTTGGTGGTGTTGATGTGAAATATTGCAGTAGAATTCTAAAGTGGCATTTGGTAATGTTACAAAGGTGATTTAAAGTTGAGTCATTCAATGCTAAAAACTGCTCAAAATCTCGACTCTCCGTTAGCAACAATGCCTAAAATGTGTACTGCCTCAGTATACAGTGGATCTGAATAAATGTCTGTCAAAAAAAATTACTAATAACTTACTCACTCAAAAGCACCATCCTATTCTCTTCTTATGTAATTGTGAAAAACAGCATCACCATCAGCTAGAGAAAAAAATTGTACTTCATTCTGTTCAATTGTGACTTGACTCCACTGATTAATTTGCATTGTTTTTTTGTCTTTTTTATTTCCTCTTTGTTATTTTTTTGTTTTTTTTTTTACTTCAAAAAAGCACTTAACGCTAACTGTTGATTGGTATTGTAAACTTAAGGATAATATGCAGATGGAACACATTGTTGGCTTTTTCAAAAATGCAAGGCTATGCACTGATAAAAAAAAAGTAGTGTTATCAATTTTTCTCAGATATATTGTCACATGTGACACACCCCTGGTATGCCGCATTATATTTGTCCCTGTTTCAGAAAGGTATCCACCCCTCTCCCTGCTCCTCTAAATATGCTTGATTCATGGAGGGGGAAAATGCTGTCTGTGGGTCATCAAAGAACTTAAAAAGGTAAAATTGCCACAAAGGTTGAGAAACACTGCTCTAAGATACATAATGTTATCTAGCGAGAGAATGAAAGTGTTATTCCAAAATAGTTGAGGGAATAATATGCAGCAGTTGCTACCTTTGATGACATAGCACTTTTATCAAAGATTTTATTAAATCTTTGTGAGCGCTGATGAACTTGTCTGGAGCAGAGCACTGGCTGATGGGAATTGTAGTCCCCACTTAGGCATTTGCACAAGGTTGCAGATAAGATGAAGGATTTTGGAGTGAGGTAAGGTAATATACAATATATTAAATACCTTTCTTATTGGATTAGTTGTGAAACAGTGACTACACTCACAGCCACTGTGCCTGGCAAACACTTGCTAACTGTGGGTTTTTGAGATTTGTTGAACATTGCTTCTACAGATGGCCTTCCTTTGCATAAACTGGCCCATCCCATATCTCTGTGTGGTTACTAGCAATGCTGTAGCAAAATGGGGGATGCGAAGCATTAAAATGTCCCACTTGTTACAGCATTATCAATGATAAATATCAACAAATAAAAAAAAAAGCGCTAATTTTGTTGTTTCTACAAAATAATCAAATTTCAATCAAATCCGTCAAGACATTTTTGAGATTTTGGGGTATTTACTTTTTATATAATTTTTTTTTTACTCCTAAATATTGACTTATCAAAATTTCCTGCCTTAGCAGATACCCACTGTCCTAGATGTACTGCCAGTTTTGAGCTTTTTAGCTAAACAGAAAATAGTGTTTTTTTGGTAAATGCGTGAGTGAGTAATTGAGTGAATTAGCCAGTTAGTCAACTTTGCATTACATATGTATATGTAATGTATATATATGCTCCTATTACATAGCAGGCGGAAGTGCTCCCGGGGTCCCTTAGTCTCATTCCTGCAGCACTTCCAAGTGTGGTGAAAGTGCTGCAAAAAGGGCTCTGCATTTCCTACAGCACCTCCTGGCAGTACCCACGGACCCAACAGGTCTCTACCAAACTCCAAATTCGATGAAGCCCTGAGGGAGTCCGTGGTACTGCAGTAACTCGGGGGGCTGCCCTCTAGCATTCTGAGGGAGATAATACCCTGAGCGCACTCTCTCCATTATAGAGGCATCACGGCTGGGTAAGGTCCGACAATATATATACAGCGAGCCCCAAACACGAGCACACAGTGAGTCCAGAGTTCAAATAATGGAAGGTTTATTAAACCACTTCTTCCACAGTTGCAAAAGCACAAAGACACAAGTTTTCTCTCTCCACAATATGTTTCTCTCACCACCACCACTACTGAACTGCCCTCCTCCAACCGAGTGTTGCTTCACAAGCTCCCAGCTCTGACTCGCCTGGAATAGGGAGTATTGCCGGTGCCAGGGCAATTGCCCAATGGAAGCACTTCTGGGTCATGTGAAAGTCCATTATAACAGGGAGCACCCTGTGACCCGGGGAGATGAAGTCTGGCACAGCATCTCTGTTGGCTTCCCACTGGGCACTGATATCCAGGGCCACTGCCATCTAGCGTGCTGGGGGAGTAAAAAAAAAACCCAGCGACATCTTCTCTTTTCAGTGGGCTGTCTGTCCATTCCTTTAGGTCCTTCCTTCTGAGTCTGATCCCTTTCCCATGTGGCATCTACAGTATATTTATAAATACTGTATGAACCTTATAAAAATATTCTAATTTCTAAAATTTCAGTTTTACTTTAGCACACACTTTTTATGGCACGTTGAATGTCTTGAGCATGTATCATTCAATAATTCTTTTAAATTCAAACTGAATTATTACCCAAGAACATGCATTCATCATGCAATTCTTATTCTTTTGATTCTTGTTCAACTGATTTGTGAAGGGCATCACCGAATCATTACCCGAGAACGAATCACACAATTCTTGTTCACTTATTATTATCAAACTTAATGTCTTATTTTCACTATATTGACATCTTTTGATCTTTCCAAGAAGTTATTATTATACAGTATGAATTACTAACATGTTTAATATATAATTCAATAAATACAAAAAATACTGTACATTGTAATTAAACAGTAAATAATTTGTGATTCACTCAAGGGAGTCCCCAGAAAAGGGTTTTGTTTGTTATTATAGATGGATCATACAAATGAAATTAATCAATTCACTTAATCAGGTAGTTTGAAGAACTGAATCAGTAGGGTGAATCGAAATGCACATCACTATTACAGAAATATGCTTTATAGTCCATATGTAGCTTTCCTTGGTCAGATGGCCATCATAAGTAAACACTGGGCATCTTTTAAAGCCCTGTCATATTACACAATTTTTACAGTGATTTTCAATCGCAGACTTAATTTACAAAATCTTAGTGAGTTTAAGGTGCACTACTGTGACAACCAGTCATATAGTCTGACATAACCAGCGACTCGGCCTGAGCAGTCTGTGACTGGCTTGGTTTTCTCTTAAGCCATAGGGGAAGGCTTTGTCTTTGAGGGAGTTGACAGCAAATGAGTGTTCACTTGAAGTTGCATTGCATACAATACAGCAATATGCAATAAGGAACATGGGTGTTATGGACCTCACAAACAGAAGAGAGGTTTGCCTGTCTGGTGTCTCTTGTTAAACATTTCACGATGGAATGAAAACTGTACCAGGTAAGCATTCATTATTGGCTTTCAGTAAAAGGGGTGAGCTTACGATATGTTGGCAATATGAAAATGAGCAGGGAAGTCGCTACATAGTCATCTAGTTTGTCATCCTCTGAGATTTATGATCATGTAATCTGACATCCTCAGGTGACAAGATCATTGACCACAATCATTACATTTGACATTTCCTTGTGGTATAGCGGGTTCACAGCTCAAATTAAAAAGGCCAGTTTTAATAGATAATTGCCGCACTCGTGGCTTAGAGGGGGCATGGTACTGTGGCCGGAGCGTGATGTGGTTGGTCCTCACTTAAGTGCACAGGTGAGAAGTTGTCGCATCCTGTGCCACCACCACCTAATCAAAGCACCATGATGTCCCTACATTGATGGATTAAAGGCCAGAAGTCCATGTGACAGTCATCATCAAGTCCTTCCATGAGAACCCTGAATACAATGAGGACTGATCATTTATGTTAGGTAGAATGCTTAGAGGGGGGCTGGCCGGTCTCATGGCCTGGAACCCCTGCAGATTTCATTTTTTTTCTCCAGCCGTCTGGAATTTTTTTGGTTTTTTCTGTCCTCCCTAGCCATCGGACCTTACTTTTATCCTATGTTAATTATCCATCCATCCATCCATCCATCCATTGTCTCCCGCTTATCCGAGGTCGGGTCGAGGGGGCAGCAGCTTGAGCAGAGATGCCCAGACTTCCCTCTCCCTGGCCACTTCTTCTAGCTCTTCCGGGAGAATCCCAAGGCGTTCCCAGGCCAGTCGAGAGACATAGTCCCTCCAGCGTGTCCTGGGTCTTCCCCGGGGCCTCCTCCCGGTTGGACGTGCCTGGAACACCTCACCAGGGAGGCGTCCAGGAGGCATCCTGATCAGATGCCCGAGCCACCTCATCTGACTCCTCTCGATGCGGAGGAGCAGCGGCTCTACTCTGAGCCCCTCCCGGATGACTGAGCTTCTCACCCTATCTTTAAGGGAAAGCCCAGACACCCTGCGGAGGAAACTCATTTCAGCCGCTTGTATTCGCGATCTCGTTCTTTCGGTCACTACCCATAGCTCATGACCATAGGTGAGGGTAGGAACATAGATCGACTGGTAAATTGAGAGCTTCGCCTTGCGGCTCAGCTCCTTTTTCACCACGACAGACCGATGCAACGGCCGCATTACTGCGGATGCCGCACCGATCCGCCTGTCGATCTCACGCTCCATTCTTCCCTCACTCGTGAACAAGACCCCGAGATACTTGAACTCCTCCACTTGGGGCAGGATCTCGCTACCAACCCTGAGAGGGCACTCCACCCTTTTCCGGTTGAGGACCATGGTCTCGGATTTGGAGGTGCTGATTCTCATCCCAGCCGCTTCACACTCGGCTGCGAACCGATCCAGAGAGAGCTGAAGATCACGGCCTGATGAAGCAAACAGGACAACATCATCTGCAAAAAGCAGTGACCCAATCCTGAGCCCACCAAACCAGACCCCCTCAACACCCTGGCTGCGCCTAGAAATTCTGTCCATAAAAGTTATGAACAGAATCGGTGACAAAGGGCAGCCCTGGCGGAGTCCAACTCTCACTGGAAACGGGTTCGACTTACTGCCGGCAATGCGGACCAAGCTCTGGCACCGATCGTACAGGGACTGAACAGCCCTTATCAGGGGGGCCGGTACCCCCATACTCTCGGAGTACCCCCCACAGGATTCCCCGAGGGACACGGTCGAATGCCTTTTCTAAGTCCACAAAACACATGTAGACTGGTTGGGCAAACTCCCATGCACCCTCCAGGACCCTGCTAAGGGTATAGAGCTGGTCCACTGTTCCGCGACCAGGACGAAAACCACACTGTTCCTCCTGAATCCGAGGCTCGACTATCCGACGGACCCTCCTCTCCAGGACCCCTGAATAGACTTTTCCAGGGAGGCTGAGGAGTGTGATCCCTCTGTAGTTGGAACACACCCTCCAATCCCCCTTCTTAAAGAGGGGGACCACCACCCCGGTCTGCCAATCCAGAGGCACTGTCCCTGATGTCCATGCGATGTTGTAGAGGCGTGTCAGCCAAGACAGTCCTACAACATCCAGAGCCTTGAGGAACTCCGGGCGTATCTCATCCACCCCCGGGGCCCTGCCACCAAGGAGTTTTTTGACCACCTCGGTGACCTCAGTCCCAGAGATGGGGGAGCCCACCTCTGAGTCCCCAGGCTCTGCTTCCTCATTGGAAGGCATGTTAATGGGATTGAGGAGGTCTTCGAAGTATTCCCCCCACCGACCCACAACGTCCCGAGTCGAGGTCAGCAGCGCACCATCCCCACCATATACAGTGTTGACACTGCACTGCTTCCCCTTCCTGAGACGCCGGATGGTGGACCAGAATCTCCTCGAAGCCGTCCGAAAGTCATTCTCCATGGCCTCCCCAAACTCCTCCCACGCCCGAGTTTTTGCCTCAGCAACCACCAAAGCCGCATTCCGCTTGGCCTGCCGGTACCTATCAGCTGCCTCCGGGGTCCCACAGGACAAAAGGGTCCTGTAGGACTCCTTCTTCAGCTTGACGGCATCCTTCACCGCCGGTGTCCACCAGCGGGTTCGGGGATTGCCGCCACGACAGGCACCGACCACCTTACGGCCACAGCTCCGGTCAGCTGCCTCAACAATAGAGGCACGGAACATGGCCCATTCGGACTCAATGTCCCCCACCTCCCTCGGGATGTGGTCGAAGTTCTGCCGGAGGTGGGAGTTGAAGCTACTTCTGACAGGGGGCTCTGCCAGACGTTCCCAGCAGACCCTCACAACACGTTTGGGCCTACCACGCCTGACCGGCATCCTCCCCCACCATCGAAGCCAACTCACCACCAGGTGGTGATCAGTTGACAGCTCCGCCCCTCTCTTCACCCGAGTGTCCAAGACATGTGGCCGCAAGTCCGACGACACGACCACAAAGTCGATCATCGAACTGAGGCCTAGGGTGTCCTGGTGCCAAGTGCACATATGAACACCCCTATGCTTGAACATGGTGTTCGTTATGGACAATCCGTGACGAGCACAGAAGTCCAATAACAAAACACCGCTCGGGTTCAGATCAGGGGGGCCATTCCTCCCAATCACGCCCTTCCAGGTCTCACTGTCATTGCCCACGTGAGCATTGAAGTCTCCCAGCAGAACGAGGGAGTCCCCAGAAGGTATGCCCTCTAGCACCCCCTCCAGGGACTCCAAAAAGGGTGGGTACTCCGAACTGCTGTTCGGTGCATACGCACAAACAACAGTTAGGACCCGTCCCCCCACCCGAAGGCGAAGGGAGGCTACCCTCTCGTCCACCGGGGTAAACCCCAATGTACAGGCTCCAAGTTGGGGGGCAATAAGTATACCCACACCTGCTCGGCGCCTCTCACCGGGGGCAACTCCAGAGTGGTAGAGAGTCCAGCCCCTCTCAAGGAGATTGGTTCCAGAGTCCAAGCTGTGCGTCGAGGTGAGCCCGACTATATCTAGCCGGAACCTCTCAACTTCGCGCACTAGCTCAGGCTCCTTCCCCTTCAGAGAGGTGACATTCCACGTCCCAAGAGCCAGTTTCTGTAGCCGAGGATCGGACCGCCAAGGTCCCCGCCTTCGGCCACTACCCAACTCACACTGCACCCGACCTCCTTGGCCCCTCCCATAGGTGGTGAGCCCATGGGAAGCCTATGTTAATTAGTGCTCTCTTATTTTAATTCTTACTTTGTCTTTTTTCTCTTTCTTCATCATGTAAAGCACTTTGAGCTACATTATTTGTATGAAAATGTGCTCTATAAATAAATGTTGTTGTTGTTGTTGTAATTGATGCCGGGAGCTGCTAATTGCCACATCTGATCCACATCCCCGTAATATATAGTAGAAGCGCGAGGCGGAAAGGAGAGTCAGAAAAAAGGAAAGAACGGGAATGGAGGTTAAGGGAGAAGAAGGCGTCAGGAAGGAGAAAGCCGGTGTGTGAGCGAGCGAGAGTAGGCTCGTTGAACGTTGAATGCAGCTGGTAGGAAAGCCCTGGAGGAGTGTTTGGCCAACTCTCAGGGGGACAGATTGAAGCAGTTGCTCCAGCTGAGCAGTTTTGAGGAACTGGAGTGACCAGCAGAGGAGATGACTTGCCGTTGAAGGGAGTGGCAATTGAGGAGACTTTGGGCGTGTTGAGCCCCAGCGTGAGCACCCTGGCCACTGGGAAGGGAACCCAAGTCTCGGTCCAGCTGTAGCCTTATGTAGCTGGGGATCGGAAGGCTACCGGACCAGAATAGGAGGGAGCTGCATTTGCTGGTAGCGCAACTCCCCTGTTGCGGGGCCTGTATGGGAGAAGCAGGGGAGCCACCAGTAGAAATAAGAAAGCACCAGAGTTTTAAGACAAGACTGCTTCCAGCTATTATCATTTTAAGCTTGTTTTAAAAGGACGTATTTATTGGATTTTAACCTCCACGGATTCAACTCTGTTTTAATGGATTATTTATTTAAAGATTTGTGATGCACTGCACTTATTTATTTGAACACTTTGTTTTTGGTTTTGTTTTTAAATAAAAGCACTTTTTGCACCATATCCATATTTAGGGCGGAGTGGTGGCTCTGAGGCTAAGGAGCTGCGCTGGTATCCCGAAGGTTGCCGGTTCGAATCCCCGTCACTGCCAAAAAAGGCCACTGCTCTGCTGGGCCCTTGAGCAAGGCCCTTAACCTGTAATTGCTCCAGGGGTGCTGTACAATGGCTGACCCTGCGCTCTGACCCCAAGGGGTATGCGAAAACTATCAAATTCCTAATACAAGAAATTGTATAAGGCGAAATAAAGAACAAAAAAAAAAAAATACCCTTGCTTCATTGTTGATGTCTTCACTGTCTAGCTCATGGGTGACATTACCGACGGTGTCGGGTTCGAGTGTTCTCAAACTGGAGAAAGGATCCTGGAGCTGAACCCGCATCATCACATTCCTCTGACTAGAAGTTGTATAAAATGTCACCAGATTATTGTAGGTGATTCATAACGTGATGCATAATGTGAACAAAAGTCTGGATCATGATAATGTGCTTTTAAAACACATTCTAATAATGCCAAGAGCATTTTATATAGCAAATTCATTTTGGAAAAGATTGGTCTCAAGTCTTTAGGCTGGCCAATGAAACATCATTGCCGATGTCAGCATTTAATTAGCTTTCATTACATGCTTCCTTTCCATTGTGCTGCCATTCAGAGACACTGTTCAGAAGTTTGCAAACATTGTTTAATTCCTCTCTCAAACCTTTTATGTAATCAAACTGAAAAATAATGCAAAGCTTACATACTCTTAAACAGCAATCATGAGCAATTATAACTAATTGGTAATCATGAGGTGCATAAAATGTAGTAAAATTAGAAAATTACAGCTTATTTCCAAGCAGCCCCACCATAAGGAAACACACAGAAGGAACTATTACATAAAGAAACAGAAACTCATGAGAAGTGTCAAAAGATAAGAAATAAAAATATTAAAGTGACAAGGAGAAAAAGGTTAGAACTGCACAGAATAGTGAAAATCAAACTTCTGTGTCTTAGTAATTGGATCACCTCTGACCCCTTCTCCTGGTGTGTAATACTGCAGTGTTTGTAAGGGGTGGTATGGTGGTAGTGCAGTGATCAGCACTGCTGAATCCTGGCCTGATCACTGTCTATGTGATATGATCACTATCACTATGTCACTAAGTGATCACTGTCTATGCTCTGTCTATGTGAATTTTTCTCATTTAATCCATTACTTTTCTCACACTTCAATGGATGGTGTATTTCATCACAGGGTGGCTGTTGATTTTCTTGGATGGTTTCCTCGTTCGATCCGTGGTAACTGTTATGTCCTAGATGAAACAGTTTTCCTTATAAAGTGTTCTGAAGCTTAATGGTGTTGGAAAAGGTGGCAGGGAAAAGAAATGTCTGGACATCATTGCTTAGACTGCAGCCCTGTGAAAAGGAACTGGATAAGTGGGAGAAAAAGGATGGATGGATGGAGGTGTGAATCTAGTTGAATGGAAGCTGCCAACAACCACCATGTTAAACAGAAATGGTATATTGACTGATGATTTAAAGACCACCATAACAGCAGTGTTGAGTGCAATGCTATTAGGCTCCTCACATAAGGGAAGGGTGTTGTGGTCTGAATTTCTTCCTTTACATTTTTAGACATGTCGACTTGACTGGTGGCTAAGGCACTAAACTGTAATACACTTGCCTGTCCCTTGAATCACTACGACTGACTCACTCTGTCACTCTCAGTCAGTCTCCTAACCTGCAAGGACTCTTGTTATACAAATATGGGAGCATTGCACAACACATTTGTGATTTTAAGTGGTTTTGGAGAAACGCATCAGCTAAATAAATAAACGTACATGCACTGAAACTCATAACACAACCACAGTGGCACTTTTGTTGTAGGAAAGATTATCAAAAACAAAAAAAAACAATTGACAGAGCCAAGCTAGCTGCAGTTCCTTCATTTGCATCAAGAGCGTGTGAAGTGACACCATCCTTGTCACATACAGCAGACTGCCATTCTCATCCACATTTCCTCTACTTGCATGCTCTTTAATCGCATTTGTAATTTGAAGAAGAATATATTGAAATGCTGACTTGTGCCTGCTGCTGCTGTGGTAGGCAGACACTGTGACTTACTGGCTAGGGAGGTGTGGGTTTAGACCCGACACAGAGATTCAGTTTTATAAAATAAAATATTGATCTATACATTTATCTACACAGGGAAAAGGCTGTTAGTTGGTGTTTACTACGAAAGGAGCTCTATAAAGTATGCTTGGGATGGATGGCTAGGACACGGCAGAGTGGTGTAGTTCATTTTGAATGTAATCAGCTCCCGATTAGAGTTCACTAAATTTAAAAATCTTCTAATAGGAACCAACAAGCTAGGTCAGGGTTGGTGGATAAAATATGAAATGTATAGTTAATGAGAAAACACACTGTGCATTACCACCATTGTCCTGAAGAGGGTGAGACAAATGCTGAGCAGCTTTATTAAGTGTGTGATTGGGGAGTAGTGCTAAAATGCACCACTGCCTGAGTGCTTAATTGTTCTATTGATTCATTATGTAGATTATAGGCTACCCTTTACAAATCAGTAGAAGAGGCACAGGGACAACGAGGTAATTGAATTCAATTGTTGTTTAATGAAGGATGATCGGGGCGAAGCTGTGTTTCAGTAGAAGCAGCAACAGCAGGGCAGACACTTCAGAACCTGGGCTGGATGAGGGCCAAGTGAGGGAGGGAGTCCATAATGAGAGAAGGTCCACACTGCAAAAATCATTACTGTAGTTAATGGAGGTAAGGGTAAAATAAGCTGCTTCACACCACTAAAAGGGGTCAGTTGTACATTTTTTTTCCATTTCTTCTTTGCCATCACATACATTTTACTTTTGAATGTGACTACCTGCATATTGTTCAGCTGACGATCTCTAGTTCAAGGTCAATTGTCTAGGCGTGATGATTCATGGACGATTCACTGGATTATTATAAAAAAATACAGTATGGACTCAATTTCAAACTATCTTAACCATATCCATCCTACTTAATCCAGTTCAAGGTAATTGGGAGCCAGAGCCTATCCTTTATGCACAGGGTGAAAATGCATAAAAAAACCCTGGACAGGGCACACTCATTCACATCCACATCCAGACTGACACCAGGGCCATTTTAACAGTCAAACATTTCACCAAACCCACAGGTCCTTAGCCATGTGGATCAGCAAAAATGTGCAAACTTCAAACAAACACGCACATATTATATATATATATATATATATATATATATATATATATATATATATATATATATATATATATATATATATATTCACGGCATTCGTAGTCTGTGTCACAATCTGATTGTATGGGTGGTTACCTACCAGGTAACGCTTGTGGTTGTATATATATTTATATAGTTGTCACTCTCTCTCTTTCTCTCTTTCAGGCCACACCTCTTCAGAGTAGCATCGAATGGAAGCACAGAGCAGCGGCGTCTCCCACAGGCACGTAGCCCTTCGCAAACACCCGAGTAAGTTCAACTGAAGTAAAGCCGACAGCTGACCAGGTGAAATTACCGGCAGTGAGAAATCAAAGTTGATCACTCAGCGGGTGGTGGAACCTTAAAACCGATGGTCTCTTAGTGATTCAGCTGAACGCGGAAAATGGCGAAGCACCAAAGTTACTACAAAAACAGAGAAGATGATATCAGAGCTAAAGTTTTATCTGCTCTCTGCCCATTAAGGGCACGTTTATATGTTGTGTGTCCTGCAGCATGTACAGTACAGGTTTTCTGGCCAACAGCGTAGACAGTTTCACCTGCCAAAAGTGTTTAGTTAATTTAGAGTTGGTCAGGAAAATACGCAAATTGGAGGACCGTGTTAGGATTCTGATAGCAATTAGGCAAACCGAAAATTGACTCGGTTTGTTTAGACAATTCGGCTACTTCTGATTCGGCTTCAGTCTCTCCAGGCCCCACTGTATTCAGTTTGTGGCTGAAGTCAGCAGCACCAATTCAGCCACAGGGCGAGTGTGTAACAGTACGACGGGGGTCTAAGATGCCAAAATTTAGTCCCTCAGCACCTAGGTCACCAATTCAGACCCAGAACAGATTCTCAGCACTCCACAGCACGTCTGTCGAAACTGAGAATAAGAAAGTGCTCATAATTGGCGATTCCATAATGCAGAATGTTAGAATTCCAAACTATGTTAAACCAGCAATTAATGTTAAATGCCTCGCAGGGGCCAAGATTTCTGACGTAGAGGCCGCATTGGACCATGTTGCCGACCATGAAGGATCTACCTTATTGCTGCATGTCGGCACTAATGATATTTATTTACAGCAATCTGAGGTATTAAAGAGGACCTTCATCTCTCTATGCACCAAAGCTAAAAGAAAATGTTGGAATTTAGTTGTATCTGGCCCCTTACCAAGATTATATAGAGGGGATGTGAATATAGCAGATTGCGTTCCCTTCACTGCTGGCTAGAAACCTGGTGTGCAAATAAAAGCATAGTCCCATAGCTGAAGCGTCACCAGATGGATACTTGTTCCTTCATAAGTCTAGAGATTCTGGTCGAGGGGGAGGCCTTGGAATAATTCATTGTAACAAAATGCAAATCATGTCTAAAAATTTAGGCGACTTTACATCCTTTGAGGCATTCATTTTAAATATTAAAACAGATTCCAACACAATTATAGTGCTAGTCTACAGACCACTAGGGCCATATTCATTGTTCATGACTGAATTTAGCAACCTTTTATCTGATTTGGCTATAAATTATGATCATGTAATACTGATGGGGGATTTAATGTACACATTGATGTGGAAACTGACACTTATAGCAAATGTTTTACTTATTTGTTAAATTCAGTAGGATTTTGTCAGATTGTCAAAGGTCCAACTCATAATCATAACCATACATTAGATTTAATTATAACTTACAAAGTTGAAATTCAAAATTGAAATATTACTCCATTAAATTAAGTTATTCCCGATCACTACTTAATTACATTTGATTTAGTCCTGCCCTTGCCAATGCACTCACAGATTAAAACAAAGACAGTGTGATATCTAGATTGTAATTCTGCTTCAAAATTTATAGATACTTTGAGTAAATCGAGTGTAATTGTGGAAAATTATTTAGATCAGTTAACATCAAATGTAAACGTGGAAAACAATTTAGATCAGCTAACATCACATTATAATGTGACCTACTCTGGATGCAATGGCTCCCCTTAAAACAAAAGTGATCAAAGCACATAGAAACTCTCCCTGGTATAATGAAAATACTCGAGCTCTTAAATTAGAGAATAACAAAGCTACATGTCTTTCGAACTGCATGGACAGAGAGTGTTAAAAAATATAAAAAAGCTTTCTTTAAAGCTCGCTCAGAATACTATTCTACAATAATAGCAATAATAAAAATCCTTGGGTATTGTTTAGAACAGTTGCTAAATTAACAAATGGGAATTCAGATCTACAGTGCAAAATACCAAGAGATATTTGCAGTACAGACTTTATGAACTTCTTCAATGAGAAAATTAAAAATATAAGATCCCAGATCTCAGGATTACAGTACAAACCGCATACTAGCTTAGCAGATCTTGCCTCACATTGCACTCAGCACTTTAGTAATTTTAATCCTGTAACTGAGCAGGAAGTCTTAACTTTAATTTCTAAAATGAAGCCCACTACTTGTTCCCTAGATCCATTGCCAACAAAATTAGTAAAAAGTGCAATGGATGTTCTTGCAGCGCCTATTCTAAACATTATCAATAGTTCATTATTGCAAGGCACAGTACCTGATGCATAAAAGTGTCAGTCATTAAACCATTACTTAAAAAGTCAGACATAGACCCACACATACTAAATAATTATAGGCCTATTTCAAATTTACCCTTTCTCTCTAAAATACTAGAAAAAGTAGTCACTAATCAGCTTCAGTCACACCTTACACATTACAATTTTTTTGAGAAATTCCCTCCTGGTTTACGCACTGGTAATAGTACAGAAATGGCACTCACGCGGGTTGTAAACGACATTCTGATATCTTCTGATGAAGGAAACACCACTGTAATTATGTTGTTAGACTTAAGTGCAGCATTTGACACCATTGGCCATTCTATTTTACTGCACAGGCTAGAAAATGATGTTGGGCTTACAGGCACCGTGCTCACTTGGTTTAATCCTTATTTATCAAATCGATTCCGATATGTACAGAAATGTGCTGACAGTACTCCATCATTATACACAGGAGTGAGATATGGTGTCCCGCAGGACTCAGTACTGGGACCTTTACTGTTTTCACTTTACATGCTTCCTCTGGGATCTATCATTAGGAAACATAATGTTAATTTTCACTCGTATGCAGATGACACCCAGTTATACCTTTCATTTAGATCAAATTAAGATTCTCCGATGTTGTCTTTAATTAGTTGTTTTAGTGAATTAAAGGAGTGGATGGATGAAAACTACTTGTCTTTAAACACCAATAAAACAGAGATGTTAATTGTTGGAGGGAATGACACTGATCACAACAATATTTTGTCATCATTTAACTCAGTTGGAATCACCATTAATTTTACTGAATCAGCCCGCAATCTAGGAGTTATCTTTGACTCTAGAATGTAATTTAAAGCGCATATTACAAAGATGTCCAAATCATGTTTCTTCCATCTTAAAAAAGATTGGGAAATTAAGGCAATTTCTAAATAAACAGGATTCTAAGAAATTAATTCATGCATTTATTTCTAGTCTGGATGTTCAAACTGTTCTTTATATAGCCTATATATATATAATCCAAAATGCTGCTGCAAGAATTATTACAAGAAAGTATGAACACATAACTCCAGTTCTAAAATCCTTACACTGGCTTCCGGTTAAGTTTAGGGCAGATTTCAAAGTCCTCCTTTTAACATATAAAGCATTAAATGGCCAAGGTCCGGCTTACTTGTCTGAACTTATCATGCCTTACAAACCAGAGCGCACATTAAGATCTCAAGATGCCAGTCTGCTTATGATTTCAAGGATTAATAAAATAACAATGGGAGGTCAAGCTTTTAGTTACAGGGCCCCTAAACTGTGGACTGGTCTGCCTGCTACTATAAGAGATGCCCCATTAGTCTCAGCTTTCATATCACGGCTGAAGACTCACTACTTCAGTTTAGCATATCCTGACTAGAGCTGCTGATTAACTGCACAGACTGGATCTCTGTTGTTAGTCATTAGCACTAAAACATAAGTAACATGATAGTTATAATTTGATACTAACCCTCACCTATTCTGTTTCTCTTCTCGGTACTCAAACGTGGCAGCTGGTGCCACAGCCCACCTGCCAGGTTGTTTTGCCTGCCCAAGGTAAAGTCATCCCTGATGGAGGATCGCAAGAATCACGGGGTAGAGGGGTTCTTTCATCGGATTGGCTGGCCAAGCAATGTTTCAACTGTGGAATGGCCAAATGGGGGAGGCAGCTTGATGGTTGAGGTCTCCAGGACTCTGAACAAATCCAAATCATATTATGTGATATCATCTACTGTTAAATTCTGGTCCGTACTTGTAAAATTTTTATTCTTATACTGTATTGAGGATTTGTTCTGTTCTGTGTATTGTATTGTATTGTATTGACCCCCTTCTTTTGACACCCACTGCATGCCCAACCTACCTGGAAAAGGGTCTCTCTTTGAATTGCCTTTCCTAAGGTTTCTTCCATTTTTCACCTACAAGGGTTTTTTTTGGAGTTTTTTCCTGTCTTCTTAGAGAGTCAAAGCTGGGGGGCTGTCAATAGGCAGGGCCTGTTAAACCCCGTTGTGACACTTCTCGTGTGATTTTGAGCTGTACAAAAATAAATTGTATTGTATTGTACTGTATTGTGTATATATATATATAATATATATATAGTGGCAGACGGATGGGGACACTAACCAGCCGGGAGGCCTGGATGGTCCATGAGAGGGACAATACCTTCCCTGGGCCATGAGAGGGCAGCCGCCCTGGTCTGCTTGGGGGCCACCAGAACAGAGCTGGGAAGCTCATCCCTGTTGGAGGATGTGGCCACCACCAGGGGGCGTCTGGACGGTTATGGAATAATAGACATAGAATTACTAGACGCCACATGACCAGCAGCATCGTACATCAACATCCCCGCCATATTGCAAGTGGCACTGCTGTGGAGTGAAGTAATGGATAAAGATGCCTCACACATGTGCTGCTTGGGCTTGTACAAACCGCTGTATGCTCCAAACCAGATCCCGGGGATTACATTTCATAGGTAAGGCTGAATAATTGTTTTGGTTATATTTGGCCATTAGAAAATCCCGTTTTATAATCTTAACTTTAGCTACGCCAGGCTAAGCTAGCAAAGCTATGTATTTATGTGTTCAAGTGAGCCTCCAAGTAACGTTTTGGCTAAACGTATTTACTCACTAACTATGTAGATTTCGGTTAGCTGTTAACATTTCTGAAACTTTGAAGGTTTCCCAAAGAAATCCGCTTCAGGAAGCAGTGGGAAGTAACCCTTAGACGGGATTTTGAGAATGCTGTCCTATGATGTGTGCCGTGCTATTTTGGTAACAGATGCTGTACCGGCATCATATGATCAAAGCTACCACTTGCTCACATTAAAAAACAAAGGAGGTTTGATGATTCCTTCTGAGGGTACAGTCAAGGTGGTCAAAGTAGAGCGTGTTATCCGACAGTCGACATTAGGGCAAGCTGTCAGTGTATCTTTGATCAATCAGTTTGTTCGGGCTGAGATTGGTTCAGATGAAGTGTTTTTTCTCAAGGAGCACATTTAGGAAACACAGTTTGAGATTGACAACTATCATTTTATGCTCATGTCTTTAGTTGTGTCTGTCTTTCACAAACTAAGGCTGCACCATATTGCCAGACTGAATACTCTCAAATTATGACAGTTTGTGTCTGTAAGACAGTTCTGTTTCATGGATTTTAGATCCTATCCTGTATATATTTAAGTAACCACATAGTGTGTGTGTGTGTGTGTGTGTGTGCGTGTGAGAGAGAGAGAGAGAGAGAGAGCGAGAGAGAGAGTGAGAGAGGAATGAGTGAAATATTTTCAGAAATTATTAAGCAAATTTGTATACAATAAAATTGTTTATTTTTGTCATTGATTGTATCATGTCACTGTTAAAAGAAAGACTAGACTGCCAGTTGCAGTCTTACTATTTTGACTTTCAGACATTGGTCAAGTTTTCATCTCAATAATTAATAATAATAATAATAATACATTTTATTTAATGGGCACCTTTCTTAGCACTCAAGGTCACCTTACAATGAAATTAAACAACATTAGTAAAATTAAAACAAGAGAATAATAATTCAAAAAGCAATAATTAGCAAACAAACAAAGATAATTGGCAGTAACAGTGCAAAATTCACAATTGGTATGCCAGTTTGAAAAGATAAGTTTTGAGGACAGTTTTAAACTGTGTTATTGAATCGAGCTGACGAATATGAGAGGGAAGAGAATTCCAGAGTTGAGGAGCACAATGAGAGGACGCTCGAGCTCCCATAGAACAGAGTTTGATGTGTGGTACAGAAAATCGAGCTGCAGATGAGGATCTGAGTGAGCGAGAGGGAGTGTAAGTCTGTAGGAGATCAGTGAGGTAGGGGGGAGCTTTAAATGTTAAGAGCAGTATTATGTATTGTATTCTGTAGTTAGCAGGGAGCCAGTGAAGTTGAGAGAGAATAGGTGTAATATGTTCAGTGGATTTAGAACAGCAGGTTATTATCTTGGCAGCAGAATTTTGAAGAAGTTGTAAGCACTAAGTTTTTTTGGGATGCCAGATAGAATAGCATTACAGTAATCTATATGTGAGGTGTCTAGGGCATTAACTAATACTTCAGTACTGTGTTGCGTAAGAACAGGACGAAGTCTAGAAATGTTTCGGAGATGGAAGAAGGCAGTCCGAGAAATGTTACTTATATGGGAGGAATTATTTAATAATAATAATAATTATTATTATTATTTAATCATTGCCATTATTAGTGTATACATTGATATAAATAATTGCATTTAAACAATTCACCAAAATCTGTTGTATGTAAACGATACTGTTTTAAACGTTATTGTTTTTTCATCAGAAAACCCGGTGTCCACGTCTACCTGTATTAGTTTAAATGGCACTTTTGCCACTCGCAATATGGCGGACGTGCTGATGTATCATGTCGAATGGGCAACACAGTGAATGTGGTGGCGTCTATCTATATATGTCTATGCATGGAACCCTGGATGGCAGTACTTCCACCACACCAGGAAGTGTTGTTGGACAGAGCACCTGGAGAATTTCCAGAGTTGGGAGGAAGGAGATGGAGCTTGTGAGGAAGGGAGTAGAGGCGACACAGAAAGAGAGAGAAAGAAAAGAGACAGTTGGTGAGGAAGGCATTGTGGTGCTGTTTGAAAATAAAACGTGTGTGTTTTGGACATTCTGGTGTCTGTCTGTCTGTCTGTGTCCGGAGGCTGGCTTTCCACAATATATATATATAGTGGAGAGTGGCTGGGGATGGTACCCAGTCAAGATGCCCGGAAGGACCGAAAGAGGGATTATGCCTCATCCGGACCACGAGGGTGCAGCCACCCTGGTGGCTATGGGGACCACGGGAACAGAGCATGGAAGCTCAACCCTATAGGGGCCCGTGGTCACCACCAGGGGGCAACCGAATGCCTAATGAGCCTTGGATGTCAGCACTTCCACCACACCAGGAAGTGCCGGCGGAAGTTCATCGGGAGGCACCTGGAACATGTCCAGGTGAACATAAAAGAGGCCACCACCCTCCATTCGATGGCTGGAGTCAGGGGGAAGAGGACAGAGCTCGGTGGAGAGGAGTGGAGGCGGTCAGGAGAAGAGGCATAGAGGAAAAGAGGCCTGGACTAAGGGTGATTGGTGCTGGGGCACTGGGTTGTGCGTGGCACTTGTAATATAGTAAAATATAAATAAATATAAATAAATGTGTGTTGGTGCCTGAACCATCGGTGTCTACCTGTCTGTGTCCAGGCCGCTTACCACAATATATACATATATATATATATTGTCGCCCTGCGGTGGGCTGGTACCCTGCCCGGGGTTTATTTCCTGCCCTGTGTTGGCTGGGATTGGCTCCAGCAGACCCCTGTGACCCTGTGTTAGGACATAGCGGGTTGGATAATTGATGGATGGATATATATTGTCACACACGTGCCCCTTGGGGACAGCTTAATTGCTCTGGTGATGGTTATTCTTCACCGAACAGTAAGGTGGTGCTTTTTACTAACGCCTTTTCTGTTTCTTCCATTACAGATAAGACGTCACTTCTGGTGTCCATCCCCCTGGACCCGTCTCTTCCTGCCTGGCCTATACTTAACCAGAAGTAGATGATAGATAGATAGATAGATAGATAGATAGATAGATAGATAGATAGATAGATAGATAGATAGATAGATAGATAGATAGATAGATAGATAGATAGATACTTTATTAATCCCAAGGGGAAATTCACAGTGTGTCGCCATCTTGGAGCACTCACTCTTATGTCTCACATCTACAAAGATGTTTTTTGCCCTTCCTAATGTATTTACTTCACATTTTTAAGTACCATGTGCACCATGTGCAATGCCATTCCAGTGGTGAAGAATGGTGGTGGCAGAATCACATTGTGGGGTTGTTTTTCAGCGACAGGAATTTGGAAACTAGGCAGGGCTGAAGAAGCAAAGCACAGAGATATCCTTAATGAAAACCTGCTCCAGAATACTCTGGATAACACTTGGCTAAAGGTTCACCTCCTAACAGGACAATGACGATAAGCACAAAGCAAAGACAACAATGGAGTGGCTTAGGGACAACTCTATGAATGTTCTTGCATGGCTTAACTAGAGCGCAATGGAACATCTTTGGATAGACCTGAAAACAGCTGCCCCAACAGTCCCTATCCAGCCTAACAGAGTTTGAGAGGATCTGCAAAGAAGAATGGCAGAAAATCCCCAAGGTGTCTGAAGATTGGCACAACATACCCAAAAATACTCCAGACTGTATCTGCTGTCAAAATAAATTTAACCAAGTACTAAGTAAAGGGTCTGAATACTAGTGTCAGTTTGATATTTCAGTTTTTTATATTAAATAAATTAGGAATAAATTCAAATTTTACTGTCATTCTGTGTATAAGCTATATGCACACTCTCTTCCTCATTCTGTGTCAGACAGCTGCTTTATTTCTGGCTCTGAGATCAAAATGGACCAGCTATGGTGTTTTTCATGCATTTGCTTCAAGAAGTGCCCAGACTTACAGTAAATGACGTAAGTCACATTATTCAAACATTGCACCAAACGTCAGGAGCTAAAAATGAGAAGGGCTTCAAGCTATATGTTTCACACTACATCCACAATTACAAAGCTAAGATCTGGATGTATTAACATGTTTGGGTACTAGCCAAGGCTAATGCAGAATTTCAATGATTAGTCATTAAACTTTATTCAGGGACAGGTGAAGATGTATGTAAGCCTAGTACATGATAACATGAGTCTGCTGGACATCGTACCTTGTAAAAAAGCAAATGTCTCAGTCTGAGCCAACAAAACGGTGAATGCCAAACCACTGCTTCATTATAAGGATCTCAGTTTGTTTCCTCAGCTGGAGGATCTCCTATCTGATGTCTTCACCATGTGCTAGGTCAACAGCTGCCGGATCTGGAGCCACTGCATAGTTGAGGGTTTTATCATCCTCCTCCACACCCGGTGTGTCAAGTTTCGTCAGTCTCTTTCTCCGCTCCCAAACCCCCAGTGTTCAAAGTAGAACAAAGAAATTGTTCCACTCAAACAACGCAGGAACCTCTCATTTCTTCAAAGTTGCTGCCCTGTTTCAGACTCTGGATTGCGAAAGTCCTCTTTTATAAAATGCTGGCTACAAACTGAAGTATGGGGACAAACTGTAAAGCTCTCTCTCCAGATAGCGAGGATTGATTTAAATTGGGTTTCCTCATTTGGATTGTGTAGTTTTGTGGATTTTATTTATTTATTTATTTGTTTGTTTGTTTGTTGTTTTGTTTTGGTAGAGTTCTACGTATATTATTGTACTTTCCAATTTTTATTCTTTATTGTGAAACCTTTGTCAGAATGCCTCAAATCCCATAGACTTTCCACTGTTTCTAAAGTATTGTACCATATAACTTCTCCCCACCTTCCCTTCGACATCTATATCCAATTAGGTAGAGTAAAAACACAAGCAGGAGTTAAGTTACAACTTTAAATAATGTATTATTGATAATATTAAAATAATAACAATAAGTAAAGTACAAGTGAATATTGGCAACCATGCAACCTGATAAATGCTGATGTGTAATTTCAAGCGGTACACAGACTCATAGTTACTTTAAATGTCTTCTGTTAAATCATCATTTCTAGCTTTCTTCAGGACAGGCCCACATGCCTGTCTCAATATGGCTGCTGAGCTGTTCTCTTCATTGTGTTGTCCTTTTCATGGTAATGGTGTAAGAGAGAGGGAGGGGTAAAGTCAGCAAATTTATACATTCTCTGTCCAAACCCTTACACCAATAGGGTGTTGTGGTACAGAATGGTCTCTGAGTCAAAACCGGTCCCAAACAGCCATACTTCAGACCAGTGGGGGCACACAACCCCTTTCACACCTGATACCATAACCATTTGTTGAGCTGATGCTTGCCAGCTAGGTACTCTGGCCTTCACGTAGGGGTTGGCATTTGCTTTGTTTATGGCTTTTAGGCTCTCAGTCCAAACACAGTCACTCTTGCCAAAGCTGGTCTGATGCTCCATTAAACACACTGCCTTTTTACACCTGCACCTAAGACAGGATTTCAGGCTAGGTGGCCTTCCTGTCCTGCAGAGAATCACTTGCCAAACTGGTTTGAGGAACTCCCCTCAACCGTAGAATAAATTCAGTCCTAAAGACCTGGGGGCTTCTTTAAACATCAAAGTATTGCTGTTCTTGTGAATAAAACACCAATATTACATTTGCTTTGTCTGTCTTACAAATAAAGAAATACAAAATATTTATTAATTTATATACAAAATTTCACCCCACAACAAAGGGAAATGTATGAAAACTAAGTACCTTGTTGTGTTAACTGGAAACTCGACATAAAGGTACACAACAGTGTTCAGCTGTACAGCTATTTGTATGCTGAAACTTAAACTTCTTTTTCTTTGACATTCTCGCCACTAAACAAAAATCACAACCGCAGTATTGACAACAGGAGTTACTGAGCTGTCCGGGATACATCAGGTACATCAACACTACTGCGTGCATATAGCGTATTGAATGCAGAATGATGAGGTTCAAATTAATTTCAAAGATTTTAGCATTAGGTTGCAACTTACTTTCTGAAGGTACTGTATATGCTAGCTGTTCTAGCTGGCTTTGTTAGGAAGACTGATATAATGTACATTACATTACATGTATGTTACATGTGTAAATTAAACAGCAGATCTGACACTTATGACCTCCTCATTGCAGAAGAAAGATGTGAATTTTATAGTTTTATTTAGCATCTAGTGCTTTTGAGTTACTAAGTCTTTGTGACCTTTTACACTAAATTAAATGTCAGATACAGTAAAACAGAAGTAATTTTGCAGCAAAGAACAACTTGTAGAACAATAGTAATAATTATCTCAGTAGTTTAGCATTAATGTTGAAATGTTACAGAGTCTGTAAAATGCCCAATGGTCATAATGTGCAACTCGAACGCTGAGAGACAAATGAGGGTCAAGCAGCACGTGTGCCCTCCTCCTCCCTGAGCCGCACTCCTGGTGGACCTCCATAAAGTGTCCGCCTCCTCTCACTTCTCCATTGTCTCAAAAGACTTTAGTTACTCCAGCTCAAGAATGGATCTCACCACAAATGGGTCATTTGTTTGCCTATTATTTCTCCTAGACAAAAAATAAATATGACATTTTTTTGTTTGTCATAAAATGAGCATCCAGAAAATAGGAAAGAGATAACCATTACTTAGCAGCAAGCATAAAAATTGTGTTCTTTTTTATCCCATTATCAAATTTTAAATTCTTAACAAATAATGTGGTAAACATAAACACCTGAAATTGTTTACACTATTGTTTCTAATTAATTTAAAGTAAAAATAAGCTGACATTATGTTGTGTTCTGGAGATATAGAGGTTAAAAGGTGCACCGGTCCAGCGAAAATGGCCACTCTTAGTTAGAGCATCCCATCTTTTAATTTATTTAGATATTTATATGTTGAAAATTGAAAATTTTATTAACCTATATTCAAAGTCTGACTGCACCATAAATAACTGTAAGGTTACAAAAATACATGCAGTAGTTTTTGCATGATGCTCGAACAGACAGTAATTCAATTATTTTTAAATTTATAGAAATATTTAGAACCCTTCACTTTTTGAACACTTTAATTATGTTGTAGATTTCATTTTGAATTAATAAATTTGCCTTTTTCCCATCAATCTACCCTAACATGTTTTAGAAAAGGTTTAAAGAAATCAAAAACTGAAATCTTTCATTCATATGAGTATTCACACCCTTAATTCAGTACCTTAGAGGCCCCAGCTTTGGGTCTTTTTCAGTAAGTCTTTACAAGCTCTGCAACCCTGAATTTGGTATACATTGTTGTACAAGGGACTTTCAAAAAGTTTCCGCAATTTTTTTTAACTCTACGTATTAAGAATTTCAAAAACAAATTACATCACTTTTCTACATAGTCACCTTCCTTTGCAATGCAATTTTCCCAGCGTCGTACCAACTTTTTAATGCCCAATTACTACTCCTCCCGCCTTCACTATTTGCAATGAAAATATAATCGTGCAGAAACTTTTTGAACGTCCCTCGTATATAAAGTACTAGCCATCCCCTACGGCTTCGCCCTCATATTAGTGAAACAGGACAGTGAGGAGGGCCCCACCCAGCTCTCTACTCCTGACGTCACACTTCCACCTCCCCTCAGCCCGCAGCCACTGTTTCGGAACTGCACGAATATATCGCTCCTGCAAGCGAACTATAATTCTTAGTGCAATGAAAGAAGTCACAAAATCAACTGGAATGTTCAAGGAAATTAGAGAAAAAAAAGATCTAAATCCGTTAAGTAGTTCTATCATTCGCTAACTAAGCGGAGTTAAGGTTACTCCCCGAGGCAGAAACGTGAGTGAGGAGGGCTCGGCCCCCCCCCTCCCCGTAGCCCAATGAGTCTCTCTCAGAATCGTGCTAATAAATTGGTACCACGATTAGTGCAATAAGAAAGTCGCAAAATCAATGGAATGTTCAAGCAAATTATATAAAAAACCTGATCTAAATTTAAGTAGTTCTCTCGTGAAAAATGGACAGACATACAAACGGGTCTAAAAAACTATAAGAAATTTCGTGCTTGGACCACAAAATTTTTAAAACCATTTCTTAGTGAGCACCTATGGGCCAAGTCAAGTCAAGTCAAGTCAACTTTATTTATAAAGCACTTTACATACAACAGCCGCTAACCAAAGTGTTGAACATAGGCTAAAATAAATTTTAAACAAAAACAAAATAATAAATAAGTAAAATAAAATACAATAAATGAAACTAATTAAAACATAGTAAACACAACTAAACAGAGTTAATACAGAGTAAAATCAACTGCTCACACAGGATCAAACGCCAAACCAAAGAGGTAAGTCTTAAGAGCAGACTTAAAAATGGGCAGTGAGGAGGCCTGTCTAATGTGGATCAGCAGTGAATTCAAGAGCCTTGGAGCCACAACGGAAAAAGCCCTATCCCCCCTGAGCTTTCGCTGAGTCCTAGGCACATCCAGAAGCAGCTGACCAGCTGATCTGAGTGAGCGGGAAGGAGAGTGCATATGCAGCAGCTCAGCGAGGTAGGGTGGAGCAAGCCCATTTAAGGACTTAAAAACAAATAAAAGAATCTTAAAATGAACTCTAAACTGAACAGGCAGCCAGTGCAGTGAGGATAACACAGGTGTAATGTGCTCATTTTTTCGCGTGCCAGTTAAAAGGCGTGCAGCAGCATTTTGCACCAGCTGGAGCCGAGACAGGGTGGACTGGCTAACACCAACATACAACGAATTACAATAGTCCAACTGGGTTGTAATGAAAGCGTGGATTACTGTTGTAAATTGATCTTTGGAAAGAATGTTTTTTATCTTCGCCAAACGTCTCAGCTGAAAAAAACAAGATTTCACCACTGCGCTGATCTGACCGTCCAGTCTAAAATCCTCACCTATCCTAAAACCCAGATTTGTAATGACAGGTGTACCATATTGTGCAAGGGGACCCAAATCCACAGGAGCAGAAGTAGAAATAGACCCACTGGTGCCCCCAGGACCAAAAACTATAACCTCTGTCTTATTTTCATTAAAATTTAAGAAGTTTACTGCCATCCAAGCTTTCACCTCTTCTAGGCACATAACCAAAGTTTGTATGGAGTAAGCATCCTTGCGTTTGAGGGGTACATAAACCTGAGTATCGTCTGCATAACAATGGAAAGCAATTTTATGCTTTCTAAGAATAGAGCCAAGAGGCAGGAGATACAAAGAAAATAGCAGAGGACCAAGTATGGTGCCTTGTGGAACCCCACATGATAGTGAAGCAGAGGCCAAGGGTAACCTACATGCCAAATTTCAAGTCCCAATTCCTCATGGTTCGGGAGATTTCATGATGAGTGAGTCACTGGTATTTAGCTTTTATATACGTATTGTGGGATATGGCCGGCCTTTCATCCCGGTCAATATCCCCCGGCCGCCAGATGGAGCCCTCCCTGCAGAATGGAGGTGCCCCGAATGCCAGCAGGGATTTATGGACATTGGAGTTTTCATCCACAACCCAAGACTGTGTTGGTGTGTTAGTGTTTGGGGCTATGTGATGCCCCCTAGCCTTCACAATATATATAATACTAGCAAAATACCCGCGCTTCGCAGCGGAGAAGTAGTGTGTTAAAGAGGTTATGTAAACATATATATACATATACATATATATACATATCTACATATACACATATCTTCATATACATACATATACACATCCACATATACATATATCTACATATACAAATTTACACATCTACATATATATATATATATATATATATATATATATATACATATGTACATATATATACATATAAATATATACATATCTACATATATCTATCTATCTATATATACACATATATATACATATGCACATATATATATAAATATAGACATACATATATACATACATACATACATTCACATATATATATATACTATCAAAATACCCGCGCTTCGCAGCAGAGAAGTAGTGTGTTAAAGAGGTTATGTAAACATATATATACATATACATATCTACATTTTTTTTTTTTTCTTTATTTCGCCTTATACAATTTCTTGTATTAGGAATTTGGTAGTTTTCGCATACCCCTTGGGGTCAGAGCGCAGGGTCAGCCATTGTATAGCGCCCCTGGAGCAATTACAGGTTATGGGCCTTGCTCAAGGGCCCAGCAGAGCCGTGGCCTTATTGGCAGTGACGGGGGTTTGAACTGGCAACCTTCGGGATACCAGCGCAGATCCTTAGCCTCAGAGCCACCACGCCGCATATATATATACACATATACACATCCACACACACACACATCATATACTATATATATATATATATATATATATATATATATATATATATATTCACACATATATATATATATATATATATATACAGTAATCCCTCGCTATATCGCGCTTCGCCTTTCACGGCTTCACTCCATCGCGGATTTTATATGTAAGCATATTTAAATATATATCGCGGATTTTTTTGCTGCTTCGCGGGTTTCTGCGGACAATGGGTCTTTTAATTTCTGGTACATGCTTCCTCAGTTGGTTTGCCCAGTTGATTTCATACAAGGGACGCTATTGGCAGATGGCTGAGAAGCTACCCAACTTACTTTCTCTCTCTCTCTCTTGCGCTGACGTAGGGGGGTATGAGCAGGGGGGGCTGTTCGCACACCTAGACGATACGGACGCTCGTCTAAAAATGCTGAAAGATTATCTTCACGTTGCTATCTTTTGTGCAGCTGCAGCTGCTTCCTGAAACGACATGCTGAACGGTGCTTCGCATACATAAAAGCACGAAGGGCACGTATTGATTTTTTTATCTGTCTCTCTCTATCTCTCTCTCTCTCTCTCTCTCTGCTCCTGACGGAGGGGGTGTGAGCTGCCGCCTTCAACAGCTTTGTGCCTGGTGCTTCGCATACTTAAAAGCCAAACAGCACTATTGATTTGTTTGCTCCTTTGAAGAGGAAGATATGTTTGCATTCTTTAATTGTGAGACTGAACTGTCATCTCTGTCTTGTCATGGAGCACAGTTTAAACTTTTGAAAAAGAGACAAATGTTTGTTTGCAGTGTTTGAATAACGTTCCTGTCTCTCTACAACCTCCTGTGTTTCTGCGCAAATCTGTGACCCAAGCATGACAATATAAAAATAACCATATAAACATATGGTTTCTACTTCGCGGATTTTCTTATTTCGCGGGTGGCTCTGGAACGCAACCCCTGCGATGGAGGAGGGATTACTGTATATATATATATATACACACACACATATCAACATATACTGTATATACACATACATATACACACATACATATACACACACATACACATATATACACATACATACATAGTGCGTTGTAACACGGGCTGTGATTGTTACATGGGAGGGAGACGACAAATCACAGCTTCCCACTTTCTAATCGGGCCTGTGAATGGTGCTTTGACGGATGCCCATATCCCACAGTATTTGCGTTAGGCAAGTGTAATTGAATAGCGGTGCTGCAAATTTAGCTTTACACCTGTTTTTAAGGCTTATTGACTGAAAGGGACTTTCATGAAAAAAGTTAGGGCTTTGCTACAGGATACACCCTCCACAAGTTAAGGAAGTAAAAATAAAGGTATATATTTCTCTTTTATTTAAACCTTTTAAGTTTGTATGCAGGCGGCATGGTGGCACAGTGAAAGGTGCCAGTTAGGAGACCCGGGTCCGCTTCCCTGCGTGGAGTTTGAATGTTCTCCCCGTGTCTCTCTGGGTTTCCTCCGGGTACTCCGGTTTCCTCCCACAGTCCAAAGACATGCAGGTTAGGTGCATTGGCGATTCTAAATTGTCCGTGGTGTGTGGGTGTGTGTGGGTGTGTGCGCCCTGCGGTGGGCTGGCACCTTGCCCAGGGTTTGTTTCCTTTCTTGTGCCCTGTGTTGGCAGGGATTGGCTCCTGTATTTAGGATATAGCGGATTGGATAATGGATGGATGGACATTTGTATGCATAGCCCCATTTGCCCGTTTTCGTTTTTTTTCTTTCTTCAGTAATATTTCAGCAAACCCGGAGCTTGTCAGTTCAAATCCTGGTACTGACACCACTGTGTGACCCTGAGGAAGTCACTTCACCTGCCTGTGCTGCAAAAAACAAAAGTAATGTAACAAATTGTACCTCAGATGTTGTAAGTTGCTGGAATAAAGGCATAAGTCAAATAGATAAATATGTATTATACACATAGGAACTATTAATTTATTTTCAGTTAAGTCATCTGCAGCAAACCTTTATGAATGAGGGTTTCTCCTTTTTAGATAGTGCAAACTGTTTCTTCTTCATTGAGGTTTTCTCTTGGAGAGCTTTTTTCATTTCATTGAAAATTAAAGCAGCAGCTGCCAAAATATGTAGCTTTCTTATTAATTTTTCAACATTGTGTAAAATAACTTTATAAAGTAACATAAAAGGTTTAAATACTGGTTATCCTTTTACACTAAAATATTACTAAAGAGATACAAAAAAAGTAAAATGCATATGTTGTTTTTCTTTAAGGAGGTTAAATATTACTGAAGAAAGAAAAAAAAAAACTAAAACAGCCAAATGGGGCTATGCATACGAACTGAAAAGGTTTAAATAAAACAGAAATATATACCTTTTATTTTTACTTCCTTAACTTGTGGAGGGTGTATCCTGTAGCAAAGCCCTAACTTTTTTCGTGAAAGCCCATTTCAGTCAATAAGTCTTAAAAACAGGTGTAAAGATATTGACAATAAGCTACGCAAACTCACCAAGACATGGAATCGTTTAAATCAAGGCGAGAGTCGAAAAACACCATCCCATACTATTAGTTAACGATTAACACATTTCTATATGTATTGTAAGCATACAATACAACTGATAATAAGTTGCGCTTATTTATCTGGTGTACCGACATTTTTGCTTGTTTAACGGCTGAAATCCAACGTGGTTTGTGCCCTTCAGAATGAAAACAGTTTGCATTTACCTTTTTAATAAAAGGCGAGCTTTTAAGCCTGAGAAATCACCCCGTAAATGCACACGTTTAATTGCACATGTGTTAATATGTATGCTTACACGAACTTAAAAGGCTTAAATAAAACAGAAATATTTACCTTTTATTTTTACTTCCTTAACTTGTGGATGGTGTATCCTGTAGCAAAGCCCTAACTTTTTTCGTGAAAGCCCGTTTCAGTCAATAAGTCTTAAAAAGAGGTGTAAAGATATTGACAATAAACTACGCAAACCCACCAAGACATGCAATCGTTTAAATCAAGGCGCGAGTCGAAAAACACCATCCCATACTATTAGTTAACGATTAACACATTTCTATATGTATTGTAAGCATACAATACAACTGATAATATGTTGCACTTATTTATCTGGTGTACCGACATTTTTGCACGTTTAACGGCTGAAATCTAACGTGGTTTGTGCCCTTCAGAATGAAAACAGTTTGCATTTACCTTTTAAATAAAAGGCGAGCTTTTAATACTGAGAAATCACCCCGTAAATGCACACGTTTAATTGCACATGTGTTAATATGTATGCTTACACAGTATTAAAAGACACTCAGCAATTAACGTCATTTACCTTCGTTCCCGTGTTTGACTCATGCTGTAAATCTCTTCCTTGTTTTCAGTTCACGTGATTACGCAGGAGGCGTGATGACGCGATACGTGACTCCGCCTCCTCCATTAGAGTATATGGACAAAAAACAGGTTCCAGTTATGCCCATTACGCGTAGAATTTCAAAATGAAACCTGCCTAACTTTTGTAAGTAAGCTGTAAGGAATGAGCCTGCCAAATTTCAGCCTTCTACCTACACGGGAAGTTGGAGAATTAGTGATGAGTGAGTGAGTGAGTGAGTGAGTGAGTGAGTGAGTGAGTGAGTGAGTGAGTGAGTGAGTGAGTGAGTGAGTGAGTGAGTGAGTGAGTGAGTGAGTGAGTGAGTGTGAGTCAGTCAGTCAGTCAGTGAGGGCTTTGCCTTTTATTAGTATAGATATATATATATATATATATATATATATATATATATATATATATATATACATATATATATATATATATATATATGTATATGTATAAATTGTCACACACGTGCGAGTACACACGTGCGAGCATATTTACATGGTAGACCCGACGATTTGGTTGTTTCACCAAATAGTCAACGATGCCTTTTCATTTCTTAACCTCGTAGGGGCCCTGCCAATAGGCCAACAAACAGCCTGGGGCTCTTTATCGTCATCCATGACTAAGCCCAACTGCTTATTTGGAGTGGTAGACTGGTTACTGCTTATAATTTTCGACCAGTCTTCACCAAGTATCACAGGGTACGGCAGATCAGGCATGATGGCCATCGGGAGGCTGTGGAGATTTTCCCCAAAGCTAACCACATATGAGGCAGTGCCGTACCTCCGCGTTTCCCCGTGAATACAGGTTATACTGGTCGTAGTATTGAGCCACTGTTGCAGCAACACCAGTTGGTGAGCAACAATGGAATGGCGCTGTAAACCTGCCAGGGCTTGGCAGATGGGCTGTTCAGACCTCTCGGTTTGGGATACCACCCAATGCCGCTCAATGATATCGATAAGGCTCTATGGAAGGCCATTTATTACATCATCACAGGCCAATTGCTCTACGATCTTCTGAGCATTGTTGATTTCTGGCCACAGCCAGTGCCCGGTCTTGCCCCATATTTCAAAGGCCTGTGTGCGGGGGGAGAAAAGGTATTAGTACCTCTCATCAACCCTTGGCTCTGCATTTTACCCCCCGGTCAAGCCCTTAGAGTGCCTACCAAGTGCATGTGCGTGACAATATATATATATATATATATATATATATATATATATACAAGGTATGTATATACTGTATATCAAGGGAAAAAGCATTCAATCTTCCCACAGTATTCAAACTATTGGCACATAAACTTTGCTGTCATGAAGATTACTTTGCAAAGTAAATATCAACCTTTCCCCCCTTAGAGGGAATGTGGAGCGAAAGGGTATTGGTAAGCAAAACCTCTGAGAGTGGTCCCATTAATAAAACAACTGATAAGAGACAAATGTTAAGTCCGGGGTGGGTAGCAAAAACAAAAGAAAGAAAAAAGGCAGAATGGTGTGGAGGTAATTAGTTAAAGAGCCACGTTCTGTGGAGGGTCCAGTCAGTGTCCTCCAGAGAACATCTTTCAGTCAGCATAACAAGCAGAAGTCAAAGAAGAATTCCACAGTCCGGACTGGTAAATTCCTAAATATTTTTAGAACTAAGATCAAAATAAATGAAAACAGTTAGGCTCCACATTTTTTTTTTCTAATTGCAAAATATTGTTCAGGCATGTGCAGTCTCGGATTTTAAATCATTTTCAAAAGAAATTTACATTTCACTTTGTTAAAGGCTAGCAGGGTGATTCATATAAAATATGTTTTATCTTTTCCCAAATAAAGTCCCTTAAATTATTTCAAAGACACTTAGATCAGAAGAAATTATCATGAAACACATCTATTAATATCTTTTAACATGTTGTCTTGAAGCTAAAACAGCTTCTTTATACATATCCAGGCAATATTTCTTTAAGCTATTTATTTTACTACTACTGAAATTAATATTTTATTCTATTTCACATTATAAGTACACAGATTACTAATGAAAAAGGAGTGGATGGGAAAAGAAATCAATATATCACATTGTATCAAATGCCTAATAATTTAAAATCTATTTGTATTTAAAATGTATTCATGGTAAATAGGGCAGTACCACCGATAATTTAGATTAAGATAAAATTTTAGTTTTGCTTAGTTATGCTTAATAACATTGATTTCTTTTACCTATAATTTTTTATTAAGGCTAATTGTTCTTGCATACTCTTCCATTGATATCTTCTGAGATGTTTATTGCATTTTTTCCAGAGTGGTGATTGTTAGTTAATCCTCCTTTTGCACAGCATGTTTTAGTATGGAACACTACCTGGACTGGAAGCCAGTGCTAATCACCAGCTTCCTTGCTATTCTATAGAATATGTCTCATTTTACCTTAAAATTATTAAAGGTCCTCACTCCATTTGAGCTTGGCCAGTACTCAAAAAGAAAGGGCTGCACATATAATACCAAATGTGGAGGATTTTTCCACCACCTAATCATATCAATTTCAGTTCGAATTCAGAGCTCTTTTAATTGAAACAAAACAAACATGCTCCCAACTTTATGCATACTCTTTATCAGATGCTTTATCCATTCAACAACATCACATATGTTCACACATTCTTAGTCTCACATAAACGTCTTTTAATGCACTTCAGTCACAGAGATCTCTTTCACATACTGCATAACACACTCAAAGTCACATAACTGTCTTCAACTCGTTTAAAATTATTCAAGTTTTGTTATTATTATTAATTATTGTTGATGTTGTTTAGCATCTACTAAATAAAGCATTTACATACTTTATCCTTTCATTCTTACACTTATTTTGCTCCAAACAGAGAATGTACAAGCCTGAACCTTCATTTCCTATTACCGAGAAGCAGTGCTAGTCGCTGTGCCATCATACTCTTCAAGTTACCTAACGACTCACACGTTCTGCACTTTCCAAGAGCATCATGATATACACAGCATAACACAGACACACACACACACACCCCAACAGAATTTTATTCTTTAAGAAGTTGTCTCCTTTGCATTTTATTGTTAATAAAAAAACATTTTTCCTTAAAAAATGTCTGAAGGAAGGGTGTTTTGTACATTTATAAACATTTACAAGCATAAATGTAGATGTTTTTCTTTTACCAAATATTACACATATTCAAAAACTCACATTTTAATTCAAATTAACTCTGTAAATTTATATCATAATCATATATTTCTAATTTTGTGTGCACAAAATATTTTAAGCAAATACTTGAACATTCAATACATCATTTTCAAACATGCTGAGCATTCTTTTAACACATTTAATCACTCACAACATTTTTACTCAAATGGGTAACCCTATTAAACTAAAACAGCATTTTACACCTTTCATTCTTTTCAAACATATTTTCACTCACCAGTCCATTGAAGGGCACTCACGCTGCCATTGTCCATTATTTATTGAGACCTTTTACTATTTTCTGGTCCTACAACTTCAATTTACGCACGCAATTTCTCAGTCGCAATAGTCACACATTTATTTTCTCTCAATTCGCTGCGCGTTAAGACGTCTATTTACTTACACAGTAGGCTTGGCACAAAAGAAAACAAATATATGGACTCTAGAGAAGAATGAATTAACTGCCTTTACCTTTACACTCCACTCTCACTAATGACAAAAAACCTTACCTTTAATCTAAGCCCTATTGTTTTTCTTACTAGTTACATTTTTCACATACTGCATACATTGTTCACGCTGCAATGTTATACAGTTAATTTGGGCCTCAAACCCATAACCAATGATTGCAATCTTTTAATGGTGTGGGCTTCAAACATGACGCTGAGGAAATCGTGAACTTTCCTTCTCAGGGTCTTGAAGACCTTCTGTGTGCTTGGGCCTCAAACCCAAGGACTATTCATTAGCTATTTTATAGATTTGCTCTCTGCTGGGACCTTTTGCCAAACTCAGAGATCTGGGCAACTCCCCTAGACAATAGTTGGTAACTCCTTCTGGACAGCATCACAAAATAATCTGCCATGTGATGAGGAGCCACTCAACACCATCCTTACTTATCGTCAATCTCCAATTGTCATGGCGAATCCATGACACAGCGTGAGCTCGTTCTGGCAGGAAGGCAGTCTCACAGAAATCTTTTTAATCTCTTTCTTTCTTGGGGTGACTTGTTAATTCAGTCCTGTTTGACTCAACTCTGCCAGGACTTGGACTCAGAGAGAAGGAGACCTCTTCCTTTGGCCTTAGCAATTCAAACACTACTGGTGAGCTAATTCAGCCATGGCATCCCTAACCCTAACGTAACTATACTAAACTAACCCTAACTCTAGATACAAAACACTCTTATTCTAATGGCTTGGGGTTGAACCTAATGCTTTATCCCTAAAACAATAAATTTTCTCCTGTCTGTCACAGGTTCGACAGTCGCATCCTCCAGGGGATTGTGTTTGGCCACCAAAACTATGATAATAATCAAATATTTTAATTTATGAAAAATACTTACCTTCTACAAGGACAAGTTTGAGAAAACCTTTTTGAAATAAGTAATCAGGCAGAAGAAAACGTAATCATCTGCATCATTTATTTACCCTTGCAGCAACATGCTGAGGAGGGAGCATCCATCACAGCAGTCTGTTACAACATGATTGGACTTGTGCAAAAGTACAGGTAGGGGGTTCAATTTATAGACAGTTGAATTTGCATAACTTTGTTATATTAATGCTTACATATTATACTCTGATTGGTTAAAAGACATAAGGTGTTTTAGCATAGAGCACATCCGACCTAAAATAGTCTTCAATATCTCCTGAATTCAGCTCTTATTCTGATATGAAAACTGCACACGTGCCAACTAGCATTAGAACATTAGAACACTCTAGAAGAGAACAGGCCATTCAGCCCAACAAAGCTCACCAGTCTTATCCACTTATTTCTTCCAAAAAAACATCAAGTCGAGTTTTGAAAGTCCCCAATGTCTTACTGTCTACCACACTACTTGGTAGCTTATTCCAAGTGTCTATCATTCGTTGTGTAAAGAAAAACTTCCTAATGTTTGTGCAAAATTTACCCTTAACAAGTTTCCAACTGTGTCCCCATGTTCTTGATGAACTCATTTTAAAATAACAGTCTCAATCCACTATACTAATTCCCTTCATATTTTTAAACATTTCAATCATGTCACTTCTTAATCTTCTTTTGCTTAAACTGTAAAGGCTCAGCTCTTTTAATCTTTCCTCATAATAGATAGATAGATAGATAATTCAACCCCTGTAGCCCTGGAATCAGCCTAGTCGCTCTTCTCTGGACCTTTTCTAGTGCTGCTATGTCCTTTTTGTAGCCTGGAGACCAAAACTGCACACAGTACTCAAGATGAAGCCTCACCAGTGTGTTATAAAGGTTGAGCATAACCTCCTTGGACTTGTACTCCACACATCGTGCTATATAACCTAACATTCTGCTAGCCTTCTTAATGGCTTCTGAACACTGTCGGGAAGTCGATAGCTTAGAGTCCACTACAACTCCTAATTCCTTCTCATAAGATGTACTCTCGATTTTACAACCGCCCATTGTGTATTCAAACCTAACATTTTTACTTTCTATGCGTAGTACTTTACATTTACTGACATTAAATTTCATCTGCCACAAATCTGCCCAAGCCTGTATGCTATCCAAGTCCTTCTGTAATGATATAACGAATTCCAAATTATCTGCTGATCCACCTACAGTACCTTGGTATCATCTGCAAACTTTACCTGCTTGTTACTTATATTCCTATCTAAATCATTTATATATATTAAAAATAGCAGCTGCCCTAGCACTGACCCCTGTGGAACACCACTCTTAACATCAGCCAGTTCTGATGAGGTTCATCCCACACCATCACCCTCTGCTTCCTGTGTCTGAGCCAATTCTGCACCCATCTACAAAGATCACCCTGAACTTCCACTTCTTTTAATTTGATGCCCAACCTCTCATGTTGCACCTTATCAAATGCTTTCTGAAAGTCCAGATAAATAATATCATATAGCAAGCAGCAAGTCTTACTAGGTGCATGAAAGAACATTAAAACAGCCAATATCTTGAACCATCCCCCTGGAACATTCTGCTTGTCACTTGACCATTTCACAAGTCTCTTCATGACATTAGAGAAACAAATGCTTATATATTTCACTGTGCACTGCAAACCAAAATATTTAACTACTGTTACCTTAATATGGAAAGTATCCTAAAAGACGATGTGACCCCAAAGTCTAATTTATCATCCACAAGCAGCACGTCAATGATGTCAGATCCTGCAATCTCTGAAACCCGGTGGCACTTTGGGCCTGCAAACATATACAAAACAAAGTGATTTTGCGGTAACACTAAATAATAAAAATCCAAAAATGTACTTTAGACCAGAGGCAATAAATGATCAAGACATATAGCCTGAAGTATTCTCTCTCATGCAAAATTTCTAAATCCAATCATGGATTTTTCCCTGTATTAACTCTATGATAAATTTTTAAACTTATCTGTCTTGTAAACACCTCTACAGATGAGCTGGATCAATAACTACAAGAAACAACTGATTTTATATCTACTAAGAATGTAATAATGAGTTAGTGAGTTCAAGGAGGACAACTGTTTTTTCACAAGGGACTCTTAATTTCATATAGTTTTCTTTAATGAGTAAATATTAAATAAGTATTAAAATATTAAATAAATATTTAAATTTTCACCCAGGGTCTCTAACTTTTCATTCAGTATCTGATAGTATGCATAGTGCAGAATATGGTATAACGTAGCAATTAATAACTTTCATACAGCTGAGAACTTCAAAGTGAACATTTGGAAAGGCTTTCTGTAGATAAATACAAGGCTTTTAATAGCCTAAAGTTGCTAAATAATTAGGAGAGGTCTACTTGCACTGAGTGTATGGCTGATATGAAAGGATAAAGTTTCTCCTTTTCCGCTTGTCCTCATCACAGATGTTCCCGCTCCCATGTTAGGATTCTAGCCATGTAAGAAGCGATATAAAATAAAGACACCCCATCTGTTTCTTTTAGAACTTAATGCGCCAGTAAAGTTTATGCTTTGCAGAGAAATGCATAAAGTTAGTGACACAGTAAATGTATATTAATGAAGCTGGCGCATCCTTCAGTGACTGGGTGCTGCCAACTAGCAACTTTAAACCAGAATGTCTGTTCAGAAAGATGTACCAAATGTCTGCTTTTTTGATATTCAATGTTCTTAGGGTGAGCTGCATTTTATTGTTTGCGGCAATAGTAATTGTTTCCATTTAGAGCCTGGAAGCATAGGGCCAAGGGAGACGGAGCCTAAGGTGGGAGCAAGTGGCAGTAGGTAGGGATGGCAGTTTATGGCAGTCTGTCAAATCAGAGTTTCAGTCTATTGAATGGTGTCACTCCTTGAGATGTGGATACAAGCGCTGGGTCTTCACAGGGTACACCATCTCTGTCTAGTTAAGCTGCAGTATGCTGTGTGTGCTTTGTACTATTGTTAAAATAAAATGACACAAACAAATGCCAGGCCTGTGGGCACCACAAGTTGGCACTGCAGTCTGTGCATTACAGTCTCCATATTATGTTAGTGTGCTCTCTACCTCAAGCTATGCTATTCAAACCTGTCATTGCTTCAGTGCCTTGTTCTCTCTGGCAATCCTGGAAGGAAAGCAGATGTTAGCCCTCCTTTGCATATTCACCGCCCCCTAATTTCATGAAATTCATTCAGGCTTTTGTGAATCAAGAAGTCATGCAATTATCTTTCAGAATTTGTCCTGCTATGCCTGTCTCAAAACTGTCATTACTTGCCATACAATAGCACTGGAATTCTTATTCATATTTGTTTTCTTGGGGAAATTTCAAACATATCATGTACCAACTAGAGATGGTATTAAAAAAAATACCAAGTGCACCACCGTACAGACATGTGTCATGGCCTCTAGTATACCTGGCTGCTTTCATGGCTCATGATACACACCACTTATAAATGAAAATGTTCTTTGAACTGGCTAGTTTGGCCTTTTTCTAGATTTTTGAGGTAAGAATTCCCTTTTGCAGGTGTGTCTTGAATCCTCTGTCATGGTTCTAGGCTTCATTATGACATTAGAATACAGGATATGATACTTAATGCACCTGGATAAATATTGTCTTCGAACCAGCTTGTTAAGGGTTCTGCTATATTCTTGACCCCTTTCTAGTTTTTCTTTGTGTTTTCCCACACTCTGCTGTTGTTGCCCTTTTCCCAGTTCCTCTTGTATTTGTAATTTTGCCCCTGTGCTTTACCCTTAATTATGTCCTTTGGCCATCAGGGCTGTCAGATGCTATGGTGAGTTGGGCTGCAATTATATAGTTATGTGGTCTCTTAACTTCAGTTCTGTGGCTGTGCTCTTTTAGCTGGGTTCTTTGTTGTGCAGCGAGTGTTTCATTTCCGAGATCTTTTATCCTCTTTTCGTATTTGTTTTATTGTATTTTGAATATTATTTTGTACAGGGTGAGCCAAACTAAAGTACCACATTTCTCAAGGTAATTGCATGAGGCAGAGGCAGACGAGTGGTTTGGGGTGGGGGTCCTTTGATAGGCAATCCCTTGTAGTTTTCATTGCACTGTTCTTTCACTATCGAAACGTTCTTCAAAAACAACTAATTCATAATCACTACGCAACACACATTCCTCCTAATGGTAATGTCCCAAATTGGAAAACAATTCTTCAGTGGGTGCCTAATTTCAACAGATAAGTACAACATTGAACAGAAAATTTCCAGGCCGTCCTCTGACTGTACGGATGCCTGAATATATATATGTATATATATTTAGTTATTTACTAGGGGGATCCGCCCCCTGTTCGCTTCGCTCACCCACCCCCAGGTTTGGTTTACCAGATATACAAAAAAATATGTTATTTTCATGGGAATTGTTACATATGCATTATTTTCACTTTTACTTTAAAACTTCTGTTAAAACAATACTGTACTTGTCCTTTATTTCAGGCCCCGGGTGTGGTTAAATCTTTTTCTCGCAGGACATATAACACTGCTCGCGTTGTGAAGGCGGGGGTAGGCTGAACGCACGCTAAGGAGAAGCAGTTGTGTCATCTGCTGGTTTGTTGCTGCTGCTGGCGAGCTGCGTATTCTGCTTGTCACGCTGCACGTCGATCATTTAAAAGCCTGTACAGCAGCTGTCCTTTTGCCACTTCGCGTCTCTGCCACTCGCGTTGTGAAGGGTGGATGGGTTTGGCTGAACGCATGCTAAGGAGTAGCAGTCAGATCATCTGCTGGATTGCTTCTGCTGGTGAGCTGTTTGTTGCTTGTCGTTGTTTTAAGAGCTGGGAGCATATGAAGCGTGTCTGCCAAAAGCATTCCAACAACTGCTAGGTTAGAGATTCGTCAACTTGTTTTAAATGTTGTCTCACTGCCTTGTCTCGCGGGACGTCAATTTGTCTTAGGAGAAGATCCAAAAAGATCACGTCTCATCTTCCTAGTCTCCCTTCCAAGATTTTTTTTATAATAGAGAGACAGCCATATTTACTATGTGTATCTGCTTGTGTATTCATATTTAAGTGTCATATGTTCAATTTCTTACCCATATAATGTGGTTTTTACTTATCTTCCTGGTTCAGGAAATATCATTAGTTGTATGGCATTGAATGCTATTATAGTGTTTGCTGGACAGAGGAGAGGCAAACAGTTTGTTTCTGTTGTGTGTGGAGTCTGAGACATGGGAATGGGCTTTCTCCAGTAAAGGTTGGCAGATGGCTTTATTGGGAAACTAAAATAAGGAACTACGCAGTATGGTGACCCACCTGTGAGTCAGTGGGTGGTTCATTTAACATGTCTGTGCTCCAAGTGTATAAAATACATTATCTATATGAAGTTGGTGAAGGGCTGCAATAGTGTGCGTCTGCAAAATATGCTGGAAAAATAAAGGTTAAAGGTTGTTTCCACACTAAAAAGGAAAGAAGTTTAGAGACATGACATTTCGGCTGTGTAGCCTTCATCAGGTGTGTAACTGAAGAGGAAGGAAAGAACGGATAATAACAAAGGAAGCAGAGAACAATATCTATAAATGGGTATCACTTGTCATGATACTGTAAGCCTCATTGGATAATGGTGTAAGCTAAGCAGATTAAAACTGTCTGGAAATTTCCACCGTTTACCGAACAGAGAGTGACTCTTCTGTGTCTTTTGAAGACTACAAAGGATTAATTTGTTTTGAAACAGATGGATGGAACCAATGATTAGAACAAAATTAATTGAGTTATTATTGTGTTTGAATTTATGTTTCTGCCTGTTCCAGAGTTATAAACAATAATGAATAAGAAGCTGGACTCTATTTCAGGCCCTTATAAATAAGTGGAAACTCCTTGGCACTGCACCAAATTAAATGACAGTAATGGTGTGCAGTAATTTCAGGAATTGTGTGAATTTTAACCTATAAAATCAGATATTTATTAGACATGTTCTATGGATTAAACATCCTGCGCTACCTTGTTGCATTACAAGCACATGTAAAGACAAAACTTAACTTGAGAGTGTCAAGCACAAGGCAAGGAGCAGTTGCAGATGGGAGTACAATGTACAGTATATAAAAACACACACGCACACAAATTGACTAAACTCACATACTGTATTCCATCACAAGGAGGCAAAAAGGTTAAAGTCTTTCCACACATGGCAGTAGACATCATCAAAGGCCCTAACCTGGACTAAAGACTACCTTCCATGGGATAAAATTGGTCTTGCCCATCAACCTAACACACAAACCATTGAAGTGTGGGAAAAAAACAGAGTCCCCAGAGAAAAAAAAATACACAAACTGAGGTGAGCACATGCAAACTCTACACAGCAAGTGACCAGGCTACCCAAGCCTCTAGAGCCATGCGGTAGCAGTGCTAACCATTATGTCTTCCTGCAACCCCTGGGGACTTCTTTGCATTTATAAAAACATATAAAAGTATTTTGGGGTTGCTATTTCAAGAGTGAAAAAAGAGTGATGCTTTCATTTTATTCTTTGTTATTCTGCTTTTTATAATTTTGAGAGCTGGGCTGCAATGGTAATAAATTATTCATGATTTCTCAATTTCACTTGTTCTCTATCCAAAGTTTCTTGCCACTTTCTAGTGGCTTTAAAAACTGGCCTAATTAATTAAGAAGCAAAGTGCAGTGCAGCACCTGATTACATTGCTAGGCTTTTGTCACCCTACTGGCCTTATGCACAATCCATTTAAGTAATGTAATTCTGGCTGTTCCCGAGTCAAAGTAGACCATAAGCAATCTTTTATCAGAAAGTCTCTCAAACAGCATGTGAAAAACATTAAATCAGCCATTCCATTAAGAATTTTATAATGTCTTTTCCTGACTAAATTATTTTTTTATTTCTGAGTTTAAATGTATTAAATGATATGAACAAAATGATATATCTTACTTCACGCCTGCACCTTGTCCAGGGCTGCTTCCTGCTTTTTTCATGATGCTACTGAGAGCTCGAAAATAAATGGATGGATGTTTTTTATTCTTGGGCTGTAATGGTTTGAAATCCATTCACTCATCCCATCTGTTTATTTCAGTTCAGTGTCAAGGAGGATGGAAACTGGAAACACCCACTGACAGGTCCAAGTAATTATAGGACACACTTACTCACACAGAGCCAAAGTAAAGGCACCAGCCCACATGCTGTAGCATATACATCTTTGGGACTTGGGATGAAATCAGGGATTCCTGATGGAAAACCTACACAAAAACAAAAGGAGAACATGTTAAATCTACACGGTCAGTGACTGGAGTGGGATACTGAACAAGAATTCTGTAGCTGTTCAGCAGCCACACTAACCACTGGCCATAGGATTAAGATTTGACGCATCCATTTTGTCCATAAATTCAACACATTTTACAACAGAGCAGCTTGGTTAAAATATGTTTAAAAAGTCTTAGATGCAGTGGGAATGAGAATGATGGGATGCCAAAGATATGGATAAAACATGGGTTGTATTTGTTGTGAACAATTTTGTTATGAGTACTATCAAATAACCAGAAGATGAAAAAAGCGTAATGGGAGAGATAAATCTGTATTAAAAGGATTGATTCAAAAAACAAAAAAATCCAAATCAGAAGTCCTGTCACAATGTTGAGTATGTTCCCCTTCACTGATGCTACAAGTAAAGGCTTGTTTTTAAGAAAGATCTAACACTAGAATACCTGAAGCTGTGAACCACCATCTTTGTATGGCAAAGCAAGACAATAATAATAATAATAATAAAAATAATACATTTTATCTATATAGTGCCTTTCCCATGCTTCACACTGTCATATTGTCATGACTTATCACATTGACTGCTAAATATGTGTTAACCTGTAGTAAGCGATCTATAGACAGATGCCACCTATAGTTATCCCATAATTGTCTTTGGAGCAAATAAGAATATATTTATGGGTAACAGATGTAAACAGAGGATGGTGGTGTGTGGTATCAAAGTTAGTTCAGTCTTATTAGCCGTATTTTGGATAACATTTATATTCAAGAAAAAAAAATTAATATGTATAGAACCACAGTCATCTGAATAGCTCTCAATAATTAACGTCTCACCACCACAAAGTTCAAAAGAAAACTGCAATATTTGTTTGCAACAAACTGTGCGAGGTCTAACTTTTTGGCCCAGGAGAAATATCGTACAGTTGGCATGCACAACGTTGTTATCTAGCAGTTGATATACACAAAGTATTTTCTACATGGTAACTTAAAAATAATTTTTTACACAAAATACATTTTTATTGTGAGTTTTGCTCAATAACAAAATACATGTCATTTGTATATTAAAATAACACCCTGATTTTGTACCGCTGTCCTGGAGAAATATACCTATTTTTTCGGTGGCAGTCAACATGTTAAATGTTAAACATTCTGTTGAGTAAACATTCTGTTAGTGTATTTTTAGTTTTACCACTGCTATTGTGATTGATGTGGGTGTGGCCTATGCCTTGTTCATGTGACATTGTGATGTCATGGCTATAAAACACAATGGCTCAGCATGCACTTTGTTCTGGTATTGGAATATGTTCAACCTTTTGTGATCAGCAGGTTTTATTATTTTGTTTTTTTGTGAGTTTTCCTGAATGAGTATTTACAAAGTATATGCCTATTTAGGGGTTTAGAACACAAGAGTTCTAAATTTAACTTTACTTTTTGGTTTCATGGCGAATTGAAAAAGTTAAACATTTTTAGCATTATGCCATGATGCCATCTTTGTTTTTCTATGGGTGCCGGCATTTGAATTACAAATGTGGCACTTGTTTCCGTAGCTGTTCTACCACTAAGTTTCCAGAATTCATGACACATATGACGTCATCAGAATGATTATATAAAGGTCAGCAGGTATCCAAGACTGCCATGAGGTATTCGAGATTGTGGATAACTCCTAGTGTTGCATTCAAATTGAAATCTTTTTGTCATTGACTTCCTGGTTTAAGGATTCTCGCTTTGGTTTTTGGTCATCAAGTTCTGGTTAGTATTCTCTCGGTTGATGACAGATTGGTTTGACATTCAGTTTTGACCTTAGTATATTCTGACTATGTGCATCTCTCGGTCTTGTCTGAGTTAGTAAATAACTTTTTAATCACTCATGTTTATTTTGGTTTTTGATAATCTTGTTGACTTTAGACTAATCTTGATCTTGAGTTAAATTTTGCCTATATTTTTTGACTCTGTGTTTGTAAGGACTTTTTCATAATGACTTAGTTTTGGCTTTTTGACCTTTGCTTTTGTCTTGCTCCTTTGTTTTCCAACACAACTTTTTTTTAACTTTCCTTTTAATGATACCTCATTTTTTAGCTATGCTTTTAAGGGCATTTAGCTGTAGACTGTCCTGTTTGGTGCCAGCCTGTTACGTCTTTAACAGGCACGACACTCACACTCGATTATTGTGTCTTATGACTGGCAACATAGTGACAAAATGGCTGAAAGCATCTACAAATAAAATACAAAATGATTTTGAGGGAATTTCACCATTTGAAAGTGAAAAATATTAAAGAATGAAAAAATGCACTTATTAAAGAAAAGGAAACGACTCCATAGAAACTATATTATAAATTATTACAGTTCTCAATATTTTCAAGCTGCCTTACCTTGAATCACCTTACATTCAATACAGATGTTCAGCAGAAACTATCCATCCATCCATCCATCCATTTTCTAACCCGCTGAATCTAAACACAGGGTCACGGGGGTCTGCTGGAGCCAATCCCAGCCAACACAGGGCACAGGGCAGGAACCAATCCCGGGCATGGTGCCAACCCACTGCAGGACTCAGCAGAAACTATTTAGAACTAAAAAATGAACAAAATAAAGAAAGGTAAAAGTAACATTGTGGTTTGAGAAACTTTAAAACAAAAATGCAGCAAAATTTGGGATGAGGAGGAGGACTGAGCTCCTTGAGGAAAAAAAAAAGCATCGGGCTGCCTGTTTAGTGCTTTGTTATGCTAAAGACATACTTCATTGTTCAGAAACACATGAAATTTTTTTTTTACATTTTTTTTTGTTCATAGTTTTACAACTGTAAGGGAACCACGATTTTGTGTTTCTAGTTTCTATGGGTAGTGTGTTGCAATGTGGTTGTTAGGTATGCACTCTTCATGTCACGTGACCCATGACATACAGTATGGCTGCCCTGTTATACAAGAAGGCTGCACAGTTAAAGGACAGACATTAGTTCTGGAGCACTCATTTTAGGTTTGAATTCTCCTTATAATATTGGTTTTGTTTTGTGACTTCACTGTTACTATTCACCCTGGTGTTTAATGAATGATTTCTGTCTTTTAGTGTTTACAGTTCTGGCATAGATTGATGACTCCCCTTAATCTCTTTCATTTGATTAATAAAGTTTGTCTGACTAAACCTTTTTGTAAGTTCTTGATGGCACAACACATTGAAGCAACATTCATTCCCAGGGGCAACAACAGCTACAGAGTCTCCGTTCATTTCGTTTAGCCTGCTCTACCTCCAAAATGCAAAAGAAAGGCTTGAGGCAGGCAGGTCATTAATGGATACAGGGAGCCTAGCATTGTCCTTGGGTATTAGAACATTATAAGCGTTTTGAGAAAAACAGGTTAACCAGCCCAACAAAACTCAACAATCATATTAATTTATTTGCCCCAAAAAATTTAGTTGGGTTTTGAACGTCTCTAAAGTCCTACTGTCCACTATAATACTTGATCATTTATTTGACATGTTTATGGTTCTTGGCAAAGAAAAACATCCTAATATTTGTAAAATTTACCCTTAATACATTTCCTATTGTGCTCATGGATTTTTGTTGAACTCAATTTAAAGTAACAGTCTCAGTATTACCTGAAAGCACTCCCAGGTGCGCTGGAGGTCCTCTAAAGGGCTCCTCAGCTCCCCCAGCGGCCGCCATGGAAACCCAACAGGGCTTCACTAAACTCCAGCTCCTGACATGGCCTGCGGGAATCTGTGGTGCCACAGCCGCCCAGGAGAGCTGCCCCCTAGTGTCCCAGGGGAGGTATTGCCTCACCAATGCCCTCTACCCTGGTCCTTCCACTCTTTTGGTGTCCTGCCCAGGTAGTGGCCATGGCCGCCCATCACAAGCCCCACCACTACATTATCAAGATTAAGCATAACCTCCATTGACTTGTATTCTACACATCATGATATGGTGGCTAACATTCGAATAGTCTTCATAATGTTTTGTGAAAATTGCATGGAGATTGATGATGTTGAGTCCACTATGACCCATAGGTCGTTCTTATAAGTATTTTCAATTTTTATATCTTCCATTGTGTATTCAAATTTCACATTTTTACTTCCTATATGTAATACTTTACATTTACTGACATAAAATTTTATCTGCAACAAATCTGTCCAAGTCTGTATGCTGTCCAAGTTCCTAAGTAATGATTCAATGGATTGTAGATTATCTGCCAATCCACCTATCTTGGTATCATCAGCAAACTTAACAAGCTTGTTACTTACAGTATATTCCTATCCAAATTAATTATATATATTAAAAATAGTAGTGGCCCTAGCACTGACCCCTGTGGAACACCACAACTAACATCCACAAATTCTGATAAGGTTCCTCGCACCATCACCCTCTGCTACTGTGTCTGAGCCAATTAAGCACCCCTCTACACACCACACCCTGAACTTCCACTTCTTTTAGTTTGTTGTCCAACCTCTCATGTTCCACCTTATCAAATGCTTTATGAAAGTCAAACTAAATAATGTCATTTGCACCATGCTGAATTCCAGCATGCTGGTAAAACGTGACCTCCCTCTTCTGAACCCATGCTGACTGTTAACTAACGCTCCAGTTCTTGCCATGTGTTGCTCAATCCTCTCCTTAATTATTTCTTCGTTAATTTACCTGTGATGTGCGTTAAGCTTACTGGCCTGTAATTGCTTGGATATGCCCTGTCACTCATCTTAATACAAATTCGCCAGCTTCCTCACTCACTCACTCACTCACTCACTCACTCACTCACTCACTCACTCACTCACTCACTCACTCACTCACTCACTCACTCACTCACTCACTCATTCACTCACTCACTCACTCACTCACTCACTCACTCACGTCTGAAGCTGAATGTGCAGTCGCCTTCTGCGCACGTCTGAAGCCGAATGTGCGGTCACCTTCTGCGCAGCTGCCCGAAAAACCTTACGAGACCGATATCGTGGCAGGCGGCGGATTTTCGGCCATGAAAATTCAAAGAAAAAGGCGACTTCGACCGACATCCAACCCCAACATCGTGGCATGCGGGAGATTTACGGCCGCAAAAATTCAAAGAGAAAAGGCAACTTCGATTAAAGCTCTAGAGGCCTGAAAGGCGATTTCAACTACAGCTCGAGGCCTAATTACATATTCTGATTCAATTACGCATTCATTCAATACACCTATATCAGGTTTGTGGTGCTTATACTTATTACTATTCCACTCGTGCCCGTTTCATCTTACGTTGTCGAAACGGGCTCTTTGTCTAGTTTTATATAAAGGGATAAAGTTTTTTATTTTCAAGTCTGCTTGGAGATGGAGATGGTTCTTATCATATGCACATGGAAAGAAAAAAGCATTATTTTTTGCTGACAATATTTAATTGTCAAACTTTACTGGTATTTCTTTATGCACATTATGTAGTCTAGAATTGAGTATTACTTTATGCTAATTAAACAAAATTGCCCAAAAACTGAATAAAAAAGTTCTGGCAATTAGCCAAAATGCTTGAAGCCCACTAGATCAGAAAGCAAAAGGCTTTAAAGGCTCAAAAGAAACCCACCCAACTGGGCAAATTGATTTTATGGAAATGCAACCCTTAGAGAAAATCCAGATGAGTTGAAATGACCAAAGTGGTTTATGCTGACATTTTGTTAGCGAGACTCCATTCTGGGTGAGTTCAGCACTCTAAGGTCATGTCTGTCGTGGATGTCTGTGCATCTTTACACACACACACATTGACAGATGACAATGCTTCTGCAAGTTGCTTGTGTCAAAAACAGCTGCAGAAAATCCATCTGCTTTTTTATGATACAATAAACTTTATTGTTTCAAAATAACGTGAGAAAAAAATGTAACATTTGTAAAATATGCAAATAGAGGCATTAAAGCTATGAAATTCTACCTGTGGTATTCAGGGCCTGTGGGCTGAGAGCAAATAAAAGCAGACTGTAAAGTGACAAAACAAAACGAAAATAAGCAGGAAATGCACAAAGAACAGCAGAAAAAATGGAAAGGCTGATTGACAGAAGGCTGCGGAAAAGCTGTACAAGAACCAAAAAGTGCAATGACCAGCACCACTTGCCCCTAAACCCAACACCATGGCTAACTTGGTGGGCAGTACCACCACGTCTTCTTGATTATGCACTCTGTGGGTGACAGGACCTTCAGCTGTATAGCGCCCTGACTTTGGAAATACCCCACCAAAGTAGTGAGATCAGCTGACTCAATTCATTCTTTTAAAAACCAACTTAAAACTCATCTGTTCAGGAAGGCTTTTAACTTTACCTGATGTTCTATCCATTCTTTCAATTTATCTCTCTGTCCAGATGCTCAGGATAATTTGTGTGTGTGTGTGTGTGTGTTATATCACAAATGATATTACCTGTTCAGGCTTTTCTTCTAATATTGAATTTAGTATTTTACTTAGGGTTATTGTCTTTTATTCTATTTAATGCTTTGTATATCCTGTATTTATCTGTTTTAAGTGTCCTATGCAGAAAATATTTGTATCCATTGTTACATATACCCCGCTGTTCCTTCTGAGACTCTGTGAAGCACCTTGAGTAGGGGAAAGGCACTATATAAATTAAATGTATTATTATTATGTGCTTAATGATTTCTCCCATTGTGTTTCCACAGGAGAATTGAAGATTGTAATTGAACAACCATTTATTTCATTCAATATCAGAAGCTTCATTCAAAGGAGGAAAGAATGAAATGAATCAATAAACAAGACCCAACTCAATTATTGTTTTTAGAATGTATTTAAAAACGCTTGGTCTTTTAAATGTCAGCTTAATATTTCCAGGGATACAGGAGGACTGTCCAGCAAGCTAGCCTTTCCAAACCACCCCTGAAAAGAGCAAGTAGAGAATTAATTTTAACCTGGGCAAAGCCAATGAAACAAAGATGGCTGTGACAATGGAATGACTACAACTAATTTGACTCAATTAGTCCTGATTTAGCATTGCATTCATAAATGAAGGCAAGTTATTGACACTATCAGTTATGACGATGCTATAAAAAAAAAATTCAGTCAGGTCCTTTGTCATTCAAAGTTAGCAAAGGAGTGCAATATAAGTTGTGGTGCCTAAGGCCTTAGTCACGACTTTTCATGCGATTTGCAGTTGTAGTCTTCATTCGCTTAATTTTAAAATACTCACAGTGAGTTGTAGACAGTTCTGTCTGTGAATGTTAATAGCTAATGACTGGAAGTACAATGCATGCAATGCTCACAAACAGTAGAAAACAATTGCAGCTTTAAGGAAAGAACGAATGTGAGTATTTTAAACAGTGGGAATATAGGAGAGCCTTGTTAAACTTTGGAGCTAGCATAGTTTTATGTTTACTTACATACAATGATCCTCTTATTCAGGTGTACTACACCTGCCAAGCATAAGATAACTTTGTGTTTACTTTCATGGCACAATACAAGACTTGGAAAGTTGTGGAAAAATCAAATAATCAATTATCTCCCATGATTTCCAGCAATATAATCTGACACATTCAGACCCAATGGGATACAACAATGGCAATTGTTAAATGTGACGTATTTGCTGAATGTCAACATGATGCTAGCTTTAGTGTCACAGGTTTGCTGGCATACAAAACATAACGTAACAGTAGTTAGCAAAAACCTAGCACTGAGTCATCTGATTGTTGTTATGTTGGAGAGGTTTTCTAAAACAGGACATTGTGTAATCAAGTAGCTGACCCACAGCACAAACTTTAAAAGGAAACTAAATTCCAGTCCATTTCTCTTCTGCTTCACCTTCTTCGGCCAGAGAACCTGCCTATTTTAACTAACCCCCAAGGAGCACATTCACAAATGTACTCAAAAAAGAGAGAGAGAGAAGCATTTCAAAACAAATAAGCCCCAAAATGTTAAGACCTCATGTAAAAGCATAGTCAACAAGTTAGAAAATGTGCATGTGGCATTCTGGTGTGTTTGGGGACTTGGTTAACTGATTTAATAGTGAGAGAGTTGGAGCATTGTTCATTTTTTAGCTACTTCATCAAAGAGTTGATTAAATATTTTGTAATGCTGAGTAATGCAACTATACTGTATATGTTAATAAAGTACATAAAATAAATGCTTTTTCACAGCACTTTACAACATCACATAGTTAAAAATGGGTCTCAAAAATGCTTGTGGTGGCTCAAACGCTGTCATAGACAGAGTCCGATTCAAGTGATGTCAAAATGGCATTGATTGACGTTTTGCAGAGCCTGTGACTAGCTGTAGTTCAAAACTCTTAAACCTAACATTTTTAAAAGAAGTACCTGATGGACAGCCAAAATACCTTTGTAAGTCTCAAGATAAAAATTCTTGGTATCTTCAGCCCATGATAGAGAGCTGGTATGGAGCTTTACAGATAAATACATTGTCAGAGAAAAGATATTTGAGATGTTTAAAAGGATTTTGGAATATTGCTTTCTAACACACTTCCATGTTTATCTGTGTTTTTCTCTGCATCTGTGTATAGCATGTAATCCATACTGGTGTAATCAATTCTGCGTTAAGCCATGGAGCAGTGCAGTGGGTATTTTACAAATGTGACTTTCTACATATGAAGACACACCCTTGTGCAAATTAGTATGTTTACTCCACAGGAAAATCTCACTGCACAGAAGGCACCCAAAAGGCAGGACCAAAAGCCACCCCTTCCAGTTTCTTAGTTTCTGCTGAAGAGGCCGATGCCTCTTCAGGATTCCTATTGGCAATTCTGTCATTATAAATGACAATGTGGGGAATGTATAACCAAAACACATTTGGCAGCTCAATAAATTGTCTGCATGTGACCGAAAATGAGTCCAGTGAATTTGTTTCCCTCACTGGAAACTGGAGACATGTGGAATTAATACATATAAACTTTATAAGCCTTAAAATCACAAAGGAAAGAAGGAACCTGCAACGATATAGTCCTTTAAACATCCTGGAATGGAAACATGAAGCAAGGAATGTCTGGTCTAGGACTACTGGGAGACAGAGGGTAGGTAGATTGTACTTTATTTGTCTCAAGATAGATGTTTAGCTTTTAGAGAAGCTAAGGAAATACAAGGGTAAATCAAAAAGTAAAGATAATTAGAAAATTATGGGGTAACTGAAATGGATAAAGGCTGATCCAATGGCTTGTGAGCAGTTCGAAGATGCACAGAGCAACAATGGTGCAATCCTGCACTGGATCATCCTTGTTCATTTGACTTTGGCTTCAACTAGGCTGATAACACTGCGCTATGCATGTTCGAACTCCCCATAGGCCATTGTGAATGTGTTGGCATTGCGTCGGCTTCTCTCTATTGCGGCTCCCGCATTGATTTTCCCTTGTATCCTCAAAAAAAAATACAAACTTTAGGCTTGTCTAAAGATAAGAAAGATGCTGTGAGAACATGTCTTGTGGCTCAATTAAATGTCTGCCTACGTCTAGTTTTTTTTTTTCTCACTGTAGATTTTTATTTAAATTCTAAATAACAGGCAGACACTTGTGGGATTATTTCATGGAAAAAGCTTCCATACAGGACTAAACACCTTTCTTCTTGTATCAATGAGATGAGTTTTGCAGGAAGCAAAAAACAATTTGTTTCATAATATTTTTTGCATCACAAAACATCAAGTTTCTCTTCAAATTCAATTTTGCACAAATCATTTTGCTCTTTCTTAGTGATAATGATTTCACAGTAGATTTAACCACCATGTGAGATTTGTCCAAACTTCAGTTAAGATTATTAAGGCACAACTACTGCGGAATTGCAATATGGAAGGAACACAAAAAAAATTCAGTAAGGTACTTTTTCATTCAAAGTTGGCAAAGGAGTGCAGTATAAGGTGTGGTGCCTAAGGCCACAACTACACGACTTTTCATGCGACTTTCAGTTGTAGTCTTGATTTGCTTAATTTTAACTACCATGAGAGATTTGTCCAAACTTCAGGTAAGTTTTTTAAGGCACAACTATTGTAGAATTGCAATATGGAAGGAACACATGTTCCAGTTGGGGATTGGGTCCTGACATCCAGATACTGTATGTTACCTGAAGTATACTAAAATACTAGAATAACTTTCAAAATCCATAAAATCCTGACTTTCAAGGCCAATGAAAGAAAAAGTTGACCAAACAGATATTTTTCGCCTTTCCCCAGTCATTTTGGATCTTGATTGTGCATGTCATTAAACATGCAATTGCCACTGCACCCCTAGACCCCCTCACTTCCAGACGTTTGTTTTTGTCAGACATCTCCAGCTATTTCAGAATATTGATGCCAAATGTTAATTACCTTTCTGTGGACTTAATTAACCATTGCAAAGAACGCAAGGAAATAAATCCAAAATGACAGGCCTGAAGTGTGGCTAATCGGACTGCTGAGCTGATCAAACACTGACTAGCCCTGACCATATTACGGCCTTGCGTGTGGCATTAGCTTATCTCTGTCATACCATCAAGGGGAAATATTTCACCAATTTTAGACAGGCTACATTTATTTTTACAGTATGCATGCTAACAATACCATAAATATGAATGGAAAGAGGCCCAGATTTATAGAAAAAGGCTTGGTAGTTAACATGTTTACAGTCGCGTCCTTCATCACGACACCCAGGGGTGTCTGTTTGGCGGCCGCTCTGTGGAAGTGACTGAAGGATAGAAGAGACAGAGCATTCAACCAGGCTCTGGGGAGCTCACAGCAATGAATACCTAATAACTTTGTTATGATAAATGAAAAAAAAAGTCAATGTGATTTTATGGCTCATAAAGTAACTCACTAAAGAATTGGCAGAAATGCTCAGGATGAATCCATGGAGCTGCAGCTCGGTATTTAAGAACGGGCCTTTCTGCACCATTCAGTTTTGGATGAGACAAATGCTCCATCCTGACGGCTTTTTGTGTCTGAACTGGAAAGTAAAGGCATTGAATGCCCAAACAGAGTTAAACAATATCACATAATGAAAAATGTGGAAGGTGAAATCAAAAATGAGTTTTAGCTAGCATCACTCAAAAGTTCAGGACTGAGAGCAGTGACCAAAAATATTGAACTCTATTATATGTCTTTCAATAGGTTCATTTATGAAACTTGTATCAGAATCTTGTGTTAATAGCAGTGTAATTCCTGAAAACACTTAATTTTTACAATTAAAAATGGAAAATATATTGTCACAGTTCTCCCCAACTGTTTATGCCAAATATCTTTGGCGGGCACAGGGCAGGCCACCAAAAATGGTGCTGGGAAATCCAGATACTGCAGGGCCTGCTGTGTTCTCTTTAAAGGAAGACACCAAAAGGGTGAATATCAAGACATTTCAAGGGAAAACAGCCCAAAACATCATAAGCCTTAATACCACAAAGGAAGGAAGGAAGGAAGGAAGGAAGGAAGGAAGGAAGGAAGGAAGGAAGGAAGGAAGGAAGGAAGGAGGAAGCCCACAACTGAGTCATCCTGGACACATCTTACAATGGAAACAATAAGCAAGAAAAGTGAGGCAAAGGACATTGGAGAGGTACAGAGCAGATAGATAGTACTTCATTGTCACAAGAGAGAAATCTGTCTCTCATGGAACCTCAAGAAATAAAAAAAACACCCTCAGACACAAACAAGAATTACAAAAAGGAAAAAAAAATAAACTTCAGATTTGGGACGAGAAGAGAGAGTAGTCACAGTGACACTTTATAAAGGCTTTTCCAAACACAGTTCTCCTGAATAATTTATTAGCTAATAGTCATCAGTTCTAGTGTGCCATAGAGAGAATGTGCAGCATTGTTCATATGGGCCATCAGTTTTTCCTTCATCCTCTTAGGGTGCACTCACACTAGGCATGTTTGTTCTGTACCATACCCAAGCGTGATTGTCCTACCTCCCTACTCCGCTGTTGGCCTGCACACACACTGCTCTTAATGTTCTTCATAACCATTTGACTTTGTGTAAAGCTGAAATAAGATCCAAACATGGTGCATGCATGTCAAAATGATTTTACTTATTTTGTGGTTGTTTTGGAGTCGTGTAGGGCAGCATAACGCTCTACCCTCTTACCGATTTATTGAAATAGCAGCGTAAAGTTTTGCTGATAATTGTGGTGCATGTTTGAGAAGATCTTTATGGAAACAAATGATGGTAAGGGAGGAATTTGCAGATTTTCTTGCTGACTACAATTCACGTTCATGTGTAAGGTGAGAATAAAAACCTGTTTTTATCTCAAAAGATTTTGAATGAAATGAGAATTGCACTTGTCACATCATTGATGTCATGTCTTTTTTCTGTGCACTTTTAGTGATCACACTGTTCCTGAATGCTACTGAACCATGCTCTTCCAAGCGGGCTAGAGCACAGTACGGTTTGCCCAGCACGGAATGATCACACTAGTCAAACAAATTAGACTTTGTGGGATTACATGTAGACAAACGTGCTTGGGCACAGAACACATTGCCAGTGTGAGTACACCCTTATTCGTGTCTACCTTCAATGGGTCAAGAGTGCATCCCTTAAGTGAGCTTGCTTTCTTAATCAGCTTCTTGACTGAATAGACCTCTCATCACAGGCCCAGCACACTACTGAGAAAAAACTGCTTTGCTTATCATAGCTATTGTGGAACACAGCTCAGACACAGACAGGAGGACATCGTTGGTTCACCCACAACACGTTTATTTTACAAATATATAAAATAAAGTGCATACACAACCCCCCAAAACTCCCCCAAAGTCCAACTGCCTCACTCTTCAGGCTGCCTCCTTTCCTCCTCCAAGACCTTGTCTTCCTTCACTCCCGAATCCAGCCATCGAACGGAGGGAGGCGGCCCCTTTTATCCCCTCCCGGATGTGCTCCAGGTGCCTCCCGATTGTCTTCCGCCGGCACTCCCCAGCGTGGCGGAAGTACCAGCTGCGCACCTGGAAGCACTCCGTATGTCCCTGGTCTTCTTCCCCCCAGCACTTCCGGGTGTGGCGGAAGTGCTGCGGGCCAGGGCTCTACAGGCATCGGGGCACCCCCTGGCGGTGACCACGGGCCCCTACAGGTTTGAGCTTCAAAGCTACGTACCAGTGGTCCCCAAAGCCACCAGGGGGGCCGCCCCCTCGTTGTCTGGAGGAGGCGTAAGCCCTCCTCCTGTCCCCTTGGGCATCCCGGCTGGGTACCACCCACAGCCGCGTGCCGCGTGCACACTATATAAATCCATAAAAATGTATGAAATTTGAAAAGCAAAAGTTAATATGTTAATAGCTAAACGGTTCCAATCCCTCATTCAGATACTTCTTAAAGGTTATCAAGGTTTCTGCTTCAACTGCATGGCTTCGTAGTTTGTTCCAGATTCCCTCAACACTTTATGTAAAGAAGTGTTTCTTGGCTTCAGCCTCAAATGCACTACACATTTATTTCCACTGGCGTTCATGGTGATGCAGCGTTCATTTGAAAGAAATCTGCTGGAATCACTTTATCAATGCCCTTCAGAAGTTTGAAGACCAGGATTAGGCCCCCATGCATTCTCCTCTGCGCGAGACTAAACAGTGCCTTATATACTCTGAGCATAATGTCCCTTGGTTTGTATTGAACAGTTTTTATGATATAGAGCTTGCAAAGAATGTCAGGAGCAACTGCTTTGTCCTTTTATAATTCTTCAGTGTTACCAGACCATTGCAGCTGATTATTGATGTGGAACCCAAAGTACTTGTAGCTCTGTGCCTCCTCCATATCCACTCCATGAATAGTGACCGGGCGCAGAGGCTTTCTGACAGTATCTTCCAGTTACAACAGAACAGCGACAGGCCGGGACCGACAGCAGTTTGGTTGTCCTTGTCAAAACTACTGCATTGGAACAAAAGAACAAAACTGTCACACACCTCATTATTTATTTAATTAATTAATGAGCCACGATTCCTTATCAAAAGGAATTACTCAAGAAGCACATCTCATGGTTTATATATAGTGACATTTCATTAATATTCAGAATCTGTACACAATGATTTATGACTTCCTGGTAATTATAACATCAATGACTTAATGTCTTATCTTCCAGAATGTTTACTAGTTTATTTGTTTATTCATATGAAGATAACTCTGAGTCTGTGTGGTGTTTGCACATTCTCCCTGTGTCTGTGTGAGGTTTTTTTCCAGGTTTTCCAGCTTTATCCTGAATCCCTAACACACACATTTCAGGTTGATCCAGAGCATTAAACTGACCCAGCGTCAGAGAGTGACTGAGTGATGGTTTGATAAGTGTGCCCTGTCATGAAATGGTGGTCCTCCCTAGGAGGGTTTGTGCCTTGTGCTCACTTTTACTGGGACAGGCTGCTGCAACCTGCTATTGTAAACATCTTGAATTAGACATCTTTGGAAAATTAATGGATTTCTTTTTTTTTCTTATCATATTTAGACATTCCCTTATAATTACTATTTTAGATGAAAAACTGCTTATCTATTGATTGATTTAATAGCACATTTATTTATTTGTTTACATATTTACTTAAGTAATTCTGTTTATTCTTTTCTTGTGTCTTTAGCTAAAGGCATTCTTGTTTGTTATTTCTTTTCTTGTGTGTGTGAATTTATTACACCATTCATTCATTTGCTTTCTTTTTATCTTATTATATTTACTGTTCTCTTTCTCCTGTATTATTCAAGTATTTATTCATAATTCATAATCTAAAGTTGCATTTATTTAGTTTATAATGTTGGCACTGCTCTGGGTGCAATGTGAAGCGTGTCGTAACAAGGGCTATACCCAGTCCTGATATGATACTGACAATATAACTTACCATGTCGGACTTGCGGAGTACTCAAAAACCTGCAAAGGACCATATGCAGGGACACCATTACATCATAGCAGAAGAAGTGATCGGGAAAGGTAGTCTGGACATTACAACACCTCCAGGCCACTGGGGGGGACATGGTCTGATAAGGAAACATGTGGGCTGTGCTGCCTCTCAAGTAATACATGCAGCATTAGCCCTGTCTTAGAGAGCTTGTCCTCTAAAGGCAAGGAAAGGCACAGGGTTGAAGGAATGCAAGGTAGAGCTTTCATTTGGGGTCCTCTAAGGCATACAAAGTGCTGCCTATATAGGCCCAAAGTGCTGCAGTTGGGAAGAGAGTTTCCTATAAGCCCTTGACTGTAGAGAGGAGAGACACCAGGTGGCAAGTTACGGCACTTAGTAAAGTGGAGCATTGGTACAGTGTGGACATGAAGTGTTGGAGAAGCCAGGAGACAGCAGCATCATTGTTTTCTGCATTTAGTTTTTTTTGTTCTCATTTTTGTACCTGTAATGAAACCAAAATTGAGCTTTCTTGCTATCAGGCTAAATGGCATGTTTGAACAAAACACAGCATCCTGAACATGAAGCATGGTGGTGGCAGCATAATGATGTGGGGATGCTTCTCTGCAGTAGACCCTAGAGCACTTGTGATGGTGGGGAGTAAACTGAATGCGGCAAAATAAAGAAATCCTGAGGTAAAATCTGAAGTAGTTTTAAGTAACTTAGGAGAAGATTTGTGACCCAGCAAGACAACAACCCCAAGCCTAAAGCCAAAGCTACAGAGGAATGGCTTAGAAACAACAAAGAGCTTGAGCAGTTTTGCAAAGGGCAATGGGGACAACATTGTAGTGTTCAGATGTGCAAAGCTGATAAGAGACCTGTGCAAATAGACTCAAGGCTGTCATGGCTGCCAAACTGGTATTTATTAAGTACTGACCTGGACTAGAGCGAGTACTTATGTGATCAATTATTCTGTGTTGTATAATCGTAATAATTTAAATCAGATAGATAGATAGATAGATAGATAGATAGATAGATAGATAGATAGATAGATAGATAGATAGATAGATAGATAGATAGATAGAGTGCATCCGGAAAGTATTCACAGCGCATCACTTTTTCCACATTTTGTTATGTTACAGCCTTATCCCAAAATGGATTAAATTCATTTTTTTCCTCAGAATTCTACACACAACACCCCATAATGACAACGTGAAAAAAGTTTACTTGAGGTTTTTGCAAATTTATTAAAAATAAAAAAACAGAAATCACATGTACATAAGTATTTACAGCCTTTGCTCAATACTTTGTCGATGCACCTTTGGCAGCAATTACAGCCTCAAGTCTTTTTGAATATGATGCCACAAGCTTGGGACACCTATCCTTGGCCAGTTTTGCCCATTCCTCTTTGCAGTACCTCTCAAGCTCCATCAGGTTGGATGGGAAGCGTTGGTGCACAGCCATTTTAAGATCTCTCCAGAGATGTTCAATCGAATTCAAGTCTGGGCTCTGGCTGGGCCACTCAAGGACATTCACAGAGTTGTCCAGAAGCCACTCCTTTGATATCTTGGCTGTGTTCTTAGGGTTGTTGTCCTGCTGAAAGATGAACTGTCGCCCCAGTCAGAGGTCAAGAGCGCTCTGGAGCAGGTTTTCATCCAGGATGTCTCTGTACATTGCTGCAGTCATCTTTGCCTTTATCCTGACTAGTCTCCCAGTCCCTGCCGCTGAAAAACATCCCCACAGCATGATGCTGCCACCACCATGCTTCACTGTAGGGATGGTATTGGCCTGGTGATGAGCGGTGCCTGGGTTCCTCCAAATGTGACGCCTGGCATTCACACCAAAGAGTTCAATCTTTGTCTCATCAGACCAGAGAATTTTCTTTCTCATGGTCTGAGAGTTCTTCAGGTGCCTTTTGGCAAACTCCAGGCGGGCTGCCATGTGCCTTTTACTAAGGAGTGGCTTCCGTCTGGCCACTCTACCATACAGGCCTGATTGGTGGATTGCTGCAGAGATGGTTGTTCTTCTGGAGGGTTCTCCTCTCTCCACAGAGGACCTCTGGAGCTCTGACAGGGTGACCATTGGGTTCTTGGTCACCTCCCTAATTAAGGCCCTTCTTCACCGATCGCTCAGTTTAGATGGCCGGCCAGCTCTAGGAAGAGTCCTGGTGGTTTCAAACTTCTTCCACTTACAGATGATGGAGGCCACTGTGCTCATTGGGACCTTCAAAGAAGCAGAAATTTTTCTGTAACCTTCCCCAGATTTGTGCCTTGAGACAATCCTGTCTCGGAGGTCTACAGACAATTCCTTTGACTTCATGCTTGGTTTGTGCTCTGACATGAACTGTGAGCTGTGGGACCTTATATAGACAGGTGTGTGCCTTTCCAAATCATGTCCAATCAACTGAATTTACCACAGGTGGACTCCAATTAAGCTGAAGAAACATCTCAAGGATGATCAGGGGAAACAGGATGCACCTGAGCTCAATTTTGAGCTTCATGGCAAAGGCTGTGAATACTTATGTACATGTGCTTTCTCAATTTTTTTATTTTTAATAAATCTGCAAAAATCTCAAGTAAACTTTTTTCACGTTGTCATTATGGGGTGTTGTGTGTAGAATTCTGAGGAAAAAAAATGAATTTAATCCATTTTGGAATAAGGCTGTAACATAACAAAATGTGGAAAAAGTGATGCGCTGTGAATACTTTCCGGATGCACTGTAGATTATTCAGCCCCTCAGGGAAATTCAGGTATCCAGTAGCTCAGTTGTTAGAAATTTTTATAAAAGCAACAAGAACAAACATAAATAGTAAAAAAAGTACAAATGGGTCAGTTATTACAGTTTTGGAAGGTAAAGTGGTAAACAGGTCACTAATCACTTGTGTTGATAACAGAGTTATAAAACCTCCCAGCAGTAGGAGCAAATGAGAGAAGTGAGAGAAGACGAAAGACATTTCCTTCTCTCACCCACCAAAATGGAGAGGGTGACTGCTATTGTCAAGGATGGCCTGTACCTTCTTACCCAAACACCTTTCCACCAGAATTCCCAGTGAGTCCATAGACCTGCCCAGTACCAAGCAGGCCTTATTCACCAGCTTGTCCCGCCTCTTAGTGTTCTTATCTGTCATACTACCTCCCTAACAAATGACAGCAGAAAAGAGTACAGACAACAACTGTCTGATAGAACAAATACAGCATTTTGTTGCGTACATTAAATAATCTGAGTCTTCTAAGGAAAAAAGAATCTGTTCTTTCCTTTCCTGTAGAAGACATCTGTGTTCACTGACCAGTCCAGTCTGTCATCAAGGTGGATGCCTAACTGTGTATAAGTCTGCACCACCTCAATGTCCTCCTTTCGGATATTAACAGGCTGAAAGGGAGCTTAGACCTACGGAAATCCATAATCATCTCTTTGGTCTTCGTTGTGTACTGTTCCAGTCACTGAAAGCTCCAATCACACTCCTCTTCCTGCCCACTCCTCATACACGCCACAATAGCTGTATTGTCAAGAGTACTCCTGAATGTGGCATATAGACCAGAGATCTGTTTTCAGTTTTTCTGTTGATCAATGTCAAAAAGGACAAATTAAATCTACAGTGTTTAAACTCTGTATAACAATAAAATGTGAAAATTTCAAAGGTGGTGAATACTTTTTATAGGCACTGCATTTTGTTTGAGCATAGTGGCTTCCTTGGCCTTATTATTGGTTTAGAGTTTTCTATCTTCTACAAATGACTGTTTTTCAAAAGTTAACATTATTGGTTTATTTTTTTGTATGTGACACAACGGTCAGTTTAACCTGATAACCATGTGTGTCATTTTCCAATCTGTAATGGTATTTTCTCCTGTTGCTCTTCACATCCCAAACACTTACAGATTTAGGTAACTGGTAACTTTACACTATCCCTTTGTAGAGGTGTCCACATGTGGGTGCTTGTGATGAACTGACACCCCATCAAGGGCTGATTTCTGCTTGTACCTGCTGATGGAGGGATAAGATTAAGCTCCACTCAGCCCTACAACTGAATGTTCAGTAAATGGATGCTTGATTTCTTTGTCTATTGATGCACTTGCATATTAGTTTACATATTATTCATTTATTCAATTTTGTTGTTTTACCTCTGTTTCAATCTGCATTTATCTGCCAATTCATTAATCTTTTTTAATGTATTTCTGAATTTCTATTATATGTGTTGTGGACATCCAAGGGAATGGCAGTCCTAACAAAATAAATGTTGGGACGCCAACTTGGCCATCCCTGTTTGCTTCAGATGTGAAAAAGAAAAAAGGAACACTTGATTTCATCAAAATAAAAACAGCCTCCAGGTAACTCAGAGCCAAAGACTTTAAAGGTTCCTCACACGTTATAGAGAAGCTCCATCTATTTGGTTGCTCGGTCAGGAAGTGACTCCCCCTTTCAGGCAGTCATGTTTTATGAGACTGTAATTGATAATTGCCCTCACTGGCCGTTTTTTTCCGGTACTGTATAGGAAAAGGAAGTTAACTGTCAGACACGTGCGCATGTGAGGCAGCTAAAGTGCTTAAGTGAGGGAAGTTCCGAATCAGACCAGGATGTGGCAGAATGCACTGATTCTTTATCTCACTTTCCTGCAGACCATTCACGGGAGATTCCACCTGGCCCTGTTGATGTCACACCTCCGGGTCCAAGCTTATGGAGGAAGACCTTGCCAGCTCCGGCACCTTTGATGTCACGTCCGGGCTTGAGCCTATGGCTGAAGACCCTTGTGATCCCGGCCCCTTTGACGTCACTTCCTGTCCTGACCTTAAAAAACCTCCACCTTTCTCCTATTCCCTCAGTTCTGTTTTGGACTCCATTTTGTGCACATCAGTGCTGTCATTTATTTGCAACTTTGCAGCCAGAAAACCAAATATACAGGTGGCTGCCCTAAACCTTGTTATGGCTCTTTGTGGAGTTTGTGACACAACGTAGTGTCACAAGAATGGACAGGAGACATAAAAAGGTTTGGGGCAGCCACCTGTATATTATGCCCTGGCTGCAAAAGGGTTGGATTTTGCGGAGTTCAAAGTCCAAAACAGAACTGATGACATGTGGCAAAGATGGCAACTTTAAAGGTCTGGATAGGAAGTGATGTCATCCTGGAAGGTGGACCCGGAAATGACGTCATCATGGGCGACAGCACCCGAAGTGGTGTTGTCTGGGCAGGAAGTGACATCATCGTGGAGGGCAGAACCAGAAGTGACATCATCATGGGCGACGAAGCCGACAGTGCCAGGGTCTGGGCAGGAACTGATGTCATCATGGGCACTGGAACCCTGTGCAATTTCCTGTGAATGGTCTGCAGAGGACTGAGAGAAAAAGTCAGTGCACATTGCCACCAACTGGTCAGACACAGAATTGTCACTATTCAAACCCTTTAGCTGCCTCCCATGCACACGTGAGTGACAGTAGTTAGCAGCAGTGATCCCTCTCGGTCTTAAGGGTGGAACTACGTACCTGGGAGGACTTTGGAGGATGACGCTCTGAGGCACATATGTGACAGTGTGTATTTATATACTTTGGATTCAGAAAGCATTCAGACACTTTTACTTTTATCACATTTTGTTATGTTGCAGTCTTTACCTGTAATATTTAATACAATTTTTTCCATATCCACATCCTACATACCCAGAATGACAAAGAGAAATCAGGACTTTTTGCTATGACCTTTGAAATTTGGATCAAGTGCATCCCATTCTTTTAATCATCAATGAAATGTTTTTCCACCTTTTTTTGGAGTCCATGTGTGGTCAATTTAATTGATTGGACAGGATTAGGAAAATTACACACTTGTCTATTTAAGGTCCAACAATGTTTATCACAGCAAAAACCAAGCCTTGAGGTAAAAGGAACTGCCCACAGAGCTTTGAGACAGAATTGTGCTAAGGCACAGATCTGGGGAAGGCTACAAAAAATCTCTGCTGCAAGGAAGGTTCTCAAAAGCACAATTAATGCCATAGTTCTTAAATGAAAGACGTTTGGAACAACTACAACTCTTCCTAGATATGACTTCCAAGCCAAACTGAGCAATTGTGATAAAGGTGACCAAGAAATCGATAGTCACAGTTGCTGAACTCTAGAGAAGCTGTGTGGAGATGTGAGAAACTTCCACAAATCCAGCCATCACTTCAACATTTCACCAGTCTTGGCTTTATTACAGAATGGCCAGACAGAGACCCTTCTTCAGTAAAACACAAATGGAATCCCACTTGTAGTTTGCAAAAAAGCATATCAATGACTCTCAGACTGTAAGAAACAAGATTCTCTGATCTGAAGAAACCAAGATTAGTGCCATATCTAGAGGAAAAAAGAAACCGCTAATCACCTGTGGAATACCATCCCAGCAGGGAAGCATGGTGGCAGCATAATACTGTAGGGGTGTTTTCAGCAGCAGAGACTGAGAGAGTAGACAGGGGTGAGGGAACACTGAAACACAGATGATATCCTTAATGAAAACCTGCTCCAGAAAGCTCTGGATCTTTACCTACCAACAGGACAATGACTTTAAACACAAAGCAGGAACAACTCCTGGAATGTCCTTGAACTTGAACCCATTCAAACATCTCTCGATTGACCTGTAAACAGCCTCCCACTGATAGTCTCCATCCAGCTTGGCAGAGCTTGAGAGAATCTGCAAGAAGAATGGCAGAAAATCCTCAAATCCAGGTGTGTGAAAATTGTCATGTCGAACCCAAAAGATTCCAGGCTGTAATCGCTACCAAAGGGGCTTCAATGAAGTACTGAGCAAAAGATCTGAATATTGTGTTAATGGGATATTTTTGTTTTTAATTTTTAATAAATTTGCAAACATTTCTAAAATGCTGTTTTCTCTTTGTCACTGGGGTATTGAGTGCTGTTTAATGTGGGAAAAAAATAATGTAGATGATTTTAGCGCACAGTTGCAACACAGCAAAATGTGAACAAAGTGAAGGGGTCTGAATTCTTTCTGAATCCCATGTACTTTGTCATAGCTTTGTTTAAAAATGTATTTACTTATTTTTATTTACTTTTGAACTTGCAGCTCACTAATGGATTGGCACCACACAAGACTAAGCTTCTGCCCTGAGCACAGTGCTGCTGAGATCTCCCCATTCTCCCCCAGATGATGATCTGAATTGAGTGGGTTTGAAAATGTAAAGTTTTGTTATGTTTATGTATTTTAAACCATTAACTAATTTCATTTAATATCTGTTTTCTGCACAAATGCTTACATTTATTTATTTACCTTCCTCCCTCAATCCAACAACATGCTGTTCACTGACACCTCTTAATTGGCCTCAAAGTGAATTAGCAGAGTACGTGAGTGTGTGGGCGAGTGCATCATTGTGCCCTGTTATGACCTGACATCTTGTTCACGATTGGCTGCCACCTGCCACCCACTTCTGCTGGGACAGGCTTAAACTCCCTAAAAGTATTATTTCTTCTGTGTATTTATTATGATTACTGCTTTGCCCACCCTTTTATCATGCATATATTCCTCTCCTTACATATTTAGTTTCTTATTAATAGTTTTATTCCAGCATTTTAGTGATCTACTGTTTATTTATATGTGTATTTTTATGACTCCAATTCTTTCTTGTGGCATTTAACATCTGTTTGATTGCAGAAAGAAAAAACAAAAGTAATAAAGATCTTTATCAAAATCAGAAAAATCTCAGTCAGTAGAGGGAAGCCTGCAAATCAATTTAAGTCTGATCTGAAACGCCACTTCTGTTTTCTCAAAGAAAGAGCGGCTTAAAGCGAGTGACACACAATTCTGAAAAAGAAAAAATTAAATGACGAGAGGCGAAAAAGATTTTGACAGAATGCATGCCTTTTTCAACACAGGAGATTAGGCTGTTTTAGCAGTGAGGTGAAATTAGGATTTTAAAAATGTAAATATAAAACATGAGTAGGAAAAATAAAATAGGAGCAGGAGCAAACAACAAAGAATAAAGTGTGTTCGATCTGGCTTCTTATTGTGAAGAGACCAGCAAGCTAAATAAACATCAAGAAAAGCAATTTATTGTTTCGGAAAGCTGCCAAAGTATTTATTTTTATATCTGTCACAGACCTCAGGTGTAGAAATCAAGATTAGAGGATCAAGTAAGCATCAAAACGGTTTCAGCACATCGGGTCTTTCCTTCCATGTCTCTAAATCTCAGACAGTTATTACCTTTGACAAAGAATTACAGAGAATGCGTCCTGGAGGTAGCTCAATGGTGATGTGGTGTACGGGGGCAGGGGTGGGGAGTTAATTATTCATAACATTTTCCCTTAAAAAACTTTTTTTTGTTATTGTTCTTTAATAAAAATGCCAGCGGGAACAAATATATCTAAGATCATTTAACTTTTTACCTGTTATATGTAACTTCTCAAAGGGGTAGAAGTTCATGAAGACATCTGGAGTGTTTTGTATGCTTTTTCTATTTTAATAATGTATTGATGAAAAAGAGTGAGTGAGGATAACAGAGACATTGACATATCCAGCTCAAACAGCCATTGTCTGCATATTTCAACTGCATATACAGTGCTGTGAAGAAGTATATGCACCCATCTTGTTTTCCTCTGTGAAGTATAACAAGAATACAAAGGTAAAACAAAAAGTAAAAGCAATTTGAAAATTATTCGGTAACTGCAATGGATAGAAGCTGACACAGTGCAACATGCTTGTGATGGCTAATGGGTAGTTCAAGCATGCACAGTGCAGCCCTCTGACTTCAGTTTAGTTGAAGCCAATGTCAAATAAACGTGGATGCTCAACTGCAGGATTACGTTTTGATTTACTCTTGTATCTCCAGGTCTTCAACCACAATCTAATATTTGACAAAGGCCAGTTGAGTCAATACATAATTCTTTTTATTCATGTTAGTTATTAAAAGAAAGAAGGTATCCAAAACCAGATGACAACAGATTATCTTTAAAGGATAGGTTGAGTATATATGTATAGAGTCTCTAGTGGTAGAACATTTTCCTTCATCTTACCTTTGAATTTGAGACTTTATTTTTCTTTTAACCATACATAGATTTCCACATTTTAAGTAAGGGGGGAAAGGACATAACACAGTGGCCTACCATTGGTTTTTCAAAATGGGGTATGCTATAAAAGCTTCAAAACTATATTTCAACGTAGAAGAAGGATACAACTTACCTTAGTGAAGAATGACTCACCGTTTCTTCCAGTTTTCATAGATGTCCTCAATTTTGACTGAGTCTAAACTTGCTGCTAAGTCCTACTCAATTTTAAGAACAGCCGGTGAATAGAACCCTTGATCCTGCATGGTTCCTAATTCTTCTCATTGTAGAAAAGCATTTTTTTTCAGATGTTATAGTCCCAGCTGTGAGAGTAAAAGATAACCTTTATGAGTTTTTAGAGGTTCGGAAATATTTCACTGTTAGCTTTACACTGGTATGTCTTTAGAGTGACCTCAGATGTTGAACAGACAAAAGGCTCCATTTCAGCCACAATGAGGTGAGGGTTAATTTTGAGTGGGCCTGCATAATTTTCCTTCAGCAGACCAATACCATTTCTGTCAATTCCTGAAGTGGAATCATAAGCCCCCAAAATTTTCATGAATTCAGAAGGAGCATTCTCACCTGTAGCTCTGAGTTTTAAAAAGTGTCTGATATCCATCCCTTATGGTTTCCTTAATGTTACTGACTGACTTTAAATGCCAATGATCACAATAGTTCTGCCATAAACATAATTATGTGGTTACATTACAATGTTGAATTAGGTTGTGTGGACACCATGGGGTGCTGCACCTCCACAAACACCCAACACAAGCAAAAACAGATACAAGTTAAAAGCCCAAAGAGTCTTTATTGTGGGAAACTCTTTAAAGCTGCCATTTCCCACCACCACAGGCACAAGTACTGTAAGAGCCAATCTTAGAAAGTTAAAATTTTGAGATAAACTCATATTAATGTTTGCTTAATTTGAATAGAATATAATTTCTTCCATAGTCATAGACAATGGTATGGTCTTTTCCCCCTATAAGTTAGTAAGAGATAGAACCTTCTTGCTATAACTGAGAAACAGTGTGATATTAGATTCTGTTGTGTTTAGAACAGGTCCCAGTAAACAGGGACTTGAAAGACCCATTTTCAAGTTAGAAATGGGATAAGCATACAGTTTTCTTAATGCTTTGAAATGGTTCGGAAACGTTTTGAAATGGTTCAGAAATGATAAGTGAATAGTAATGACTTAAGATGTAACAAGATTAAGCTTAGAACTGAACTTTTCTAATTATAAATCTTTCCTTTTTTTGCTATATTAATTTTCTTTTTTGTGTGAACTGTTTTATTTTGAAACTTAACTAAACACTTAAAAATGAAGATATTTTGTCTGTGGAATCATTTCTGCGCGTCAGGCCTTTGTTGAATCCCATTTTTTTTTAAGTTAGAGTTACTGAACTTTGGTAACTTTGGGAAAACGCAGCTACATTTTCAATATATCATTAAGCACAATACAGTAACCATTTTGTCTTTCTTTCTCCCTGTCTTTCACTGCCTCATCCACACAAGTGCTGCCCACCTTCCTCCCGACTCTGGCTCATCCATGTGAGACAGGCAGCTCCTTTCATCTCCCACCCTGTAGTACTTCCGGTGTTCTGTAGACGAGGTCTGAAAACACTTCCAGGTTAGTCAGAAACCCCATGAAGTAGGGCTCTCCAGTACCTGCAGCAACCCCTGGTGGCACCCACGGAACATAACAGGGCTGAGTTGAAGAACTTCAATTCCCAGTATGCCCTGTGGGAATCTGAGGCACCGCTACAACCAAGGATGGACTGCCATCTAGTGCTCCGATTGAGATAATGTCCTGTCCACGCTCTCTCCCCCGGTCTTTCCATCCCGAGGGCATCCTGGTGGGGTACGAACACGGGTCGTCCCTCACAGCTGTTAGTTGGAGGGGTAAAGAGGAATATTTAATGAAGTTTTGGAGGTGGTTGCAAGTGTTTCTGGTTTAAGATCTGTTACTCAACTCATTCTGATTATTACTCCTTCTGGAAACCCTAGAAAGAATATTTGTAAAAGTAAACAGAAATAAAGTTAGAAATAAAATAAAAGGTTGAAAACTGTGAGATCTGCTGAACTGTTTAGAACTTATTATTTGTATAGCTCTCTTCACTGACTGCAGGCATAGAGCACTGTGAACAAGTCTCTTATGCAATACAAGTATAGATTATACTAATTACTAAATCCAGTATATATAAAAATAGAGATTTGTTGAAAAACACAGAGAACACGGTAGAAACTGAACATAAATAGAACCCATCAAGATCTGTCCATTAATTAATAGATAAACTATGGCCAGTTAACAACGGAGGAGATTAAAACTGTAAAAGAGAAAGTCAAAAACAAAGTCAGACACAGTCACTGTCCCAGTCCTGGAGACCCCCAACTGGCTGCTTAAATCCTCTTGGGCTTTCTATAGTGTAGTCTGTGCTGGTTGAGAGAGTCTTTCTATCCGATGATTCCAACTCTTCTTTATCTGGGATGACTTTTCATATGCAGGAGAGTAGCCTGTTACCAAAGCCAAATCAGATGTCAAAAATCAAATTCAAAAAGTCAAGTACAAGTTAAAACCAGGAAAAGAATATTAGGAAACAGGTTTCAGAAGTGCAGATACGATTGAAAAAATGGTGCCTTGAATCCACAAAGTCAGATAATGAAATGGCCAAAAAGGAGACCTTTTAACCCATTGCAACATTATCGGCAGCACACACACATAACAATGGGATGATGTAAAATAACCAAAATGGTGGAAAAAAAAAACAGCCCAAATAAATAGACAACATAAAAAAATAAGACTGACCACAAAACTAATCTCAGAATCAAAATCAGGATGTAAAAAAAAAATCTCTAAACTAGTATTTCGACTCAACTCACAAAAAGGTAAAGAAAATACAGAGAAATTAAGTAAAGACCCTATTCACAACAGTGGCATAGCTAGGAGGGGGCGGTCTGCCCCAGGCGGCACATTTTTGTCGGTGGCATTATTGGCCAAAAGGCTCAGTACAATTCGTATGTAAGCAGCGAGGTTCGGAAAAATGTCACTCATGAATGAAAAAAGTACAATTCTCTGATTTTTATCCACAAATGCTTCAAAAATAATTTTCAGACCGTCCTTCTGTGACGGCATCAGACACAGCAGTTGAAATTTAACATTACACCGATAATAATTTCTAGAAACATTAACAACTAATTTACAATTTAGAATTTCATTTCAGTCCGAATGTGTTCTTCCTCTGTGCAGAAAACATCCCCACCTATCACTTGTACACTACACTGATTCTGGTTTTCACAGTGTAATTATATTAAACTAATAATTAGAACACGACTTATCAGTGCGTCTATATTACAGTATATTCTTGTCTAGTTGATGCTTATAAATAATTATATGTGAAAAATTATTGCTGTTTTTCTATATATGAATAAATATATGCAAAAGGTATCTTAATTTTTCTCTATATGTCATTTTAATTTTCTATTTAAATAGATTAACATATTCAGATATGTTGGAGGGTGGCAAATTGACGCACTGCCCCACCCCGAGTGGCACAAACTCCAGCTACCCCATTGATTCACAACACTGATGCAACACTAAACAGCTACCTATTCTGATATGTTACTGTTCAGATTTGGTATGATTTTGGGTCGTAAAAGGCCACCAATGATTAATTCAGTTTCCAGTATTGCCAGGGGGCATAGCCTGTGAAGTCAGCCCCCCAGTGCTGCCCCCTCTCACACTACTCAACAGCATTGTGTCTGCTGTGGAAAACTTTAGGTTTCTGGGATCCACAATTTCCCAGGACCTAAAGTGGGAACTAAACATAAACACAATTGTTAAAAAGGCCCAGCAGAGGTTGTACTTCTTGCGCCAGCTCAGGAAGTTCAACCTGCCTCAGGAGCTGCTCATCCAATTTTACTCTGCAGTAATCCAGTCTGTTCTCTGTTCATCTATCACAGTCTGGTTTGGTTCAGCCACAAAACAGGACAGGAACAGACTTCAACGGACAGTCAGGATTGCAGAAAAAATCATTGGTGTTGATCTGCCCTCCATTCAAGACTTATACAGATCTCGAGTCAGGAAACGGGCAGAAAACATCATTGCAGACCCATCACACCCTGGTTACAACCTTTTTCAACTTCTTCCCTCTGGTAGGTGCTACAGAGCAATGTACGCTAAAACTACCAGACATGTGAACAGTTTCTTTCCTCAGGCCATCACCCTCATGAACACTTAAGTCAATCTCCCAGCATCAGGGACAATACTAGGTAAAACCGGAGTCCAATTCCTTGTATGTGTACATATACTTGGCCAATAAAGCTGATTCTGATTCTGATTCTGATATGACGGAATTAAGAGACGGTTATGAATGGAGATGCTTATCTGATCTGCAGATGCCAAATACCTGAAGTATTCAATGTTTTTCCTTGTGCTCTTTTCTCGTATGTACATTTATGTTTTGACACTATTGTTCACTCAGTCACGATTATTGTCTCTCTTACCAAGCTTCGGTTTTGTTTCACTTTATATATAAATATTTTTTTGAACTTTGTTTTGTTTTTTACATGCATGTCCCAGTTTTTGTTCGAAATGTTTATCATTTTGCAATGTGACAACAAGATCTTTGACAACATGACATTAGAAAATTAATTTATCAGTATTACGATATTGCATATGTTGCATTTTGGGTGGCATTACCCAAACAGCACCTATGCTTTTGATTCCTTTCAAATTTAAAATAAAAAACTAATGAGTGTCACAACCTGGAACTTCATTAGGTGTTATTATGTGTTGTGAGCCTCATACTACTAGGATAAGATCTGCACTTGATTAGCAGGTTGTAAAATGGGTAAATATGATATTCCTTCTGATTGGCCTAAAAGGGACTAGTAGAATTACACACAACCCTGAAGACTCTATAGCTGCCATCTCACCTGAGAAGTGCTGAACACTGATGGGAGAAATCTGTGGGTGTTCAGTTCTTCTATAAAGCGTGATTTTTCAGACCTCAGAGACGACGTCACACAGCCAATTTCTGTCAAAGAGATGACTGTCTGAAGAGCTTGCATGAAAGCAAAATCCCATTTGTTTTGTTTTTGTTTTCTTTTTTTTTCCCAACACTAGAGAGCCTTAGCCATGTATCCTGACCGCATCTCTGTGGCCTAATGGCAACATAAAGGAGAGTGCTGCAGAAGCGTTCTTTGTTTTAGTCTAGATTACCTGCCCTCAGTGGAGCTGTCAGCTAAAAAGCAGGCAGAAATAATCCATTATGAACAAAATGTTGGGGGGACACTAAGAGGCTGTACAGTATACTCAGTTAATCACCCTGCACAAAAAGCAATGTGTCATTCCCAGCATTTAGAGCTGATAAAACTGTGAACGGCACAATTTAAAGAAAAAAAAAACCTCAGATATGTAAAGTTAGCTCATCTCTCATTATCAGTGCGAAAAGGCTTTTTGCCGTTAATTAACTTTGCAATGGCCCTCCTCTGCCCTCCATGTTTGGGTGGCTGACCCAGCAAAGCCGTACGGGGTCCTGACAATTAGTACGGCACACTTCTGGGTCGGAGACTTCTTGTTAATCTCTTGGCTGATGAGGGTTTTACCAACTGCAATCTACTCTGCCTGAAAGGCACCAGAGGTCAGAGGGCTCAATATCCCATGAAAATCAAATAATGCTTTTTTATAAAATCTTATATTCATATTTCAGAAAGGTCGACAACAAGGTTTAGTAATTGAATTTATACAAAAGAAAATGTGTGCTCACTATCTGAAGTGAAAAACAAATCAGCCTCCATGTGAACTACAGTGAGTGTAATCAGAAAATAAATCAGTCACACGACATGTAATAAAAAGGAAGCTGGATGAAGCTGGAATTTAAAGCAGGGCAAATTTGAGAGATCCAATCTTTTTTTTTCACATTATTCTCTTCACAGTATGTGCTTAGGTTTAGAACAGAGGTGAAGAAACAACCCTCTGACAACAGAGAGTGAATGTCCTAAAAGAGTTAAAATGTTAAAAATCAATCACCATGGGAATGAAGAAGAGGTGGAGGTGTGATACGATGTCTAGCTCATTTAAAACTGCCTGTGGGTGATTAGATCAAAAGAAAACCGGCAGAAATATATCATGCCACTCAGAAATAACTCACAAATACTCCAAATCCCTCGAGCTTAAACAAGCCAGGCTCAGAGAAAATGAGAAATACCGATGTCTTACAGGGCAGCAAACTGGTCCAGTGCTTGGCATCTTTCACCTCACAGCCCCAAAGAAGTGGGTTCAATCCACAAACTGACTCTCCCCATTTTTGCATTTGTTTTTCCCAGCTAGTCCAAAGACGAATTGTCAGTCTTTGTGTGGGTGAGCTTTGGTGATGGTGTCTCTTCCCTAGCTAGTTCCTGAATTTTGAGATATGCTACCAGAAAAGAGAACATCTCTGGTGAGTGCAAACATGAGTGGATTGAAAATATTGATTGCTTTTTAGGATCCGCAAAATCAGCCATGTGTTTTCAAGAAAAAAGTAGCCCTCTTTAACCAATATAGGTTCATGAAGAGCTGGCAAGGCAGGAATCTGCCCTGGATTTTTCAATAGTCCATCACAGGGGCCTCCCTGTGAAATTGTAATACTAAATGTTTACTCTATCTATTGTTTCTCGAGTCTGTTTGAATTTAAAACCAATTTGCTCCAAGTGAGCTTCAGTTCAACAGCATGAATACGTTGCAGTATGGCAGTGTAGGGGAATGTAATTTTATTATTGTATTATGTGCTTTCAAGTGTTAAGAAGGATTATAGGTGATAAGTTTGTGGTAAGGAATGTTAAACTGGAAGTTCTTTCCTTTTAGTTTTCTTTTTACTTGAACTTTTGATCTCAGTAAAAGCAGTCTGTCTAAACTGCACAGACAAAGGAAATGTTATCAGACAGAAGGCAGAGTAGTTAAAATAGCAAAAATGAAACTTTCCACTGCAAAAGGGCAGTACTCTGTAGCAAAAATTACATTTTAAGAAAGGTCAAATTCTAATGGCCATTTGCTAGACTTTTCAAGTGTAAGCCATTGAATACCTTTGTGCAGGATGACATTGGATAAAGAAGGCACTCACCATGGCCCTGGCAAGCTTCAAAAACTCAGCAGCTTTGAGGTAAAGCAAGACGAGCGGAGAACGCAGTCATCAAGAAGATCCGTGCAGTGAGATATTTGAGCTGCAGCATTGCAACCTCAAGAGACAATGGGTGTTTCCACCATCATCGTCAATAATAATAATAATAATAATAATAATAATTCTTTACATTTACATATAATTTTTCTCACTACTCAAAATGCCTCTGTGAGTAGAGAGCCATTTCAACCATCACTAATATGTGGCATCCACCTGGATGATGTGATGGCAGCTATTTTTTGCCCCAGTATGCTTACCACACATTAGCTATTAGGTGGTAAAGTGGTGAGAGAGAGAAAGACAGTTAGAGACAGTGAATAATTGGGGGGCCAGAATGACTAGGCTGTGGTGGGCAGATTAGCCAGGACATCAGGATACATCCTACTCTATGCATAGGATGCCCAGGGATCTTTTATGACCAGAGAGAGTCAGGACCTCAGCTTTACATCTCATCCAAAGAACGGCACTATTTTTGTGTACTTATCACTGCACTGGGACAGTGGGACCCACGTTCAGCCTCTTGCTGGCCTCATCAACACATCTTCCAGCAGCAACCCAAGCCCTCCCAAATGGTCTCCCGTCCAATTACTGGTGGAAGACCTGTTCTGAAGTGCATGTGGTATGGCTGCTGTTTATGAGAGCTGTTGAGACATCCAGGTTGTATGGTGATTTATCAAATGCATTTTCATTGCTTTTGTTTTTGGCACACTAAGAATATTAAGAATATTAAAGACAATAATGACTGAATAAAAGATTATACATGCTACCTTTGCTTGTATAATTTGATCTGTCTTGTCACTCAGAATTTAGAAAATAGGAAGGGAACTCCTCCAATGGAGAAAGTGAAACACGGTAGCAGTGAATTCTGGGTGAAGTCAGACTTTAGTTCTAGGAACAAGTGCATTGTGACTGTGTGCTGTGTCTCCTTTTGAGGCAGATGAGTGCAAGTATAAGAAGACAAGAGTTGGGGAGGAGGACATATGAGTGTGACTACATAACTAAGAATCTGGCAGTGGGAAAAAACAAATATACTCTATGTTTTAGCTTACAGTCATCCCAAAAATCTTCCATGATAAATAAAACAGGAAGCATAAGCAGGCAAAGATTCAATAAACAGAAATTGCACAATGGCAAGGTGTAGTCCATGGAGAAGAGCAATGAAACCAGATATCTTTTATTTTTTGAAGGTAGTTTCCAAACAGGCATGAATTACAACACTTCTGTCTTTGATGACCCAGTTATACAGGAATAGATCAAGCATCTTCAAAGTCTGTTTTTTGGTAAAAGGTTTTTAAGGAATCTTCCACTCAAAAACTCTTCCTTCTAAAGGTTCTCAAAAGAAAGCCTCAATCTTAGCCATCCAGCAGAAATGTTCTGTTCTGTGGCCTTCTCCATTTACTGTACCTTATGCTTAAGAGAATCTTAACAAAATTCACTTTGCTCAACAGAACAGCTCCCAGCACAGACATCATCACCCATTCTAAAAACTGTACATGTAAAATGACAGAAAAGCTATAACAAATATCTAAGACTCCGAATTACTCGAAAAGAACATCCCAGGGGCAGCAAGGTGGTGCAGTGGGTAGCGCTGCTGCCTCGCAGTTAGGAGACCCGGGTTCGCTTCCCGGGTCCTCCCTGCGTGGAGTTTGCATGTTCTCCCTGTGTCTGCGTGGGTTTCCTCCGGGTACTCCGATTTCCTCCCACAGTCCAAAGACATGCAGGTTAGGTGCAATTCTAAATTGTCCCTGGTGTGTGTGTGTGCGTGCCCTGTGGTGGGTTGGCACCCTGCTCTGTGTTTGTTTCCTGCCTTGCTCCCTGTGTTGGCTGGGATTGGCTCCAGAAGACCCCCGTGACCCTGTAGTTAGGATATAGCGGGTTGGATAATGGATGGATAGAGAACACCCCAGTCTGAAATTTGCAGAATCACCCCAAACTAAAATCTTTCAGGCATTCCAAGTTCAGAACTTTCTACAGTGTCTATTCAATATGGCACTTTCAACAGAAATATCTTTCCATTGTGATCTTTAATTCTGAAGTACTTCCTAGAGGTCTCCCAATTTAAGCTTCTCATAGAAAATCTCTCATTTTGAAACTACTTAGGAAAAGTTTTCATTTTGAACATTTCTATACAATTTTTTCAGAGTTTTACACTTTCCATAGAAACCTGCCATACTGAAACCTCTCAACACAAATATCTCAATTTAAAACTTCCAATAAGAATTAAATAAACATAGCATTCTCAGATATGTTTAGTACAATCCAGAGGTGTGGGGAGCTGAAGCCTATCTTGGAAATATAAAGTACAAGGTAAAAATTAATCTGGTGTGGGATACTAGTCCATTTCAAATATTAAAAAAAAAGTTTTCCAATGTAAAACTTGCTTCTTCTTCTTTCTGCTGCTCCCATTAGGGGTCGCCACAGCGGATCATCTTCTTCCATATCTTTCTGTCCTCTATATCTTGTTCTGTTACTCCCATCACCTGCATGTCCTCTCTCACCACATCCATAAACCTTCTGTTAGTCCTTCCATTTCCCTGGCAGCCCTATCCTTAACATCCTTTTCCCAATATACCCAGCATCTCTCCTCTGCACATGTCCAAACCAACGCAATCTCCCCTCTCTGACTTTGTCTCCCAACCTTCCAACCTGAGCTGACTCTCTAATGCACTCATTTCTAATCCTATCCATCCTTGTCACACCCAATGCAGATCTTAGCGTCTTTAACTCTGCTACCTCCAGCTCTGTCTGCCTGCTGAAATTTCTCAAAGCATCCCGCAAAATCTCTCAGTAAGACGTCTTAGTCTGAAATTAATGAAGAACTTCCCTTATCATCATTAAAATTAAAAAAAATCATAGGGCAAAAGAGCATTAGGTGCAACACTGTCCATCACAAAACTCAATCATGCAACATTTGCATTCACTCAAAACGGGCACATTAGAGGTTCCAGTGTAGGACATTTAAACCAGAGCACCTAAAGGACAATCCAATGCAGACAAGTGGGGAACATGCAATCTCCTCGTAGACAGTACCTGGGGTTTGAACCCAGGTATTATGATTCAAGTGCACTCCAAATAGTGAAAGGATATGAGGCGGTGATACCCTACTCTCTTGTGCCCCAGCATGATTCCACCCTAGTATCTTGTAGTTAGTGACCAAGCATTAGTGAGGGAATGACAGACACAAACCCCTGCAAAAATAATGTACAATCAGTAAGTCCTTTATTTTGTTCAGTGCCAATCAAAGTGCAACATCGTGACCTTCTTCATAATAACTACTAAAAAGTCATTAGTGGCATATTCAGAAATAGAAACAACAAATAAGTAAATCAATGACTTCCAGATGTATGTTAAAAGCACAAGTATAAAAACTATTAAAAACCAATAAGCCAGCCACCCATCCATGCACCTCTTCTTCGGCGGCTATTCACTCAGAGTCAGACCCAAAGTATTTCTCTCAAGGTGAATTCATTTCAAAAGTTTAGGTCATTCAGAAATATAATCTCGTATGTTCGTAATTGTCCTTTCTCTTTCCTATTCCCTCACCTTCGCCAAATCCAGTGCCAACTGCCAGTTCTATGGCTCACATAAAACAGAGGTCAGTTTGCACTTCCTATGTTTTCTCTGTTCTCTCTGCTATGTGCAACAGATCCAACAGATCTGATGATATTGGAGCAACTCAACCAAAAGCGTAATTGAATGAGAACAAAACGATGAACTCAAACTCCAACTTGAACTCCTCTTTCCAGTACTCACTTAGGCCTTAAATGAGCCCCAGGTGCAAACCTCAACCAATCCGCTTTAACACTTAATGTTTACCTCAACAACTCATACACTGGGATACTCACAACATAATATGTTTCTCATTGGTACCAAATTCCTCTAAGTACACCATTTACCTTGCGCACATGTAGAGAGTTGTAAAAAAAGTAAATTCAGAAATAAGAAAAGGATGACAGAGTAAAAGAGAATTTAAAACCAGACAGAGAGAAAAGAAGCATCCCTAATTCAACCTGTTTATTTATTTTAAGGATTTCATTTGGTTTAAATGAATTAAGTGCTGTTCCACCTCCAAGTCGTAAATGGGCGCCCCTTGTGCGAGCAGCATAGAGCAGAGTACAGCTAATAGAGGAAGAATTAATCCTCCTGTGTTAAGCTGATGCCAGCTCAATGCGTGTGCTCTCTCTATTCTTATCGCAGTTTCTAAACACTGGCTGGATGGAAGAACAGCAGCTCTCCGACTCTAAATGTTGCAGGGGTAACACACAAACTCCCACTTGCACATGCACACCTTTTTGCCAGCACAGCCAAACCAACCTGCTCTCCCTCTCTCTTATATGGGCCCCTTTCTTTCTCTCACTGATGTCTCTCCACGCTGCCATGTTCTTTGCACACAGAATCAAGTACCTGCTCCCTGTTTGGAGCAACATCCTGCACCACAACCTCAGTAGCGTAGCGTGGGTGTCAGCCGCCTGGGGCGGAGGAAAATTCCGCCGCCCCCTTATTTAGGTATGGTTCAAATTTTTACAAGATACAGTGGAACCTCTAGATACGAGTTTAATTCGTTCCAGCACTGAGCTTGTACAGCGAATTTCTCGTATCTAGAACAAACTTCCCCATTGAAAAAAATGGAAATCCAGTTAATCCGTTCCGCACCCCAAATATATTAACATAAAAATCAATTTTCCTAACAAATAACACTGATAAATTATATATACTGTAGTCTACCTTTAATAAATAACACTGGTAAATAATATAACTGATTATTAAAAGAATCAAAACAGGTGTTCAAAGTGCAGTAGAGCATTCAATAAATCTTTAAATAAATAATCCTTAAAACAGTTGTGAAGTGGAGGTTTAAAATACACAAGAATAACAATCCTTTAACACGAGGTTAAAATGTCAAAAGGATGCAGTCTTTAAAAAACAGATGACAATTCCCGGTGCTTCTTCTCTGTTAGCGTCTCACCTGCGGGCTCTGCAACAGGCGAGACACTCTTAATGTAGCTGACCTTCTCTACACCGTCCTGCTTCAGCTGTTTGGCTCGCCTGTTCAGCTCACTGTTCAGCTACACGCGAGCCTGCACTCGCTCGCTCTCCCGCCTGCCTGCCTGCCTGCCTGCGCGCGCGCTCTCTCCTCTCTTTTCTTTTACTTCTTCTCCCCCTTAACCGGCTCGCGCTTCTCTATATATGCGGGGAGGACATGGCAGCTGCAGCCCATCAGCCACAGGAACAATCATGGATGTGGGCAGTTTCCCACCTGTGCACTTAAGTGAGAAACGCAGACACCGCAGATTGCGGCTCGCAACTGCAACCACGCCCCCTCGCTAAGCCGCGAGCTATACCCACAGCCTGGCTCATGGCTCGTTACGCGAGCCAATGCTCGCATTTAGATCTGAATTTTTCGCTCATACTTTCCTCGTATTTTGAATTTCTCGTATACAGAGGTGATCGTATCTCGAGGTTCCACTGTATTATTATTATTTATTGTGAAATTTTGCCGCCCCCTAAAAGTGTCGCCCGGGGAGGGCCGCCCCTGTTGCCCCCACTACGCTACGCCACTGCACAACCTCTCTAGTCTGTCCCTGTTGTATAAATAGTTTTGCTCAAAACTCAACCAACTTGTAAGCTGTTCTATGACGCCCTGCCACAGAGGCTTTGAAATGATCCATAATCTAGGCAGGGGCCTTTCCTAGCCCACCCAGAAATAGGCCACACCCCAAGTTTCACAGGTAGCCTTTGGCCTAAACAGGTCCAAAAAGGGATTTGGCATCAAAAGCTCAAAATAACCTAAATGTCCCAGTCATGTCAAAAATGCCCCTCAAGGTAGAGGAACCATAAAAAAACCTGGCTAGGAAAGCAGAATCTTTATCATATATAAAGATAAGACGGGAGTACAAAACGGCAAAAGGCAAAAAAAAGATTTGCTTGAAAGGCAATACAAAACAAAAAAGTTCAAATATGTTATTTAAATTGAATCCAAAAAACTGAAGCAAAATCCGCATAACTCAAAACTTACAATAAATGCATTCTAAGAAAGCCAATGAACGACTAAAGGATCCGCTTCTTTTGCTGGAGGTAGAATTGGTGATTTGCACAGAGTGACTGGCATTCTGAATCAAAAGGGTTACCACAGTTTGGCTATCCACCCCATAATATAAAGGGCGAGGGCGGTCCTTCAGCTGTGATGTCACAGTGGCCCCACCTCCTTGAGTTCCACCAACAAAACACAAGAAACATAAGAGAACATAAAAGTACAGCACTTACAAATGAAATAATTAATCAAAATATAATCAAAAAAGAATAAAACTTTACTTAAATCTAAAAAAATAAAAAAAAAAAAAATGTATTTACAAAAAATTAAAAGACAAATCAAAAGCACAAACATAATCAAAAACATAAAAAGTCCATTTAATATTTGAAAAAATACTTAAACAAATTAAATAAAAAATAAACTTGAGCCAGCACTACAACCCTGGCTAAACTGTACCACCGGGACACTTGATCTGCACCAATTACTGCACCAACATGCCACCCAGCCCCCTTGTTTCCTTGTTTGACATTTTTCATAAAACTTAAAACTTCCCATAAAATTGTCCCAATCCAAAAATTCCACAAAAATATTAAAACTTTCAACAAACTTGCCACCAAAATCTTGTAATCTAGAACTGCAATGTGGAAAAATTTCAAGTCAGACACACTTGCTACACAGGACCACAATATGGACGTTTCTGCAGTGACTTCCAAGCTCTAAAGTTTAGACAGTTGGAAATTCTTTAAATGTTTCAAACGGACACTCTCCATGGAGCCAAAGAGCTTCCTGTCTGTACTTGGTAGAAATAAACTGCTATCTTTTTAAAGCGATAACCTGCACTAACACTTGCTATAGATACTACCCAAATTGAATTTAACAAAGACATCCCCTAATTTGAGTTAATTAATACAGTCTTCCTACAATTAAATTTCCCCTTGCGAATGTCCTGTATATGTGGAGCTTTCCTGGAAGGCTCTGCTGAACAGAGACTTCAGATTATAAAGGCAAGCACACAATTACTAATGGCAGGACAGCAGCACAGTTTACGCTTACTATACTTCATGCACACGTGCAGTTCAACTCCAATTACATTTTCCTAATAAATCTATTCATTAACATCAAGCATTGCATACACACTAAGCACTGGAGGCAAGCTGGACCTGGTGCAGTGACCCACTCCATTAAAAGATGGGTAAAGGGTGCAAGCGCAGCAGCTTGGAGGGCCGTACTCCCTAGAGCAGAGCCCACAAACGGCAGATCTCGGCACAATGCATAATGCTCGTTTGCATCTTTTCCAGCTGATTTGTCTTGGAACAGCACAAAGGCGAGGTAAAGCCAGCTTATAAATAACACCCTGAGCAGTGGCAGTGGTCTGCCAAAAAGGATTCTTTTTCTCCCTACAAATTACTCAGCCCTGAAATTCTGGCTCTGATGATATATCCGAACAGAACAGTGAGTGCATGTCATTATGCTGAAGAGGTTTTTGCTGTGCATTACTGTGTCATTTTGTGGCAGCGCAAGGTTTTAAAATCAGAGCCTCCTGGCTGTCAGTCTTTTTCTGTAATCACTAGGCAACCCAGCTTCCTTATTGCAAACTGCCACTGTGTCATTTTAAGGGATGCTAAATGGTATCAGCTGAGTAGAATGAGAGCCAGTGCATGATACAAACGGCAGGAGTGGGACTAACTAGGCAAGTGACAGCTTAAAGCGCTGTGCATCTCGGCACGGTGAAAGTCACACAAAGGCACCGTAAAGGCGCCTCCATAAATTAAAGCTCATTCAACCTCGTAAACGGCCAGATAATTGCATTCTCCAACGTGAAAGCTTTCCACAGCCTTAGTTGCTAAAAGCAAGATATTTCACCTAAAATTAATAGTATGAATGTATTCTTCACAGCTTGAATTAATATACTATACTCACTCATTGGCAGAGATAGTTAAGAAGGTAGGGAATCAGGAGCATACCTTGACCATGATGGGATCAAGTCTTGAATGGAATATCAGTCTACTATTTTTGACACTTGTACTACAATACTGCCTTTTTTCAATATCTCCCATTTTACCCATAATATAACCATATTCTAGATGTAGCAAGAAGATGGAATACCAAAGAGAAAATTCAAACAACGCTGAAGGAAAGCTGCAAACACACAGGCAGTGACCAGCCCAAAAATCAAACTTGGCTTACAAGAGCTGCAAGTTGAGGGATCTGAAAGGCCTGCCACCACAACTGTGAGGTAGCCAGGCAAGCAAGTTTTATTTTTTATAACACCTCTCTGTATTGATCACTGCCCCAAGGCACTTTATATAACCAGATACAGTACAATACATTTGTATTTGTGTCATTTTTTGCAGTTGAAGCACAGGCAAGTTAAGGGCTGAAGAACTGAATCAATTCCAGCCTGTATAATAGGGAAATTAGCCAATGCCAAGAAAAGAAAAATATTATGATCCTGTAACACAAAGGGGGCTTTACAGGCTTTACATTAACACAAATGCCAAAACAGGACCTCACTGGACTAAGCCTCAGAAACGGACCTCATTCTAAACAGACGGGTTCCAGACTCAAGAGTCAGGTTTTCAGGCCTGCTCAGGACCAAAATGAGGCACTGGCTTTAAAAGTTCAAAGCTATCTCTGTCCAACCACCATAAAGAAACAAAGCTTCGTTATAATTAAATCAATTATTTCAAGAATTCAAAATAAAGGACCACAAATGGTAGGCAAGAAGGACAAGAAAGCAGGCAAGATCTGTGGCAAGCAAATCCAGTACCACAAAACAAAGGCAGTACCTTTAAAAAGAGTTGCGGTTAAAAATCCACAAAATCTAGAAGCACAAAACCAGTAATCAAAGTCTAAATGCAATGAAATTTCTCTTTTCATATAGCTAAGGGGCCTCTCCTACTTGGCCTCCACTTTCAGGAAGATAACAAAAACTAAAATATCTGAGGTTAACATAACACATAATGACATAGTATTTAATCATAAAAATATAATATGACATAAATAAATCAAAGAAAAGGCTAAACCAAAAAGAGAATTAATAATACAATCTGCAAACTAGTATTTGAAACACAGCAAAAATATTACAAAGAACAAGAGAAGGTCAAAAATAGAAATCATCTTTAAGATTGGGGAGTAAAAACTTTCAAAGCGTATAAAAAACTAAATGGAGAACATCAGAAAGCAAAGACTGACTAATACTAACAATAATTGAGCCAATAAGCTCTGGTAATACTAAGAGTTGCTTTGCAGTGCCAATTAAGGGGTGCTGTAGTGGGCAGCAGAAAGCTCAAAATAAATACACAGACTAAGAAAGAAGTGGGCAAGACAAAGAATGGTCATTTAAACAGGCAAGGACAGGAACCAGGAAATCAAAACAGTGAATAATGTTTATACTGAGTATCAAAAGAAACCAAAAAATCAAAGAAAGAAGTCCTGTCCATCTCTAAATCCTTTCCTTATATAACTACACACATGAATATTTTGCTAATCCACACACTTAGACAATGAGAGCAGCATGCTGCCATCTTATTTAGCCAGAGAGTGGCGACATCATACATTATGTGATCCCTTCTTTCTTCTACACTGTCATTTAGCATTCATTCAGCTCAGTTTCCAGCTCTACACTCAGACGTTCTGTGACAATCTATTAAGGTCACCCTCACATTAAGCTACACAATCAAAGGCGTTGTCTACAGTCATGGAGCGAATGGTCTAGTAAGTTCAGCACATCATTGCACTATGAACCCTGAAAAGCATTTAAAAGATGAGACCTCCAAGGTAGCTTTCAAGTTTCCTGTTCTCTCTCTGTTATTCCTTTGAGTATCAGGGACCTAGTTGTTGTGGCTTGGACCCATTTCTCATTTTTTACTGGTCTGAAGTCTTTTTGTTCACCTTCTACCTGCAATTTGCTCTTAGCAGAACACAGACATTTCCTGATTGGGTCAGTCTGTTGTCCTTGTATCCTTGGAAATCAAAGGTTTCAGTATTAGAGCGGATACCATTCTATCAAAGGACACATTCACCTGCATGCCCAAACTCACTTTTATAGATCCAATTTATAGTCACAAGTGAATCTAACCTGCACAGCTTTTGGAAAGATGGGGAGTGGAGTATCCAGAGAGCCCACATGGTTACTAGGACCATATACAGTACAATCTGGTATCTGCTGGTAGTTAAGGAAAAATTTACAATAACCTTACATAGTGCCCCATAGTGACTACCAATGTCATACACAGGGCACATGGAAAACTGGGTATCTGCCAATGCGGGTCTTTCTCTCTTTGGACATTTGAACCACTTGCTATCTATCCTATGAAATCATGGAGCATATTTATGGCTGGAAATCCTCCTGTTAGGTTCTACAGCTTTCTAAGTGTATTTAATGCTGTTTTCCCTTACAATTTATTATTTGTTCCTGTTCATGTTCATAGTATTTATAGATATTTTAATTATCATTTGGGATCCAAAATGAGCTCTGTATATTACATGGTGGGCTTTCCCACCAGATATGATGTTTACCATTACAGCATATATTTTCCACTTTATAAATGCTTTCATCCCCTCTTGAGGTTCAGTTCTGAAGTACAGTTTAACTGCCATTCTCCTCTCTTTGTTCTTTTTTGTGCTTTTGAAACTTGATGCTTTTTTGATATCCAGCCTGTTATTTTCCTTCTTTTTTTTGATTGTCTTCTTCAAGCACTTCTGTGTTTGTGAGAGTAAATTTATAACTAGATAAGTTAGGTAAGAACTCACTTCTGGTTATGTAGGACTACCTGTACATGACTGAAGCAAGATATTGTAGGCTTCATACTAAGTCCGCTGTCCTGGCTTCCTCCACAGGCATGTGTTCTGGGGCTGTTTGGAATTATTTTGCACTTTATGCTACTTAAATGTGCCTCAAAGGTGACATTTTCCCTGCAAATTAAAATTTTCATATAAACTGATCCTGATACCTTGGCAGTTTGACAAGCCTGCTCTGATAAGTAAAAATGAAAACATGAAAAACTTATAACTAATCAAATGTATAACTTATAAATAAACAACAAAGCAAAATGAAATCAAAATTTAACAATAGAATCATAATCAACATGTTCTAAAATAAAATAAAATCAGAACAAAGCCCTTACACCTCATTCCCCAGTTCTCTCTACTGTGGGATACAGGCTGGACACAGACGGGCAGACATCGTTTTGTCACCCAACACACGTTTATTATAAATTACTATTTACAATGCACACACACAAACCAGTGCCGCAGCACCAATCCCCCTCAGTCCAGCCCCTCAACAACAATGCCTTTCTTTCTCCTGATCGCCTCCACTCCTCTCCTCTGAGCTCCGTCCTCTTCCACCCGACTCCAGCCATCAAATGGAGGGAGGCGGCTCCTTTTATAGTCACCCAGATGTGCTCCAGATGCCTCCCGACAATCTTCTGCCAGCACTCCTCAGTGTGGTGGAAGTGCCGGCTGTGCAACCGGAAACGCTCTGTGTGTCCCTGGTCTTCTTCCAAAGGCATTGGGGCACCCCCTGGCAGTGACCACGGGCCCCTACAGGGCTGAGCTTCAAAGCTCTGCACCTGTGGTCCCCATAGCCACCAGGGCGGTCGCCCCCACGTGGTCTGGGGGAAGCGTAAGCCCTCCTTCAGTCCTCCTTGGCGTCCCAGCCGGGTACCACCCCCAGCCACCTGTGACACTACCTACGGTATGTCTTGTCATGTACTGGTTGTTAACTTTCATAAATCAGAGCTGCATTTGCCCTTGTGGTGTTGTTCTTTCTAGCTGGATTGAAGAGCAGCGGTTCTCTCACCTTACTTGTCTCCAAGCCATTTTTTCCTTCTGGGACAGTCAAATACCATTTTCAAGGCCATTTTCTTCCTTCTGTAGTCTGCATTTACATTTTGAATACATATAACTTTCATTTCACTGTGGTATCACCATTGCCTTGCAATAAGGTGACCTGGGTTCATGTCCCTTTGTGGAGTTTACATGTTTAATCCCATATCTGTGTATCCTCCAGGTGCTCTGGTTTGCTCTTACACTCCAAAGACACGCAGTGATGCTAAATTGGCCCTAGTGTGTGTGTTATGTGTGTATTTGTGTGTGTTCACCCTGCGATGGACTGAGGCCCTGTCCAGGGGATTGTTCCTGGGATACTGCATGAGATTAAATGAGTTTAGAAAATGTAGTGGTATGGTATGGTATAACTTGAATCTTTCTGAATTCCTCAGCATTATCATCCATGTGTTTCAAGTGTATAGGGTTCACTCCCTCTGCTCTTTACATTCCCCTTTAGATAATTTGTTGCATGTTGAGCAAGAAACACTTAGTAAATATGTGGCCAGCAAGGTACCCCAAAGCCCAATATAAAGAACAAAAAATCCATATTAGCACTCAGAGCTTGCACATTTTGTTGTCAGAAGTGGTATGGGAGCGCACCAAATTAACACAAAAATCTTTAAATGCCTATCAGACAGCCTTGGAGTCACAATCACTCCTAATCCATTAACAGCTCTGTTCACTGTACCTCCAGATGGGCTTAAAGTGGAGAAGGACAAACAAATCTGAATTGTCTTTACCTCACTACTAGCACATAGACTGATCTTGCTCCAATGGCAGAATCCCACCCCATCACTTTTAAGTCAGTGGGTAACTGATATCCTATACCAGGGGTAGGCAACGTCGGTCCTGGAGTGCCACAGTATGTGCAGGTTTTTGTTCCAACCCAGTTCCTTAACGAGAACTCAATTATTGCTGATGAAGCACATATTGCTTAATTGACATTTTAATGCTTCATTTTAGTGGTCTCGCTTGTTAAGGTTCTCCAACCTTAATTGCTTATTTCAATCTTAAACTGCTGCATTCAGTGTTTTAATTGCTCCTTATTAGCAATAAGATGTAAAAGACAAAGCAGCCAGCAGTTCTCCAGCTAGCTTTTTTCCAATTACATCTATGTGTGTTCATCATGCACGGTTTGATTTAATAAAACACTTAATAGAAAAATGTGACAGACTGAAAATGATCTGTTTTAGGCTTCAAATCATTTGGATGATATCCTTGGAAAGGAAAAAAATCTACGATATAAAAGCCTTACATTGCACAGACTAACAAGCCATAAAATTAAATAAGGTCTGAGATTGGCAATGATTGGTTTCTAATTAAGCAATTGGGTTGAATGAAAACCTGTAGCCACGGCGGCTCACCAGGACCGACATTGCCTACCCCTGTTTTACATCTTATTGCTAGTAAGGAGCAATTAAAACACTGAATGCAGCAGTTTAAGATTGAAATAAGCAATTAAGGTTGGAGAACCTCAACAAGCGAGACCACTAAAATGAAGCATTAAAATGTCACTTAAGCAATATGTGCTTCATCAGCAATAATTGAGTTCTCGTTAAGGAACTGGGTTGGAACAAAAACCTGCACATACTGTGGCACTCCAGGACCGACGTTGCCTACCCCTGTCCTATACTATTTGAAATTGGAAAAAAAATCTAATTCTCGCTCAGAGGATCTGTTCAAAACGTTTTTGTTAAATATGGCAAGATCTAATCAATAACATTTTAGAATATCAGGGAAAAGGTTACTCTTCTTTTCTTGTTGCATCATAGATTTGCTTTGTTGGACGGCTCTTCTCTCTTTCTTTCTTTTGGTGGGGATTGAATTTTGGTTTTGTTAAGGTTGATTTGATTGTATGGATTGTTATTTGTTTTTAATTAAAAAAAATAAATGAAAGGAAGGAAGAGAACACCTAGTGTCCGGTTTAGCAAAGTGCAGAGTTCTGCGGAGACTTGAAATGGACTTCTTGGCTCTTCACTGGGTGAAGAGTGTCAAGGCTAAGCTCCAGGATACTGAATGCTGTTTGCAGCAGCAGTACAGGGAGGAAGACAGCTAAGAGACTGTTACCTCGGCAGCTCCACCACTGCTTCTTCAACTGCTAATGTCCATTGGCCTGGGTGCGTGGTCACCTGCAGAGTTTCAGGATTATGGAGCTGGAAAAAAGTGTGGCAGAATGAGTTATCACTGATCCTATGAGGAAGGTGTGAAGCAGGTCCAGTGGTAAAACTGCACAGAAAAAAGGTAGAAGCAGAGATGTAAAAGAGCAGCCATTGAGGGGGAGTCTCAAAGTTGACACCCAGACTTGGAATACTGTTTACTATGTTAATTCAGTGAAAGCAGACAGACAAGAGATTGGTGCATCTCCAGCTCCACACAAGGAGGTTTGTCTACCCACATGTAATGAGCAGATCCCTACACAGAACTGAAGCATTTAGCATCCCTGCTGTGCCACCTTACAATAACCTTCTCAACAGAAATGAAGACTGTCATTTCATGGAATTAGAAGTGGTCACTGGGGTCAGCGAATTGGAAGGGAGGGCTGTGTAACAGCATTGACAAGTTGCATCAGACTGGGGATGAGTTAACACCACTATGAGCTGGCATTCCATCATGAAAATAAGCAGTTTTAGAGCCAACTGCAGCTGAAAAGTCACTAAAAGAATTCCAACTTGTGCAGCAAACATGAGCAGTCCTTCTAAGGGGAGTGGGCTACCCAAAAGAGTGAACAAAAAATCATGTTGACACTGGCCCTATAATATACGATATGCAGTATATATATTTATTTTCCAAATATGTTCCAGTGGAGAGAGGTATGTTGGCACAGTGGTTTGCATTGTTTCCTCTAGGTTCTAGAAGATAAAGTTTGAAACCCAGCCAGTTGAAACCATGGGGTGGGGAGTCAAGCTAAAGTTAGAAAATGGGATTTATTAGAAAATGGAACAAACCTTAACAAAACTGATAATGTCATTTCTCAATGTAGTCTCCTCCCTTCTCAATGCACTTGTGCCACCTGCCTAGAATTCAGCAGAACAAAATGTTTTGTCTTGTGGCATACAGCTGGGGATCCTGCCCAGCTGAGATGCCTGGAAGGTGGAAGGACCAGGAGAAGAACAATACCTACCCCTGGGACACAAGAGGGCAGCCGCCCTGGTCTGCATTGGGGCCACGGGATCAGAGCTTAAGAGCTCAACCCTGTTGGAGCCCGTGGCCACTGCCAGGGGGTGCCTGGATGATTACCAGGAGGTGCTGCCAGAATATCATCACGGAGCACCTGGAGCACATCCGGGGCATTATAAAAGGGACCATTAGAGAAGCCGGAGCCGGGAGGCAGAGGATGGGGCTTACTAGGAGAGGAGTAGAGGCGACAGAAGAATAGAGTAAAGGAAGGAAGGAAAAACGGACTTTGAGCTAATTCTAGCTGATTAATGCCTTGTGTGATGCTGTAGAGCTGAAAAGAATATTAAACGTGTGTGATTTTGGACTTTTATGGTCTGTCTGTGTTAAAGAGCTGAACTTCCACAGTCTTGTCCTCACAACCACTCATGCACACAAGTTATTGTCGAACACTAGATGCTGAGCGAGAGGTACTACAGTCACTAGTGCAAGTTACTTTGACTTGCTGGAGACCAATGTGAAGTCTGATATTCCATTCAAGCAGTGTGGACTGCTATCTCAAGGAGTCCTTTTGCTGCAAGACAATGCCCACCCGTCCACACACTGCTAAGAACACCAAGGCTTGTCTGGAGTAACTGACGTTTGAAGTATTGACACATCCTCCTTATTCGTCAGATTTGGCACCGTGTGATTTCCACCTTTTTGGACCACTTAAAAAGCATCTGGGTGGCCGTTGATACAAGACAGATGATGATATGAACAAAGCGGTGTACAAGTGGTTGCGAGGACAAGACAAAAATTTTTATTGTTCTGGAATCCAGGCACTTCCAGGCAGGTGGGGCAAGTGCATTGAGAAGGGTGGAGACTACTCTGTACAGTGAGAAATGACATTATCAGTTTTGTTAAGGTTTGTTCCACTTTCCAATAAATCCCATTTTCTAACTTTAGCTGGACTCCTTCTCGTACATGTTTTCATTGTCTTTGTGTAGGTTTTCATTTGGGAAGTCTGTAGTCCCTTCCATAACTTAGACATGGTGTCTTGGGTTTACTGATGATTCAAAACAGTCCCAGTGAAAGAACTGTAGGTGTGCAGGCTTTTTTTTCGCAAAGACCTTTGCTCTAAAGATATGCTGGCTACGTTGACTGGTGACTGAGATTGTCTCTATTGTCGGAGCCCACCTTGACCCCAATACCATTCAAATAGTTGCTCATTGTGGTAGTGTAATGAATTAAGGATGTTTGTAAAAATGAATGATTACTTCAGTGCTTTGGAACTAAACCCTTCAACTATTCTCTTAGTTGCACATGTTTACACAGTTTGAGATTTGCTCTTATCTTTAAAATAATTAGACATATACCATAGGCATGTCTATAAGGCTGTGCTCACTGTGAAAATCTTTCTAGAGAAATAAGAACAGCTGAAATAATTCACATTTCTCCCAGAGCAACAATGCTTTGGGAAAAATTAAAAATAGGTCATACTCATCCATAACCTTCTATAAAGTTGAAAAACAATGGAACAAAAGTTGACCAAAAAAAATTAAAATCCACCACTAAACCCCCAAGCAGCCATTAAGTTATCATTACGTTTAATTGCAGTCACTTTTATTGATGTGCTTCTCTCCTTCTGCGGTATTTCCTGCCCTTCTATTGACATTCAGAGCATCGCTTTGTTCATTTTGTGTACTGTGTGATGTTGCTCATCCTGTAAGGTGCTATATGTATCGACAGATCGACTGTTAGAAGCTCTGCATCTGGCACAGCCCTCGTGCGCACACCACCACAAGAATTAAGACAGATTGTTGAATTGATTGAATGACTGCTGAGGCAGAGATTCTCAAACAGAGTTCTCACCTCAGTGATGAATGATACATGGAAACCTTGTCATTGGAATACAGAAAAAGAGGGAGAGCCAATGTTAAAAAAACAACAACCCTTCAATATAATTCCATTTGCTGCTTATTATTAGCATGACTCAGTCTGGTGTAAATAGATGTGCATAAAACTTCCCAAGGGCTAAATGCTGAATGCATAATACAAAGGCTTAACTTTGTTCTTTGGCTTACTGTTTTATCAAAGCTGATGTGCAGAAAAATCTCTTTATACTTGAGATGACACCAGTGCCTTCTGTGTTGAGACAAGGCGTTAACAAGGGAAGTCAGTGAAATTTGTTTATCATTTTTGAAAATATATGTGCAAAATAAAAATAGACTATTTCTGGAGTGACCAGTATTTGAAATGGGTTATGTACCAGAGGGGAAATATTATGTAGCCTTTGAGAGAGCAAAACAAATGTAAAAAAAGCAACTCCACAAAGTTTATCGTCAGTAATCACTGCCTATAGATGAGGCTTTAGGGGCTCGTGCTGTGGGACGGCTACTGCAACCATAAAAACTAAAAGCAAAGGTAACAATATCAGACTGTTTACTAGATGTAAGCTGAATGCAATTTGGACCCAAGCAACAACGAAAACATAGATGATGTGACCGGTGGATAGACTTCAGCAAGACACCATCAATTGTTAGGAAACAGACTGGTTAACCTCATTTCATGCCTAGGAAAAACAAAAACAAAAAGGGTGTAGAGTAGCACACCTGAAAAATAGCTGACCCAAAATCAGCTGGCACAACATTCTTGGATGTGTGATATTTGCCCGGACACCATCAGACCAACACCGCATCTTTATCCAAATGTATGCTTTATTTTGTCAGTCCCGCACAACAACAATGTGCCTTCGGCCCCAGTCACCTTTTTCCTGGGCCTTCTCTCTCCTTGTCCCTGGGCCACCTGTCTCCTCTCTCCAGGAGCTTCGTCCTGCTCCTGCTCCCGACTCCAGCTCACTGACAGGAGGGAGGCGGCTCCCTTTATCTTCACCCGGATGAGCTCCAGGTGCTCTACCTGACGTCACGTCCTGGTGTGGCAGAAGCATCAGGAGAGCACCCGGAAGCACTCCGGGTGACCCTGGAAGGATCGTCCTCCATGGGTGTGGCGGAAGTGAATAAGTCCCGGGCTCCATGAGGCTCGGGGCACCCCCTGGTGGTGACCAGAGGCCCCAACGGTCTTGAGCCTCCCTGCTCCCCTTTCGTGGGCCTCTTCTACTCCAGGGCGGTTGTCCCCTCGTGGCCCGGAGGATAAATATGCCACGACCCAGTCCTTCCAGGCATCCCGGCCGGGTCTGACCCCCAGCCGCATACCACAGATGCTTTTCTCTCTGTGATTTTACTTGGGAGTTCCTTCAGTCTTGACTCCTGATCACGAAGCAACTGCATCCTTCCTAGGTCATCCAGACAGGAAGGCATGGGCCAGCTTTGGGCATCTTCTTGGAGATGTGGGTAGAAGAATAAATATTGTTAACTACAGCGACCACCTTGGTCCCAGGGTGATATCGCTTACCTCAGTCAAGCCAGGAATACGTGACCCCCAAAGTTGTAGTTGCATGACACGGAATAAATGAGCTTCATGGTTTTAAGGGAATACTGCCCCCAAAAATTGTATTTTTCTTGTATGTTATTTATCCTATGTAGTTTGTAGTGATGGCCAAGAAAAACTTCTAATATGTTTCCATGCATGGATTGTGTTTCTTCAGTTCAAATGCTCCGATGAGTCTGAGTACTTTTTTTATTAGTTCACGGGAGTGTTTTCCAGAAGTGACTTATTCAACAATATGTTAGTAAAAATACATGTGTTTAGGACTTTATAAGTATACAACTGGATGACTGGACATGTAGATTGTGTGATGTTTTTTTATGGATCGTTTGATATTGTTTACTATTGTCCAATGTTAGTCACCTTTTATTTACCATTTATATCACCACTGCATGAAAACATAAGGTTAATGATTTTTCTCTGCTGTCACTTGTTTGGGTTTTGGGTGGAATATTCTTTTACTTCTATAAATCTTTGATATACACTTTTTTTGTCTGTGCAGCAATAAGAACCAATGCCTTTTCTCTGATATAAACACTGAAACACATCCATAATATTGTTTTCTTAGTGTGAAGCCCCAGAGCGTACAGCCTCCCTAACCCAACACAGAAAGGCAGGACACAAGTTTCATCGCACAGCACATGCTTTATTCCTCTGTGGGGAAGTGTTTTCTATTGCTCCCCACTTCTCAGCTCAGTGCATAAAGAGCCAACAAATACAGCACAGTCCCTTCCCCTTCAGTCCTCCATACAGGCTTTGTACTTCTTCCTCTCGACTCTGGCCAATGAATAGTGGTGATTGGCCCCTTTTATAGGACACCCAGAAGGACTCTAGGTGTCCAATGACCTTCTTCCAGTAGCACTTCTTGGGCCCAGTGAATGTCCAGGTGCTCCCTGGCAGTTGCCACAGGCCCTAGCAGGGTTGAGCTTCCATTCTCCAAACCCATGGCCCCACTATCTGGAGAAGAAAATCTCCTGAAAAAGCTCTCTCCCCTGGTCATTCCATTCTCGGGGTGTGGGTATGGGCCCCTGCCATCCACCACATTAGCCAAGTAAAGCTTAGGAGAGGATGTTTTGAATCCAAATATCTTTGTGTTGCTTTTTTCTGCTATACGTCAAAATCAATTTGCAATCCAATATTGTTGTCTACAGTAAGTGTCCACTTAAGTTCTGATATCAGTGCAGCTAAATGAAATCTAATAGACACTTAAACATTAGTGCTGTAGATAAAGATGCTATGTGACTTACTTGTGTTAATTCCAGTTGTGAATTTCACACTATTTAAGCCTTTCACATGTTACATACAGTACATGCAATACATACATTGTGAGCACGGGTCTGAACACCATCAGACAAACACCAGCACTTTACAAAACACACGTTTATTTTACTAAATAAAGTCCCACACAACACAGTGCTCCCAGCACCAATCACACTTCACTCAGGCCTTTCTCTTAATGTCCGTGGGCCGCCTTTCCTCTCTTCACGGGAGCTTCGTCCTGCTCCCACTCCCGACTCTAGCTCTCCGACTGTAGGAAGGCAACCCCTTTTATTTCCACCCGGATGTGCTCCAGGTGCTTGATGACGTCCTTCCGGCAGCACTTCCTGGTGTGGTGGAAGTGCTGCCCTTGCACCCAGAAGCACTCCGGGCGTCCCTGGAAGGTCCTTCCTCCACCTTCCCAGGTGAGGTGGAAGTGTCGATCTCTTGGGCTCCACAACGCTCAGGTGCCCCCTGGCGGTGGCCATGGGCCCCAGTGGGTTTGAGCCTCCTTGATCCATCCCCATAGTCCCCTCATCATTCAGGGCAGTTGCCTCCTCGTGGCCTGGGGGATGTATAGACCACCTCTCGGTCCTTCCAGGTCTAACCCCCAGCCTCCTGTGACAACATGCTTACATACATATGTACATTCATACATAAATATATTCTCAAAGCCAATTAATCTAATTAAGGCTCTGGAGGCTATAGCCAATCTTGGCAGTATAAGAAACAAGGTAGAAAACAACCTGTGCAATGTGCCAGTCCATTGTTGGGCACACACCTCCATACACTGACACTAGGCCAGATTAGAACCCACCTACCATGTACATCTTTAGGATGTGGAAAGAAAATCAAAATACTGGGACCAAAAGCCATGCAGACACAGGAACATTTGCAGATTCCAGCCCATGAACCCAGCAAGCTAGATCTAGGAAGAATTGCCACAAATTACTGTGCCACTGTGTACTATAATTTGGGCACTGCTTCTCATTTGATTTCTCTAATCAGTCGATCAACCTTGATTTCATATAGTACCCTTCTCAAAGCTCACTATCAAGAGGTAGTGTGCTGATACTCCTGCTATACTTCTTGTTTTCCTAGCAGTGTGGCCAAACACAGCTCCAGCTCATTAAACATTTACGGATAATATGATCATGATAAACCTGATCATCAAAATGGAAAGACAGATTATAGAGAAGATCTATATCTACAGACACAGTGATACCAGGTCTCACTTTTAATGTCAGAAAAAGACCACAGTGCCATCTGCAGTACATTGGAGAGGATGCTAGGTAGCGGTTTGGTAGCTTTCAATGTTCCTGATGACCTGAAGTGGGCTCAACACATCTCAGCTACCTTCAAGAAGGTTTATCAATGTCTTTACATGCTTAGAATGCTGAGATCAGATATCTGTTTCTATGCTTACCATTTTGTATAGATGCAAAGTGGGGTCCAACTCACTGATTGCATTACATCCTGGTTCAGGACTGCAGAGCACTTCTAAGAATTGTAAAGCTATCCTACAGATTCACTTTTCTCCTTCCTCTGGACCATTAGCACTTATACACGACTACATTCAAGTATAGTTATTACCCACAGTTCATAAGGCAACTCATTTTCCCATCATGCTGACAAGTGCATGCGTTTTTCTTCTGTCCATTGTATGGTATTCTATTCATTGCCTATTCTTTGTGTTGTTCTATGGCAACCAATCTTTGTGAGAACTGAAAATAAACATTTCATTGTGTGCTACACATATGACAATAAATTTGAACTTGAACTTATTTTACAAAATAGGCAAGATGACAATTCAAGGTAACAAGATAAAATACAGGATTATTCAATACATGATAACAACATAAGGCCATTCAGGCTAACATAATGCATCAATCCCTATTCAACTAACTTCTACAAGTTATCAATTCAACCTTTTTTAAGGTTCTAAAGTACTACACTCTTTGGGCTTCTGTGTAACGAAAACCTGAAGACATTTGAGTGAAGTTTACCTTTAACCATCTATCACCGATACCGATAAGAGTTCATTTTAAAATAATGGCTGGAAAACCCCTGCCTACTCCCTTTATAATTTTGAACACATTTATCATGTCAACCCCTTACAGTCTGTTTCTTTAAACTGAAAATTTTCTTCAGCCCGTCCTCAGTTGTCAGCACTTAACCTAGACAATAAAGCGTCTGGTTAAGTGGAGATTTATCTGCCCCAGTGCAGCTTACTGGAGTGAGTTTTCAAACAGCCTTGTCCTCAATCTCCTTCCTTCACAGCTTACCTTCAAGTTGACTTGAATTACCGTAATGCTTCAAGAAGAGTCCCAGATCAGTGTGCTCTATATAGAAAGTGTGCCTAAGGAACATGAAAGGTCTTTCTTCTCTTTTAAAAGTTTTTTGTCAACACTTTTATGTGCTTTTTCAGCCCAGAGGCAAGTGACATTTAAAACAGGATTTTCAATTGGTGAAGAGAATCACACACCTCCTTCTTTACCTGTGCCTCAGCACTCAGGTGTAACCTTTCGTTTATTTTCACCATTTATCTGTGATGTGATGGAGCGCATTCCCCCCCAACCCCATAACAACTGCTATACCTGCACTACTTAGATTATTAAGGACAGCAGAAGATGGCAAAACATCATAGGTGTGCCAAAAGTTGCAGGATAGCCATTCAATCAAAGAGCTTACAAAGCCAACTGTCAGGCGGTCATTCTTGGGCTTTCTAGACACAGATCTTGTCCTTCTTCTCGACACTTCATCTGCTTAGCATCTAAGAAAACATTCAAATGGCTGACCCTGGCTATTCCGCATTATCATAAGAGAGCCCAAGAGGCCATTCACTCTCATATGACAAGACAAACTATTACTTCTTCTGGAGGGCCAGATATTCTTTATATTTTTAATGAAGTGATTCCCAGCTCTGTTATTAAGGGTGTAGGCAGTGTGTTTACAGGAAATGTTCAATTTTCTAACACCTCCATTTTCCTAAACTACTCAGTTTAAAATCATCTGCATTCAGCCTCTCTTTATATTGCAGATGAAAACTGAAAGGCCTTTTGAGAAAATAAAGCAGCAGCCCCTCAATTCCACCCTCATTCAGTCTCTTAATGACAGGCTAATAGGCTATCTGCTCTTTCTCAATGAGTGGCGCTCTCAAAAGAAAAAATGAAATACGCAACTGCTAATCATTCCAGCGAAGTGTAAAATGTGCTCGTAGAGGTCATTATCTGAGGAGCCTGCAGGACAAAAGCCTCAGGTAGGAGGTCCAGCAGCATGCCGAGTTCAGGAGCAATGCGCTAATCTGTACTGGGGTGCGATTGTATTGCCAACTGAATGGGAGCCCAGCGAGTGGCTACAACCGGAGCCAATTTAACTTTCATTTGAAAGGTTTCCTAAAACCTCTGAGTAAATTGGAACAATGTGACTTATTTATTCGTGGTCTCTTTCTAATCTGCCTTTCTTGCATTCTAGCGCTTGATTTTCATTCATTTATTCCATAAAGGAAGAAGTAGCCTGCAGAGAAAGTGTCCGGTAACCTACTGATACGAATTATTTATTTCAAATGCTCAATCCTCTTGCAGAGCTAAATCGCATTTGACAGTATACCGAAAGCAAAAGCAACTGAATCTTCACGGAAGTGTCACATCAGCCCAGCTCAGAAGACTGAAACTGTGACCACTATATTGAAATTATACTGTAAAAGCAAGTCGGTAAAATATTGTACATCACAGGATTTGTTTAAGACAAATTCACCAGGAGAGCAAAAGGTGTCCAACTGTCCAGCCATTTATTTAGCTGCTTATCCAGAGAATCAGTGAGTGTCCCAGAAGTGCTGGACCAAAACCAAGAATCAGGTCTGGAGAGTGGTGCATGCCTTTTCAAGACACACTTTCTGACACACTAGTTCACACAGGGACAACGAACCTCACAACCATGTCTTTGAGATGTGGGGAAAAACAAAAGCAAACTGAAGAAGAACCTAAATTGGACAGATCAGGTTCAGTATTGGATGAACTGAGAATGTAACTACATAAGTGTGACAATATTAACATATATATTCACCACTTCATTAGAGTAGCTGGGTTTCACAGCCTAAATTAATCCCAAACAAGTATACTAAAAGTTGAGCCTTTATGTAACATGTCACACATGAGCACCTGAGGACCACCTTCAGGGCTCCTCCAAGGTGCTGTATGTAATACCCCTTTGGGACAAGAGGGGGAGCTGACACTAATCATGTCCTCTCCTTTTCCCTTCATAGTGCTGAGAAGATGCCCATTGAGGTTAACTGACTTCAACCCTTCGGGTCTCCGGACCATAAATTTCCAGCCAGTTGGAAAGGGCTGTTTTCTTCTGACCAAATACCCCATAAGACAGAGCTCCCTAGACAGACAAACAGCCAAGGAGGCAAGCTGATTTTGACAGCTCTAAAGTGGCTGTCTTTGTTTTATGTTCACAAACCACGCCATCAAGTGCTCTCTTTGGTTTGCATTTGTTAAACCCAAACTTTGAAGTAAATGGGGATGGCCCAACATTTCTCTCACATGACCGCAATTGCTAGAAATTGATTTGGATCCCAATTCATTCATTGTATAGACAAGGCTTTCAGAAATAACTGGCAAACAGCAATAGAAGACGTGAAGCAATTTAGCTTTTTGTCTGCATATTGGAGTGGCACAGTGATCGTCTCTGTTCCCCCAACACTTTAGAATCCAGATTTGATTCCCAGATTCTGTGAAGTTTGCATATCAGTCCTATTCGTTGGAATCCTCTTTCTCTACTTTTTCTCTTATACATACCAAAGATGTATAACTGACCTAGTGGGGGTGAATGCAATACACTGGCACTCTGCTCAGTAGTGGGTTCTGCCCTGTCTCCATATCTGCTATGGTAGGCTCCAACTCCTTGTGATTCTGTACTAAGCAGTTTCAGCAAGTGAAAAGTCACATATAATAATCCAACAAGACAATCATTTGTTCAGATGCAAATGAAATGTAAAACAGCAGACAATCACCAGCTAATCTGCCTTTTATGAATAAAGACTTCCCCAGCTGATGAATGCATTCGGATTCTTTTTATTTCCTTATGGACACCGACAGTCTGTGTTCATGCACAAACCTTCCTCTGGGTGCCAGGACAATCCCAACAGCAGCATGGCACTAGGTTACCCACTAGGCCTCCACTCTGGTTGAGTTTTTACTGCACCAGGCTAATTTAGCCGACTGTCTTCATTGTCACTATGATGAATGGAGCTTCTTGTATTTGCTTACAGGAGGAGAGTCAATTTAGCCAGGCATACTGCATTGATGAAAGCAAAAAAGGGAAAATCTACTAAATGCTTCTAAATGAGTGCTGACTGTATTTTTTTCCAGTAGGCATCTGGAAAAGTACAAGTGAAAAGCCCCTGTCCATGCCGTAATTAATTCACAATCCAGCATACACTGACTACTATGAACTAAGGAGTCTGGTTGGCAAAGGAACCCTCAGCTACATAGTATAGAAGACATCACCACAGAAGGCTGTGTGTATTTTCAAGATCAATGTATGTTTTTGAAACCTTAGTCATCACAACAGGGTGTTTTCCAAATACAGTATGTCACTAACAGAATATTTGACATTCCTCAGTTCTGTCCCACTCACAGCAGGGTGTTAATCTTGAAAGTATTCTCGACAGGAGTGCTCTTGCTCCAGGAAGCTTATTTTTATTTACTTTCATTAATATTTCATATTTGGCTGACACCTTCATATAGGGTGCCTTACAACTTCAGGTTGGGATTCAGCTATTTACATTGGTAGTGTTAAGTGGCCTGCTCAAGCTAAAACAGTGAGGCAAAAATAGGAATAGGAGGGGCAACATCGTCATTCAGAGTCCAGTGCATTAACCACTGCAGTACACTGCCTGCCTAAGTCACTTCACCACCTTGCTCAAAATAAATCATAAATAAATGAATGACTATAGACAGGTGTTCAGTGATATGAAAAAGTGTTTACCCTCTGTGTGACGTGAGGTAGGAGTTAAACCAATGCCTTAGCCACTAGATCTGCTTTAAGCACAATTCTGCTTGAGGAAAACTCCAGCTCCCTGTGGCCTGGCGTTATAATACAAGGGTTCAGAAGTCAAAGTTCAAGTTTATTGTCATGTGAACAATGAAATTCCTACTTGCATGTCTCCACATAACTGTTGACAACAACACAATACCATCACACTCACATAAAATATAATGCCTAAAATAGACATTCAGCCACTTGGAAGTTTCCACATTTTATTGTTATACAAAATTGAATCACAATAGAATTCATTAGGCTTTTTGATATTTATCAATAGAAAAAAACTCTTTTATCCTTCCATCCATTATCCAACCCACTATATCCTAACTACAGGGTCACAAGGGTCTGCTGGAGCCAATCCCAGGGCGCAAGGCAGGAAACATACACCGAGCAAGGCACCAGCCCACAGCAGGGCACACAATTTAGAATCGCCAATGCACCTAACTTGCATGTCTTTCGACTGTGGGAGGAAACCAGAGTACCCGGAGGAAACCCATGCAGACACAGGGAGAACATGCAAACTCCACACAGGGAGGCGAACCTGGGTCTCCTAACTACGAGGCAGTAGCGCTACCACTGTGCCACCCAGACTCTTTCATGTCAGTGTGACAAAAGGTCCCTGCAAAGTGGTCTAAATTAATTACAAACATAAAACTCAAAATAATTGATTGTAGAACTATTGACCCCCTTTAGGTCAGTAAATAGTAGATACACCTTTGGCAGCCATGACAGCCTTGACTCTGCATGCACATGTCATTCCTCATTCTTCTTAGCAAAACTGATCAAGCTCTGTCATGTTACATGAGGATTGTGAGTGAGCAGCCTTTCTAAAGTCCAACCACACATTCGCTATTAGAATGAGATCTGGACTTGAACTCCGTCACTCCGGGACATTAACATTCTTATTTTTAAGCCATTCCTGTATAAGTTTGGCTTTATTATTTGGAGTTGTTGTCTGGAGAACAAATCTCCCAGGTGAGGTGAAGGTTTCTTACAGACTGCATCAGGTTTTCCTCCAGGAATTCCATGTATATTTTGCTGAATTCATTTTATCTTCTTCTCTCACAAGCCTTCCAGGGCCTACTGCAGAGAAGCATCCTCACAGCAAGATGCTGCCACCACGATTCATCACAGTGGGAATGGTGTAGCTTTGAAAGGGACACAACACCAACCTCTGGAGTGGCAGGAATTACAATTATTAGAGCCATTAACCTCCTTAGCGTTAGACCCAAGCATTACTCGGGCTGCGAAAACCGTGGTAAAAGGGTTAGTCCCAAGTGTCACTCGGGCAACTGTACAGATAGCATCTTGTGTAAGTGTTAGAACCAAGAATCACTTGGGCTGTAAAAGTGCTGTCAGTGGTTCCATTCTTTGGAGTAATTATGTCTGAGTGTAGGTTTTCACTAATTATTAAATATCTGCACTTTACCAACAATGAAGACTTTGATGAGAATACCCATCCAGTCCCTAAAATGAAGAAAATTTGGGAGATATACCAGGTGATTGTAGTAAAATTTTGGAGCGTTTACATTCTGGACCACAATGTCAGCATTGATGAAAGTCTCATGGCTTATAAGGGCAGACTGTCATGGATACAGTACATCGCGTCAAACAGACCAAGATTTAGCAAAAAGTTTTATGAGCTTTGCGAATCTGCAACAGAATACATTTGGAATTCAGTTCTGTACACAGAGAAAGAGACAATGTTTTATCTGAAATACGACCAGTACGGCATTGCTAAATCATTGGTGCCAACTTTGATAGATGCTCTGCTGGATCATGGTTACTGTTTAACCATGGACAATTTTTATACTTTGTCAAGGCTATTTAACATATTGTTGCAAAGAAAGACTGACACATATGGAACAGTGCGTCCTAACCATCATGGCATGCCTGAAGACTTTGGCAGAGCTAAATTACAATGAGGGACACTAGTAGCTTGGCAAAAGGGTAAAGTGCTTGCACTGAAATGGAAGGTCAAGAAAGATGTTTGTCTTCTTAGCACTGTGCATAATGCAGCTATGGTCACCGTACAGATAAAAGGCAGCAAGCAGGTTACGAAGCCTTGTGCTGTCATTGACTGCAATAGCATGATGGGTGGCGTAGATTGTTCAGATCAGGAATTGATTTTCTATCCCGTTATGTGGAGGCAACAAAAGAAATACTATAAAAAGATATTTCGTCATCTGGTGGAACAGTGCATTTCGAATGCATTAGTTTATATATATGTATATTGTGAAGGTAACACAAACACACCAAGACAATCCTTTGTTCACATAAATGGGTGTTTATTTCACAAACACCTCTCAAAAAGCACCAAAGCACAAGTTATCTCTCCTGGAAACATCTCTCCTCTCTCCACCACACTGCTCTCATCCATCCGTGTGTTGTACGTCCTCCTCCCAGCTCCAATTCATTTGGACAAGTCAGCGTGTTCTCTTTTATTGAAGACCCAGGAGCAATTCTGGTGACATGGCGTGGCCAGTTGGAAGATCCTCCCCTGGCAGCACCCCCTGTCCTCCTCCAGGGATTCCCACAGGGCTACTCCTCCGGACTCCAACTCCCATGCAGCCCTACAGGAATCCCTTAATACGACGGACACTGCCACCTATTAAAGTGGGAGATGAACTGCTCCCTGCCGTTCTCTCCTGCCAGTTCTTGTACTCTTCTGGCATTCCACCCAGGATGGAGATCATAAGGAGGCATTGCCCCCATTTAGTCTATCCTTCCTTTATGGCATCCTTGGCAGGTAAGGATTTTGGCTCCATCCTGGGCAGAACACCCATTCATTCTCTGGGGTATCTGCAATACATAATATAATTTTTGTGATTAATGTCGTCTGTTTAATGTGTTGAAAAATAGTGTCGCATCCTAGGCTGGCAATGAGGTAAACACCTCAGGCAATGCTTTATTGTATGTATTTTTTTCTTTTTAACATTATGAGACAACAATGCAAATAAGTTAAATGTGTACCTAAAGAATTGCATACACATCCAGTAACTTATTTATATACTACCTTTTATTTAATAAAATTTTAATTTAAAAGTTTAAAATTTCATATTACGTGCTTCACAATGACACACCACATGTCGATATGTAGCTCTGGTGTTCATTTTCCTGATTTATACATAATGACATACTGTAGGTGAAAATGAGATGAGTGGGAGGAACGGGGGTAGAGAGAAGGAGATTATGGCAGTTCTGGTACAATGCTAGAGAAAAGTTGCATAAAAATTATGCTTTCTCATTTTTTTTTTAATTTCATGTTTCTGTAAAAAGATCAAATCAATGTCATATCACATAAGTGATAAATAAGTTATCTCTGAGTGGGATTATAACTAAAATAAGTCTCTAGTACCTCTGCATTTAACCCACCAGTCTGCCAGCCACCTTACAGTGCTAACTGCCCTAATGTAATGACAAAATTCTATAAAATAGAAATGTAATGATTCTCCCTACCTGGAATTCAAGTTTTCAGTATCTTCACTAATTTATGCAAAGAATGCAACATAACCATCCAAGTAATTCACGGTGTCAATTTTTAACCAAGATCTTTTTTAGCATGTCAGGATCAAAAGTGTAGATAGAGTAAAGTTTTCCAACCATTTTTCTGTGGTGGTATACTTTTTGTAACCCAAAGATTCTCAAAGCACACCACAATTCTACCAACCACAAAAGCATTAAATGTTATACATGTGCTAAACTGTTCGAAGGGATGGGACAGGGGTGGCAAAAAAAGCAGCTCAGAGATTGGCATTCGCAGACACAGCACTTACTACAGTGAGCACTTTGGATGCATTTCTCTGCTGCTTCATCCCTTTGTTCTCTCATTTGCTTTACTCTACTGACTCAGGGTCAGAGGCAATTGGTATGCCCACTGCCCCTCAGCTCTGCAAGAGTTGCTGGCGAATACACACCGAAGAAGATGGACTCCTGACAAGTCTCCTGGCTGCTAAAGTGCTCTCTAAGTGCTGTGTTTGCTAAACAGTGATCACAGAGCTGCTTTTATGTCAGTTTCTCCAGGCAGTCCCATCCTCCTCAGACAGGTCTCGACTACCTGACGTGCATGTCCCTCTCAGGTCTGGGTCTAAGGGCACTATACTGTTATTTCCATGATGAATCGATTGAAAAACACTTGTGTAGAGTATAATTAAGATTCAAGAGTTTTATTCATTACGTACAGGTACGACATGCAGTGAAATGAAAAAGCTAGCCTACTCCAAGATTGTGCAAAACAAAATTAGATGCGCAATAGAATAAACAATAACATTAAGAAAAAGATAATGAAATTAACAAAATTAAGTAAAATTAAATTAAATTAAGTTAAACTAAATTAAATTTGGGATAAAATCTGAAACAGTAAAAACAGTAAAAAGTATAAAGTGGCTATGCAGTAAGTTAAAGTGAGTTTTAGGTTTGAATGTTTGTTGGCATGTCAGAGTTCAGGATTTTGATGGTCTGAGGGCAAAAGCTCCTCTTGAGTCTCTCGGTCTTTGCCATTAGTCTGCATAGCTACTTGCCTTAGTTGAGCCGCTAATGGTAATTGAGGATAGTATTTATGGAGTTTTAACACATGTTTTAATGTATGCTCATTTAAGAGATGCGTATTCTTTCAATTAAATCAGTCTTCAGCAGTGCGTTCAAAGTCAAACATTGTTTCGATCGTTTAATTTTTACTTTGACACGCCTGTGTCTCATATGCTATGCCAATTTCACAATTACTACTTTGGCCTTTTTTCTTTTTGTCTTCTTTTCAACAACATTCAGATTCAGGTTGTACTTGCTCAAGTAGCATTTTGTTAAAAGTTCCGGTTTAAGGTCATTGTTTAAGTTTAAACTATGCCATTAATGTATTTTTTTAATTCCTTTGTGTTAATTCTGCAATAAATTTGTGATTCAGTGTGTATTGACTTCATGGTTTGTGTATTAATTTCATAAATTAAAGTTAGATGAGATTCATTGCGATTAATTACATCTATGTGATTAATTAATTATTTTTTTTAAATCAATTCCCAGCCCTGATATATATATACAGTATATATATATATATATATATATATATATATATATATATATAAAGACAGATAGATATATGCAAACTTTTGTTTATATATAATGCATAAATGAATTATGACAATTATTGAACAAATGGAGAAGATCATCAACAAAATCACACTATTTGAATGCAAAAATATGAATTGAACAAATAACATAAAATTGACACTTCTTCAATCTATGAAGACAATTTAACCACCCTCACGAAAATGCAATTGTCCCCTGGGAGTCAATGACTAGTTTACAGCAATAATCATTACCCAACATTTCCTACAGTTATGAATCAGACTTTTCCAGTGCTGTGGAGGAGTTTGGCCCACGCCTCCTGTCAGGTCTGCTGTAACTAAGTGGCATTTGAAGGATTTAGAGCACTAACTGCTCAGTTCAGGCCCTCCCACAACTCTTTTGTGCCGTTTAGGTCTGCCTTTTGTTTAGGTCCTTCTAATTTCTTTTTCTTTGCCCATTTTTATATAGACGTCCATGTATATTTTAGATCAAGGTCTTGCTGGATGACTTTCTTCTGAGAAATCCTCTGACAATGAGCAGTTGCTCTTGGTGCAGGTGTATGAGCAGAGCTGCCACGTGGGGTTCGAGTGGGATAGCTTCAGGGGGCATTTTAGTCAGGGCGGCATTTTTCATGTCTTTTTTTAACATTACAAATTAATAATATAAAAAGTTTGGCATGAACCTTAAAAATTACACATCCATTCAGTGCCTTATTTACTGTATATAATACCTTTCAAAATGGTAAGAAATATCATTTTAAAAGTTTCAGACTTGGCTTAATGCAGTTCACAAATCCTCGGCATCCTGCTAGCATCTGAGAATCAAAATGGCATAGGTTTATTACGAAGCCACATGCCAATCAATGGTATTGGTGTTCATTTTCCTGTTATCTGTCCTGAATCTCCATGATTAATAAATATTCTTCAGAAAAATGCAACTTTATAAGCATGAATAGCAGCTACTTGTACATGATGGCTTCAGATTCGTTATAGCTCAGGATGTCTGCGAATTGGTCAGCAAACAATGGCCAGCACTCAAAGATAATTTCAGGTAATTATTACTTCAAAATGTATCTTTTAGAAAATACAGGTTTGAGTGTGACATTTGGGACAGCATGTCCAGTCTGCTTTTTTTGTTTAGTTGTTATTTTTTGCATTTTCGTAAAAATAACCAAACTTTCATCTCACATGAGCACTACACCTAAACAATGATACATATAGTATAATAAATGAATTGGGTAGCTTGAAAATTGGCTTACAATAATGGGGAGATCACCAATAAACATTTTTTAAAACTTTTGTGACCCATAAACTGTATCTATATAAATTATACCATATTTCTGCTCTTGAGCGAAACTGGCTATCATAAAAACTTCAGTGAAATCAAAGTATAATGATTATCTCTGACATTTACCCATGATTCCTCTTTAGCCTGTTATTGCTAATGTACGCAAATTTGGCAATATCTTTATCCAATGAATGCACAATGTCAGTTTTTCTAGCTATAGCAGGAGGAGAAGTGAATGTGAAAAGTATAATCATCAAGTCACTTATGGTGCTGAACAACAGAGGACAGGATTTGTGGTGTTCTAACACAAGCTTTAATGTAAGCCCATTTGAATTAAATCTGTCTTTAGCAGTGCAGTTAAAGTGTACAATTGCAGTCCTGTTTAATTTCACTTTGGCATGTCTGTGTCCCCTAATCTATGCCAGTTTGAGGGGTTTTATTTTTATTATTATTGCTGGATTATTATGTACATGTTGCAGCCTCTCATTTTTTCCCTCCTCCCCGCAATGTTTATGAACAGGTTGCAGTACATGCACATTGCATTGTATGTATTCTGACTATGATATTTTGTAAAAATTTTGTTAATTTCTGGAATCAGTTTAAGGTGTCAGTCACAACCAATGTCTGTTAAAAGTCTCATAGGTTTGCACTGCGCCTTTAAACTTGCAAGGTGGAGTTTGAAACAAACAAAGGTGTTTAGACAGTCGTGCAGGACAGGTTTCACATTAAAAACTTGAATTATTTTTTAATGCTTATGTTGTGGTTTACAGATAATCTTCTTTTTTGTTTCATAGTTTTTTTCAAACGTATAATATTTATTTATTTTTTGTCCATTGTTCAGACAACATACAATATTCTGAAGCCTGTATAGCAATGCATAATATATGGGAGTTAAGAGAACCGTCTCATGCCTAGCAAGGATAAATCTCAGGATATGTGTATGTTGAGATTGGGCAGGGATGCAGGGGTTGGTGGGTAATGGGTGGTGAAAATACACTTTGCCTCAGGTGACATTATTCCACCCACCAGCCCTGCATATGAGTCAACCATACTATATACTGGAATCAATATGCAAGTTACCTCATGGAAAGCAGGAGTCCTAGTACTGTTCTAATCTTGGCTAAACACTGGAAACTTACTTTGGTACACAATATACAAAAAAATTACCTACAGTATGCAGAATGGTATAATTTAGGATATAGGTTACTTTGTGTCATTTAGGACTTTTGATAAGCAAATACATGTAAATGTAAAAATATACAGCTCTTAAGCAGAGCAATATAATTAATCATAGATATGAAATCTGTAAACAAAGATGCGCCAGCATCAAGCAGAACCACCGCTTTTAATGACACATACACACTTACTGTATCTGTTGTCTATCCAGTATCAACATACAGATTAAGGTAATTGAATGAATTTGCTGAAGTGCTTTAGAGAAGTCCTAGTTAGTTAAGAGAATGGAAGGCATAAGCACATAATTTCAAGAGAGAAGCAGTGTTCCCTTGAAACGGGCACACTGCTGGCATTCAATGGTCTTCTTCAGTTTTTGCTAGTTCATTTCTTCAGCATTGTTAAAATCAAGGCAAGCTCTAATGGATGTGTGGTGCTTCTATTTATTATTTTTCTTTAAACGTCTCTTGTCTCTTTTTGGAGTTTTCTCAAGGCTTGTCCAATATGTGCTTCCCTACCCTTGAAATGGACTGCTGCCACTAAAGCATCTAGCAGCCCACCCAGTCTGAAAACAGCTATCTGCTACAATTCTAACCTACAAAGCCACTGATGGGCCCAGGGTGATTTATAACATCCAAACTTGTTTTTGTTTTTAATTCATTTCAGGGACTCTCTGCTATTCTGTTTTTCTGGCTTTCAGGGTATCAAAAAATGAATTAGGGGGGCTGAGACCACTATTAGAACCCCCTGCACTTTGCACCCATGCTGGAGTGTTATTTAAGGTTGTTTAGTGTCTTACAGCAAATGTTACTGGTGTAAGCGCTAGTCCTATGCAGCTAGAAGCTGGAAAAAGCATGTGTGGGAAATAAATGGACAGGTTTGTATTTAAATACAGCAGAAAACCCAGCTATCACTTTAATAAATCTCACTATTTCCTGCCCTGCCTCGAGGTGTGCCCTTACTTTTTAGCTTTTCAAACAGTGACCTTAAAAGAGAAGTTCATCTAACAGCTCCAGGCCATTGGGCCTTGTTTATTTTGTTGTAACAACAATCACAGCCAAGTAATTTAAAGTCAAAGCACACTGAAGAAAAAGAAATAAAAAACACATTTTCTCTTCAAAAAAAAGATCTACAACAGAAAAACTGCCTCCAGACTTCTTTGTGTTCTCGGACTGCAAATGAAGAGTGTGTGGTGCTGATGGGGTGAGAAGGGTGGAGGTGCGCTGTGCACAATTGGATGGCAGGCTGTTAGGCTTCCTTCAACTTTTTTGCTAGGAGATTGTGTATCTTTCCTAGGAAAAAAAATGTTGAAGAAGGTCTGACAGGCTGCTGCAGTTACTCTCAACTTGTATCTGTTCTATATATTTTATGAGAAATGTTATACAGTTTGAATCAGAATGGTGTAACACAGTCAAACCCCAGAATTTTTTTTCTGACGGTCCTTTATGTCAGACCTTGTATTCAAATTATTTATACACCAACAAGACAAGGTTTTCTTCTTCTTCTTCTTCTTAAGCTCTTCCCAATTTTGTGTGGGATCGCTTAATTAGACCAGCCTCCTCCACTCTCATCTCTTGTACACCTCCTCACCTAATGCCTCTTTCTCCCTTAGGACCCCCTTTATACAATCAATCCATTTTCTCTTTTGGTCTTCCTCTTCTCCATCTTGACACCTTCATATCCATGATTCTTCTCCCCACATTGTGTACAGCTCTCTTTATTGACATGTCCATACCCCTTTAAACTTTTCTCCTGTGTATTCTTTGAGATTTCCCCGACTTTAACCGTACCTCTGATTCTCTCATTCTTGATCTTATCGAGCTTTGTTACCGTACACATCCATCTCAACATGTCCGTTTCTGTAACATCCAGTTTTCTTTCGCGCACCTTTTTAACTGTCCAGGCTTTTCATCCACAGAACAATGCTGGTCTGACCACCAGCACTTTACCCTTCACTCTTGCACTAATTCTTCAGTCATATATCACTCCGATTCCTTTTTCTTTTTGACCGACCTAATAACATTCAATGGTTTACTTCAAAATCTACCTCTGTAAAACTCTGCTACTGTTGATCTGCACTAATTCAACTTTTCCACTCTTTTAAGTCATTCTCCGTGTAGGTTAACTTCTCCATCTTGTTCTTGTCCCTTAAATCATGTCTTTTTCCTAGTAATCTTAGGGCCCCTGAACTCCATGGCTCTTTTCCAATGCTTCAGTTTCCTTTCCACAATATTCTTAGTGGTGCCACATTCTATAATGGCATCCACAAATAGTATGCACCATGATGCCTGATTTACTGTTCTTCTAACAATAACATCTAAAACTAAAATAAAAAATATGGGCTTAATGTCAGTCCTTGATGTAACCCAACCTTAACTACAAACCTTTCTGTTATTATTGCACTATTTACTCTTACGTATTGTAGAACAAGCCCAGGACACAGACAGAAGGACATGTTTTAAGCATCACCACACGTTTATTTACAGTTCTATTTACAGTAATAAAGTGCACACACAAACCCACAGACTCCCCCAAAGTCCAGGCCAACACCACACTATGCCTCTTTTTCAGGCCGCCTCCATCTCTTTCCTCCAGACCTTGTCCTCTTCCACCCGACTCCAGCCCTGAATGAAGGGAGGTGGCCCCTTTTATTGTCCCCCGGATGTGCTCCAGGTGTGCTCCAGCAATCTTCCACCGACACGCCCCATTGTGGCAGAAGTGCCAGCTGCATCCCCGGAAGCACTCCGGGTGTCCCTGCTCCTCTTCCCCCCAACACTTCCTGGTGTGGCGGAAATGCTGAGGTCCAGGGCTCTCCAGGCATTGGGGCGCCCCCTGGCGGTGCCCACGGGCCCCTACAGGGTTGAGCTTCAAAGCTCTGTACCCGTGGTCCCCACAGCAACTAGGGCGGTCGCCCCCTCGTGGTCTGGAGGAGGCATGAGCCCTCTTTCGGTCCTCTTGGGTGTCCCGGCTGGGTACCACCCCCAGCCGCATGCCACAATATCCTTTACTATCCTTAAATATCTTCTCCTTCATCCATCTCCACATTTCCTGCCAGTATCACAACATCATGTTTGTATAATAATAACAATTAAATATTTCATATCAGTCCATCCATTAATCCTTATCAGGGTCACAGGTGCCTATTCCACCAACAGTAACTGCTACCTGTGTCAGTCCATCATAAAGGATATTTTTTCAAGAATTGGCACTACTCCACTTGTAAAAGGCCTGTTTACGCGATTAATCTGTATGTCTTTCAGATGTGGGGAAAACAACTCACACGGACATGTGCAGAACATGGAAGCTCTGAAGAGACAGTGCCCGGGAGCAGAACTTAAACCTTTGGAACTGTAAGAACTGCGAACCACTGCACCGCCAACAGCAGGTTTCACACATATCTCAGGTCTTTGAAAATAGTTCACATCCCTCTTTTAGGCTTTTCCAATTTCAACTTTTAGAAACTTAATAGACTTATTTGTGATTTTTTTTGTAATTAGTCTACAAAAGAATCTCTGGAAAAACACAAAGAACAAGTTGTTAGGGCTCCTGTATGTTAGTTGTAAATAACAAGCAGAAGATAACTGATTTTGTAAGTAAGTCAATATCAGGAAGAAGCCACTTTGACAGAAATGACTAGCCCACTATAGGGCTGTTGTGGCTTTGACTGTATGCTTTAGTCAATTATGTCAATGGTAAACAGCATCTTCTCTCACATCCTTGCCCTCTTCCAGTCTGCCAGGATTTTTGACACGTTTTGCTTTGTATCATCACAGATGGTCCTGTCCATTGCATTAGGGTACCACCATCTTGCTTCAGGATGAGAGTGGTTTTATTCACTCATTCATTTTACACACTTTCATTTTGCAATAGCCAAATCAATCATACTGTTAGGTTTGTGTGGGCCATGAAAAACTCAGGGGGTTTATTATTAAACCTCACAAAGTAAAATATCAAATAACAAAAGAAACCATTACATGTCCTGGACCTTGGCTACCTACTACATAATATATAAAAAGACACATCACTCCTGGCTTCTGAAAAAATACCTTTAAACAGATATCTCAACTTTTGACATAGCAGGCAAATCTCAAAATACTAATTAACACCAATTACCCAGATGCTTTTGAAAAATTATTTCACCTTCCCACTGTTAACACCAATCAAAAGATATCAGTGATGGTTTAGCGCTAACCATTCATTCATCCATAAAATGCAAAAATACAAAGATATCTTCTGACACCTACACTATAAGTCAAGTGTGGAAGTATGTACAGACAGTGCATTGAGGCAGCCACATGACATTGTCAACCACTAGTACACCCCCAAGCAAGCAGTCAAATGAGCTCTTGACCCACAGTTGACGTCATTTTGCTGCAGCCAGTTACCCACTTGGTTTCTTCTGCTCATGAGGTATTCTAGCACACATGGTATACGGTAAGTAGGATCAGCCATGGTAAAGCATTCCACATGATCAAAGTGGTGCCATGGACAGTCACACATCCTAAAAATAGTAAGCTTCAATTTACATCTCTGAGGAAGATTATAATTGATATAAAGTCACCCCACGGAATCTCAAAATACTTCAAAGAGATTTTCAGAGGATAGGCTAAATTAATTTGTTATAAAAAGTAATGTCCTGGCTTCACTCAGCAAGACAGGTAGAAGGAATCATTACTATGAATAACCAATTCTATATCCTGAAAAAAAAAAAAACTAATTACATTTCTTAAGAAGTTACAATGAAATTCTCCTGCAAGGTCTCCATATATCAGGTCATGTGAGATAATAGCTGCTTCCATGAGAAATGTTGAGTTGAGTAGCAATGTTGTTAAAAGTCTCCGAATGTTTTTCACATACAATTTATACCAACTCTGTAATGTTCTCTTCACTGCATATTGTTACTGGACCATAATGGTGAGCAAAACAGGTAAGTTTCGATTCATATATAGTTTATAACATTAATATTAACTAGCCAACCCGCGGCGTAGCATATGCCGCATAATTATGTATTGATGGGTGAACACTTCCTGAAAGACACAGTTGTCCAAATGGGGTGGGTTTGAGGATACGACTGTAATTGAATGAAAAGATGGAACTCTGGAGAGAGCAACATACAATTGTCCGTGACTGAAAATTGGGTTTGGCAGATACAGGCATATCGTTTTGAAAGTGTGTCCCTGTGCCTTATTAATTGTCATTGCAAAGGCCAATCTAATAGGAAATTGTCTGTGTGTAAATGTAAAAGGCAAATTTGAATCTGATGGGGTCAGGGATTCTCTCTTTTTCGCGCGCCTGTGTGCGTGTGTGTGTCTCTCTCTCTCTTGCGCGCGCCTGTGTGTGTGTGTGTGTGTGTCTCTCTATCGCGCGCCCACCTGTGTGCTGTAAGTGAATGAAAAGATGGAACTCTGCTGAGACCAACATACAATTGTCCATCACTGAAATGCCTGTATCTGCCAAAACCAGTTATCTTTTTGAAAGTTTGGCCCTGTGCCTTATTAATTGTCATTGCAAAGGCCAATCTAACAGGAAATTGTTTGCGTGTAAAAGTAAAAGGCAAATTTGAATCTGATGGGGTCAGGGAAATCCGGGGAATATGGACAGTTTGTGAGGTAGGAGCTGTGATTGTTTTACACTCCAGTACATTGTGGTGAATGCTGAGAACAGTCAGTCTAGTGCCTTAAAAGAGACTTCTTGCTGGCATGAGGTTTCTGAGAAGCATGACGACTGAACCAATTTTAAGTTTGACTTCATGCGTAGGCAATGCCAGTGGGAGTAATGGCTGCCCGGAGGGTCATGGGAATAACGATGCGGGATCGCCAGTCGGCATTGTTTATGGTCGGAACTACGACGGTATGTGATCTTCTTCAAACCTCCGACTTTTGTTTTTGATTAATGAAAACATTCTTGGCAAATGCTTTCGCTCTCGCGTGAATTGTTGGCTCTGTAGTGCGTGTGCCATGGTCGGCTGCTTAGTGAATTGTTGGTGGGCAGGGCTCGATCTTGCGTGCGTCTTGCTTGCCATGGACTTAGTGAATTATATATATAGATTTTGCAATTGAGAATCATGAAACTCACTAAAAATTGTTTTTTGGAGGTGTTAAGAAATATTGCTTCCTAAAGCCTCATTCACACTTCCATGTTTAGCTGTCTTCTGTTCTGTAGATGTGTAAAGCCTGTAATCTGTAACACACCTGTCAGGTCAATTGTATTTATTTCTCTTGTTCATGTCACAGCAGAAGAGCATGCTGCATATTTTCCTACAAGAAGGCACACTAAAACACACCATTATGCGCATGTAGGAAATCTTACTACACAAGAAACCTCAATTCAACCACAAACATTGTACCCCACTATTGTAATTGGTGAAGTGGGTATCATAGCACCATAACATGTCTGACAGTTCAACAAAATGTCTATACATGACAGGAAACTTTATTTAAATATAAGCGACAGACAGACACAAGCAGAATTAACGTATGGAAATGTTTCTAGAGACCTTTCTTTTCTGTCAATGGCACAAATGCCATTTCTTGTTCCGCAAAAAACTGACTTTCACTGCAAATTCAATTTTACATAAATTGTTTCACTTATCACTTCTGACTTCTGCCATCATATTCAAGCCATGTTTTAAAATTTATGGACTGCTGGCAGAAGGCAAATACTCGACATGTCTGGATTGTTAGACATTGTGTACCTCTGTGATGTTTTACATGTTGATTTACAGAGAAACTGGACAAATGTGATGTTGTCTCATTGTTTAAAAGTGTGCATTTTTTATACTAAGTTAGCATGCTAGGCACACCTTTCTGTGAACCTCACTAATCGATTTCTGAGCACATATGAATTGCATATGCCATGCAAGTGTCAACGACAGCAACCACAGCAGCACCATATCAGAAATTATTTACTAAAGGGCCAGGACAGACTGAAGAGTGTAGTAGGCCTCCATCTCATCCTCTACACCAAACTTCCTTTATGACTCATTTATTCCTTAACATTGCATGGAGGGGAGGGGTAGTCATCAGCCATAAGGAGTATTTCATAGCCACTTAATTAAGATCTTAATGTCATAACCAGCGTGCATATAAAAAATGAACAAATCATCATATGGTGCCAAAACTCTAACAGGCCTTACAATCCGTATAAAAAAGAAAGCTGCATGTCAGCAATGACATCTGCAGGAATGACTAACCCCTAGTGAAAAACATGAATACTGCACAAAAACAAAATGTATAAAAAAACATGGATTATAACTAACAAAAGCAAAAACAAATCAAGAAATTTAGTTTGATGAACTCAATGAGATTAATTGAAAAGTTGCAAATGAGTTGAGGGGTTTTAAATAGTCAAAAAACAAATAAATGTCAGCAAATAAATGAGATAAAAACAAGCCAGAAATTCTAAACAAAATTTGGAGTCAGCAAAAGTTGCTAAAATGGCCCTACAACTAAAGTCTTCTTTGAAGAGTCCAATGCTTCTTCTAACACAAACAAGACAGGCAGAGATATCTGGGAATAAAGTTCAATACAAGGATGTCAAGAACTGAGCACAATCCTCTTTCAAAGGTGGGGCAATTATGACAAAATACATCAGGTGATCCATACCATGTGACTGGCAACAGACGCAACAACAGTAAACAATATGGTCCAACCCATTGGAGGAAGTTTCAAAATGGAGGAAATCCTTCAAATTACAGTATGGCCAATTGGCATTATTTTAATAATGATAAAATAATTTGTATTGTACATAACAAGACACCCAAAAAATGATTGTGAGCAATGAAAAAAATATTTGACCAAACATGAAAATCAAAAGGCAAGTGAAAAGAATAGTCAACAAGATTTTGAATAGCAGAGTCAAAAGGATGACCAGAACAGTATTTTGTTATTTTAAAGGCAAAATGTAAAGTTAATAGTTGAAGACAAAAGGAGAGTCAAAAATGAAACAGAACCAGATTCTAAACTTTTGTTGATTTTTTTAAAACACTAACTAAGGCTAAGGATTGTTTTGAACAAAGTTTTGTACACATAGAGATACCAAAGATGCCAATTGTCACCATTTAACATTAGTCACAACAATCACAATGACATGCCCCACAAGGGATAGGGTTGGAGAATATAAAATAAATATTAGAACATTAGATCAATCTAGACAAGGACAGACCATTCATTATAATTATTAATTTATAATAATAATTCCTTACATTTATATAGCACTTTTCTCAGTACTCAAAGCTCTCTCCACATAGGGAGGACCGAGGAAGTGAACCCACAATCTCTTTACTGCAAAGCAGCAGCACTACTGCTGTGCCACAATCCTTGCTAGTCCTATCCAGTTAATACTCCAAAAATAACATTATGTTGAGTTTTGAAAGTCTAAAGTCTTACTATCTACAACTCTACTTGGTAGCTTATTCCATCTGTCTATGGTTCTCTGTGTAAAGAAAAACTTCCTATTTGTGCGCAAATTTACCTTTAACAAGTTTCCAACTGTGTCCCTGAGTTCTTGATGTACTCATTTTAAAATGAAAGTCTTGATCCACTGTACCATTTCCCTTCATAAATTTAAACACTTTAGTCATGTCTCCGTTAGTCTCTTTTTGCTTAAATTGTATGACTGTATGTGTATGTGTACTTTTCTACTTTTACTTTTCTACTTTTATTTATTGATCACTCCTATCACTTTATTTTAATTTAATATTGTTTTTTGTATCAGTAAGGTGCTGTGGAGTATGTGAATTTCCCCTTGGGATTAATAAAGTTTCTATCTATCTATCTATCTATCTATCTATCTATCTATCTATCTATCTATCTATCTATCTATCTATCTATCTATCTATCTATCTATCTATCTATCTATCTATCTATCTATCTATCTATCTATCTATCTATCTATCTATCTATCTATCTATCTATCTATCTATCTATCTATCTATCTATCTATCTATCTATCTATAGGCTCAGCTCTTTTAATCTTCCCTCGTAATTCATCCTCTGTTGGCTTGAAATCAGCCTAGTTGCTCTTCTCTAAACCTTTTCCAGCACTGCTATGCTCTTTGTGACCAGAGACCAAACCTGAATACAGAACTCAAGGTGAGGCCTCACCAGTGCATTATAAAGCTTGAGCAGAACCTCCTTGGACTTGTACTCCACACATCAGGGCGCTATATAACCTAACATTCTGTTTGCCTTTTTAATGCCTTCTGAATGTTGTCTGGCAGTTGATAGTGTAGAATCCACTACCACTCCTAAATGCTCCTCATAAGGTGTACTTCGATTTTTCAGACAACCCATTGTGTTTTCAAACTTAACATTTTTACTTCCTACACGTAACACTTTACATTCACTTACATTAAACTTCATCTGCCACAAACCTGCCCAAGCCTGTATGCTATCCAAGTCCCTCTGTAATGACTCAATAGATTCAAAATTATCTGCCACTCCACCTTGCTTGGTATCATCTGCAGTTAACAAGCCTGTTACTTATATTCCTATCAAAATCATTTATATAAATTAAAAATAGCAGTGGGCCTAGTACTGACATCAGTGGGACACCACTCTTATCATTAACCAATTCTAATAAGGTTCCTCGCACCATAACCCTCTGCTTCCTGTGCTTTAGCCATTTCTGTACACACAACACTTGAACTCTCACTTCTTTTAGTCTCATGCCCAACCTATCATGTAGGACCTAATCAAATGATTTTTGCCCAACTAATCAAACCAATAATGCAATCAAACAAATTAGAATCAGTTTGCAAATGCAAAACAAACATAAAATTAAATTCTGTAAGTTAAAATCCTCAAGAAAAATTATAATATTACTGGAAAAGACATTAAATGTAAAGAATAAATAAAATATACAGTCAATTCTTATTATCCTCAGGGAAATTGAAAGAGTAGATTCTGAAGAATTAATCCAATGGGAAAAATGGGGTTCGATCCAGGTTGGCAGGAGCATCATGGGGAGATGGGGTCCAGCAGATGCTCTGCCCCTCCACTCTCGCCCCTCAAGGCTCAGTAATGATCCTTCTGCAGGTTCACCAAAGGAAACCTTGTTATGACTTTTACTTCCGCAACAGTCAAGTTCAATAGTCTTCTAGGCACACCGTCAGTGGTTTCTGTGGTTGAACACAACAGACACGATCCAAGGACCTCACTAAACCATCCAGTCTGTAACAGCGATGGCAGTTGTGTGCAAAGGGCAGGAACTTAATCACTTTGAGTTTATGATCTGCACTTACTGAGGATTACTCGTTTGTGGAAAACAACTGCAAGCTCATGTCCTCATCATGAATGGGGCTCATCAGCTTACCCACAACTCTCAGCAGCAGGTAGACAAACATTGATCCATTCAGTGTAGTGCGTATGCACGACCGGATATCTAAGGGCATCACAGAACTATTATTTCTTGATTTCACATTTCACGGCTGAGTGATAGGCCTCTCGAAACTTCTTTTGTGCTGCAAATGACCATAAATTGGGTAACACTTTTGCAATAGCGGTTAAGTGAAAAGGAATCTGTGGATAGCAAAGACTTACTTTAAATGTACAGTCATAACAACAAACATACAAAAAATGTAATCTCCACAAAAGAGGCACATTTTGTGCAGAAAACAAAAAAGAAGGTCCTCTCACAAAATACTTCAGATCCCTAACTGTACCACTTCTAAGCCCCTCCTTCTTTTATCTATCTATTTATTGTGTTTCAAACAAATCTGTCTAAAGAAAACTTGCACCTGTGGGAAGTCCATGTAAATGAATTGCTTTAGATTTGTTGGAAAGTACATGAAACTTAAAGGGCGAACAATGACATATCCAAGTGGCATCTCTATGAAACTCTATTGATAAAAGTCCCAGCATGCATTGCCAGTTTCCACAGTGGCTTAAGTCAATGCCACTGCGGCCCATGAAACAAAGCCATATGGCCTGAGGGCAGCTAGATGGCTATGTGTCTCTTCTGAAGGCTGCATGGACTGATTAATCAAGTACTAACCTCAAAGTTACAGAAGTATGAATGACCTGTCAGGTATGCAAGGCTATTGTTCTACTAGAGGACCAGAAGGAATTTCAATATTGTTCTGTCCTAAATTAAAGACCTACATCAGTCAAAAATTCCTTGCAGGTGCCCTTCCCTTTGCAAAACATTCAAGGACTTTTGTTTTCTGCTCAAACCTATCAGTGAAAGGCATACAATACAACAACACAGTTTATATGGTGGCTTTAGTTTTCAGAATAATATGATTTTTAGCACATGCCATTCACCAGATATGAGGATTATTTACATCTCTCTGACTGACCCAGACTATTTGACTACATATCCATATTATATGGAAAACTCATTAAAAAATCCAACACAATCACAGTTATATTATCAAAAGATCTTGACTATACATCATTTTCCTCTCCTGCTAAACAAATCTTAGCCTGGAGAGGTCTGTTAATTTTTTACATTGAAGATCCTGTAACCCACTTAAAGGTTTTCCAATGCTGTCTCTGTCCTAGTGTCTATATAAACAAAGGGAACTCCAATTTCTGTATTACAAGGTGCCTGAAGAAGGGGCCTAACACTAGAATCCCTGAAGCCTATGAAAAAAACCATAATTCCGAGCCACCTTAAATTTCTTTGCACTACTCTCTCTTGACACCTCTATTATACCAAGTCTTTAATTGAAAACGGCAGTGTCAGATCGGGGGAAGCGTGAACGTGACTGAGAGAAAAACAAAACTGAATAATAATAAAACAAAAAGTAACCTTTACAAGTACCATAAATTTACACTGCCTGTTACAGACTCAAATCAAACGTATGTTTTTATCTCAATAATAGTAACAAAAAGAGCAGCTCACTACTCAAAACAGTCATTCTGGGAAGCACCCAGAATCAAACTGGCAACCTCTTGAATATGAGTCAGCGGTTCTTATCGCTGCACCACCCAAGTGGTCGTGTCAGCCTTGTACCCTAACCTGATTTCTTTTTCTTTGGTTATATTCTTGAATAAAAGCACACTTGTTTTGTTATATGTGTACCTTTTGTGAAAGTGTTTATTTGATATTTGGACTTTAGTCTTGACACATTATACACTTCATGTCAAAATGTTGTCATTAGTACTATAACATGCAAAAAAGTTTCTGTTTTATGTATGCGTTCAACATTTCTTGCCTGTTATGCTACATTTACCCAGATCGTTGCAGACATAGAAACACACAAATAACGATACATTACTTATCCTATGCAATTCCAGTCACCTCACAAACAGATAAAGAGCCTTGAGCTGGGAGAACTTTTTGCCCGAGTTGAGCAGCGGTGGTGGGAGGATGGGATAGCAGGCTGCTTGCTGCTTGTGCTGATCAACACTTTTGCAAAACAAAAGATGCTAATGGAGAGGTGCAAAGGACTTTAAGGTGGCCTGGGATTACAAGTTTTTTCGTAGGCTGCAGGGATTCTAGTGCTAAGCTGCCTCAAAAGCTTGCATATTGTAACCTATTCAGTTAGCCAATAAAAGGTGTGATTTTGCTTGATGTCTCTTTGCAGCACATGTCATTCATAAATCAGAGACATGGAGAACAATCTCCAGCAGCAGAAACAAATCCATACATAAAGGAAGGAAAAGATAAATAAAATAAAATACAATAAGAGGAAAGATGGCTGAATAGGGATGCTCATTCACAGGGCACCTTCCACTCCTTATATAGTGGTAGGATACAAAAGCCTACTAGGAAGCAGTTGCATACTTAGTGGGAGATTTGAAACTAGTTTGATACAAAAGATATTCTGACAACTTCACAGAGAGATTATGAACAAAACTGTATAAAGAACAGGACTACACCAATGTGCACAACAAGAAAAATAGCCTTCAAACAGGGCAAATCATTAGTTATTAGCAGATCAAACAGTAGTCTATCAGGGCTTGTACTGCCAACATCTCAGTTAAAGGCTATAGACATACGGTATCTCTTTATGGTTAGTGATACAATATTAATAGGCACATCAGTTGATTAGAGCTTTGAATGGAAGAATAGTTATTACTATAGTGAGACTTTGAATAAAAAGGAATGTATAGGGACACTGCTCTCTTAACTCTTTCAGGGTGGATGTCGACTTTTGTCAAAAAGAGGTAAAGAACTGTAAACAGTTGCATATTATCGCTGAATTGGACTCTGACTCATCGGAGTCTGATTTTGATACAAGTGATAGAAAACAAATGTGAGGTACCAGCACCAGGTGATTGGTACCCAAGTGATTTATCCCCATCTGGTGGTGAACACGTTCTTGTAGCTGACTTACCAACGGCAATGTTCGCCTGGGAGGACCACCACATACAATGACAATAGGTACAAACCAGATGCACTCCGATTGCGACTGCTACCATTCAAAGACATCCTGGTGGCCACACCATGCTGCAAGAACCATTTTATGTTGATTTCTGTGTGAAACTATTCCTGTGTGTTTGTTTTTCAGAAAAGTGTGTTTTTCTGAAAAAATATTCAGCTCTCAAAGAGTTAATAAGAGGTATAGTGCCCTACATAATGTTTGGGCCAGACACATTTTCCTTGATTTATCCCTCTGCTCCACAATTTAAAATCACAAATCAAAGACTTCAGACATGAATAAAGTGCACATTGCAGGCTTTAATTTGAGGGTATTTGCATACATTTTGGCCACAGCACACACAATTTACCACACTTTTTCTACATGGTCTCCCCATTTCACAGCATCATAATCTGTTTAGCAATTGGTGTCACAGATGTTTGTGATTCCTCAGATGTGTTTCAGTGCTTCATAAGATATCTCGGCTTGCTTCTACACTTTGGAGTCTGTAGCTGCTATTGGTCAACATAAGGACAAGAGCTGTGCCAATGAAAGTCAAAGAAGACATTATAAACATTAGGATTATCTAAATCAACTGTTTGGAATATCATTAAAAAGAAAGAACACACTGGTGAGCTCAGTAATCGCAAAGGGACTAGTAGTCCAAGGAAGACCTCCACTGCTGATGACAGATGAATCCTCACTATGATAAAGAAAAAGCCTCAAACACCTGACCGACATATCAGAAACAGTCTTCACAAGGCAGATGTGTGTGTGTCACAGACGACTATCCACAGGAGACTTCATGAACAGAAACACAGAGGCCACACTGCAAGATGTAAACCACTAGTTACTCACAAAAACAGAATGGCCAGATTACAGTTTGTAAAAATGTATTTAAAAGAGCCAGCAGAATTCTTGTGGACAGATGACACAAAGATGAACTTGAATCAGAGTGATGGCAAGAGCAAAGTGTAGAGACGAAAAGGAATTGCGTAATATCCAAAGTATATCACCTCATTTGTTAAACATGGGAGTTGGGGGTGTTATGACTTGGGCATGTATAGTGCCACAGGTACTGACACACTTATTTTCATTGATAATGGAACTGCTGACAGCAGTGGCACAATGGATTCTGAGGTATACAGAAACATCTTATCTGCTCAGGTTCAAGTACATACCTCTAAACTCATTGGGGGATGCTTCATCCTGCAATAAGATAATGATCCCAGACAAACTCAAGAGTTTCTCAAAACTAAAAAATGGAAAACACTTGAATGGCCAAACCAGTCACTTGATTTAAATCCCACTGAGCAGGCCTTCCATATGCTAAAGAGAAAGCCTAAGAGGACAAGCCCACAAAACAAGCAGGAGATGAAGATGGTAGCATTAGAGACTTGGCAGAGCATCACCAGTGAAGATACTACCTGATGATGTCCATGAATCACAGATTTCATGCACTTACTGCATGCAAGGGATGTGCACCAAACAGTTAAATATAAATGCTTTATTATAGCTGCCATTGCTATGTGCCAAACATTATGGTGCTATGAAAGGAACCATGCAGAAAAAGTGTTATTCTACATGGTGTGGCTGATATGCATGAAAATACCCTTAAATTAAAGGCTGAAATGTGCAATTTAATGATGTCTGAATTGTCTGATTTGTAATTTTAAACAGCGGTGCAGAGGAGTAAATCAAGGAAAAATGTCTTTGTCCCAAACATTAGCTGAGCCAGACTGGGAGGGTGAGAACTAATCTGAATAAGAGGTGCTCTGGCACCATCAAAAAAAGGCTATGAAAAAGGAGAGTGGTACTATTCTTAGGAAAATTTTGAGGATAAGATCTTTCAAGGGGAGTAGCGGTATCATCATCATCCACACAGATTCTGGATAAAGAGAACTCTAAGGAGAACAGTCAGTCAGTAGTTTTCTAACCTGCTTTGTCCCCAACAGGGTCATGAGGGGTAATGAAGACTATCTCAGCCAAAACAGGGCGCAAGGCAGGAACAAACCCTGGACTGGGCACCAGTCCATTGCAAGGCAACTATAAGAAGAACAATAAGTAAGAATTTAGTTAAGCAGGTTGAGAACTAAGTTAAAGAACAGGAAGGATAGGCTATGATCAAGTGCACTATTAAGGCAGAGCTGCTATACTAACAGACACAATAAAGGTAAGAACGGTGGTCCTAAAATACAAATGGCAAAAAACTAATACTGGTCATGCAGGCAAAATCTGACGGCTACCAGCTTGAACAGGTGGTGCACTGAAAATTCTTTACAAGCAGCAAATCAGAGTGTCCAGAATGGCTGGTGCAAATGCAAAAGTACACAAGAATGTGGATTAGAGAAATGACAAGTCAATCTCTTGACAGTACTTTACTGTGCAATGTAATTAGAGCTTGTAAGCTGGATTTGACTTATAACTGTGCAAGCCCAAATGATAAGTCACAGTCAAAATGCTAAATAAAAAAAAAAAATGAGTGAAAGGACTTTATTTATAAATTATTATAAAGGACACGCTTTAGCGCTTTGAGTGCTGAGAAAAGCGCTATATAAATGTAATGAATTATTATTATTATTATTATTATTATTATTATTATTATTATTATTATTATTTTGCTTAGCTGTCTCAGGGTTGGGCAAGACATTGGAACTTGAATACTTTTAATGTAAAGTCCTGTACACAAACAAAGGAAAAAGACCTGAGCAAAATACACAAGGGACTCTGGGATCCTCTTTGTTCAAGCACAGCGGCAGGACTCTAGCAGCAGCAAATCCTTATTTCCTTGTATGCTAATAGAATTCTGCAAAAAAATCATTGACATCTGTATTTAGATTCTCACTGTGTTTGCTACAGAAATTTTAGTTTACAGTTACATTTACTGCACAGCATAACTATTGAATATGCATCCACATATTTCAAATAAAAATACAGCTGGTTTAACTTTCATGATCTCTGAATGCTGATATCATTAGTAAACATCTGCTCAAGGGTGATTCTTTACACCCACCAGTCTGTTTCTCTAATTTTGCATTTCTACCTATCATTTCCACATGTAGAGATCTGCTGCTGCTCCACACACACCAATTAATAATACTGCCACTCTTTGTATTTTGTAATGCTTGTGCTTAAGGGTAACCATAAATAAAACCCTGCAAAAGCATCAGTGGTCAGTACAAGGGGTGTCCAACATACCTTTCAGAGTGGCGGTGAACAATATCCTATGCATGGAGTGGTCCCATAATTATACTGGAGACATGGCGGGGTAAGGAGGGCACGCTCTGATGTTAAGGTTAACTAGGTGGTTGCCTAGGATGGCAACATTTTCTGGAAACAGAATTTAGTTAACTGTAATATTGTAATTGGGGGAAGATCAACCATCAGGGCATTCCAAGTACACAACCAGGGGCCTGTGATGGCAAGGGGTCTTTTGACCACTCACCCACCCCCCAATGAAATGATTGTGTGTCCGTGCGCCGAAATCGCAGATAGGGGCTCCCTCCATCCCAGTCTTCATTTTGACAGCCGTGTATGACTTGTGTGAACATCACACCCTCACAAGTGGAAAATCACACCCCACACACTGTAATCTACAATTGTATGTGTATAGAAATTGCTTTCAAGACTCCATGGTTTGGGTGCAACAATTTCACTTTTGCTTAGAACGGCAAAAAATCCAGAGCTAGCCCTGGGGATAAGAGCTTGAAAGGGAAGTAGTGACATGATCATTCAGAGATTGTGGATAAGAAGTACTGTATGAGGAAAGGTGCTGTACTGCTCAGAAGGACCTACTGTGTGGTTCCACCAAAATAGTGCTTTGTAAATGTTGTCTGTATGGGTGGTGCCCTACCACCCCATAGAGAAGCAATGATCAAGGCAGCAGCCATACCACATGTGCTTCAGAACAGGTCATCTATCTTAAGATAAACATGTTTGGGCCCAGCCAGTACTTGGATGGGAGACCATTTAGGAAGAGCTAGGGTTGCTGCTGCAAGAGATGTTGCAGAGGCCAACAAGGGGTTCTTACCCTGTGGTCTGTGTGTGGATCCAAATGTCCTAGTGTAGTAAAAATGGGGCAGTCCATTGGATGAGTCGTAATACCAAGGTCCTGACTCTCTGTGGTCAGTAAAGATCCCTAGACATCCTTCATAAAGAGCAGTGTGTACCCCGATGTACACGCAAAACTGACATCCATGATCTAGTCATTCTGGACCCCTAATCATCCTCTGTCTCTAACCAGCTATCTCTCTCACCCCTTAACTTCCTAATAGCTAATGTGTGGTGAGCATAATGGCGGAAAATGGCTTCAATGGCATCATCCAGGTGGATGCTGCACATTGGTGGTGGTTAAAGTGACCCCCCCACCCTCCCATATGTTAAGTGCTATGGGTAGTGAGAAAAGCATGATATAAATGTAAAGAATTACTATTGTTCCTTCCCTTGCACCCTGTGTTGGCTGGGATTGGCTCCAGCAGACCCCCGTGACCCTGTGTTAGGATATAGAGGGTTGGATAATGGATGGATGGATTATTATTATGTATTAAGGCAGTAAAACAGAAGAGATGCTTACAGGTATATTAAGAGTAGCAATCTGCAAAGTTTCCCAAGTGGAGGAGTTCAAGTATCTCGGGGTCTTGTTCACAAGTGAGGGAAGAATGGAGCGTGAGATCGACAAGCGGATCGGTGCAGCATCCGCAGTAATGCGGGCGCTGCATCGGTCAGTCGTGGTGAAAAAGGAGCTGAGCCGCAAGGTGAAGCTCTCAATTTACCAGTCGATCTATGTTCCTACCCTCACCTATGGTCATGAACTATGGGCAGTGACCGAAAGAACGAGATCGCGAATACAAGCGGCTGAAATGATTTTTCTCCACAGGGTGTCTGGGCTTTCCCTTAAAGATAGGGTGAGAAGCTCAGTCATCCGGGTGGGGCTCAGAGTAGAGACGCTGCTCCTCCGCATCGAGAGGAGTCAGATGAGGTGGCTCGGGCATCTGATCAGGATGCCTCCTGGACGCCTCCCTGGTGAGGTGTTCCGGGCACATCTAACTGGGAGGAGGCCCCGGGGAAGACCCAGGACACGTTGGAGGGACTATGTCTCTCGACTGGCCTGGGAACGCCTTGGGATTCTCCCGGAAGAGCTAGAAGAAGTGGCCGGGGAGAGGGAAGTCTGGGCATCTCTGCTCAAGCTGCTGCCCCCGCGACCCGACCTCGGATAAGCGGGAGACAATGGATGGATGGATGGATCTGCAAAGTGAGTTGTTCTAACATTATACTGAATTTTGGGTAAAAGTACTATATGTGCAAGAAGTTATTTTAATAAGCAAAAAAAATCATTACATCAGACTGTACAAGAAGTGACCAGCCACGATACCCCACCAGGTGATGTTGACTATACCAATTATTACATTGAGGTTAAGATCCTGCAAGGGGAGCACTTCATTAAGTCATTACCACATCCATTACCATGACCAGAGAGATGATAGTGGGAAGGTGGGAAGTGACTGGTGATATAGATTCACCGTAGGGAAGAACTGATATCATCATGGTAATATCAGAGGTAAAAATTATGAGACTTCAGAAGAAGGAGCTACCCTGATAAGCAAGAAATGCTATTAAGTCAAAAACACACTTAGGAAAAAAGATGCCCCTCTACCATCACAGTTTCTCAATGAACAAGGCTTTTTTAGGCTAAAAGGAAATGGTATTGATGCATTAAGGATGGTGTAACAGCCTCCAAGGGGTGATCGTACTGGGAATTGGATAAAAAGCACTACTATGTATAGCGGAGAATCAGATGGAATAAGATCATGGAGAAGAAGAAACATCCTCACCATCTGAAGTCCAGATGAACCAAATTCTGTTTTGACTTTGTGGCACCCGGACGGGGCTCATGCCCGGCCGGGATGCCCAGGAAGACAGGAGGAGGGCTCATGCCTCCTCCAGACCACGAGGTGGCGACCGCCCTGGTTCTATTGGGGGCCCGGAAGTGCTGGAGGGAAGAGAATTGGGGACACCCGGAGGACTTCCGGGTACACAGGCAGAGCTTCCGCCATACAGGGGTGTGTCAAAGGAGGCTCCTCAGGAAGCACTTGGAGTCCATCCGGGGGTGTATAAAAGGGGCCGCCTCCCTCCATTCCCTCCAAGAGTCGGGTGGAAGTAGGACGGAGCTCAGAGGAGAGGAGTGGAAGCGGACCAGAGACAATGAAGGCATTGTGGTGGCCAAGGACTGAAGGGGTGATTGGTGCTGAGGCACTGGGTTTGTGCACTTCGAAACTTGTAAATATTGTATAATAAACGTATGTGTGGTGAAACCATCATGCCTACCTGTCTGTGTCCGGGCTGTTCCCCACAACTTGAATGACAAAGACAGTTGATAGCTGCACTCCTAAGGGCTGGTTTATACTTAACACTCAGAATGTGTACACACACGCATCATGGCTGGAACATTTCCCTGGCGTTCATTTGACATGTCCTTTGAGCACGTCCTTGGAAATTAATATGACGCTTGCGAGAGTTGCAGTACCAGCAAAAAATCAGGGGGTGCAGTGTGATAAAGTCGGAACGTGACATCAGAGCCACTGTTTACTATCAACATGTGACAGACAGCAATCCGCCTTGCACATCCTACCGGATCATTGTGCGTGCGTCAATGTTTGATGAATGATTCGATCAAAGCTAAGTGCTGACATACAAATGTATTTGTGGTGCTTTTCTTCATCTATTTCTCACATAGGCAATACAAGCGTTGCATATTCCCCATCGTAATGACGCAATACAGCGATGGTCAAAGTGTATTTGAGCAACAGAGAAAAAAAATTAGGGACACAGTGAAGAAAAAATGGTCTATTTCGTGATTGAAATGAAAACTTTTACTTTAATCTCATAGTTTATTTTGTCATTAAAGTAGAACGTTGTTAATCACCACGTGCTTCTGGGGCTTCCTCCTGCACTGACAGCAGTGGCAAGCAGCAATTGCCACACAGAAAACATTAAATTTATGATATTCCAGCTCTCTTAACATTTAGAATCCTTAGATTTATACTTGATATCACTTTCATGATGAAATGTATTAAAGCATGTATGTTACATTTTACAGATAAATCATTAACTTTAGAAGTAGGGCTGCTGCTTCACAGAGAGTCACGTTCCTAGTGTTCCCTGCCTAGAGTGTGCATGTTTTCATGGTGGGTTCCCACAGTGTGCTCCAGTTTCCTTCCAAGGACATGCAGGTTTAGGGATTTGGTGATGCTAAAATGGCGCTAGTGTATGTGTGTGCTTGTGTTCACCTTGTGATGAGCTGATGCCCTGTCCAGTGATTGTTTCTGCCTCACACCTGATGTTAGCTGAAATGGGTGTGACCCTGGACTGATGGATGTAATCATTAAATATCCATCCTTTTCAGTGATATTGTGGCAAGGGGTCCTCGTAATTTAATGGATGTTATGGACAAATAACAACACAGCAAAGCTGAACGTTGTTTTCTCACTATGATGATGTCTCATGCTGCCACCTGGTGGAATCCTCCAGATTTACATAAAGTATGTGCACAGGTATAAACAGTACACTGCTTGCTTAGCAGTAGGGTCCGCAGGCTGACGCATCACATCGCGTGAAGTATAAACCCGACCTGTGATGAGAGTGACACCTGAAAAAAATTAATCTGGCAACTCTGATGCAGCTCTGATGCCATGACTGAGTTTCACTAGGGAGAGAAAACAGCTTTTCACACAGCATAAGATCATGTGAACGGAGAGCATAACCTGCTTTGAAGAAGCAGCACCCTCTGGGACAACGTGATTTGCCACTTTAGTTAAGGTCATTCTTCGTCTTAACTGGCTAAGATGGTTTCTTGCAACATTCTAGATTGGTATGGACCAGCGTTGACATTTTAAGAGCACAATTAGGTGCCACCCAAATGAAGAGAAGTTAGTTACAGGAAGACAGGAGGTGTCCAATAAAACAAGAGGGTTATTTATGTGAAAGGAGCAGAGTTACAGTCCTCTAAACAAGGCCATGTATAAGGTTCTATAATGTCAGAGATGATAGGGAAATCATCATATATTGAACTTATTGTTTTTTTTTTTAATTTCTGGCATTTCAGACATCACACAGTAATTACATTAATAGCTCCAAATGTAGAGCTTTGATTGCTTTGAGACCTATTACTGCTGGGGACATGTCCTACTTGCATATGCATGCATGTAGCATTATGGCAACCATCTTATTTAACAGCAAGCAGAGTGTTCATTTTTACTTGAAACAATTTTCTTCTAGCAATAACAACTTTGTTTCTCTAGCAATTTTCTTTATGAAGGTGTTTTTCACTTTTGGTTGTGTTTCTGACCTTTTCGCCCATCAGTGTATTTGTAGCAGCCAGAGCCAAAGCTTTTGATGGGAAGAGTGAGGGATGAAAGGAGAAGTTTTATTTTATTAATTTTGCTTGAGGAAGACCAAAAGGAAAGTCAGAAAGATAGGGTGAGCTTTACTAGAGAGATGTATTACAAAATTAATGTACAATTCAAGATGTGAGCCATTAACCAGGCAAAGAGGCAAAAAAAAACAAAAATTATAACAAGTCTTTGAAAAACAAAGATCAGACATTGAAGCATAAATTGATTTTACACAATGTGAGTACAGTGACATTCGACGCCATGTTGTGCATGTGCCAGGTTTACATGGGACACGTGACATCGCAACCACAAGGGCACCAAATGGAGGCAACTGCAAACAAAATAAAAATAACAAACAAGACAAAACATTCCTAACAGTATTGTTGAGTGGCAATCAGGTTCTTAGTCACCTGTCTTACTAAGACCCTTCTACATCGATTGCTCAGTTTGGCTGGGCAGCCAGCTTCAGGAAGGGTTGTGGATTTTTTTCCATTTAAAAATTGTGGAGGACATGGGGCTCTTGGGAACCTTCAGTTCTGCAGTGCTTCCTGCATCTACAGTGGTGTGAAAAACTATTTGCCCCCTTCCTGATTTCTTATTCTTTTGCATGTTTGTCACACAAAATGTTTCTGATCATCAAACACACTTAACCATTAGTCAAATATAACACAAGTAAACACAAAATGCAGTTTTTAAATGATGGTGTTTATTATTTAGGGAGAAAAAAAATCCAAACCTACATGGCCCTGTGTGAAAAAGTAATTGCCCCCTTGTTAAAAAATAACCTAACTGTGGTGTATCACACCTGAGTTCAATTTCCGTAGCCACCCCCAGGCCTGATTACTGCCACACCTGTTTCAATCAAGAAATCACTTAAATAGGAGCTGCCTGACACAGAGAAGTAGACCAAAAGCACCTCAAAAGCTAGACATCATGCCAAGATCCAAAGAAATTCAGGAACAAATGAGAACAGAAGTAATTGAGATCTATCAGTCTGGTAAAGGTTATAAAGCCATTTCTAAAGCTTTGGGACTCCAGCGAACCACAGTGAGAGCCATTATCCACAAATGGCAAAAACATGGAACAGTGGTGAACCTTCCCAGGTGTGGCCGGCCGACCAAAATTACCCCAAGAGCGCAGAGACGACTCATCCGAGAGGTCACAAAAGACCCCAGGACAACGTCTAAAGAACTGCAGGCCTCACTTGCCTCAATTAAGGTCAGTGTTCACGACTCCACCATAAGAAAGAGACTGGGCAAAAACGGCCTGCATGGCAGATTTCCAAGACGCAAACCACTGTTAAGCAAAAAGAACATTAGGGCTCGTCTCAATTTTTCTAAGAAACATCTCAATGATTGCCAAGACTTTTGGGAAAATACCTTGTGGACTGATGAGTCAAAAGTTGAACTTTTTGGAAGGCAAATGTCCCGTTACATCTGGCGTAAAAGGAACACAGCATTTCAGAAAAAGAACATCATACCAACAGTAAAATATGGTGGTGGTAGTGTGATGGTCTGGGGTTGTTTTGCTGCTTCAGGACCTGGAAGGCTTGCTGTGATAGATGGAACCATGAATTCTACTGTCTACCAAAAAATCCTGAAGGAGAATGTCCGGCCATCTGTTCGTCAACTCAAGCTGAAGCGATCTTGGGTGCTGCAACAGGACAATGACCCAAAACACACCAGCAAATCCACCTCTGAATGGCTGAAGAAAAACAAAATGAAGACTTTGGAGTGGCCTAGTCAAAGTCCTGACCTGAATCCAATTGAGATGCTATGGCATGACCTTAAAAAGGCGGTTCATGCTAGAAAACCCTCAAATAAAGCTGAATTACAACAATTTTGCAAAGATGAGTGGGCCAAAATTCCTCCAGAGCGCTGTAAAAGACTCATTGCAAGTTATCGCAAACGCTTGATTGCAGTTATTGCTGCTAAGGGTGGCCCAACCAGTTATTAGGTACAGGGGGCAATTACTTTTTCACACAGGGCCATGTAGGTTTGGATTTTTTTTTCTCCTTAAATAATAAAAACCATCATTTACAAACTGCATTTTGTGTTTACTTGTGTTATATTTGACTAATGGTTAAATGTGTTTGATGATCAGAAACATTTTGTGTGACAAACATGCAAAAGAATAAGAAATCAGGAAGGGGGCAAATAGTTTTTCACACCACTGTAAGCTCAGCGGGCAACCCTTGTGACCTGAAGGGATGATTTATCCTCTGATAAACATTTTTAACTGTGAATCCTTCTATAGACAGTTGGGTACCTTTTGATGTGATTTTTCTCTTTATTATATTAAAAAAGTTTTCCGTCGTTTTTCAGCCTTGACCACTCCCCTCCACAACGCTCACCCAATCATTACTGCGACTGCGTGCATCCTCTTTCGTTCCACCCTGTGACACTCTCAGTGCTGCTAACACAGTCAGTTATAAAGGCAAGGCGGAAAAGCAAATGATCTATTCAAGAATGTTGAAGTTTAGATCGCAATAGAAAAAGAGTGGCAAGAGCTGAAAATGAACGTCAAAGAAAATGAAAATGAACAAAAAAGAGCTGCAAATAATAAAAATCAAGAACAAAGAGAATCGTCCAATAAATGAGAAAGAGAAAAATATTCTGAGCAATATGCAAACAGAAATGCAAAAAAGCAACGTTTATTGAATGTAAGTTACAGGATGAAGTCATTCATAATGTTTTTGACAAGGTGTTAATGTAATTTAATTTTTTATTTAATTTTTATTAAATTTTATTATATCTTACTTTTTTACTTTTTACTACATTTAATTATTCATTGGTATTTAAAATAGACAGTTGTAGTGAAATACTCAGATAACTGATTTTCTATCTATAATAACTAAGGATCAAACTGTCTTCCTCCCGTGTTCTGCATACTCTGCTATATAATATCTCTTTAAATAAAATCGCTTTCCCTAATGGAGGGGCACCCCAACACCCCTTGAGCAGCTCAGCTGCAAGATAGTGGGCGCCCAACCCCTGCCACTGCGGGATGGCAAGCGAACTGAGCAGGGGGCAAAACTGCCTAGTTTTAATAAATTAGCAAAAATTCTTATAATGTTTCTGTAGGCCCCATGTATGGGGTAGGGCTCTGTGCTTATAAACACAATGAAGGTCAGAGGCCACACAGGAACTTGAGATTACACCACTGTTGGCATTGTGTTTTTGATAGATAGATAGATAGATAGATAGATAGATAGATAGATAGATAGATAGATAGATAGATAGATAGATAGATAGATAGATAGATAGATAGATAGATAGATAGATAGATAGATAGATAGATAGATAGATAGATAGATAGATAGATAGATAGATAGATAGATAGATAGATAGATAACTTTATTAATCCCAAGGGATTTTTGTTTACATCTCTCAGAATGACAGACAACCTGTCTACAGACCCACATTGTTTTGAAAAAACTCATTACAAACTTCAAAAGACTTTGTTGGACAGTTATCTCATCCAGAGATCTTGACCATACATTGTTCTTTTCTCTCTTGTTAAATTAACCCTAGCCTGAATGAATCTATTAATTTTTTACATTTAAAAATTCTCATTTAAATATTTACCAATGTTGTTTCTTGTCCTAGAGTTTGTATATAAACACAGGGAACTCCAGTTTTTGTATTACATCTTGCCTGAAGAAGGGGCCTGAGTTGCCTCGAAAGCTTGCATATTGTAATCTTTTTAGTTAGCCAATAAAAGGTGTCATTTTGCTTGGCTTTTCTCTTAATCCCCAGGGGAAATTCATAATTTTGAATTGGTTTGATTCCTGTCTTTTAATTGATGATGTTTTGATTTCCTGTCTTTGACTCCCTGCTTTGTTTAATGGTATGTTTGTGCTGGGATCTGAGATTTATTTGGATTGGTGTAATTTTAAGTTTTACCCTTTAGGTAATACCTGGATTTTTTTTATTCTTCTTGTGCCTTGTGGTCTTTTTTGGAATCTTTGAAATAAATTCTTTAAATTACAAATGGATGTCATTTCAATTGCCCTTTAGAACACACTATTTTACAATTTCCCCTTTCTCCAATCTAGACATTTTGGTGCTTTGAACTTTAGTCCTGAAGCCTGTCTGTTGTTTGGAGCTTGGCTGCATACAGTGTGAAAAATCCAGCAGCCAAAACTTGCAGCTAGCACAGGTCTGACATTTTGCATTTTTTTTACAACCATTTTTGAGCCTTATTATGACAGGATTTTGACTTTATTGGGGGAAAGTACTACATTAACTACACTCCATAAGCAAAATGTTTAGAGTTTTCATGTTGGCAGGTTGAGAATTAGTCTGTAAATGGAATGTCCTGCTCAGAGACTAGCAGCCATTATCCTAAGAGGCAAATTAGGAATAAGAGGTTACAGGAAGAGCTTTGCTGACTGGAAAGAAGTCTGTACAAGTTGTACTCAGTTACAGCCTTGTACCTAATGGGAACATGGCCATGGGTGTTTGATTGTCCCAACATATTACTTAGTTTTCCAAATTCTCATTAGAAATGTAGACCACACAGCACAGATATTTATCTCTAAGGACAAATCCTGCAAGCTATCTCAATGTTTTCAGTGTATGAGTGGGCAATCTGGGTGTTTGTGACATCTTTTTTTGTCCAAGGCAATGTTGATGAACATCCTGGATTGGTATGTTAGGATTTGAACCATTTTTTGTATATCTGTAGCTGACATAACTTCACAGATAAGGGACATGTGGATGTTTTCTTTCAAGTATGTATGGGGAGTGTTGCTATACCCACAAACAGGACAAGAGCAGGTCACTTTGTATTCTTAAATCTAGTGATAGGGCACTTATAATGAAATCAGACTGGCTGGTTTGAGAGCAGCCTAAATGGCACTCTGCATGGGTAGTGGTGGTATACTAGTATATTGGCAACAAGACCCCTCAAGACAGGGATGAATTGGAATCAAAAATTGCCCATGGAGATTTGTTGAGACTGGCCCACCGGAGTTATCTACACACTAAGCATCCTTGCACCGTCTCCACTCTGTGCATGCACACTTAACATTCTGTTCTCATTTGTTGTTATAGCCCTAATAGTAGTATCGTTATGTGTAAGAGTTCAAAGACACTCTTACCTACGTGTTCAACTAATGTAAAACATATTACTGCTCTTGGCACAATTGTAAAACAGAAAATAAAGAAAGGGTGGCACAGTGATGGCAGTTTTCGTGTTCTCCCCATGTCTTCATGGGTTTCCTCACTCAGTCCAAAGACATGCAGGTTAGGTGGATTAGTGATAATAAATTGACCATAGTGTATAGTTGGTGTGTGTGCGTGTGTGTGTGTGTTCACCCTGTGACAGACTGGCGCCCTGTCCAGGGTGTGTTCCCGCCTTGCGCCCTATGCTAGCTGGTATAGGCTCCAGCACTCATGTGACCCTGTTCAGGACTAAGGAAATAGAGGAAATCAGATGAAAATTCTGCCATACCAATGAAAATATTAAAAAAAAGAAATAAGAAAGGAAACAAATATTGTAGTAGTCTCATTGTATGAAAGAGCTTTTAAAGTAGTGTAGCATACTGACTTGCATACAAGCATAGCTCTGTGCAGAAGCTACACTGTCCCACCAGCTCTCTGATACTCCTGCAGTTGCTTTGTCCTCCAGCCTCTCACCAGCCTGTGCCATGCTGTTCTGCAGAAGCTGCACTTGGCTAAAGTGTGACAAAAAACATTAGAATCTGAGAGGGTCGAGCACAAGGATAAAGGTTCATGTTAATTCCAATTAGATTTCTGTTCACGTCTTGCTAACTAATGCTAATTCCACTCCACATGTGCTTGAAAGATGGCAATTCTTGTAAAATAAAGCATCAAACAGTTTATATAATTGGCTACATTAAACTAAAGGAAATTAAATCAAAGAGAAGTCTTCAAACTTTGACTTCACCAGATATGAATACCATGTTCTTAAACCACCCATTCATGCTTCATCACTGCAGTTTCTACTTAATAAATCATTTCTGTTAATTTGACTATTATGATGAACTGCATTGCCATGTTTATTATAATAAATAGTCACAATAAACAGGATGCTAAGCTAGCGGCATCAAAGGACAAAACACTAACAAAATGGAAACAAAAAAGATGAAACAAAACATCAAAATGGAAATGGTGTCCCTGGAAAAAAAAAAGAAAAAATGGATAGATCAGTAGTCAGATTCCCATTAAGGGAGTTGTGTTACCGACATAAAAAGTGTGTGAACAAATCTCTTAATTGAGCATCATGCTATTTTCTTTAATCAAATCAGAAAACAAACCTACATTAGAGAGGGTGAGATTTTAACATAAAAACTAAGAATAAAAGCATGTAGGGAGAGCTCAGTCTTTATAAAGCACCTAATGTACATTTAAAATGAAAGCAATACCAATAATGGAGAGAAGGATGATGAAGAGTGATAGCATAAATGAGCAATAAGGCTGGCTTCAAATGCTGCATCAACCAGTAGGAAAGCTGGCAGAATGAATTTAGATTAGGAACCCACTCTCATGCCGGACTATATATTAACTGATTTTTGGTCTGAAGCAGTGCCTCAAGTACTTGGTTATCTACTTAATTTTATTTTAGTCACTAGGGGGCTTTGCCCCTTGCTCCCTTTGCTCGCCAACATAACAGCCAGCCTGTGCTGTGTGCCAGCCACTCCACATCTCTGCCACTCGCGTAGGTGAATTTCACTTTCACCAAATCTTTTAATTCTAGTGGATACGCCTCTTCATTGGGAAGAAACACTACTTTTCCCTGATGGCAACATGAATTAGACGATCTACAAGTCTCTGACTTGAAATTTAAATCTAAACAATATATTCGATCTGTTTTCACTGTTCCTTTATTTCATCAATAATATTTTCTGTTTGTATGCACTAATGCGATCTTTACTATCATTTTTTTGAGACTTTCGAATTTTAGTACTTTCATTATCTCTAACCTGCTCTGCATGTGTATTGCGCCAACGTTTTTGAATTCTTTACGATGTTCTAATTTGTCATCTACTCCTTGTCTATTATTTCCGGCCCCGGGCATGGTTAAATCTCTTGGCACAAAGAGATGTGCCTTGCAGGACGTGAAAGTATCTCTCTGAAAAAGTCACGTCTCGTCCCAGGATTTTTTTACTATAATAGAGAGATATACAATGAATTGTTTTTGCGTGGCAGCTAGGATAGATTGAGGGAATGCTAAACAAGGACATCAAATAGTACTACTGCTATCAATATGAATAAATAACATAAAACCCACAGCCAGACATGCTCAATGAAGACTGCGTAACTAGACTGAACACACCACCAAGGCCATGGGGGCTTCCACAGGGAGGGCAGCGAGGCCCAACTGCTGGCTGGCAGCAGGGCAGATAACCAAACCAGTCTGAAATCACTAGTGGTCTCATGAGACTGGAAATCGGCTTGCAAGTGAGCCAGAATTGCTAAAAGGCATCTTAGACAGCTTCAATCAATACGTACAAAAACAAGACCACAGCTTTTATTACCGACTGAGACATACTGATAGGTTTAATCAGATTAAGTGCTGCTGACAAAAAAAAATAAACAGGCTTTTTTTGGGGTGTTACACAACATTGCTTAATGAGCTGTTTAGAGCATCTCATCATTCATAGTCTGCTACAATATATTTGGAATATTTCTTTATGCATGAGGTGTAACATGCTACTGAACATCTTGTCTTTTATATTATCATTATTCTTTTGAATGGTATCATTTTTTATGCACCAACCATATATTCATGAAGGTTAACTGCAGCATGTGATCAGGTAAAGACGGATGTCTTAAGAAGTGATGTTCAAACGCCTTATCATTTTTAGTAGAGCTGTGCTCACCGCGTCTATGTGACTTGGCTAACTAAGTTTCAGAGCTCTGGTGAGACTTAAGCAGTCGTTCTTGAGAAATAAACCATGAGGGTCTAGTGTTTATCACATTGCAGTAGGCGCAGAGGCAGTTGAGAGCCAAAGGGATGTAACTTCAAAGCATAATTTAATAAACAGCATGAGCTAAAAAAAATACGTGTTTATCTTATGATGTGTGGGAAAAAAGGAAGAGAATATCCAAAATCAACTAATCAAATCTGAAAAAAATGAAAGAATAATGATCCAACTAAACAAAAAAAGTCCAACCAGTCTAATTAAACAATATAATAAACTGTGAACTGATGAACAAGGCTGACTAAAGGCCATATCATAATAGATGATTTTTCCAGCAATTTTCAGTCGTAGCCTTCATTATCATAATTTTATTGAGACGGAGGTGGCACACTCCCATAAAGTCCTGTTGTTTAGTCTGACATACCCAGCGAATAACTCCAACGACACCATGACTCCTCCCAACAAACATGTTTCATTTTGTCTTTAGTCGTAGGTGCGGCATAAGAGGTGACAACCAATGAATGTCCATCTGGAAGTACAATGCATAGAATGCATCAGTGAGGGATAAAGACTGCAGGTGTTTTATACCTTACAAACAGAAGAGAGGCTCTGGTATCTCCTGCTTTATGTACCATGACAGAATGGAAAAGAGAAAAAAAGGAGGGATTGCAGCTGAACTTGCTATACCTGATAACCATTCATACAGCACTGGCTCTGTCAGGCAGCATGGTACTGGCTGTCAGAAAAATTGGCAAGCTTGACTGTTCTGAAGAGCCAGCATGCAGCTGTTAAATTTTACATGTCCAGCGATACTTAGTCATGTAAAGTGAAACAGACCAGCTTAGATTCGACAAGTCTGACATACTCCATGACTTCTAAGTGGCATCAGCTTAAGTGATTAGTGAAAAGTGATAAGGCATGTGTGAGTTTCTCTTGCAACGGACTGGCCTGTCAATAAGGACTGTTTCTAGTTTATGCCCATTTCTGCCAAGATAAACTCTAGCCCTCAGACCTATCTTACTTGATTCAATGAGCTTCAAAATGGATGGTCAGGTGGTTGTCTAATACAGCTGGATGAAGAGAAGGGCTGATCGCTTTGGTGAAAAAACATCCAGCAATCTGTAAATTAATTACAAAGACTCTAATGGTGGTAGGGTATGCAAGATAGCTCTGTGAGGAAGTGGTGTTCAATCCAGGGTTGCTTCTTAACTGCTTGATTGGATTTGTTAGAATATTCTCCAAATTCCCAGAGCCCCCTTTGAGGTATAGAATGGCTGTTATCATCATTGCACTATGTACATCAAAATTTAGTAGCAGCTCCCAGCATAACTTAAATCTGAATATAAATAAAAAAATAAACAAGACCTGTGCTAACTATAATAAAAAAACAATTAATACTAAACAATAAATATAAAATATATTAAGATAAGTATAACTATAAATATAAAAATTGCCTAAGTTAGCTGTATAAAAAGCAGTCCATATACCAGACAATACAATGTAAAGTGCATACAGATAGTTGTGCCCAAAGTGGTGACTTTCTGATGAATCCTTCTTATTTAGAGCTGAATTTATCTCCATAATAGCTCTAGAATAAAAACTGTTTCTGATCCTTGAGGTCCAGGCATACAGGGTCCTTTAAAGCCTGTCAAGGGGTAACAGAATCAACAGATGGTAACTGGAGTGAGTTGAATCTTATGTAACATTAGTAGCCCAGGGGAGAGAACCGGAATGGTAGGTGTTGTCCATTGGCAGATGATGAGTTTCAGTAATCTTTTGTGCAGGTGTTTATGACCCTTTGGTTGGCCTTTTTATCTGCCATGGAGTAATTAGAATACCTCATCGCCAGAGAGTACGTAAGGACACATTGTATGGAACCTTGGCAGAAGGACATCAGCAGCTACCCAGACAAATTAGATTTCTTTAACATACTAAAAAATGAAGCCACTGCACTGCTTTCTTGACCAATGATGTAGTATTAGTCGTCCATGAGACGTCCTTAATCGTGAATTGTAGGTATTGTCAAATTGGCAAGGTACATAATTAGCCATTTTTATTGGATGAAAGAATAACTCAATTGATCTTATTTCCAAAAAAAATAAATAAACAATTGAGGAATAAAATTAGACAAAAAAGTGGTCATGTCCAAAAACTGGGCAATCTGTAGTCCTGCTACCAACTTTAAAGTGACATTGACTGGTGTGCCATACAGGCCAAATTGCTGGCTTGCAACTATTACTCCATGGCACTCTGAGACTATGTCACTATAAAAAATGGAGCAAGAGACTATTATTAAACTATTATTAAATTGCATATACAAGTACCAAAAATATGAAATAAGGTTAACTATAAAGGTATTAAGAACCCTGTTAAGTAAACATAGAACTAAAAAGTAACTTCATATGTGATATATAATAAAGACAAGTGAAGTGTGTAGCTATAATTATACTTACACTTAAAGAGGTGGAAATCATCTTAAACATACTGTGATATTTGCCCGGACACCACCAGTCGAAGACCACATCTTTATACAAAGTCTCTTTATTTTCACAGTTCTCCTTCACACAACAACACTGTCCCGCGCAACACATTGTGCCACTAGCCCCAGTCACCTTTCTCCTGGGCCTTTCTCTCTCTTAATGTCCCTGGTGCACCTGTCCTCTCTCTCCAGGAGCCTCGTCCTGCTCCTGCTCCCGACTCCAGCTTCCTGATAGGAGTTAGGCGGCCCCATTTATTCCTACCCGGATGAGCTCCAGGTGCTCTGCCTGACATCACTTCCTGGTGTGGCGGAAGCATCAGGAGAGCACCCAGAAGCACTCCGGGTGACCCTGGAAGGATCAACGTCCATTGGCATAGCAGAAGTAAATAAGCCCCGGGCTCCATGAGGCTTGGATACAGGCCTCCATGGACTTCAGCCTCCCTTTCCCCTTCCGTGGCCCTCTTCTGCTCCAGGGCGGTTGCCCCTTCGTGGCCTGGAGGACAAATATGCCACCACCTGATCCTTCCAGGCGTCCAGGCCAGGTCTGACACCCAGCCTACTTCGACAATACATAAATGTAATTACTGTATTTACATACATTTAGCACAAGAAGTATGCAAAGAAGTACATATTATGCATAACTAAACTGAATTATAGTAAGTCACAGTAAAAATATCAATAGAGCACCAAATTTGGACAAAGGAAAATATTTCAAAAATGAAAAAAATATATCAAAGTCAGTTAATTAGACATTGAAATAAAAATAAAGAAGTTTGACACAAATATGTTAAACAAATTGTTTAAACAGTAAAGTAGTTAAAGAGATTACAAGAGTAGATCAATATACAAAAAATTAACTAAAGCAAAAATGACCTGTGCAGGTAACGTGTAAGGCACATGAAATACCACTGATGTAGGCAAAGGACTTTAGTGAGAAGTTCAAAAGAGTAAGGTGTTTCCCAACAATACGTAGTAGAAAATCCAAAACCGAAGTTGTAATACAGTATGTCTTCAGGACCAGCGTGTTCTGGAAATCTCCTTCTTCTGGCCAGAAAGATTCAAGTGGATAAACTGAATGAATCAGGAAGCTCCAGTGTTCAGTACGTCTCACAAGTTATTTTGTTGGACGGTCTGTCTTTAAATTTTAAATTAAAGAACAAGAATGTGAACAAATAGTAATTTTGATAAGTATATGATCAAAGAACATAAAAGAAAATATTAAAAGTAGAAAAAAGGGAAAAATAGTTACCTCACCAATGCAACAAAGACTTTGAGACTATGAACTACAAAAAGCAAACCTGAAGAAGTGCGGGGTTCGAAAGTGTCCTTAGATTATGCTACTGCTGTGTTTGTGCAGGTGGTTGCTCACAATGTCAGGCACAAGGCGAGATTAAGACAGGCACGGACCCTGAGTGTCTAAGCTCCTTAACAAAGAGTTGATTATATTTTTAATAATGCAGCGTGAATACATCTCGTAGTTTAACACAATGTTGTATTTCCCACTGTGGTGCTGTGCACGCTGAGACTTGACCGTTTCATTGAGCATGGGGGTGGAGGTTCCCCTTGGTAATTGAAGCGCAAAGAGACTCAATTGTTTAATCAAGCTTGTCGAGGGAAGAGGGTCCTTTACTGAAAAGGGCCCTTGCCATCACAGTCCACTAGGCACGCACCCAGAATGCCCTGATTGTAGATCCATGTGACGATGCGGGTTCTGCTCCACGCTCCCATCGACTGTTAGGGAGCCCCTGAACCCAACACCGTCGGTAATGTCACCGATGAGCTAGACAGTGAGGCAATAACAATGAGCAAGGGGATGGTTTAAAAGTGCAAAGTGCTTTTATTAAAAGACAATCAAAACAATCCGTGTTCTAATAAAGTGCAGTAGTGCATTCAATAAATCTTTAAATAAATAACCCTTAAAACAGTTGTGAAGTGGAGGTTTAAAATACACAAAAACAACAATCCTTTAACACAAGGTTAAAACGTCAACAGGAAGCAGTCTTTAAAAACAGATGACAATCCCCGGTGCTTCTTCTCTGTTAGCGTCAGCGTCTCACCTGCTTCTCCCATGCGGGCTCTGCAACAGGCGAGACACTCTTAATGCAGCTGACCTTCTCTACACTGTCCTGCTTCAGCTGTTTGGCTCGCCTCACCGACCTCTGGCTCCGGTAGGCTCCTCCAGACAGCGACTTGGGTTCCACAGCGACCAGAGCTCACACGCTGGGGAATACACACCCCAAGCCCCAACTCCTGCTGCCTTCCGCGGCCTTATGCGGAGAGTCATCCACCTTCCGGTCACTCTTGCCCTTCAGAATAATCTGCGAGAGCGAAAACTGCTGCTACTCCTCGGGTGTCGGCCATACACCCAAGCTACCTGTACAGCTGCCCACGAGCCTACACTCGCTCGCTCTCCCGCACCGACTTTCTCCTCCTGCTACTTCCTGCCGTCTCCTGCAACCTCTGTTTCTTTCCGTTTTACTTCTCCTTTCTCTTTTTGTTCTTTCTTTCTTTCTTTCTTTTACCTCTCTCTCCCCTTTAACCTGCTTGCGCTTCTCTATATATGCGGAGAGGACATGGCAGCTGCAGCCCATTAGCCACAGGAACGATCACGGATGTGGGCAGTCTCTCACCTGTGCACTTAGGTGAGAAACGCCCACACCGCAGATCACCCTGCAGCTTGCTACAGTTACCACGGCCCCTCGCTAAGACGCGAGCGCGGTGATTATTTATTTAAAACAAAACGGCCTTTGCTAGAAGAGCTGTGGACCCATAACACCACAATCCACCTCTGGTCAGGCAGCACCATTTTATATCCCACAGAAAATTTTCAAGCACAAAAATATGCCACTAACAAAGCAAAACAAAAAAAAATCATTTGTATTGTTATAAAAAATATTTTTTTGCTCATGATTTTATGTAGAAATTAAGGTAAAGCATGGGGGTCAACTAGAGATGAAGTAGTGACTCATGTAAAATTATATTTCATCAAGCAAAAAATCTGACGAAACTATGGTATTTCTTAACCAGCAAAATTTGAGACTTTGATAAATGAAGATAGTTTGTCATTTTCCACATAAAAACTTTTCCCCCACACACCCCTATATTTTCAACTCATCTGCAGCCCTTTTCCCCAAGTTCAAAGATGTATTCTGGTGTGATTGGATTATCAAGACCACACCGTCAAAGCTCAGTTTTGCCTCCCATATTTTTATCTTATCAGTTATCGACCATTTTCTCAGGCGTGGGGTCATCACATGCTGTTTTTCTCCTTGTCACCCCATGCATGTCTGACTGCCCCAAACTTTCAATATTGCCATACTGCATTTCCAAAGTACACTTTTCTCTTGTTTATTTTAATTTGGACTCTTTTTCTAAAGAATGTACATGTCCAAAATGGACACAAGTGGTTGCCAAACACTTAGGGAACAAAATTTCTCATTTTTCAACCTCAAAAAAAAAAAAATATTTTTCATGCTTTGTGATTGTGAAGTGAAATACAAAATGAATTTTAACATCCAACTTAATAAAAGGATAACTGTCTGTGTGTCTGTCAGTGTGTCCATCTAGTTGCTATGTCTCTGTCATTCCAACAGATGGTGCATCACAAACATTAACACTGTTCTTACAAATCCCTTACAAAATAGCAGGTAACAGAGACATATCTATTGCATGGTGCACTGCAAATGTTAATGCTGAGGTCTACGTTGATTACTTAGATATCAAACTTTCTTAGACAGTCACAGCTAGTCAATTTCATAAAATGGTATGTGAAACAAAAAGCAGCTACTTTGCTCATTACCAATGCACAAATGATGGCACATATATGTTGTACATACATAGTATTATTCCACAGAATGAATGTTTAGTTAACATAAATGAATTGTATAAAGATTAGAAATATATACAAACTAAATATAAGATTCTTTGGCCCTTGAGAAGAAACCTGGCCACCGCATGTGTCATAGGAAGTGCATGTTATGACTTCCACAGTCAATAGAACTCTGTGAGACCGCATTATCAACCCGCATGACACATTTGTCTCAACAAAATCAATGTTCACTTTCATTTAAAGTCGAATAGAGAAAGAAGGCAAATGAAAAGCTGTCTCCTTTTGTAGTACAGAAAATTATTTCCCCAAATGTCTTACAAATGGATTTTTTTTTTTCTGTAATTTGCTCCAAAATCCACAACTCGAAGAAGCAGTCTCTCTGCTTCTCTATGCACACGCCCATCTGGAGGACTTCATTGTCCAGGTGTGGGTTATCAGAAAGGTGGGATGGTTTCTTTGGCTGATCTAGGGCTTTCTTCTTCTTTTTTTTTTTTGGCGCTTTTTCTTTTCTGCTTTGATGATGAAAGCGACATACAAAGAAGTTTGAAAAGTAAATCAATAAACAGTGAGTGAAAGCTTTCCAGCCACTGATTCCTTTTCATAGCTGGTTAACTCTCTCTCCGGCTCTCCGTCTCTCTCTCGCCTGCTCACCTCCCACTCTCTCTGCATTCCCCCCACCCTGTCTGCACCTGCGCCCCACAATGAATAATTTCATTCAGTTTTTCTCCAGCACTATTTCCTAGGCAGATCTGTAAGAGATGGAATTGCACATTTGTCCCGTTCCTCCTTTTCTTTCTTTCAGTCCCTGTCTCACTCCCTTATCTGAGAGTATATAAAGGCATCTGTTCTTTTGTTCAGGATTATAAGGCAAAGCTCTTTCATCTTTTGTCATGTTGTCAGAATTTCTTTCAGGAAGTAGATCCTTGAGGTTTTTTTTTTTTTTGTAGACAAGAGAGAAATAAATAAATAAAGTGAGAGATGTTTTCACTGAGAAAGGAGAGAAAATGAGACAATTTTACACATTCAGTAACTATTTCTCTTGCATCGGATCTGAAAAGACTAGAGCCGTCTGCCTTTCGGAAGACATAGGGCCATGAGTTCAGCCACAGCTCTGCAAATGCAGGGTCACAGTCTCACAGTTCCATAGGCAAAACACATTGAATTTCTTTTTTCTTCTCTTACTTTCTTTTCTTCAGTATAAAGAAAAAATCAACAATAAGAAAAGAGACATTAATTATTAACAATTTGGCCTGGAAGAAGACAAAAAAAAAAATCTTCAATGCAGAAATTTAATTGATCATATGTGTTAAAAATGAACAATAATGCAGCATAAAAATAAAAAAAAGGCTAATAGGTTAGAGTGCAAAACTAGAGATCTAAGGGGCATCATCTGAGTTTCACCATTTTTATTCATGAAAAGTGTGACCAATGGTCCAAACGGATTTCCATTAACCTGTTCACATTTTAGGGACTATACACAAGGAAGGGGAGAAGAAGTTGGAAGAATGGAGAAGGGCTGTGGAAGACAGAGGGCTTAAGATAAACAGGAAAAAGGATCAGTGGTAGCCCAAGATGGAAAACCTCAATGCACAGACAATCTATCAAGTGAAGTGTTGATGGAACAACTGGAAGATGGTATCAGGAGTATTGTGTGATCATAGAATTATGACGAAAATTAAAGGTATATTTTGTAAGTCAGTAGTAAGACCAGAAATGGTGTATGGAGCTGGGACATGGGCAATAAAGAGAGTGCAGTTAGATGTGGCAGAAATGAAAATGTTGTGATGGATGTGAAGAGTTACATAAAAAGTCAGAATAAGAAATGAGACAATTAAAGGGTACAAAAAAAGTGGAAGAGATATCTAAGAATGTGCAGGAAGGTATGTTGAAGCAATGATAATTCTTTACATTTATATAGCGCTTTTCTCACTACCCAAAGCACTCTCCACACAGGGAGGACCCAGGAAGCGAACCCACAATCTCCTTACTGTAAAGCAGCAGCACTACCACTGCACCACCTGTGAGTAGTTTAGACATGTAATGAGGAGAGACAATGAATATGTGGAGAAATTTGTGAATTTCCCATTGGGATTAATAAAGTATCTATCTATCTATCTATCTATCTATCTATCTATCTAAAAGAGTCATGGGAATGGAAGTGCAGGGGAAGAGAAAGTGAGGACGACAAATTGGATGTGGATGGATAAAGTAAAAAAAGATTTGAAGGAAAAGGGCTTGACTGAGGAGGAGGTGCAGGACTGAGCTGCATGGAGAAGGTTGATAAAGCACACCAATGCTTTGTATGTCCTTCATTGTTATTCACGTATTATACTGCAAAGTGCCAAGCAGATTCTTTGGACATATGCAAGAGGAACCACATCTTCAAATTAGTGGCACACTGAAAGCAGGTCTTTTTCTGCTACAACAGTTTCTCAGTAGACAGTGTGTGTTAGGCATTCTATTACAAACTACTGTATATAGGACAGGGATTTGTAGTTCCATTCCTGGAGGGCCACCATGGCTGAAGGTTTTCCTCTCTGACAATTTCCTAATTAATAAACAATTTATGCTGTTAATTGACTTCTTTTTAATTGCTATTTTTTAAGATTTAGACTTTAATTTTCCTTATATGGCAGTCAAACGAAAATTAGATGTAAAGTATGCCAACAAATGACCAGCTAAATCAGAGCCTCAAAATCCAACCAATTTAACTCCAACCAGTTTCTTAATTAGCTGATGATTCTTGATGTTTATTAAATCCTTTAATTAATTCCATGGCTTGTTGGCCCTCTCATTCTGTCAGAGCAGACATTTCCAAATCTGTTGATTTTGTATTTTCTAAGGGCCCTGTCAAAATATTTTGTGGACCTGAGCAGATTAACATTACTGAGATCTTTCCCTTTATTTTCATATATTGTATGATAGACTCATGTTTGCTGGTCATGCATTTGTATCTCATTTTTGTTTGTGCATTATTTAAGGAAAAAAAAATATTTATGGAGTCTGACATAGCAAGTCTAATAAAATTAAAGCAAAAGGAGTTAATTAGCTGCAAAAACTGATCACTAATTAAGAAAAAGGTTGGAATTAAAACCTGCAGCCACAATAGCCTTACAGATTATTGAACACCCCTTGGGTCAGTCTGCATCAGTGACTCCATCGGTTACCCTGAGCAAATCCCTTATCCTAAAAGTGTTCACATTTTAGTAAATATGAAAATAATGTACTGATGCCACACCCAGGATTGTGGGAATTGGCCCACCAATCTCTGAACACGACTTCATCCATCATCAAGTTGTTTAGGAATAATTATTAAAACTGCGTCTGTAAAGCACTTGTTATGGCTTTCGTTGTGTTGCTTCTAGATAGATAGATAGATAGATACTTTATTAATCCCAATTCTATTACGAATTGCTATTGTTATGAGATATTGTGCCAGCTTAGATGTTAGCTAACCAAACAAACACGACAGAATACATGGTCTCTTCCTACTACTCAAAAGTTTTCTGTACATATGCTCACTGTAGAAGACAGTATCTATTAAAATCTAGTATCTAGTTTATTAAATGGTATAAACTATGTGAAAGGTAGATCCCCTTTTTATTGCAGCATCCTCATCTGCAGAGATGGACCCTCCAATCACAAATAATGCTGAAAGGGTGGGGTATCCACTGGATTTAGGAGTTCCTTAAAGGGCGCCTTCCACTCGCTGATGGTATCCCCAGTTGAGGTCAATGTTCACTTACTGTAGTTTTTCTGAGAACAGCAAAGGTGACGTTCCACATGACCTTCCTAAATCATCGATTGGTTTGCTAGAATTTTTTTTCTTAAATTTTAAAATCTGAAATTCCCTTACTTTGGTAATTCCTCTTATTCTATGTTTTCTATTTCCTTATTCCCTTTCCACCTTTTTATTGCTCTCAGGTGCAGCAGTATTTAGAGCGACAGTTACTTGAGAGGTCTGTTTGAGACTAAGCCTGTCATTGCGGCAGCATTAGCTAGTGCAAGCTGTTGTGTCTTTTGGCCTGTTTTTTGTGTTCTCTTTAGCTGCACCTGTCACCAAATTTTCCTTTTGTGAAAGGTGCTGTGGGCAAACATCACAGTTTATAAACCACCCAGAATGGAAAAAGTAGTCTTAAAAATCAGTAAATGATCACATATGCCTATCCGTTGTGTTGTCTATTAAATGAAATGAAGTTCTGAATTTTAATAAATTCCTGTTTATCAAAGCAGCAAAAAGTGGCAAACTGGTTGTTGGTTGTTCTTTAGGTATAGGGTTAGGCTTAGGCTTGTATATAGGTTGTATACACATTGTGTTTTGTTCAAATAACAATAAAATGAATCCTTCAGAATTCATCCAAATAAACAGTGAATCACATACTCCAAGAAACTCCATGGTTGAAATTACGAGGAAATAAACTGAAGACGGAAATCAGGAAATAAATTTTCTCTTGTTTATCGTTGCGCTGGAAAGTGGCAATGTGTTTCATGTTGGCTAGACATGCAAGAAAGAATTCCACTGTAATCTATGTCACAATTTTTATCCCTGAATTGTGTTTTTTTTTTTTAACTTGTGGTTATTTTTTATTTGTTTTCATATATTTGTTATTTATTTTGAAATGATTCATCTCTATTTTTATTTAATTCTGGTGGCCACTATTTTGTGTGGCAGTAGACATTTCACATATACAATTGTCACGGAGAGTGGTTCAGAAAGTTACATGAATGATGTCATTGGCACACTGGTATAAAGATCGACACAATGCAATCATAATTATCTAAGTTTGATGGATTTTGTTAATTTTTATTATTGCCTTAATAGACTTCTCAGTTCCTGGCTTTATGAATTATGTTTTTGGGGTTTGATGCTTTTTGTTAGTCTCCTAGTTATGATCCCTTGTTTATATAGCTCCTGTCCTGGTCATTCCATTAAATTTGGTTACATTCCGGTGCTAACCTTAACATAAACTTGACAATATTAATACTGCCAATACTAATACTACTACTAGAAAAGGGCCACATCTATCTTGAACAAATGACTGAGTAATGAAGTCACAACTGAAACTTTGACAACTTTCAAGACACTATCCAAATGAGACATTGGGACAACGTAGCTTTTAGCTGTCCAAACAGGCTTCATGGAGTGAATGGTCTCATCTTATTAATAATGATCTCCATTTGTATGATCTCTCTATCCCTGTCTGTGTCCTGGCAGCCTTTTCCACCCGGTTGTCACACTGCTTTATGCTACTAAAGCATCTGCCAATGAGCCAATTCTAACAATTTATGTAGTCAAAGATTACAATTTTAGGTCTCACCAGCAAGGAATGAACATAAAAGCACATTAGACTTTTCACCAATGTTGTTCTCCTCATAAGAACTGATCAACGATCACATTCATGACAAGCAGTATATAGAAGAAGAAACATAGCTTGTGTGACTAGAATTTGAATGTGTGTCACCCAGAAGATAATTGAGAAATCCCTGGAGACATTTTCTTATGGAACCGTTAGGAATATGTACGGATGAGTAATAACTAAAGATAACATCCTTAAAGAAGGCAGGTTGCTCATTTATACTACTAGATGGAAGAATGCCTTATGATTTTAAATTATCAGCTTAGTTGACTGAATTTCTTTTTTTCTGTTTTCTGTGTGTCAGTTGATGAGAAAACACCCATCAGCCTTGCCTTTCTATGTAGCATTGTAAAAATAGGTCTGACTAAAATGATGTTCAGCAATAAGCAATTAATTTCAGGTCTTTGCTTGATCACAAGTGGCTTATTTTTAATAAGCAGAGGTAGCCACAAACACCCTATCAGCCAGCTGTAGGCTTGCATGTCTGCATACCAAAAATTGGTTGTTTAGTTAAGATATGTTTAGAAGGAAATAAAGAAACTTGACAAGCACCACAAATCAGTGTGCAGGCATTCATGAAAGTGAAACAGTACAAATGCAAGATGCTTTGAACTTATCTGATGAAGCTTATGGGAGTAAGCATTTTGTTAAAAAATTAGCCAAGTCTTAACAGTCTTCTATACCAAGACATTATAAATTGCACTCATTTACACTAGCTGTTAAATGATTTCACTAAAATGTACTCTTCAAGAGTCAGATAATTAAAGTTGAAAGGAAAAAAGGTGCAAATGATACCAAAATACTGCAACAGTGCTTGAGCAAGGGGTGGTATAATTTAAATCAAATAAAAAGCAGGGAGAAAGAAGATCTACAATCTTCTTCTGTATCTATAGGAGTGTCTGGCTGCATCAGGTAAGGTTCATTCAGAGTGCTTATTTGTTGCCACCAGGTGAGAAAAGTTAACTTGATAGACTGCAGTGACTGTGAACGTATCATGTCCTTATGAGAATTAGCTCAGCTGAAGTGCATGTCTGGTTCTGTCCGTCTCCATTGACCTACCAGACATGACACTTTGGCAGTTCAGTTTCAGACTGCAGTGTAAGACTGCGAATAACACAGAGATCTGCACTGCTTTTGACTCCAAGATCAGAAACTGAGCTTTACTCATGGCCGTTTCCTGACATGTAAGTCACTACCACAAAACTTTAATTAACAGACATTTTATAAATTACAGCATCGAGTTGTCTATGTTGTCTTTTTGCTATTAAATGTTCTGTATGTTATAGAGACCGCCTATTTTTGCTTGTTTCACTGCGGGCAAGAGAGAATATGAATCCTCCTGCTCTTGGGACAAATAGTTATAAAACAATTAATTTGAACTAACATAATTAAAACAAAACATAGTTAACTCTATTAAAAATTTTCACTTAATGGGAGCAAACTCAAAAATGTTCAGTACTTCACAACCCTGTCCTTATTTAGCACTCCTTAAAGGAATAAGTCATCACATTTAATGGATGCATAATTTCAGCCCATTTTAATAAACTTTAAAAAATAATTGCTACTTTGTTACCCTTTTCTTTTGTTTTTACCTCTTTAATTAATTTATTTTTTAGCTCTCTTCTTCCTTTTTCCTTTTCATTTTTGGTTGGAAAAGCAGTCTATAGTGAAGGTGGTATCTATATAAATAAAACCGTAAGTCATTTTTATGCCTATTTGTTTGCCTGTTTGTTCGCTAATCACACAAAAATGGCTGTAGCGATTTTCACAAAATTTTGCACGTGCCTTCCTGTTGGCCCAACTTAAAATACTGCCTCTATGTCACTTTGGGGAAAGGTTATAACAGGAGGAGGCAACCCAAAAACCAGCCAGGGACTACATTTCTTATTGGGGCAGCAGGAGTATGCTATGGGCGATGGAGGACATCGTCATCAGCATATACAAAGTTTTTTGCCAGCCAAAGTGTAATCTTAAAGATCATAGGTATGCATGGCATTTTCTTTTCAACTAACCTGGATAACAGCTTCATTGTTTTGTGGGATTTCAGCTTTTTTCTAAGAGGACGTCTGTTTGTTATCAGCCATATTGAATTCCCAAAATAAACTTTTTCCCTATTTATTTACACTGGCAACACCAGGTACTTCAGCTACTGTATAATAATATACAATTGTATATAACAATCTTATTAATTTACAATGTATTGTAGTACACAGTACTGTTATTTAAAGTGTAGTAAATAATACATCAATGTGGCATAACAGTTAAGGCTTTGGCCCTCAAACCCTGAGGGTTGTGGATTCAAATCCTGCTACTGACACTGTGTGACCATGAGTAAGTCACTTCACCTGCCTGTACTCCACATGAAAAAAGGAATGTAACAAATTGTATCTCAAACATTGTAAGTCATTTTTAATAAAAAATATATAAAATATTTAATCATTAAATAAACATGGTTGAGTGGTTAGTACCTTCTGCCTTGTGATTCCATGAAATGTAAACCTGGCTTGGTCAGGGTCTGTGTATTGTTTGCATGTTCTCCCTCTAATAAGTGTATAAATTTAATTTTTCACTGTGCTCTGTACAAATATATTTTATAAATCTACTTTTCTTTCTACTCACATGCACAGTTGACACAGAGCCAGATTTAGCACAGGGGTTCACCATATAAGAACTGTTAGGCAAGCATTATAAGACAAGACAGTTAGGGACAACTGCGAAATGGGCATTGTATACTATTTTTGTGTGTCAAAGTCAGCATGAAACTGTATCCTCTTTTGCCTTGTTTGGAATGGTATGATTCACCAAAGTGGGGGCCTGCACATGAAGGAAGAGTATAAAGCCTTGGAACATTGTCTGGCACACCTTTGAAGCTGATGGACGGACGGAAGATAATGTCATCCGATCCTGAAAATCCTTCCACTGAAGGGTGAAAATGGCAGACTCTACATATCGGGCCCCCACTCCCAAAATTGGGTTCTTGCCATTGGCTTCCTCCGGCAGTTATGCAGCGTAAGCTGTCATTAAAGAAAGCTAAGATATTTCTCCTATGTGAAGGGAGGGTTATCGCCTTTTTATATTATATCTATATAGATTTGGGTTATGTAACATGCCGCATTTACAGAAGAACTCATTTTAACAAGAGAGCTAATGCCCCCTGCTGGATACACTCCCCATGTCAGTATGTGTTTTGATCCACGTACAGGTTTGTGCACACGTTTCTGAGTTGGAATGGCCCTGTCCAAGACTGGTTCCTACCTTGTGCTTCATGCTGTCGGAAAAGCATTCATGCTCTGAAACCCTGGATTGTACTAATAATGTTATGTTATGATACGTTACAAAAAACGGAACAGAAGCATGTTTAGAATTGAGGTCAGTTTGGAGAATCAGGATACAATAACATTTCACAAAGGAATTTTGATGTCAGATTGAATGATAATGTTAATCGTTAATGCTAATTGAAATGGCACTTGTCATTCATGTGCATAATTACATAAAATATGCTTTGAAAAGTGGCACAAATTTCATTATTTTAAAAATAAATTTTATCTTTAAAAAGTCTGAAGCAATAAGTAATAGAATAACGTAATGTGAACATTTTAAAAACCATCGCCATCCGTCCATCTAATTATCTAACCCCACTTACTCTAATGCTGGATCACAGAAGCTGAAGTCTATCCTGACTGAGAACAATTGCCTTTAAAATTAAAACCTGTAAATCCTTGTCAGTGGTACTTTTGAAATGACATTTTATTATTGTGTGACAGGCAATACAGGCAGAAAATGTCAATCTAAAGAGGGTCTACTGCTTCAACAGTTTCTAATCCACATCTTGTGAGATGAATGAGCTATGTTGACCTTAATAATGAGACGAACATGTAGCATATAACTGAACAAGTGGTAGGGAAATGGGGATAAGGAGCACATCAGGTAAGCTGATTTGTGTTTTCTATGATGTAAAATTAAATTATGCATTTTGATACATTCTTGTTTATACTGGTTCCAGTGAGTGACTACAACTACCACATATACAGCAGATTCAGAAAGTATTCAGAGTCTTTAACTTTCTGCACACTTTATTTCATTGTAGATACATTTGTCATTTTTGACCATCCATCTAAACTCAATAATCCATAATGACAATATAAAAACATGTTTTCATAAACGTTTGCAAATTTATTAAAAATGAAAAACTGACATCTCTCATTTATTAAAATATTCAGACCCTTTCCTGCGGCACTCAGAATTGTGTCTAGAACATGACTGACGTCCACCTGTGGTAAACTGAATTCATTGGCCATAATTTAGAAAGGCACACACCCGTCTATATGAGGTCCCACAATTCACACTGCATGGCAGGACAAAAACCAGCCATGAACTCCAAGGATCTTTCCATAGACCTCTGCAACAAAGTTGTGGTGAGTCAAGGTCAGGGCAGCAATTTCAAAAGCTTAGAGCTTTCCTAGAAGCACAGTGGACTCATTTGTGAAATGGAAGATGTTTGAAGCCAGGACTCAGTCTAGAGTTGGCTATCTAGAGGAACCAGGTACCTTGGTCATGATTAGACAACCCAATGGTGCCTCTAACAGAGATTCAGAAGTCCTCTGCGGAGATAGGAGAGCCGTTGACCATCTCAGCAGCACTTCATCAATAAGGTGCATGTGACAGCCCACTTGGAGTTTGCCAAACATCATTTAAAGGCCTTTAAGGGCATGATGTAAAAGATTCTCTGGCCTGATGAGACAATTGAACTCAGCTCCAAGTGTTTTGTCCAGGAAAGCCCAGGCACTGCATATCACCTGCCTCATACCGTCCTTGAGTGGCCCAGCCAAAGTCCTGACTTAAACCCAAAAGAACATGTGTGGAGTTTGAGACGATCTGTCCCATTCCACATGTACAAAACTTGTAGATACTTAATCCAAGAAGACTCAACGCTGTAATTGCTGTCAAAGGGGCTTCTAAATAATTCTGAATTAAGCATCTGAGAGCTTAATGAATGAGAGATTTCAGCTTTTGATCTTTAACAAATTTGCTAACCTTTCTGAAAATATTTTCATACCTCCTTACGCTCCCTCCGCTCTGTACACACTAACACCCTTCAAGTCCCCAGAACTAAGCTCAGCAGCATGGGTGACAGGGCGTTTTCATCTGTGGCACTGAGGCTGTGGAATGCCCTCCATGATTACCTGAGAGCCCCACAGTCGACAGAGGCCTTTAAATGAAACCTAAAAACTCATCTTTTTAGAAAGACATTTTGTTAAAGTATTCTATAGATTCTTTGGTTTTTTTATTATTCTATTTTTACTCTGTAGCACTTTGGGATTGCTAAAATATATAGTGCAATATAAATACAATTTATTATTATTATTATGTTTTCACTTTGCCATTACAGGTTATTGAGTTCAGAATAATTGGCCAATATGGCAAATTTACCTATTTAAAGTTAAATCTACAACAAAATAAAACATGCAGAAAAGAGAAGGGGTCTGAATACTTTGTGAATCAACTGCATATACTCCGCTTTTGACAATTTTAATAAGCCGTCTGTAAATGAAGTAGCAGCAAGGTTCACTAGCATTACAAATGCATGGTCTGAAAAGGCCTCTGGAATTATCCAAGGGTATTGTATTGAAGTTCTTGTAACAAGGGTAATGTACCAGGAATTGTGAAGAAAGACAAAAAGAAAATAAACCAAGGATCAAAACTGTGAATCGAACCTAACTTTTGTTGAGCCAGAAAGGAAGAGTTATTATTATTTTCATGTTATTTCGTCCATCAGAAAGAAATCATTTAGAAAAGTCAAACAGAATTTTCACTAGTACTCCACAAACTTGAATAGTGAGACTCCTGTGGCATCAGCGTAGCCTATAAACTGTTGCATTAATGACATTATCCAGTGCAATTTACGGGGAGGCATGCCTCAGCAATGCCCATTTGTGCCATAGCAAATGTATCTCAAAATTCCAATATGCATAAGAACAAAGTGCTGTTGTGATAAAATAAATTAATTAAACATTACCTAATTTCAAGTATCAAAAACAGCTTAAAATCAGTTAAAATTACAAATATGTCTGACACTGCACACTGTTGCTCAGTTCACTTGGTCCTATAGCTGTATTGGTTAGTTTTCAGTTTTTCTTTGGCATTAATAAATCTGTTCAGTTGAAGATTTAGGATTTAGAGTGTAACTTAATTTACAGCTCAACTGTCATGATTTCACTAGTTCTAGTGTTCTGGGGCTCAACTAAGAACATAAGCCTGAAGTGACTCTGTAATATCTACTTTATTATAAACGAAGGCAAACTGAAACATCTATAAGCAAAGGCTGGTAAATTTCCAATTCACATCCCACTTCTTATTTACAGTAAAGACTGCTATACTGAGACCATGGCTTACTGCTGACATAAGACCTGGTGGATTCATGTCGGAGGCAAGGAGAAATAAACAAAGCTTAGGTTTTGTTTGCAGCAAAACACTAGATCCCTTGTCTGTCAACTCCAGAGTGTTATAGGATGTCTGTAACACAGAGTCCCTATTATATAAGCAGGTATTGATCACCACTTAGAATAACATAAGACTCCCCAAAGTCTCCGAGCTGTCAGAATCCCTTTGAAAAAAATCCAATTTGAAGCATCCATCTTTTCCTGCTTCCTTAGGCGGATAATTGTCTCCAGGGGTGGAGTGGATTTTGATTAAATGAGAATGCTGAATTCATTTTAAGTTTGAGCCACCACCACCACCTCTCTCCAAACCAGTTCTTCATTCAAGTAGCGACACAGATCATACACAGATCCTAAATCCTGATCAGTTCTAATGATCTATACTAGCAAGCCAAGGAGTGCCTACCTTTCCAAATGTTTCTCCTAATTTAGTCAATGGACAGGTGTCCCAAGAGCAGGGGCAAAAATCGATAGGATGAAGTGAGATGATAGTGAATCTCAGATGGTTATATACTGTACACCAGGGGTACTCAAAGTTTTTGAATGCCGGTCCACATTCAGTTCGCCACCAACCATCGGGGTCCGCTATAGCCAGGTTTACCGTGTAGGTCTGTAGGACTGTAGGTGTAGGTCTCTAGGAGGCTAGTAATAGATTCAACGCAAATGATAACATTTTTACAGAAGACCAAGACATGCACAAAACATGGAAAACAATTCAAAAAAGTCACATGACTACTTGCAATTAACACACCAATTACAACAGTTGGTACATAAATGAAGCTTAGGGGTAACCGTTGATTGTAATCTGAATTTTAAATCGCATATTAATAAAATCACTAGGACAGCATTTTTTCACCTAAGGAACATAGCAAAAGTTAGACCTCTTATATCATCGAAAGATGCAGAGAAATTAGTTCATGCGTTTGTCTTTAGTCGGCTAGATTACTGTAACGCACTCCTCTCAGGACTACCCAAAAAAGACATCAATCGTTTGCAGTTAGTGCAGAATGCAGCTGCTAGAATCCTTACCAGGAAAAGAAAATCCGAACACATTTCTCCAGTTTTGATGTCACTACACTGGTTACCTGTGTCATTCAGAATTGACTTTAAAATTCTGCTTATGGTTTATAAAGCTTTAAATAATCTCGCCCCGTCTTATATATCGGAATGTCTGACACCTTATATTCCAAATCGCAACCTCAGATCCTCAACTGAGTGTCTCCTTAGAATTCCAAGAGCAAAACTTAAAAGAAGTGGTGAGGCGGCCTTCTGCTGTTATGCACCTATAATCTGGAATAGCCTGCCAGTAGGAATTCGCCAGGCTAATACAGTGGAGCACTTTAAAAAACTACTGAAAACACATTACTTTAACATGGCGTTCTCATAACTTCACTGTAATTTAATCCTGACACTCTGTATATCCAATTCATTATAATAACTATTCATTCAAAATTTGTACTAACCCCTACTCTCTCTTCTGTTTCCTTTTCCGGTGTCCTATTGGTGGTGGCTTGTGCCACCACCATCTACCCAAAGCACCATGATGTTCCAACAATGATGGATGGATTAAAAGCCAGAAGTCTGTATAACCATCAGCATCAAGTGACTCCGTGAGAACCCTAACTACAAAGAGGACTATTTCATTTATGTTAGGTAGAATGCCCGAAGGGGAACGGGCGGTCTCGTGGCCTGGAACCCCTACAGATTTTATTTTTTTCTCCAGCCCTCTGGAGTTTTTTTTTGTTTTTTCTGTCCACCCTGGCCATCGGACCTTACTCCTTTTTATGTTAACTAAGGTTGTCTTATTTTAATTTCTTATTTGTCTTTTATTCTTCTTTTCTTCATTATGTAAAGCACTTTGAGCTACTTTTTGTATGAAAATGTGCTATATAAATAAATGTTGTTGTTGTTGTTGTCACTCAGTGTGAAGTGTGAAACTGTTGTTTTGATTTCATAATGGCAGCATAGTTCGGTGAGTAACCAGTCAGTGCAATTCTCATTGCATTCCTGAGGTTATGGTTGGTAATTACACTTCGATGTTTTGTCTTGATAGTGTTCATAGTGGAGAATGCACACTCACAAGAATATGTTCAACCAAACATAGTGAGCACGGAAATCGCCAGTTTCTTTGCAGCAGGATACTGAGAATCTGGAACAAACTTTGACCAAAAAATTGTTATGCCGACTTCGTTCAATTTTGCTTTCAAAACGTGAGAAGCTTGCAAATCAGCTGCTTCCATTTGCAACAGTGACGGGTTTGAGTTCGGAAAAATTGAGGCAGCCACAGATGTCCATTCACCATCAGGCTGGACAATGAAAGGATCAGCAACAAACAAAAACACAGGCTTCAGTTTTCTGAAATCCTTAAAACGTTCATCAAACTCGACCTTCAAATGATGTAGAAATGTGGAAATCAACTGAAAACATGCCTGTTGATCAGCTGTCATGCAGCTCTTCAGGTTTGGGAAATGCAGCATCTTGCCACCTTCCAAGTCATTGATGAAAATGCTCAGTTTTGTTTCAAAGGCACAACATTTTTCTTGCAATTCAACAATGGTTTTGTCTGCACCCTGAAGTGACAAATTCAGTGTATTTATATGTCCCATAATATCAACAAGAAATGCCAGCAGTGCGACCTTGTCACTGTCTTGAATAAATGTTAAAAATTCTGCAGCTTTCTTTGTATTCAAGGACTGCAGGAAGTCAGCTACATCTTCACGGAGATTTCAGAACCTTTCCAACACACGGCCCTTGCTTAACCATCTGACATCATTGTGAAGTAGCAAATCTCCAAATTCTGCAGACATCTCTTCAAGAAAAGAACGAAACAGACGATGCTGCAGAGACGAATTACATCGTAAAAAATTCATTAATTTCACAAGAGTAGACATCACTTCCGCCAGTTCGTCACAAAGTTTTGAACAGAGGGCTGACTGATGAATGATGCAGTGATAAGCAACAAGGTTGGGCTGAAGTGCCTTCATACGAGTGACAAGTCCTCTATCTTTACCAGTCATTGCTGGTGCCCCGTCTGTTGTAAGGGAAACCATTTTTGTTACATCCAGTCCAGCTGCGTGCATAAACTGCGATAATGCTGAAAACACGTCCTCACCGCGGGGCTGTTTTGCTAGCGGTAGTAATGTCAGAAACTCTTCAACAAAATTATGGCCATCAAAAAATCTTGTGAACACACAGAGTTGAGACATGTCAGTTATATCAGTGGATTCATCGCACGCGAAAGCAAACAATTCAGCCTGTTTAAGATCTGATATTAACTGATCACCGACATTGTCAGCAAGGTCATCTGCACAACGACTAGCAGTACTGTCTGATAATGGTATCTGCTGAATCAGTTCAACACACTTTTTGTCGCTAAACAGAACCGAAGAAGCAGACATCATGCATTCTTTAACAACCTCTGCATCTGTAAATGCTTTCTTATGTCTGCCAAGAACCCAAACAATGCGTAGCGAAGCTTCTGTAACATTTGATTGTGTGGTGGTCGCTTTCGTCATCAGCGATGAACTCGCTACCAACGACGACTTAAGGGCATCGATCTTATGCGAACGGAGCTCTGACTTTGGTGGATAATTCGCATTGTAGTACTCAGCGTGTTTCGTCTCAAAATGTCGTTTTACATTGCCGCTTTTAATCACGCTTACCGTTTCCTGGCAAATAATGCACATGGGCCGTGCGTTAGGTCGGTCTGGCAAAATAAAGAAAAAGTCCTCAGTCCACGACTTCTGAAACGATCGATTTTCTTGATCTATCTTTCTGCGCTTGCAACTTGTTGCCATAATTACGATTATTACCGATTGAAATTCAAAATTCGTGTAAATAATACAAGTCATACAGTTGTACGCCGTACACCGGATATGAAAATCAGCGGAGCAGACGACACGACACTGCGTATACTACAGCAATCGGAAATAATTCAAATAAACGGAAAACAGGTCCGCCTATTCGGACTTTTGACTTGCGCAGAAGACAGTCGCGGTCCGCCAAAAACGTCTTGGCGGTCCGGATTGTGGACCGCGGTCCGCCGTTTGAGTACAGTGTACACTATGTTATTATGTGTAAAAGACACAGTATGCCCAAAGACAAAAGGTGATCTGTGTGAATTTCTAAATCAAAATCCAAAGCGCTAAGGCAAGAATACAGTCAAAAACAGGGATGTTCTTAAGGGGATTATTTTCCCTAACTCACACTACTGTAACGTTTGTTTGTTGTTTTGCTTGTATGTTGGTATGAAAATGGCATCTACTGTATATCATAATAATAAAAATAAACAATAGGAAAAGAATGAGAACAAATACTAAAAAAAAAAAATTAGAGAAACCACAACACAGATTCATGACAACATGAAGTGCTGAGGGAATCTGTTAATGTGATGAGTAGTGGACTTGGGAAATCAATTGATACCAAATACAGTATATGGGGATATTACCATCCTGCTAGCATTCTGTGCTAGCAGCTGTGAATCTGAGTCCACTGGCATCATTCAGATCATCTATCATATCTTCAGATTACACAACAAGATTAAGGATGGCCAAGAGTTGAGGTCTTCTGTAGTACAGGTGCCTTCCAGATTGTGAAGATAAAAGGCAGAAAGAAAGGACCACGGGACAGGGACAGGGTAAGGAGTATACTGTCAATGGTGTTAAACCTAGTACTCTGCCAGTGGGGGAGGTGGGAGAGATGAGTACGGTGTGTCTGAGCTTGGGTGGGTACCTGCAATTAGTGTATGTAAGGCCCCCAAATTTCAGTTTTTACATGTTCTCCAAATATAAGACAGAGCATATTCCAGTTGTGCAGGTTATGAGTTACATGGAAAGTGATGGGGAAATGTATGCAGGTTAAGGAAACAGAGAAGAAGAAATGACCTCATGATACTGTTAACATTCTAAAAAGAATTGGTACAGTGGAAGCCACTGGATAGTTTAAGGCGAATGGAAGCTGTTTAACAGTAGAAGGTATGCAAAAGCCTGAAATAGCTGATATATCAAACCAGTTTTACAGCAGTGTAGTTGAGAGCAGAAACTTTATGATGTGACTTGAGCGCGTTTAAGAACAGCTGGGTGAAAAGGAAATGGCGTAACGAAAATAAGTCCTGATTAGCATAAGTCATCCTAATTCAGGATGTTAACTTTAAATGCAGTGATGAGGCAGAAGTACATAATAAACACAAATAGACGTGTCAGATATTTGAAATATTAAAATGTGTGCTTCAATTTAAATGTTAATGTTAAATTATTCTTGATTGAAATAGACATTTCTCATTTTTCAACCTCTGGTAGCGGTCCATAGAAGGCTAGATCACCAGTAAAACATCACAAATCAAAAATAACACACTGACCTTAAAATAGTGTAAAAGGAGAGCCTGCATGCTTATATTTCACATTTGTCACTTTTAACCATCTGAGAGTGCCTCTTAGACTGCTAGGACCACCTGGAAAGAATCAAATATAAAAAAAAATGGTCACATTCATAAAATACTCCACATGCCTATATACAGTATATCAATTCTCAGTTTTTCAAATTTTTGTGGTAAAGAGTTGAACCTTGATATTCCATTAGGAGGTGAACCTTGAGATTGGTTGATGTGTCATGCACATCTTCAACCCTTCTGATTATTTTTGCTGAAAACACCTATTGTTTTACTCTTTATCATAATAGTGTATTTTTTTTTTGCACAAAATATGGTCCTAAAATGGCTTAAAGAGGTTCTTTAGAGGGGGTCTAGAAGGCTAAAAATACAGGGGTACCCCAAAACAGCTCAACATTTTATATAAGTAGACATTAAAACAAGTCGATTAGTGGAGGTATCCTCATACTGCTGAGTCACAAAGTGCCAGACAAAAATAGTGGAAGTGATTTCAAACCATTCAGAAGTATTTCTTATGAACAAAATGTGAGCTTTTTCTAAACTCTATAAATCATTAATCCTACTGTTTTTGAGTGAAATAGGCATTACAAAACACACCACACAAAACAAATGTATCAACAAAGTATGTAAAGTGTGTAGGTTAAGTTAAAAGGCATCTACACATACAGTATAAAATCATATATATAAACGTCTACATGTGGAAGTGTGTGTGTCTGTCTGTCAGGCCCGGAAGTGAGAGGTGGAGTCGGGGTAAGGGCTTCACCTCCGAGGAAACAGAAAACTCGCTTAGCCACTAATAACACAAGCGAGGCAAGCATGTCAGCAAAATGAAACCTCAGAAGAAAGACAAAGTCGCATCGTCAAAATGGTATCCCTTTTTCCTTTTTCCCCCTGCCGCTAATACACAAGCGAGGCACGAACGTCAGCAAAATGAAACCTCCGAAGAAAGACAAAGTCGCTTAGCCGCTAACATCTGCAAAACCGTATCCCTTTTACTTTTCCTCCTGCCAAGTGAGGTGAGCACGTGAGCAAAACGAATCCTCCTAGGAGAGAGATGCCCAGAGTAGTTTCTTTCAATTACCTAACATCTCTACATTTCAATTATTTTGCTGAAGATTTCAATAGTTTCTAGGACCCCAGGCTTTTTATAGCACGGGTTTACACAGCTAGTATACTATAAAAAACTAAACCTCGTACAACAAAGATGAGTGGGAGCCACTCAGCCCAACAAAAAATGAACAACTGACTACAATTACAGCACAACTCGCATAATTATAAAATGTATGACAGAAAAGAATAGACAAATTCATTTTATTTTTGGCCAAGCAACAATGGTATTAAAAGTAACATTTATGTTACACTCTTCTGATCTATTATGGAGATGTTATAAAATGTTGCATGATACATCTCTGCGAATGTTTTACAATAAAATAGAAAGACAGCAGTGGAAATATGAACTTTATAAGAATATGTGTAAATACCCAACATTTTGCTGTTCTTTTAATTTCAGCAACATCATCATACCAGCTAAGGATTATGCTACAAACAATTTTAAAATCATATTTATTCATAAAGGCAAGTAAAGTAAGTAATCAAATGAAAATATGAAATACCAATGGCATTGTTGAATGCACCATTCTGTTCGACTGGGCTCTTTTTCCATACAATTAACGTGAGGTTAGGTCTTTACATATTGTATGGTCATGTCAAATTACACAGTAAAGGTTTGATTTTGTCTTAAGTAGTAGGGGTGAGCTTTGTGTGTGCGAGAATCAGTAAACACCCAGCTACAAGTACAATGCATATAATCCACCTATGAGAAATGAGGAACACGAGTGTTTTGAACCTGTCAAACAGGAGAGGTGGAACATGCTGGCTGTATATATTGGCTGTAATAATAACCTCACCAACAGGGCATCAACATCTGAGCTAAGATTTAACTCTCTGAACTGACAGCTGGAGGAAACAATTTGGCATAAGTGGTGTCACAGCTTGATCCACCTCCATGCCTGGACTAGGAGCACAGAGAAAGCCTTGGTGTTACATTGGAAAGCTTTGGATGCATCCAATGGTGCTTCCCCTTTTTCTTAGGAAGATCCTTGAAAGTTGACCTGAAGTGGTGACTCCCAGAAGGATCAAGTAGACATCCAGGGAGAAGACACACCTCATAAAGTCCATTACCACAGTCTTAAAAATAAAGGTGCCAGAGTGGTTCTTCAGAGCAATGCCATATGGAAACCATTTTTGGTTCCCAAAGCATCCATCCACATGAAGGTTCCAGAAAGAGTGTTTTTTACATATACTGCCAGTCAAAAGTCTTAGAACACCTCAGTTTTACAAGTTTTTCTTCAAATTTAATCAGCAGGGGCCTCATGTATAAACGGTGCATACGCACAAAAATGTTGCATACTCCCATTTTCCACACAAAAATCGCAATGTATATAACCTAAACTTGGCGTAAAGCCACGCACATTTTCACGGTTGCACAAACCCTGGCGTACACAAGTTCTCCGCTCGGTTTTGCAAACTGGCAGCACCTAGCGTCAAAGCAGTGCTTCTGCTCCAGTGTGGTTTCCCTTTCTTTTTTAGATCCACATACCTGACGCATTATCATAAACACTAAAATTAACCACATATTGTTTATTAGTTTAAGGCATCTGACTGTAATTAAACTGTAACAATATAATGGCCCATGGAATAGCCAAACTATTCTAAATACCATAGCAGCTTTAACGTTGTTACTCTCACTGCACCTTCTTCTTCTTATTTCAGTAGCTCCCGTTAGGGGTTGCCACAGCGGATCATCTTTTTCCATGTTACTCTCACTGCACCACTCGGAGTATTTATATCACTGTGTCTGAGTGTGGAATCACAGCTCTACAGCAGCTGATCGGAAAGAGAATTATCGGTATACAGCATCTAACACATGCTGCCTCAGCCATGCTGCCTATTTGAACTGCTCTCATATGGCAAACGCTTCTGAGCCTTTCCTGTACTGACCTTGCGGTTCAGAAACAGTTTCATCCCAAGAACTATAAATGCAATCAATCAGTCCATCAAGTGCACCTTGTAGAACTGTTTGTACTTATAAGTACAATTACCTTACTGTAAACTTGTGATGCAGTTATAATTTGCACAATCTGAGCCACTTTAGCGCATATTTACATATGATGATGATATCATTTTTAAGATGAAATGCAGCAAAATATGTTTATTATATTATACAAATAAAACTTTAACTTCATTTAAATAATCTATATTGTTAATAATTAAACACGTGAGGACACGGTATTGCACCGCTAGCGACGAGCTGGCGCTCCGTTCACAGATTTTTCCTGCCTCGCCCTGTATTCTTGCTGGGGATGGTGCGACACTGGAAGGATAGATATATAAAATAATTAAACACGTATTACGAAGATATTTCAATGTTCTTTAAAAGTTTTGAAGAATCTGTGTTCTCAGCTTACAGATGGCTTTACATCTATTACAGAGCTGATTGTGTGGCGATTGGGTATTTGGAGAAAGAAAAGGAAGGACAGGAATTGGGGGTTAGTACGTTTGAAAGAGACAGTACTGCTGCAATAAATTATTTCATCGAAGGTCGCGCCTGGCACAGCAAGCATCTTGCATGAGGCCGGAACAATCTCTGGACAGGGTGCCAGCTCGTCACCATCACTGCTCCACCGTGTTCCCATGTTTAATACATGCTTTAATTCCTATCATCATGAAAATGATATCAAGTATACATCTCAGTATTTATATTATTCAGTAAACTGTAATATCATGAATGTAATGGATTCTGTGTCCTGTCAGAGGAACAGAAAGCCCGTTTAAGAAGCATGTAGTGATTCACACACATATAGCACATTAAAGAACACATACAAAACAAAGCATTTAACGTGCTACTTTAGTTACAATGGGATTTGAGAAACTAGTAAATTAAACGATTTGAAGATGAAGTTTATGATATTCTACTTTAATGACAAAATATAGTATGTGATTAAAGTGGAAATTTCAAGATTAAAGTTGACATTTCGAGCTTTTTTCTCACTGTGTCCCTATTTTCTTTTTCTTTTCTCTGTACCCTAATAAGTTTTCATATGACACTCAGACGGTGGGCTACGACTCGCCTTTTCACTTCGACTTTGATATCTGACAACTTCTTTTTTATTTCGGGCACTGTATGACTTTGTGAACTTGAACTTCCAAGTTTCTCTGACACTCTATGTCACTCGATCAACTAAACCACTGTTTAAACCAACAAATAGTACGTTTTTCCTTGCCTCCACTTGGTATTTGCTGAAATTCTTCTATTTCCCCCCGTGCTTTTTCCATTGCATTTCACAGAACACTGAGCTTAAGGGCTATTTATATTGATTTGCATATTCAAAGAGGCGTAATTCTGCGAGGAGTTTGGGGTATGGCAGCAGGTGCGTGCACGTGCGTTACTTTTCACGCTCACCGGGAATTATGGAGCGGAAGAACGTGGAACGCACAGATTTATGCATCTGGATTTTTTTGTGCGTACGAACATTTCCTCTTTTGTCCGTACGCCAGGTTTTAGTGTGAATTCTACGTACGCCGTTATACATGAGGCCCCTGAAATGCAATGAATGACCTAAAATGGTGAAAAGTTAAGCAGTAAACTGCCACAGGCTTAAATTTAATCTTTAGGTTAGCACAAACTGAAAAGGACATTTCAGAACATTACAAAGGGACCTTTTTCAGGGAACAACTAATAGGTTTCAACCAAAAGATTTTCTAGAGCAATTAAAGAAAATTAAGCCTCACAAGTTGAAGCAAACAGTTTGTACAGGTGTCCCAAATTCTGTTGATTACTAAACAAACTTCTGTCTGCCTGTGGTGTGCTGTAACCTATAAAGAGACAGAAGGAAAGTCTATGGTACAATTTTAAAGTGGTGAATTGCAATATATAAGGAGTCATAAAGGCAATGTCTATAAGATTTTTAATTTTTTGGGAGACTCTTAACTCTCATTCTTTATTAAATAATAGAATGGCTATGTCATGAGTTTTCTTCCTGATGGCTGGAGCACAACCTAGAGGCAATAGTTGCCTTAGAAAAAGTGTTTTGATGACACAACAGCTATATATTCGGCTGTGGCTGGAAAGACACAGTAAGTTGTTTCCCCTAATAATAATAATACATTTTATTTATATAACACCTTTCCAATGCTCAAGGCACTTACAGAATATAAGAAAGAACGGCAGGGTATACAGTATATAGCATTGTACAAACCAGATAAATAAATAAAGACGATTACAACAGTGAATTCAGAGAAAAACAAGCAACATAATTGATGGTCTCGCACACACACATACAGGTTACATTAAATCTTGACAGAGAAGTAAACTGAGAGAAGGGTAATAAAGTCAAGTAGAGCTAAAAGCCTTCCTGAACAGATGAGTTTTGAGTTGTTTTTTAAAAGAATTCATGGAGTCAGCTGACCTGATTAATTTTGGTAGGTCATTCCAGAGTCTGGGAGCTATACAGCTGAAGGCCCTGTCACCCATGGAGTGTAGATTAGTGTGGTGCACAACAAGATTGCCAGAATCAGAGGACCTTAGTGGGCGGGCAGGCACATTGTGATGGAGAAGGTCACTGATGTAGTTTGGCACGAGGTTATTTATGGCTTTGTAGGTTATTAGTAGGATCTTATATTTGATTCTGTAAGACACAGGGAGCCAGTGAAGATGGAGCAGGATGGGTGTGATGTGCTCGCTGCTGCTGGTTCAAGTAAGGACTCTTGCAGCCGAGTTTTGAATAAGCTGGAGCTGTGATAGAAGATTAGAAGGGGCACCTGCCAGTAGCAAATTACAATAATCGATGCGGGATGTGATAAAAGCATGGACAAGTTTCTCAGCATTAGAAAAGGAGAGGAAGGAGCAAAAACGTGATATGTTACGGAGGTGAAAGTAAGAACGTTTCTTAATGTGATTTATGTGGGCGGAATAAGAGAGGGAGGAATTAAAAATGACACCAAGATTTTTTACAGTAGAGGCAGGTCTGATGAAATCACCGCCAAGATAGACTTGGAAGGAGCTCATTTTATTCATTTGCATTTTAGTCCCAATTTGCAGGAGTTCAGTTTTATTGCAATTTAGTTTTAAAGAGTTCTGCTCCATCCAGGTTTTAATTTCACTGAGGCAGGTTGTGAGGTGAGAAAGCTCTGATGAAGTTCCACTTTTAACATTGAAGTAGAGTTGAGTATCATCTGCATAAAAATGATAACCCAGTCCATAGCTACGGATAATATGGTCAAGGGGAAGCATATAAATACAGGAGAGGGCCGAGGACAGAGCCTTGAGGGACTCCTTGTGTGACTGGCACTGAGCTGGATCTGCTGTTGCCAAGACTAACAAACTCTTGTCTATCAGTCAGATAGGACCTGAACCACTGGAGGGCAGTGCCAGAGATACCCAGCATGTTCTCCATTCTGGACAGTAGAATGTCATGTCTGACTGTGTCAAATGCTGGACTGAGGTCTAATAGAATTAATATGCTGGTTTGTCCAGAGTCTGCTGCCATAAGCAAATCATTAGTTACCCGTAGCAGAGCAGTTTCACAGCTGTGCCGCGCCCTGAAACCAGACTGAAAGGGTTCCATCAAGTTATTAGATGTTAAGTAATTGGTGAGCTGGGAGGCTACAACATGCTCGAGAACTTTTGACAGGAAAGGTAAGTGGGAAAATAGGCTGAAAATTGTTAAGACTGTCAGCATCAAGACCAGACTTTTTTAACATTGGGGTTACAGAAGCAATTTTAAAAGTGATTGGCACAGAGCCAGTGTCAAGGGATGAGTTTATTATTGTTGTAACAGTCGGGATTATGACATGAAGGCAGGATTTAAGTAGTGTGCTGGGGATGGGGTCCAGTACACAAGTAGTCGGCCTCATCTTACAAAGCAGGTTGTTAACAAACGCAGATGTGACTGGTGAGAACTTAGAGAAGGAGCTGGATGGAGTGGGAAAACAGGGAGAGATATAAACAGATGATGTATTTATATTAGCTGAATTATTTAGATCTTTAATTTTGTTATGGAAAAAGTGGAGGAATTCCTCACAGACTTCAGTAGAAGAGGTAGTTGGGGCAGATGCGGGTTTGAGTAGTTTATTAACTACAGAGAACAAAACCCTTGTGGCCATTTTCTATTATTCTGCCATAATGGGTGTTCTTGGCAGATGTTAGTGCTTCTCAGAGGGGACTGGGCGGTCTCGTGGCCTGGAACCCCTACAGATTTTATTTTTTTCTCCAGCCTTCTGGAGTTTTTTTTTGTTTTTCTGTTCACCCTGGCCATCGGACCTTACTCCTTTCTATGTTAACTAATGTTGTCTTATTTTAATTTCTTATTTTGTCTTTTATTTTTCTTCTCTTCATTATGTAAAGCACTTTGAGCTACTTTTTGTATGAAAATGTGCTATATAAATAAATGTTGTTGTTGTTGTCATTGTCTCTGTAAGCTCTTTGGTGGTCAGAGAAAACCTGGATGTACAGTCCTTTCACAATAATCTTTGACAAGATTTGGCTTTCTGTTACTTTCTTGTTGCATTGTGATTGGCAATGAAATACGGTGCCTTTAGTTTCAGTCTTCTTTAAACAAATATTCACACAATAACTGCTCATTACCATTTAATGGGACAGGGGTTGCACCAGTAAAGCTTAGGCCAATAATGGGACATAGTGCTTGTGTATGTTTTTAGAGTAGTTCATTAATTCTTTCCTAAGCAGCATTCCTCTTTTGCCATCTATAGCATCGAATGACTTCATCAGACAATGCTGTGGGGAATGAGCTCTACAGACTATGTGTGTTGGTGCATCACTGGGAACAACTCAGCACAACACCAGAGACACCCTGATGGTGCAGATATGGGGTGGGGCATAGATACCGGGGCCAGCTTGGCAGAGCTTGTATAGACCACCATTGAACAAAAGAACTGGCGATTTGCAATGGTGTGTGCTGCCACTATTACCACTATTAATTCCTTTGTCTTACTGCTTGATCCTTTAGTCACAGACAAATGTTCTTTCTGTGAGAGAGAGAGAGAGAGCGAGAGAGAGAGAGATAGAGAGAGAGAAAGAAAGAATGTGACAGAGAGAGTTGTTCACTGTTTTCTCTTCTGTTCTAGATTTTGGCCTCTTTTTAGTGTTCTTAACTTACCTTTTAATGAGTGTGTATCCATTTATAGTGTTAATGGAAAGCCAGAATCATAATTTCCTCATCGGACAGGCCAAGCTGGCCATTTATAAACCCAGAAAAGTGAAAGTGAAGTCAAATAAACAATGTGACATGATAAGAATATTTTGTGGACTTGCAAAAGCCAGGGTGTATTTGGAATATAAATTCTACAGCATGACTGCAAATGTAAATTCTTTTGAGGAAAAATAGTGTGTTCATGCAATTTGTAAACTTGAAGAAAATGTGTTTGTTTTTTTATTGTTTGACAGATGAATTAAGTAGGACGGCATGGTGGTGCAGTGGTGGCGCTGGTGCCTCGCAGTTAGGAAACCTGGGTTCGCTTTCCAGGTCCTCCCTGCGTGGAGTTTGCATGTTCTCCCTGTGTCTGTGTGTGTTTGCTCCGGTTTCCTCCCTCAGTCCAAAAACATGCAGGTTAGGCGATCCTAAATTGGCCTGTGTGTGATTGACCTGCGGTGGGTTGGCACTCTGCCCGGGATTGGTTCCTGTGTTGGCTGGGATTGGCCCCAGCAGACCCCTGTGTTTGGATTCAGAGGGTTGGGAGATGGATGGATGAATTAAGTATTGTTTTCTTTTTGGATTTTCTTTTACTTTTGATAGTATAAATTATTTTTTGAGTATCAGTTCGCAAAGTTAAATTCAAAATTCTTTTGCAAAGTACCTTATTTTCCAAGAATACAGTTAAACCAAAGCCTAAATCGGAAGCTCAGATAGGGCTTAGGATACATGTCAAGTGTGATGAGATTAGAGACGACAGATCCAACAGAAACCCCACAGATTTGTCCCATCTTGTTACCTGCAGGTTTAAACATCTTCACATTATATCCGTTTGCAGGCTCCGCTTTCAAAGAATCACTGGATTGCATGAACTCCACAACATTTCTCTCCAAATTGATCATCCTAACAAAAAAACGCAGGGGCGTGCTATCATCCATGTCTTTTGTCGAATGGGAAACAAACAAAATTCAAAAAGCTAAAAGATAATAAAAGAGATTCAGAATATATGCGTGTCAATAATTGCTTTCCTAAAGGATGCAGCTGCCTTTTTTCTCTTTAGCTAGAAAAAAATCTTGCAGCTCATTATCCCAGCAGATAATCTTTCATTTCCGTTTTAGTGAATCTGAATTTCTTGTCAAGGAGAGGCTTTAGTCAGCGAATCAAATTAAATGAGATACGTCCTTTGGAGCTGATAAAACTGTTTCACTGTATGAAGTACACGGCCCTGCTACGACGTGGCGATACGCCAAGTGGAACAGACTCACGAAAAGCTGCGCTGCCTCTTCATTAGTTCTGGGGAATGAAACAAAAGCCTCCTTAGGATAGGAGCTTTTCATGGCAGACTTTATTAGCCTGCACGTAAAAGTTGCTTTAATAGCATCTAACAGACATCGAGAGGCTTCCGAATGATGAAAGAACGAATGCTTAATGCCACTTGTCTCGCTTATTTCAGACGTCTGCGAACGAAACATTGAAGGGGATGAATACAAATCAAAAACCGGCTGATGTTCCGTTTCAAGGCACTGAGGTGCCACCACAGAGATCTCCCATTTCGTTTGGGTATTATTTATTTATTTCATTTTCCGGCATCCTTTTTTGGAAGATTTGGATTAAATATGTCTGAGAAAATCATGTACAAATTCCCAGGGTTCGCCTGCGAGAGAATTCAACTGGCGCTTCAAGGCACTAGCAAAAGAAAGAAAGAAAGAAAGAAAGAAAGAAAGAAAGAAAGAAAGAAAGAAAGAAAGAAAGAAAGCTTAACTTGTCAAATAAGTTCTGCCTAAATCTGCAAAAATGCCTCAATGCCTTGATAAATTAAGATTCATTTAAAACCATTAGAATGTATAATCGCAGAATCCAATTACATCAGCGCATTCATCTACATTCATTTGCATTCATTTACCATTTCTGAACGGTCACTTCATCCATTCGTGGCTCCACTGCATATTTTATTTTCTACCATTAATCATCTCCACCGTGTCTCACGAAATAGTTCATGTTTTCAAAGGCAGAGTTCCTAGGTTTTTTTTTTTTTTTACTTTTGCGGTAAACTGTAAATGGTGCCTACAAGCATGAAACGTGATTCCTTGTCATTATTTGAAATCGCAAATCAGCCCACTAATAAAACAACCCAGCTCAGGACGGGATGCCAGCTTATTTCAGACACTCACCCAAGTCTCACCCAAGCGATTGCTTCAGGCAGGACTTTTTTGACGGCAACATTTTCACGTAAGATCTTTTCTTAAACACAATTAATGGTGTAGCCGCGTCTTTTTCCAGGTTCCGAAAGTCGAACAGCTGCTGAGCTGGCACGGTAGGGTCCAGCATGAGTCAAACTCGGAACAAAAGAAATTTCTCAGTCCAATTAAGCTCGTTTATACTGAAGCGTATTAGGGACACGGTGAAAAAAAATGTGTCTGTACTTTTTTTTTTCTTTACTGTGGCCCTAATATGCTTCCGCATTATGCACTTCCTATGCAGTAAACAAAAATATAATTTCAGTTATGAAGTTAAAAGCCTGTCCCGAAGTCCGAAGAGACGCCACAAAAAAAAAAAAAAAGTCGTGCACTGATTGGATGCTAATGTATCCTAGTTTGCATAGGCAGACGAAAAATGTTAAGATGGACTCATGGGTAAATACACATTACTATTTAATTTTGTTGCACTTTAGATTAAATTAAGTAAGCAAGTTTGTTTGTGAGAATAACTTATGCTATAGCATACACGTATATGGGGTGCCTTGAACAATTAAAATCTATTAGATACAAAAAAAAAAAAAACTCCTACACCATCAATATAAAGTGAGGCAACTGCAAGAACTTTAAATACTTTGTTACTGATCTTTGTTGTTATAGATATTTAACGTTAGGAATAAATATGGAGAATAAGGATACTATCTCAAATTTAATATTTTGTTTTTCTCATTCATATGCAACGGATATTCGACCGCCTTAATAGCAGTAGCGCATAAAACCAAACGCTTCTTATCCAGCGCTTTTAAACGTGCACTCCAGAATCCCAGCAATATTCTCAACAGGAAAAAAATGTCACATTTACGCATCGTCAAGAAGCAATTTTAGGTCCAATCATTTTTGTTATTTGCTTTTTATTATGCAAAACGCGTTCATTAAAATACATATACGTCTATGATTTTATTTTTTTAAGAATTGCTTTGGGGGTGAGGGCATCTTCTGAATACACCGACCGAGATTCTACCTTGCGTTGCTTTCTTCTGCCAGTTTACCACAATGTTTCGTTACTTCTTCTTCCTTTATCATTTTTTCATTATACAGTACTTTGTTTTTTTTCTTATAGAACAGTGCTGACACCTGTTCACTGAAACGACTGAAACCGAGTCTTCATCCCTCACTCCCTCAAATTGGGACTTCAGTGTTTTTGGATCCTCTCCTTGTATATATGAATATTTCAGGGAAAATGTAAATAAATACATAAGCAATACGCAAAAAATAAAAGTAATGATAAATGTGACAATATATCAAGAGAGGGACATTAGATCTGAACGTAATAAATGCATCTAAACACCCATCCATTTTCCAACCCGCTGAATCAGAACACAGGGTCACGGGGTCTACTGGAGCCAATCCCAGCCAACACAGGGCGCAAGGCAGGAACCAATTCCAGGCAGGGCGCCAAACTACTGCAGGACACACACACACACACACACGCCAAGCACACAAACTAGGGACAATGTAGAATCGCCAATGCACCTAACCTGCATGTCTTTGGACTGTGGGAGGAAACCGGAGCACCCGGAGGAACGGGTGTAATAAATACATGTGCCACAGAATATGTTTCTTGTTTGTTTATTTTTTAATTCACTTATTTAATTTTGTCTGTAATTTTCCTCCAAAGGCTGCCAGAAAAATAGGGCTTGAATTTAAAGCTCTTACTTTCAGTCTTTCATGCCCCTGAGTCTGCATGGGCACGTAGGTTACATGAGTGAAAGCAAAGCAGCTTTGCGTGAGTTTGAACGCATGCATGAATGGGTCCTGGGATGAAGTGGTCCCCTGTCCTATACTGCTTCTTTCCTTGCACCCAGTGCTGACTGGATGTGCTCCCCATTACCTCCCGACTCCAAATTTGAATTTGAGAATGTTGTGTTAAAAAGTGGCTTTGAGAATTATGTGTTGCAATACTCTTGAAAGCCATTCACTTGAGACACCCTCATTTACAAGGATAGCGCCGCTCAATGCACAACCATCTCAGAAAAGCTGCCAAAGTTTATAACCTCAGCATCTGGATGTCTGCAAGTGTCCTCCAAATCACATAGAATTAACGACTTGACTTATTCTTTATCTGCAGTGGGCTGGCGCTCTGCCCGGGATTTGCTCATGCCTTGCGCCCTATGCTAGCTGGGATTGGCTCCAGCAGACCCCCGTGACCCTGTGTTAGGATATAGCAAGTTGGACAATGACTGACTGACTGACTTATTCTTTACTGATAATATCTGCCTGTCTTTGATTAAATCAAGCATGTTCCCTCATTTCCTTTTAGTCATGTATCTCCTCTCTGGACTACCGAGAGCACAGACAGTTCGTGCTACAAGCCTCTCTTCTGGCTTCATATTAGAAAAGTCACATCAACAGAAACAGTCATGTATCCCCTGCATTTTTCTTGAAAAAATGGAGTTTTGGAATCGGGTGCTCTTTGTTGGGGGAAAGATGTTGCAGTTCATGAAGGCATCTGCACTTTATTGTGTAGCATGCACTCTACCACCAGGAAAAGGCCAATTGATTACAAGAAGGAATGATGTGTAGCGTGAGCCTGGCATAATGGTGCTCTGTAATGTAAATCACAGATTGAAGTGCTCACAAAAACATTTCTTTTTCTCCTCCTCCATTTCTAGGTAGGTCATATTGAAGGAGATTTAACTAGTTTGGGCTCTTTCCCAGTCAGCCGTGTCCAGAGTATGTCAGAATAGCCACTGGAGCATGAAAGGAGATTTTGAGAGATGTTTATTCATCATTACTGGACAATAATGTGGGATTTAAACCAGCACCTCTCAGAATATCGATGTGTCAACTAATTGCTGATCATTAAGGGACCAGCAGCTGGGAAAACCAGCAAAAACCTTCCACGGTCTCATAAAAGACAACTTCATGACAAGGAAGATGACGAGCCATGCATAGTTTGAAGTGAGCTCTACGTACGGTATGACCTACGACGGTTTCCATTTGTCACCCCTTCAAGGATTATGTTAGTAGCATGGAGAAGTAAACTTCTGTGAGACTTTGTCTAGGTCTGCTTAAGGACTGATTTGGCCGGACACTGCCCCCTTCTCTCCAGAGATTGTGACAAATAGGTTAAAGGAGACATTGGCCCTTTTAGAATTTGGAAATTCTGCAGGTCAAAGCTACCTATATAAGAAACTCTCAACCCATGTACAGGAAGGGGGCAGGAACGTAAAAGTGTCCAGAAGAGCTTTCTCTTTTTATACTGTACAAAGACACTAGAGAATGAATGTCGTGTTCACGTCTGCTGAATTAAACCTGACTGCAGGGAAATATCTCCACAGTTCTTAAAAAAACACTCCAGTGAACTATGGGTGAAAACACTTTTCAACTGTCCCTACTGTATTCCTTAAGCCGATGTCACCATACCACTTTCCTGTTGTGGACTTCATTTATATAATAAGAAAATGTTATCTTGTCATGGACAGCCACTGAGCAAGCTCCTTTGGGTAGTAAGGCACCCCGAGCACCCCGCTCATAGGGCTCTGTGACTCACTACAGCAAAACCAGTCTGATTTGACTTAATGGTGTCGAGTTGCCGGACATAGAGGTGGGCTCGTGTGTGTGCCAGACACGATGGAGAGGGAGAACTGAACTGGAACTGGAATGTTTGCAATTCCCACAAACGGGGAAGAAGAGCAATGGCTACAAGAAAGGTTTGGACTGCACAAACAGAGGAGCAGTTCATTGGACTTTGGGGCCGACAAGAGTTTGGCTGAGACTGTGGCTGAACTCAGCATGTCCGGTAAGTGCCTGTTTAGTCTCAAGGCTAACCATTGAAGTTGTCTCTGATCGTCTGTCAAAATGAGACAAAGTTGCGATACTTTTGTGGCGTAAATAGGACACTTGGAGTTGTAATAAAAATGCTTTATGTATGGGAATCATGCCATCAGTCACTCCCGGCGATTCCTAGTTGTATAATCACTGTCAGAGATTGCAAGATTCAGCAGTTGCCATCATTAAATATGACAGGCCCTCTAACTCTAATTCATTTCAGCTCAAGTAGGGTGATCTCAACTTTACTAGGCTGGATTTATATGGGGACACCTGAGCGATCCGTGTGTTTGACTGGATCTGCAGTCGGGGCACACACAGACCCCCTTTCATCTCTATCATTTATCGAACCATCTAGTTCTACATTTGAAATCTGTGTTCTACTATCAGGTCCGGCAAAACTACCCTCTTTAAATTTAGCCTCAGACAAACCCGCAAACGTTTGTCAAAAGTAATTTAAACAGGTTCTACCAGTTGATGGGACTTTGACAGACTTCTTCATTGTAGCAAACTAAATATGAAACAATAGTAGGAGCACTTCATCTTGATCCACAAAGCTGGTCTGATGCTATTTTTGGCACCAAGCTGTAATGTTTTTTCTAGCTGGCCATTCTTTCTGAACCCAAATATCAATTCTTGGCTCTGTTGTCCTCTTTCCAGAGAAAATCAGGGAATTGTGTGTATACTGACTGCAGACTCGGTAAGATACACGCAGAAATTCCAGGTCTCCACACAAACCAATGGTGCTCAAAGTAGTTAAAATAATGCTTGCTTTAAAAACAGATTTCAGTATTCGGAAATATTAAAATTCAAACAAAGCATCCTTAAAATAAAATATTGATGTTTAGTTATAGTGTGAAAACAATACAAAAATAATAACCAATTAACAGCTAAAAATATGTTTTGTGATGGGGAATTCAGCACCCAAAAACTTTTAAAAACACATGAAACAATTAAGACACTTTTTTTCAAATTATACCTGAGAAGTTCAAAGAAAACCCTAAAGCTGAAATCGTTTGTTGTCACTTTTTAAATCAAGCACTCTGAAAGTTGTCCTCCAGAATCTCAGGGAATTGCTGTCCAGGCAAAATAATGACACATTCCACTCTTCTTGACAAAAAGTAAATTTGAATCAGGTTATTTATTTACTTTAAGTTTTAATAAGTAATAAATGTTCAGTAAAAGCCTATAAACCTATATGAAGTATGATGTTTTACCAATTTGTTTGGTGGGCAAATGTTTTTTGGATACGGGTCAAGATGTCCACCCAAAGTCACCTACTGATCTTTTACCTTGCGTTGCTTTATGTTATTTGATGATATAGTTTTATTTCTTCTCCTTCCATTCTCTATTACCCTTTTTTGTTTTTCCTTTTAAAACACTCAGTGTCACCTGTTTACTGATACAATCTGAAACTGAGTCTTCATCCCTCATCGCCTCGAATTTGTCTTTAGTTTTTTCGAAACCTCTATTAACGTCTGATGCACTGAAGACAAAAAAGAGCAGGAGTAACTGGCACAGCCTGAGAGCAAACTCTAAATTAGTTACTTAGTTATGTCATGGCACCTGTGCACATGTGGGCCAGCCATCCATACATCATCCTCCATACATGTATTCCTACAGGTGAAAGCAAAGATTACTAGAAGGTCTTTCGATTTTCTGGCACACATTGTTTTTTTTTTTGACGCGGCTGGTGTGAATTAACAGGAGGTTCCATTTTGTCACGTGATTATTTTTTGACGCGCGACTGTTTTTAAACATGTTCCTATTGTTTGTATTGGGTTCTATTTTTGCCATGCGACCGATTTTTTATGCATCCCTATTGTTTGTATTAAATTCTGTTCTGTTGCGCAAATCTCTTTCAGGCGTGACAACAGAAGCGGCTTCCATGCTATAGAGCGCACCACAGCTGATGAGGGAGGACAGGCCTGTCAGGACGGGGCTTAAAAAACCAATCTCAAGTGTGAAGCTCCGACGTCTCTTCCTTTCGTCTTTTGAAAAAGTCCAGGAGCTCTGTGGGATTACTGCAGAATGGCACTGCTTTGCTTCAACGCTATGTTTACCAGAAATATTCATTTGAGACATTAGAAGTTTAAAGAAAAATTTATTGAATCCAAGTCGTTAGCTTAAAAGTACGGAAGCTATTAGAGCCATGGTGAAAAAAAAAAATTCGGACACAGTGAAGAAAAAAAGAACTATATGCTGAGAATAAAGTCGTCATGTTGACTTTATTCTCGACATTTCAACTTTAATCTCGACGTTTATAACGAGAATAAAGTCAACATGTTGACTTTATCCGCGACATTTCCACTTTATTCTCGCTGTTTATGTCGAGATTAAAGTCGACATTTCCACTTTATTCTCGTAGTTTATTTTGTCAGTAGAGTGTTGTAAATGAAACTTAATCTTAAAATGAATGTTTAATTTACTAGATTTTCTCAAACTCCATCATAAATAATGTAGCACATTAAATGCTTTGTATTAAGTGTTCCTTGGCCAAGTTGTTAATCGCTACTCACTTCTTAAACTGACTTCCTCTTGCACTGAGGAGGTGCCGGCAGCGATTGACACACAGAATACATTCACTTCATGATATTCCTGCTCTTTGAACATTTAGAATGCTAAGATAAATACTTGATATCATTTTCATGATGAAACTGCCTCTAAAAACACTTTCCTGTAAAGATGAGTGTACATGTAGAAAAGAGTTGAAAATCTCATACTGACCTTTAAGTATTTGACACTCTTGATATCACTGATAATTTCTGTATTATCTATATCAAGTATTTATTATTTACTTATTATATTGAATATCTATTGACTCATTAACATGCCTTCCAATGAGGAAGCAGAGCTTGGGGACTCAGAGGTGGGCTCCCCCATCTCTGGGACTGAGGTCACCGAGGTGGTCAAAAAACTCCTTGGTGGCAGGGCCCCGGGGGTGGATGAGATACGCCCGGAGTTCCTCAAGGCTCTGGATGTTGTAGGACTGTCTTGGTTGACACGCCTCTGCAACATCGCATGGACATCAGGGACAGTGCCTCTGGATTGGCAGACCGGGGTGGTGGTCCCCCTCTTTAAGAAGGGGGATTGGAGGGTGTGTTCCAACTACAGAGGGATCACACTCCTCAGCCTCCCTGGAAAAGTCTATTCAGGGGGTCCTGGAGAGGAGGGTCCGTCGGATAGTCGAGCCTCGGATTCAGGAGGAACAGTGTGGTTTTCGTCCTGGTCGCGGAACAGTGGACCAGCTCTACACCCTTAGCAGGGTCCTGGAGGGTGCATGGGAGTTTGCCCAACCAGTCTACATGTGTTTTGTGGACTTGGAAAAGCCATTCGACCGTGTCCCTCTGGGAATCCTGTGGGGGCTACTCCGAGAGTATGGGGTACCGGACCCCTTGATAAGGGCTGTTCGGTCCCTGTACGATCGTTGCCAGAGCCTGGTCCGCATTGCCGGCAGTAAGTCAAACCCATTTCCAGTGAGAGTTGGACTCCGCCAGGGCTGCCCTTTGTCATCGATTCTGTTCATAACTTTTATGGACAAAATTTCTAGGTGCAGCCAGGGCGTTGAGGGGGTCCGGTTTGGTGGGCTCAGGATTGGGTCACTGCTTTTTGCAGATGATGTTGTCCTGTTTGCTTCATCAGGCCGTGATCTTCAGCTCTCTCTGGATCGGTTCGCAGCTGAGTGTGAAGCGGCTGGGATGAGAATCAGCACCTCCAAATCCGAGACCATGGTCCTCAGCCGGAAAAGGGTGGAGTGCCCTCTCAGGGTTGGTAGCGAGATCCTGCCCCAAGTGGAGGAGTTCAAGTATCTCGGGGTCTTGTTCACGAGTGAGGGAAGAATGGAGCGTGAGATCGACAGGCGGATCGGTGCGGCATCCGCAATAATGCAGGCGCTGCATCGGTCTGTCGTGGTGAAAAAGGAGCTGAGCCACAAGGCGAAGCTCTCAATTTACCAGTCGATCTATGTGCCTACCCTCACCTATGGTCATGAGCTATGGATAGTGACCGAAAGAACGAGATCGCGAATACAAGCGGCTGAAATGAGTTTCATCCGCAGGGTGTCTGGGCTTTCCCTTAAAGATAGGGTGAGAAGCTCAGTCATCCGGCAGGGGCTCAGAGTAGAGCCGCTGCTCCTCCGCATCGAGAGGAGTCAGATGAGGCGGCTCGGGCATCTGATCAGGATGCCTCCTGGACGCCTCCCTGGTGAGGTGTTCCGGGCACGTCTAACCGGGAGGAGGCCCCAGGGAAGACCCAGGACACGTTGGAGGGACTATGTCTCCCGGCTGGCCTGGGAACGCCTTGGGATTCTCCTGGAAGAGCTAGAAGAAGTGGCCGGGGAGAGGGAAGTCTGGGCATCTCTTCTCAAGCTGCTGCCCCCGCGACCCGACCTCGGATAAGCGGGAGACAATGGATGGATGGATCTATTGACTGTATTCATGTATCTAGATTGCAAATACCATACATTGCATCAATGTTCATATTGCTAACTTCACGTCAATAATGCTGCTACTTCTTTGTCTTGTCTTCGCACAATGTCTTGTCTTGTTTGTGTTTTAATTTAAAATTTAATTTAAAATTTATTTTTAATTTATTATTTGCACTTCATGTTGTTACACTGTGCACCCTGAATTTCGCAATTTTGTCTATCAGTATACTTGTATATGGTTGAGATGACAATAAAGTTCACTTTGTATTGTATTAAACATGCACGGTGGTGTGGCAGTAGTGCTGCTCCCTCGCAGTAAGGGGTCCCCAGGTGTACATTCAGTGTAGAGAACATTATGGCTGGTGTGACGAGGCTCCAAGAAACTGGATGTATGAATGGGTATCGCACAGGTTTAACTGAAATATTGTGTAAATGTTGGGTTTGTGATCTGGTGGTCAGAGACACGAACACAGAATTCAATGGATGCTCTTTTGAGCGGGCTTTCTTTATTGCATACGTGCTATCTCTATTTGACGTACAGAAACCTCAGTTATTATCCTTCCTTTTTCTTTCTCCACATAACCAATCACCACACGATAAACATTCAACCTCCACGCCACCGTGCCCCCCACATGTTTAATACATGCTTTAATGCATTTCATCATGAAAATGATATGAAGTATTTATCTTAGCATTCTAAATGTTCAGGGAGCAGGAATAACATGAAATCAATGTATTCTGTGTGGTGATCACTGCCTGCGCCTCCTCTTAGTGCAGAGGAAGTCAGTTTAAGAAGCACATAGCGATTAACCTGGCTCAGGGAACATTTAACACAAAGCATTTAATGTGCTACATTAACTTATGACGGGGTTTAAGAAAATCTAGTAAATTAAATATTCATTTTAAGATGAATTTTAGTTTACGATGCTCTACTTTAATGGCAAACTACGAGAATAAAGTCAACATGTCAACTTTAATCTCAACATAAATGGGAAGAATAAAGTAGACATGTCGAGAATAAAGTCAACATGTCGACTTTATTCTCGACATATAGTTTTTTTTCTTCACTGTGGCCCTAATACGCTTCCATTCATTTACCTGTAAAAAAAAGGTTTAGTGAAATTTTTAAAAAGGAGCAAATCACAAAATTCAGAAAAGAATTATTACACACAAAGGAAAGGCCCATTTTCTGTTTTATTACAGTCTTAGCTTTCTCCTGTTAAACTTCTGTTAGTTTTTATACTTAAAGGCTGTTACTTTTCTAAGGCAAACTTACATAGGTTTCACCTTAGTACCGTTGAATACATTCATTATGTTCAATACGTTCTGTACAGTTTGAAACTGTTTGCCCTCCATGCATTACCAACCGCAAGACAGATCTTAAACTAAATCACTCTGTAGTCAGAATGATAAGAAATATTTAGAATATGCCAGTTTAGCTTAACCTCCCATTGACTATGCAATAATATACAGACAAACATATAACATAACTAAGAAAACACTTATATCAACTTAACATAACCAGACAAATGGCTCTTACAAATAGTTTGGGTGTAGCAATACCTGGAGGTAAAGTAGGTGGGTGCAGCTAAAGCATTTGAAGAGTCCTTCGATTACACACCTCCCCTGGCTGATGAAGTCCATTGCCTCGGGTGCCGGCTGGCTCGGATTGAACCCTGGGCTTTGGTCGGCTCACAGGGATCTGGGTAAAACAGTGTGGCATGCAGGTTGTCTGAAACGCTTAGTGAGTATAGTGAGGCAGAGTCGGGAGGTGTGTATGAGTGGTAAATGGGGTACAGCAAGTGGGAGCATGTGAACATTTGAGCATCAGGTGGAAACAGCACTGAAGAAACCAAAGGGCCAACTCACCATCAATCGGTGGCGTAAAGAAGTAATTTCATTCTTGCGTCTCTTGCACCCTCTAAGTCATATATATCAAATAAAACACTAAAGTCTGTGTGCCCAGGCCCTCTGAGCAATCTGATTGATCAGTCTGGCCGTGGTGACGCGAGAAAAGAGGAAGTGTGAGTGCGAGACACACAAAGAGGAGAAACGGCATGGGATGCATCCAGAGGCAGTTGGCTTCAGAGGACAAGCGGTGAGAAAGCCGCCTTGAAAATAATGACAGAGTCTGAGAAGCAGACTTTAAGGGAAAGTGCTCAAGAAACAGACCATCAGTGAAAAAATGTTCTCACACTTGCGAATACCGAAGAAGAAGAAAGTATGCGTGTAGGGCAAGAGACAACAAATATTTTAAAATTATGTGGCTAGTATACAGTATATATAAATATAAAAAATACACATATACAAAAAATATATCTATAAAATACATCTATATAAAATACTTAAACTATATACATATACTATATATATATATATTTATGTATATTAGATTACCCAGAGGACAGAAGGGCGTTCCACCCAGGACGGAGATGGATCCCTTACCCGGGTGGGATGCCATAACGAAAGGCTGAACTTAAAGCGGGCAATGCCCAGCCAGAATCAGAATATCTTTATTGTCATTGTAACAAATACAATGAAATTAGATGTAATCCCTGGGGTGTTGTATAAATAAATATAATTACAAAAGGATAAAAAGAAATATATCATGATTGTACATGAACACTATTGCACAAGATGTCATCTATTACACTGCTGCATTGGAGGTGATTAGGTGGCATTCAGTGCAGCAACAGGGTAGAAACTGTTATTCAGTCTATTAGTCTTGGTTTTGATGCTCCTGTATCTTTTGCCTGATGGCAACAGTTGGAACATGTCATCGCGGGGTGTGAGGAGTCTTTTAAGATATTTTCCGCTTTCCTGAGGCAGCGAGAGCTGTGCTGTTCATCCAGAGGGTAAAGAACAGCCGATGATCTGCTGATCTTTGAATCCTCTGAAGTGTTTTCCTCTGCGCTGTTGTGCAGCTGGAAAATCACACACAGGGACAGTAGCACAGGATACTCTCGACAGAACAGCGATAGAAGGACACCAGCAGTTTTTGGGGGATGTTACTTTTCCTGAGGACTCTCGGGAAATAAAGTCTCTGCTGAGCCTTCTTCGCCAGCTTAGCTGTATTCACACCCCAGGACAGGTCTTCCATGATGTGGACTCCCAGGAAGCGGAAGTCTGACACCCTCTCCACACAGTCCCCTCTGATGTAAAGTGGTTTGATTTCCATTTTCTTTTTCCTGAGGTCCACAATGAGCTCCTTGATCATAATTGTGTTCAGGAGCAGGTTGTTGTCAGTGCACCATGCTGTCAGCCACTCCACTTCGTCCCTGTAGGCAGACTCATCCTCCCTAGAGATGATCTCTACCACAGTGATGTTGTCTGGAGATTTGACGATGGTGTTGCTGTGATGGTGGGGGTGCAGTCATGTGTGTACAGCATGAAGAGCAGGGGGTTCAGCACACAGCCCTGAGGAGAGCCGGTGCTGATGCTGATGGCCAAGGAGGTGTGCGGTCTGTCAGGAAGTCTTTAATCCATATACAGGTGGGATATGGGTGTCCCAGGGCTAGCAGCTTCCATACCAATCTGTGAGGGAGGATGGTGTTAAAAGCAGAGCTAAAATCAATAAAGAGGAGACGTGTGTAGCTCCCCTGGTGCTCCAGATGGGGCAGGGTAGCATGGAGAGCAGCAGCAACAACGTCCTCAGTAGACCTGTTAGCGCTGTAAGAAAATTGGTGTGCATCAAAAGTGGGAGGGATGAAGGACATGATATGACTCCAGTCCAGTCTCTCAAAACACTTCATCAACACCAGGGTGAGCGCTACTGGCCGATAGTCATTTAGACAGGTTATGGGTGATTTTTTTTGGTAAAGAGAGTAAGATGGAGGATTTCAGACAGTGAGAAACTGAGGCCTGGGACAGTGACAGGTTAAAGATCTTTGTAAAGACCCCAGCCAGCTGCTCTGCACAGCTCCTCAGCACACGTCCAGGGACACCATCGGGACCTGCTGCCTTCCTAGGACTGACTGCCTGGAGCAAGCATCTCACCTCATGTTCCTCCACCCTAAGGGAAGGGGTGATGTTGTCGTGAGCTGCTGTTGCGTGTGTAACTGCTGCCTCTGGTAGTTCCACCTCAAAGCGAGCAAAGAAATGGTTCAGCTCCTCTGCCATTGAGGTGTCACCTTCAGCAGCTCCATAACTGGTCCTGTAGTTGGTGAAGTGCTTGACTCCTTGCCAAACCTGCCTGCTGTTATTACTGTCCAGGTGCTCCTCAATCCTTCTCCTGTAGTCCCTCTTAGCCTTTCTGATGCCTTTCTCCAGGCTTGACTGTGTCATGTTGTAGAGAGCCAGGACACCTTATGACTCCCATCCTCAGTGGGATGCCCAAAGGCTACAGGAATCAGTAAAAGAGGACAGCAGGGAGCAGTTCATCCCCCACTATAATAGGTGGCAGTGTCCATCATACAGAGTTCCAGTTTGGACACCTGCAGGGCTGCATGGGAGTTGGATTCTGTAAGTGCAGCCCTGTAGGGGTTTCTGGTGGATGATAGAGTGCGCTGCTGGGGGAGGACTTCCCTGGCTTTCTTATGGCCTAGAAGTGCTTCCAGCTGGCCATGTCACATAACCAGAAGTGCTCCCAGGTCCAGTATAAAAAGGAGCCCATTTGATGAGTCAGAGTCAGGAGGCAATGGGCTACGCTCTTGGAGGAGAGAAGGAAAGAGGAGAGAGAAGAGAGAAGGGGAAAGAACTTAAAGGCTATATACTGGGTGTAATTATAATTGTATTGAGCTGTCTGGATTAAAAATCCTTACATTTGCCCCCCAAGGGTAGTGTTATGTCTAGGGGTGTCTGGGGTGGCACCCCCTTCTATTCACTATTCACATATCTATTAGCTGCTTCTTACACCTGAGAGGATGAGGCGGATGTTTCCCGACTGGCTGCCCAAACAGAAGTGTTACCTGGTAGGTAACCACCTAATAATCAGATTGTAATTCAGACTTAAAAAAAATAAAAATATACAGTATATATACAGTATATACTGTATATATATATATATATATATATATATATATATATATATATATGGAAGAGAAGGTCTGTGATACGGTTTGCATATTTGCAGCTGGAGATCCACAAAGGGAGAAAAAATGAATCACGTATCATAAAGTAGTTTTTATTCCTGAGCTTTCAACCCCTACCAGGGGTCTTCATCAGAGGAATAATGCTTAGACTTACAAGAATCAAAGGCAATATATAGCAACATATTAAGTGTGGGGGGGGGGGGGGGGGGAGGTGACTAAGTCAGTATGATCAAGGGGGGGGGGGGGAGTTTGTATAGTTTATTTATTATGTACATGTTCTTCTTAAGTTAGCATATGCTGGATTTATGTCCAAGTGTCTGTTGATGGCGTTTTCATTTGATAGCCAAGACTCGGCCAACTCTCTGGCACTTTTAGTACTGGCCTTAAATTTTACTTTTACATTGTCCCAGTTGAATGTATGTCCTGTCGATTTAGTATGTGCATAGATCAATGATAGTGCGTCCTTTCTTCTGACGGCGTTGCGATGTTCCTGTACACGTGTTGAGATTCTTTTTGAAGTTTGTCCTATGTATGAGCAAGAATTGCATGGGATACTATAAACTGCGTTTCGTGTTTCTGCTGTCGATTTCTTGTTTTTGGCATTAAAGAGGACTGTGCGCAGATTGTTCATGAGTTTGTGTGCTATTCTGACGCCCCACTTGGTCAGGATGCGCGCTGTACCTTCTGACACCTTGTGGTGATAAGGGAGTGAGTGCCAGGTGGGGTGGGGGTTCTGATTTAAGTCAATTGTTAGCTGATTTATTTGGTGTCTCCTGTGTAAGCTACGATTAATGAATGTTTTTGAGTATCCGTTTGAGGTGAAAAGGTGGAAGAGATAGCGTCTCTCATTAATTTTTGTTTCCTTAGTATTACAATGAGTGTGGACTCGTCTGAATAGGGTTTTCACACAGCTCCGTTTATGAGATACCGGGTGGTTGCTGGTGAAGTGTAAAATCTTGTCTGCGTAGCATTCTTTGCAGTAAACACTTGTGATCAGGGTGGCGTCACTATTTCTTTTGATGTAGATGTCCAGGAAGCTGATGTGTCGGTTCATTTCATTTTCCATTGTGAACTGGATTGCAGGGAATATTGTGTTGATATGATTGTAGAACTCGTTCAGCTGATCCTTTTTTAGTATGACGAATGTGTCGTCTACATAGCGTATCCAAATTTTGGCTGTGATCTGGGATAAAGCCATGTTTTCAAATCGCTGCATTACCAGTTCCGCTAGGAGTCCTGATAACGGCGATCCCATTGGTATGCCTTCTTTCTGAGTGTAATACTTGCCGTTGAAATGAAAGTGAGTTTTTTGGCAAAGTTTTTTTGGGTCGTCAGAATAGCACATAAACCCACCAACAATCTGCGCATGGTCCTCTTTAATGCCAAAAACAAGAAATCGACAGCAGAAACACGAAACGCAGTTTATAGTATCCAATGCAATTCTTGCTCAGCGGTATACATAGGACAAACTTCAAAAAGAATCTCAACACGTGTACAGGAACATCGCAACGCCGTCAGAAGAAAGGACACACTATCATTGATCTATGCACATACTAAATCAACAGGACACACATTCAACTGGGACAATGTAAAAGTAAAATTTAAGGCCAATACTAAAAGTGCCAGAGAGTTGGCCGAGTCTTGGCTATCAAATGAAAACGCCATCAACAGACACTTGGACATAAATCCAGCATATGCTAACTTAAGAAGAACATGTACATAATAAATAAACTATACAACCCCCCCCCCCCCCCGATCATACTGACTTAGTCACCTACCCCCCCCCCCACCCCCCCCCACCCCACTTAATGTGTTGCTATATTTTGCCTTTGATTCTTGTAAGTCTAAGCATTATCCTCTGATGAAGACCCCTGGTAGGGGTTGAAAGCTAAGGAATAAAAACTACTTTATGATACGTGATTCATTTTTTCTCCCTGTGTGGATCTCCAGCTGCAAATATATACATATATATATATATATATCCATCCATTATCCAACCCGCTGAATCCGAACACAGGGTCACGGGGGTCTGCTGGAGCCAATCCCAGCCAACACAGGGCAGGAACCAATCCTGGGCAGGGTGCCAACCCACCGTAGGACACACACAAAGACACCCACACACCAAGCACACACTAGGGCCAATTTAGAATCGCCAATCCACCTAACCTGCATGTCTTTGGACTGTGGGAGGAAACCGGAGCGCCCGGAGGAAACCCACGCAGACACGGGGAGAACATGCAAACTCCACGCAGGGAGGACCCGGGAAGCGAACCCAGGTCCCCAGATCACCCAACTGCGAGGCAGCAGCGCTACCCACTGCGCCACCGTCCCGCCCTATATATATATATATATATATATATAGATATATATATAAATATATATATATATATATATATATATATATATATATATGTATATATCTATATATATATATATATATATATATATATATATATATATATATATATGTATATATATATATATATATATATATTGTTTGGTCAGAGACATTCACACCAGTGGCCTGCTGGAGGTCATTTTATAGGGCTCTGGCAGTGTTCATCCTGTTCTTCCTTGCCCAAAGGAGCAGATACCGGTCCTGCTGAAGAGTTAAGGACCTTCTACGGCCCTGTCCAGCCCTTCCAGAAGTAACTGCCTGTCTCCTGGAATCTCCTCCATGCCAGTGAGACTGTGCTGGGAGACACAACATACCTTCTGGCAATGGCACATATTCATGTGCCATCCTGAAGAAGTTGGACTACCTGTGCAAACTCTGTAGGGTCCAGGTATCGCCTCATGCTACCAGTAATGACACTGACCATAGCCAAATGCAAAACTAGTGAATAAACAGAAAAGATGATGAGGGAAAAGTGTCAGTGGCCTTCACCTGTTAAACCATTCCTGTTTTGGGGGTTGTCTCATTGTTGCCCCTCTAGTGCAGCTGTTGTTAATTTCATTAACACCAAAGCAGCTGAAACTGATTAACAATCCCCTCTCTCTATATATATCTCTCTATTATATAAAAAAAAATCCTTGGAGAGAAACACTAGGGTGTCGAGACATGATCTTCATGTTAAGATCACGGAAGACACTTAAAAGATCCGAGAGATGAAAGAAAATGGCCACGGAGCGTCTCGCGGGGACCTTAAACATGAGACATTGTGCCAAGAGATTGACCCAGGACTGTCTTGTGAGGACGTAGAACATGAGATTCTTGCAAGACACGCCCTACTTACAATCAATATCATATAAGACAATGGGGCAGCAAAACATTCAGTCATGTGAAGGATTTGAGCACACACAGATCCAGGGTCTCAGCGCATATAAAGCGTATAAGGACAATACGTTACAAATGAAATGTCGATGACTAAGCGAAGAAGAAAGCAGCACGGAGAGAAAAAGAGCAAAAAAGAAGAAATAATCTAGGTGCAAATTCAGAAAATAAGGAAAGTAATTATCAGCCGGTAACAAGTGCAACTGAAACAAAGCATGTCCAATCGGGCTCAGAATTAAAAGACAGAGTGAAAGACAAAGTAGAACTTCATAATGACGTTCACAAACGTTGGCGCTATACACATGCGGAGAAAGGTACAGAATATGAAAGTAGGAAAATTAGAAAGTTTAAAAAAAGAAAGTAAAGATTGCAGTAGCACAAACAAACAGAAATTATTACTCAAAAAAGGGAAAATAATCACAACGGACCAGGTGACACTAAAAACAAGCAAGACAAAGCGAGATCAGAAATAAAAGACAAAGAGTAGAAAACAAAGTAAAACATCATAAAGAGGTTAAAAAACAAGGAGGCCAAACCTGCAGAGCAGGTTAGAGATAATGAAAACTGGAATTCAAAAGACTCAAAAAAACGTAGGTGCTTTACACATGCTGAGCAAGATACAGAATATGAAAGCAGAATAAAACGACAGTGTCAAAAAAAAAGTAAACATCGCATTAGCGCAAAAAAAGAGAAATTATTACTCGGAGAAATAACGAAAAGGTGAATAGAGAGCGAATATATGGACACAGGTGATACAGTGGTGTGAAAAACTATTTGCCCCCTTCCTGATTTCTTATTCTTTTGCATGTTTGTCACACAAAATGTTTCTGATCATCAAACACATTTAACCATTAGTCAAATATAACACAAGTAAACACAAAATGCAGTTTGTAAATGGTGGTTTTTATTATTTAGGGAGAAAAAAAAATCCAAACCTACATGGCCCTGTGTGAAAAAGTAATTGCCCCCTGAACCTAATAACTGGTTGGGCCACCCTTAGCAGCAATAACTACAATCAACCGTTTGCGATAACTTGCAATGAGTCTTTTACAGTGCTCTGGAGGAATTTTGGCCCACTCATCTTTGCAAAATTGTTGTAATTCAGCTTTATTTGAGGGTTTTCTAGCATGAACCGCCTTTTTAAGGTCATGCCATAGCATTTCAATTGGATTCAGTTCAGGACTTTGACTAGGCCACTCCAAAGTCTTCATTTTGTTTTTCTTCAGCCATTCAGAGGTGGATTTGCTGGTGTGTTTTGGGTCATTGTCCTGTTGCAGCACCCAAGATCGCTTCAGCTTGAGTTGACGAACAGATGGCCCGGACATTCTCCTTCAGGATTTTTTGGTAGACAGTAGAATTCATGGTTCCATCTATCACAGCAAGCCTTCCAGGTCCTGAAGCAGCAAAACAACCCCCAGACCATCACACTACCACCACCATATTTTACTGTTGGTATGATGTTCTTTTTCTGAAATGCTGTGTTCCTTTTACGCCAGATGTAACGGGACATTTGCCTTCCAAAAAGTTCAACTTTTGTCTCATCAGTCCACAAGGTATTTTCCCAAAAGTCTTGGCAATCATTGAGATGTTTCTTAGCAAAATTGAGACGAGCCCTAATGTTCTTTTTGCTTAACAGTGGTTTGCGTCTTGGAAATCTGCCATGCAGGCCGTTTTTGCCCAGTCTCTTTCTTATGGTGGAGTCGTGAACACTGACCTTAATTGAGGCAAGTGAGGCCTGCAGTTCTTTAGACGTTGTCCTGGGGTCTTTTGTGACCTCTCGGATGAGTCGTCTCTGCGCTCTAGGGGTAATTTTGGTCTGCCGGCCACTCCTGGGAAGGTTCACCACTGTTCCATGTTTTTGCCATTTGTGGATAATGGCTCTCACTGTGGTTCGCTGGAGTCCCAAAGCTTTAGAAATGGCTTTATAACCTTTACCAGACTGATAGATCTCAAGTACTTCTGTTCTCATTTGTTCCTGAATTTCTTTGGATCTTGGCATGATGTCTAGCTTTTGAGGTGCTTTTGGTCTACTTCTCTGTGTCAGGCAGCTCCTATTTAAGTGATTTCTTGATTGAAACAGGTGTGGCAGTAATCAGGCCTGGGGGTGGCTACAGAAATTGAACTCAGGTGTGATACACCACAGTTAGGTTATTTTTTAACAAGGGGGCAATTACTTTTTCACACATGGCCATGTACGTTTGGATTTTTTTTCTCCCTAAATAATTAACATCATCATTTAAAAACTGCATTTTGTGTTTACTTGTGTTATATTTGACTAATGGTTAAATGTGTTTGATGATCAGAAACATTTTGTGTGACAAACATGCAAAAGAATAAGAAATCAGGAAGGGGGCAAATAGTTTTTCACACCACTGTATGTCAGAAGTATATAAATATTATAAGGCTTTGAAGTTTAAGTCAGAGAATTTCAAAAACGTGGTTTACCTCAAATGCATTTATTGGTTACTTTGCACAAAAAATGATTAACTGCTGATGATGTCGATCGCTTTGCCTGAGATGAAATTCCAAACAGAGAAACCTAACCATGAATTATGGTAAAAAGTCATTAAACACATGTCTCGCTGACCTCATTTAAAAGATTCAGCATGTTGGGACAAGAAAGATTCCAAATATTGTTTTTACAGAAGTTCTGAAATAAAAGTGAAACTAATGAAATAGCAACAATTCAAAGAAAAAAAAAATCTTAAAGTGTGTAACCAGAAAACCAAACACGGGGAGTTGCGAGCGAAGCGAGCAGGGGGCAAAGCCCCCTAGTATATATATATATATATATATATATATATATATATATATATATATATATATATATATATATATATATATATATATACAGTATATATATATATATATATATATATATATATATATACTGTATATATATATGTGTGTGTGTGTGTGTGTGTTTGTGTGTATGTATAATTTTATGTATTACTTGTTCATTTTTCCGAAGATGCACTGTGCATTTTGCTTAGTATTTTATTGTGAAGGGTCTGCAATATGTATTATATGGGACTAAGTATATCATCTCATGCCCAGCAATGGGGTGGCAAAATTGTACTTTGCTGGAAACAGCAGTGTTTATCATGTCAGCTCTGCACCCTCGTTCTGAGTGAACTTCTAGCTACCAACGAACTAAATATGCAAACATGGGGTTTGGGATGAGGTCTACTCACAAAGACCGCTGCATCTGCATGGCAGTAGTGCTACACACTGTACCACCATGCTACCTAGCTTCAAAATGCTAAGCAATACATATTTTATAATGTTATTATGACATTCAGAAGGGTGTAAGAATAAAAGAGCCTGAATTAAATTATCACTTACTACCCAAACAAATATTTGCATTTTCATCAACTTGTAACTACACTACATATATTAGGTTTATTGTCTCAGACTTGCAAATTAAACACATTGCTTTTCATCATATTCTTTTATATTTTTTTATACATTTTTCTTTAGAAGAAAATAATAAATACAATTTGCAGTTTCTTCAATTATAATATTCATTTGTCCAGTGTTTTAAATAGGCTTTGTAAATGTAATGTATGCAATGTAAATGTTGTGTTATTAATAACACATTTGTATTAATAATTAATATTTTTCATAGTAAGTTAGAATTCTGTTGATGGCTGAAATGAACTTTAATTATGTGTGATATTCTGTTTATAACTTTTGTTAATTTAATTGCTTCTTGTTTGGATCTGTTCAGTGAAAATTTAATATAATTTAAAATTCGTTGTCCCAAGAGGGCATTTTTTACACATCGTATTTACAGAGAACACCATCTACTTGCACAAGAATATAAAAAGGTTACAAAGTGATATAAAATATTGTTAAAGTGTACACATCTCCCTACTATAATTCATCATGGATAGAGCTAATAAACATTCCCAGAGTTATTATTATTATTAATGAATTAAAGAGTTAATATCATTATTATCAATAATAAATAGAATATGGAATGATATAGCAGTGGCACCTTACCGATCTGGTGGCCTAGTTTCAGTTGAGTCTACTCATCATCAATATGGAGATTGCATGCTCTGCTAGTCTCTTTCTGCCTTTTCTCCATGTACACCAATTTCTTTTTCACAGAATAGTTTAACTTGTGACTTCAGGTTGGCCCAGGACAAGTGGTCATTGCTTTGCGGTGAAATGTCACACCAAGAGTTACTTCTTACCTTGTGAATAACTCTGCCAGGACCCCGATAAGTGTTTAAAAGAAAACTACAGGCTCTTTAAATGGGTGGCTGAGGAAGACTGATTTTAAATTTTAACCGATTACATAGGAAATGATGCATCAGTCTGACAGATGGTGATCTAGGAATGTAGATTTCAAACCATACTGTATACTGCATATACAGTATGGAGAACAAAACACTGGTCCACTGTTCCACAGCCAGGACAGACTTCACATTTTACCTCCTGAATCTGATTTTATGGCGTCTCCATTCCAATTTCCTGGTGTTGGATTTCTCAGGGAGCCTATAAAGACTTATTCCTTGGTAAATGAGAACTACCATTGCAGTCTGTCAGCCCCAAGGCACTGTCCCCAACTTCCACCCACCCTGAAGAGGCATGTTAGTCACAATACCTTCATTACGTATATCCAGTGTTTAAGTTTTTTAAATCAGATTCACCTCTACAGACTTCACACTATGTTGCTTTTTAATGACTGCAGTGGCCTTACTTACAGAGATTTACCTGACTGAGAAGGAGATCCTTAATGTCTTCCTTCCATTTCTTGATAATATCCACGATGAAGACCAATGTTTGCTGAGAAGAGCTAAATACCATCTTGCCCACTCTTTCTGAATCATTCAATAATAAACCAGAATCTTTTTAAAGCCAGCTGAAATTCTCCATGAACCTCACCAAACTCCTCCTTCACACCCTGACTTTTGCTTTTTGGCCTTCTGCTACCTTTCAGTGAGTTCTGGAGAATTTCCTGCCTCATTTTTTCAACTTGACACCTCTTATTTTATTTAATCTAGCTCTGCTTATCTCAGTGAGTGTGGCTTAGTAACACAATGGTTAGCATTGGAGTCTCAGACATGCTGCATTTTAATTTAAATATACTGTATGCACTGTGATGGACGGCCAGCAGCACAACCCAGCCGACACACCCAGGACGCTAGATGGTGACTTCCCTGCAGCTTAGTGGTGCCCCGGAATCCTGCAGGGCACTATGGGAGATGGAGTTTGGCTTCACAGCCCTGCTGGGTACCGTGGGTGCTGCCGGGCGACGCTGCAGGGAGACACAGGGATTTTTATTTCCCATATAGCCCGGAGTACTCCCAAGTCATGGGGACGGAAGGACAGAAGTATTTCCGGGCTGAAGAAAATACAAGTCTCCATCTCACCCAGAATTGCTGGTGAATCACATGGACAGAAGGACAGAAGCACTTCCAGGTCAAGGACTATATAAAGGACTAGTGGAGACCCAGCAAGAGAGACGGATTTGGGAGGGAGTGTGACGGAGCTGCTGGGAGGAGAATTGTATTAGTTATTATTGATTTATTGTTTATTGTGATGGTTGTGGTGCTTTGGGGCACAACATAGAGAAAAGTAGAAGTAAAAAATATTCTTAGTACTTTTAACTTGTGTCCGGAGTGTTTGTCTGTTGGGGAAAAGCTGCACAATAGTGCCACCTAGCGTTCACTTTGTGACAGCACTTAAGTTTGGCTGTCTTAGCATCATTCATCTTATATTAGCTTCTGTTCATTGTAGTTTGACACAGCAAAAGGTACATTAGTTCCTGCCTCATCATCCTGGTTTATTTAATTTAACTTTGTTCTTAGCTGTAAACACTTCAATTTACTTACATGTGGTTTAGTAGTGTGTGCATGCATGCTGAATAAGTTACATTCTAGAATCTCATGTTCCATAGGAATATGAAATGTGGTTTGAAAATTATTTTCACACTTCACATAGATTTTTTGTTAGGGGCTGCCAGGTTGGCAAGATATTGTTAGGGTAGCACAGTGCCAGGTAAATTCTCACAGACAGAGTCCAGACAAAGGAAAGAGTAGCAGAAATTATCCTACATATGCCAATGTGGAAAAACAAAGGCCTCTAAGGAGCAGTATGCTTTGTATTTGAACTGCATGGATACACTGAGCAAGACAGAGAAGTAATCTGAAAGAAAACCTGTAATGCACTTTCAGGACATTGGTGGGACAAGTAAACTAGCTGCTGGCAGAGATGTCTGACCCAATTTTTACAGTAAGACCAATCAGGAAACAACAGAGATGGCAACACCTCATGATCAGTAGAAAGCACGTGGTCCTAAAAGGAAAAACTTGGTTGGATGTGCGCTGTTCCTTAGATTAATCAGGATGCTGGGATGTTGCTTCAGAGATCTGGGGCCTCATGTATAATGCAGTGTGTAGAATTGACACTATAACATGACGTACGGACAAAAGCGGAAATGTGCATACGCACAAAAAAATCCAGATTCATAAATCTGTGCATACGCCAACTTCTACGTTCTTCCACTACATAAATCCTGATCAGCATGAAAAGTAACGCACGTGCACGTTCCTCCTGTCCCACCCCAACTCCTCCCAGCATCATGCCTCTTTCAATGTGCAAATCAATATAAATAGTCCTTAGGCTCAGACTTCTGTGAAAAGACAATGGTAAATGCACAGGGGAAAATAGAAGAATTTCAGCGAATACCAAGTGGAGGCAAAAAAAAACTTACGATTTGTTGGTTTAAACAGCGATATAATCAACAAAAGGAAGTTGATCGAGTGACATAACTCGAGAAACTCGAAAGCTCAAGTTCACAAAGTTGCACAGTGCCCGAAATAAAAAAGAAGTTGTCACATATCAAAGTTGCCGTGAAAAGGTGAGTCGAGCCCACCGTCTGAGTGTCATATAAAAGCTTATTAAGGTACAGAGAAAAAAAAAAAAGACACACAGTGTGAAAAAAAGCACGAAATGTCAACTTTAATCTCGAAATTTCCACTTTAATCACATAGTTTATTTTGTCATTAAAGTAGAACATCATAAACTTAATCTTAAAATCGTTTAATTTACTAGTTTCTCAAATCCCATTGTAACTAAATTAGCACGTTAAATGCTTTGTTTTGTATTTGATCTTCTATGTGCTCTATGTGTGTGAATCACTACGTGCTTCCGGGCTTTCTCTGCCTCCGACAGGACACAGAATCCATTACATTCGTGATATTACAGCTCTCTGAATAATTAAAATACTGAGATGTATATGTGATATCATTTTCATGATGATAGGAGTTAAAACATGTTATTAAACATGGGAACACAGTAGCGCAGTGATTGTTCATGTCTCATGCAAGATGCTTGCTGCGCCATTGTAGCAGTAGTGTCTGTTTCAAATGTACTAACCCCCAATTCCTGTCCTTACTTTTCTTTCTACAAATACCCAATGGCCACACAATCAGCTCTGTAATAGACGCTAAGCCATCTGTAAGCTTAGAACGCCAATTCTTCAAAACTTTTAAGGAACATTGAAATATCTTCGTAGTACATGTTTAATTAATCTATCCATCTATCCTTCCAGTGTCACGTCAGCACCAGCAAGAATACAGCGCGAGGCAGGAACAGTTAGCTAGCACTGCAACATTGTGTCCTCACATGTTTAATTATTAACAATATAGATTATTTAAATGATGTTAACATTTTATCTGTATAATATAATAAACATATTTTGCTGCATTTCATCTTAAAAATGATATTGTCATCATATGTAAATACGCGCTTTATAAAGTGGCTCAGGTTGTGCAATATTGTAACTGTATCGCAAGTTTACAGTGAGGTAATTGTACTTATAAGTACAAACAGTTCTACAAGGAGCACTTGATGGACTGATTGAGTTGCATTTATAGTTCTTGGGATGAAACTGTTTCTGAACCACAAGGTCAGTACAGAAGGCTCTGAAGCGTTTGCCGAGTGAGTGCAGTTCAAATAGACAGCATGGCTGAGGCAGCGTGTGCTTGATGCTGTATACCGATAATTCTCTGCTGTAGAGCTGTGATTCACACTCAGATATAGTGGTATAAATACTACGAGTGGTGCAGTGAGAGTAATATGGAAAAAGATGATCCGCTGTGGCAACCCCTAACGGGAGCAGCTGAAAGAAGAAAAAGACGGTACAGTGAGAGTAACAACGCTAAAGCAGCTATGGTATTTGGAATACTTTGGCTATTCCCTGGAACATTATATTGTTATAGGTTAATTACAATCAGATGCATTAAACTAATAAACAATATGCGGTTAGTTTCAGTGTATTCTTTAAAGGCATGTCAGGGATGTGGATCTAAAGAAAGGGTAACCACACAGGAACAGTAGCACTACTTTGACACTGTGTGCCGCCAGTCTGCAAAACAGAGCGGAGAACTTGCATACGCCAGGGTTGGAGCTACCGTGGAAATGTGTGTGGCTTTACACCAAGTTTAGGTTTTATACATCGCGATTTGAGCGTGGAAACGTTTGTACGTACATTTTTGTGCGGACGCACCATTTATATGTGAGGCCCCTTGTCCTAAAAGGCTCACTGAAGGCTCACAGTTTTCAGAGACAGATTTGTAGCCTGGTGTTTCTGGAGTAAAATGAAGGTCATGCTGCTCCTGGAAGTCATGCTGGGGCTTGGCTGGAAGTGACACTGGGAGGGGATTTAGAGCAGCCTCTATACCAGGGTCAGTCTTGGTAAGGGCATGTGCCCAACTGATGAGCGGTAGAGATGCCAGTGTCTGGAAATAGTAAAGAGAGACATGAGGTTGGAAAGGGAGTGCTTTTTTTTTGGTACTGTGGTGGGCAACTGAGCAAGACACCCTGCCTAATAGATGGAGGATCAGCAAGGGTCTAGGAAGGGTAAGGAAGACTTTTAGGCTTCTTGTTTTAAACCTGTCTAGTGTGCTACTTTTATTAATCTTTTGCTTCTTGTGTGTTGTTCTGTGTGTGAAGGGCTAACATAAGCCCTCTTCAGTAACATCACAGAGTAGAACATAACTCTTGGGTCCTACTATGGCATAAATACACCTATATGGATACATCATTTACATAAGCAGGACTCATACATTTTAATGATGATGGTTATGAGTTCATTAAACCCTAACACTCCTATTTTTTGATTACTAAACTTGAATGTTCACATATGATGAAGACCATGGAGCGGCTGCTGCTTCACCACATGAGGTCACAGGTACGCCATGCCCTCGACCCTCTACAGTTCGCATACCAGGAGAAGGTGGGAGCGGAGGATGCCATCATCTATATGCTACACCGATCCCTCTCCCACTTGGACAGAGACAGTGGTGCTGTAAGAATTATGTTTCTAGACTTCTCTAGCGCCTTCAACACCATCCAACCTCTGCTCCTTAGGGACAAGCTGACAGAGATGGGAGTAGATTCATACCTAGTGGCATGGATCGTGGACTATCTTACAGACAGACCTCAGTATGTTCGTCTCGGGAACTGCAGGTCTGACATTGTGGTCAGCAACACAGGAGCGCCACAGGGGACTGTACTTTCCCCGGTCCTGTTCAGCCTATATACATCGGACTTCCAATATAACTCGGAGTCCTGCCACGTCCAAAAGTTCGCTGATGACAATGCTATCGTGGGCTGCATCAGGAGTGGGCAGGAGGAGGAGTATAGGAACCTCATCAAGGACTTTGTTAAATGGTGCGACTCAAACCACCTACACCTGAACACCAGCAAAACCAAGGAGCTGGTGGTGGAGTTTAGGAGGCCCAGGCCCCTCCTGGACCCCGTGATCATCAGAGGTGACTGTGTGCAGAGGGTACAGACGTATAAATACCTGGGAGTGCAGCTGGATGATAAATTGGACTGGACTGCCAATACTGATTCTCTGTGCAAGAGAGGACAGAGCCGGCTATACTTCCTTAGAAGGCTGGCGTCCTTCAACATCTGCAATAAGATGTTGCAGATGTTCTATCAGACGGTTGTGGCGAGCGCCCTCTTCTACGTGGTGGTGTGCTGGGGAGGCAGCATAAAGAAGAAGGACTCCTCACGCCTGGACATACAATAGAGGAAGGCAGGCTCTATTGTAGGCACAGAGCTGGACAGTTCGACATCTGTGGAAGAGCGACGGGCGCTGAGCAGGCTTCTGTCAATTATGGAGAATCCACTGCATCCACTGAACAGGATCATCTCCAGACAGAGGAGCAGCTTCAGCAACACACTGCTGTCACTGTTCTGCTCCACTGACAGACTGAGGAGATCGTTCCTCCCCCAAAATATGCAACTCTTTAATTCCACCCTTTAAACGTTAACATTATTCAAAGTTACAGTCTGTTTTTACCTGCATTTTTATTACTCTTTAATTTAATATTGTTTTTTTTGTATCAGTATGCTGCTGCTGGAGTATGTGAATTTCCCATTGGGATTAATAAAGTATCTATCTATCTATCTATCTATCTATCTATCTATCTATCTATCTATCTATCTATCTATCTATCTATCTATCTATCTATCTATCTACAGTGGTGTGAAAAACTATTTGCCCCCTTCCTGATTTCTTATTCTTTTGCATGTTTGTCACACAAAATGTTTCTGATCATCAAACACATTTAACCATTAGTCAAATATAACACAAGTAAACACAAAATGTAGTTTTTAAATGATGGTGTTTATTATTTAGGGAGAAAAAACATCCAAACCTACATGGCCCTGTGTGAAAAAGTAATTGCCCCCTTGTTAAAAAATAACCTAACTGTGGTGTATCACACCTGAGTTCAATTTCCATAGCCACCCCCAGGCCTGATTACTGCCACACCTGTTTCAATCAAGAAATCACTTAAATAGGAGCTGCCTGACACAGAGAAGTAGACCAAAAGCACCTCAAAAGCTAGACATCATGCCAAAATCCAAAGAAATTCAGGAACAAATGAGAACAGAAGTAATTGAGATCTATCAGTCTGGTAAAGGTTATAAAGCCATTTCTAAAGCTTTGGGACTCCAGCGAACCACAGTGAGAGCCATTATCCACAAATGGCAAAAACATGGAACAGTGGTGAACCTTCCCAGGAGTGGCCGGCCGACCAAAATTACCCCAAGAGCGCAGAGACGACTCATCCGAGAGGTCACAAAAGACCCCAGGACAACGTCTAAAGAACTGCAGGCCTCACTTGCCTCAATTAAGGTCAGTGTTCACGACTCCACCATTAGAAAGAGACTGGGCAAAAACGGCCTGCATGGCAGATTTCCAAGACGCAAACCACTGTTAAGCAAAAAGAACATTAGGGCTCGTCTCAATTTTGCTAAGAAACATCTCAATGATTGCCAAGACTTTTGGGAAAATACCTTGTGGACTGATAAGACAAAAGTTGAACTTTTTGGAAGGCAAATGTCCCGTTACATCTGGCGTAAAAGGAACACAGCATTTCAGAAAAAGAACATCATACCAACAGTAAAATATGGTGGTGGTAGTGTGATGGTCTGGGGTTGTTTTGCTGCTTCAGGACCTGGAAGGCTTGCTGTGATAGATGGAACCATGAATTCTACTGTCTACCAAAAAATCCTGAAGGAGAATGTCCGGCCATCTGTTCGTCAACTCAAGCTGAAGCGATCTTGGGTGCTGCAACAGGACAATGACCCAAAACACACCAGCAAATCCACCTCTGAATGGCTGAAGAAAAACAAAATGAAGACTTTGGAGTGGCCTAGTCAAAGTCCTGACCTGAATCCAATTGAGATGCTATGGCATGACCTTAAAAAGGCGGTTCATGCTAGAAAACCCTCAAATAAAGCTGAATTACAACAATTTTGCAAAGATGAGTGGGCCAAAATTCCTCCAGAGCGCTGTAATAGACTCATTGCAAGTTATCGTAAACGCTTGATTGCAGTTATTGCTGCTAAGGGTGGCCCAACCAGTTATTAGGTTCAGGGGGCAATTACTTTTTCACACAGGGCCATGTAGGTTTGGATTTTTTTTTCTCCCTAAATAATAAAAACCACCATTTACAAACTGCATTTTATGTTTACTTGTGTTATATTTGACTAATGGTTAAATGTGTTTGATGATCAGAAACATTTTGTGTGACAAACATGCAAAAGAATAAGAAATCAGGACGGGGGCAAATAGTTTTTCACACCACTGTATCTATCTATGAATGAGCTTTACTTTAAAAGTGTCCACAAATGCCAGCTAATGAATCTTTTAAGAATTCAACAGGTTTTTTATTCATCGTTTAACATTTCCTCCACAGGCTTCCCCAATCTACAAGGGTAACCTGTTCCTGAAAGCTCCTATTCATAATGCACATAATCACCAATAATTCAAATGACTCTTATGTTTGATCAAATAACACCAAAGTACATGAAGATTAACAGCCTTAGTGTAATAATAGCAGTTGCCAACATAACAAACCCTGTACAACTTTTTCCATTCATTAAATACAGTGTAACAAGTCAGTTTGTTTACCTACACTTTGTCTCTTCAATTTCCACATTCAAATGAGATAATTGTGGTCTTTTGAACTCTTTTACAGTCTTTTTTTGGAGCACACATGTGAGTGACACACTTGGCAGATTGACTGAACCACATCACATGAACACAGTGATAGCCATCAGAATGACTGAGCCTGGAATGGCACGCCACCAACCTGCAGTGCCGAATTGAACATCCAGGCTTATTGAGTTGTACTGCCAACATGACATTGTGTTAGCACTAAGAACATGCATCTGAAAATTGTCACAGACTCAGTCTTTGGTAATTCAAAATGTCAGCCTCATAAGGTTTGTAAAATAATGAAAGGTATTAAACAACATTCAAATTTCTAAAAGGCAGTCGTCACAAAGAGCATACAAAGACATCAAGAATGTTTGGGGCAGCCACCCGTATATAATGTCCTGGCTGCAAAAGGTTAAGGTATTGCACAGATCTTTACAGATCAGAGTCCACAACTGAACTGATTCTTGTCAGTAAAGATGGCATCTTTATTTGCCAGCACCAGAGGTGCCAGAAATGGAAGTGCCATCATCTGAGCCACCGGAAATTGGAAGTGACGACATCTAAGGCACCAGAACCGGAAGTGATGTCATCAGAGGCACCGGAACCCAGCGGGATTTCCCGAGAAAGTTCTGCAAGAGATTGAGAAAGATAATTAGTGCACCCCGCCGGCCCCTGGTCGGATGTGGAATTGCCATTATTCAGGCCCTTTAGTTGTCTCCTATTCACACCTGTGTGACACAGTTCATACCGCAATTCAAGGTAAGCCCTTAAATTTGACCATCTAATACATTAAAATTATATATTTTGTTGAATGTGTAACAGGGCCTCCTTAAGTGGAAAAGTCTTCTGTTGAAGAACATTTCATAGTAATTCTGTTGTTAGATTAAAGCACAGTCTTGAACACCATTGACTGCAGTATTCTATTAAATAGTGTGGAAAAGTACACTGGGCTCTCAGGCACCAACCTTCCATGGCTTAGCTCATATTTATCAAATCGATTTCAGTATGCACAGAAAAGAACTGAGAGTGCTCCATCAGTATATTCAGGAGTTAAATATGGTGTTCCACTGAACTCAGTACTGGGAACTTTACTTTTCTCACTTTACATGCTTCCTTTGGGACAGTATTATTAGAAAACATAACATTTGTTTTCACTCATATTCTGAAGATACCCAGCTATAACTTTCTTTTAGAACAAATAATATTTAACCAGTTATGTCCTTAATTAATTATGTTAATTAAGATAATTAAAAGAGTGGATGGCTGAGAATAACTTGTTTGTGAATTCAGAAAAAGACAGAAATTCTTTTCATTCATTGGATTAACCATCAGTTTTACTGAATCAGCACACAATGTAAGGGTTATCTTTTGCAATAGTATATCTTTTAAAACAATAGATAGATAGATAGATAGATAGATAGATAGATAGATAGATAGATAGATAGATAGATAGATAGATAGATAGATAGATAGATAGATAGATGTACAGCAGTTAAAAACACAAGTGCAACTTGCTACATAGTTCAAGACTGAGAATTGTGCACAAAATATAATAACAATATAATATCAGAAATATTGTCCTATGCTAATGTATCTGTTATAACTATGTAACTAAGGTGAAGAAGAGCACATTGAAAGTATACATAATAAAGTATGCCAATATGGTGTGTTATTGTTAATTTTTCAGGCTCCTCCACTCATTCACACACTTTTCATTTTCTCAAAATACTTGAAATAAGGACACTGACATAAATGGCAAATGTTTAACATTATAACTATGCTGCTAGAAATCACTCTGAAGGGGAGTTAAGTAACAGTTGATGTTGCAAGTAATGCAGTTTAACCAAGTATGTAGGTGATCCATTATCAGAAGTGGATGTCATGATGCACACTACTAGGAACATAAATTTGACTTATGATGGCATGATCAAAAATACAGCCAAGCTCCAGTTTCTTTTTCTTCTCTCTCTCTCTCTCTCTGTCATTTTCCATTTTTTATCATTTTTACAAATAGCTTTGTCTCTGAAAAATACTCATACTTTTTGTAGCATGGATTTTTTCTTTTCTTTTTTGTCTTTTCATAGAGCTCCACAGTTTATGTTAAGCCTTTCACTGAATTGAGTAAACTAACAGCTGTCTATTTCATAACAATTAAGCTTTATTTGCATTTCTAGCAAGGCTCTATTTTGATTTGATTTTTGATTTGATTTGATTCTCACACCATCCAAGGAAACAATGCTTAAGTGATTCTTATGTGCCCCTGCGTTTCTAGTAAGAAAACACTAACCTATGTATTGTGGCCTATATTTTCAGTGGCTTTGGATAAAATGATGGTAAGTAATAAAAGTAATAATTCTGATCAGTGTTATTTCTTGTTTATAAAGGTCAGAAGTTTAAGCTGTTTAGGTCATAACTGAATGTGATTGTGTGTCATTTCTTTTTGGTTTTTATTTTGCTAATTTTTCAGTGTTATATCTATTTTATCGATCTCTTTATGATTCCAGATGTCTTCAGGAAGTGATACAGTAGTGTGTCATTGGCAAGTCACATGCATCAACATTCACCAACTTGACAGCATACAAACACCCTGTGTGATGAATGAAAGATTCATCCAGTAGGCAGTAGTCCACAGCTGGTATTTCAAGGCCCTATTTTGTCTTTTAAGGCACGGGTGTCAAACTCCAGGCCTGCAGGACCGCAGTGGCTGCAGGTTTTCTTTCTAACCCTTTTCCTAATCAGTGTCCAGTTTTCACTGCTAATTAACTTCTTTTCCCTTCATTTCAATAGCCCTGTTTTTCATGATTCTGTCCTCTGAATTGATTCTTTTCTTCATTAAATGACAGCCAAACAAAAATGAGACATGAAACAAGCCAACAGATGAACAGCTAAATGGGGGCTTCAAATTCCAACCAGTTCCTTAATGAGAAGCTGATTCTTGCTGTTAATTAAACCCCTTATTCAATTCCATGGCTTGTTGCTGCTCTCATTCTGCCACAGAAGACATTTCCAAAACTGTAAATATTTTGTTTTTTTCTAAGAACTCTGTCAAAATGTTTTAGTAACCTGAGAGATGAACCTTACTGAGACCTTCTTATTTTCAGATTATATTTGATGGGAACAGGTCAGCTGGTCATGTCCTGCTTGTTTTATGTCTCATTACTGTCTGGCTGCTAATTAAGGAAAAAACAACTAAGGGGCCTGAGTCAAGCTGAATAAAACTAAGGCTAAAGAAGTTAATTAACATCAAAAAAGGTCACTAATAAAGAAGATGGTTAGAAAGAAAACCTGCAGCCACTGCGGCCCTCCATGACTCAGTGGAAACTGAGATTTCCTTTTTTTTGACCTGCACTGTTAAGCTGTGCTTGAAGCTGTTGTGCTGTGAGGCGCCTATCACACAAGCTGGTGATCCTCAGAAATTCATCTTCTGATTGGGTAATGATTTTGGGTCTGCCAGATCTCTTCCTATCAGAGTTTCTTCCAGTTTCCAGATGCCTTTGGATTGTGTAGGACACCATACTCACTGACGCTTTGATTTTTTTTGCAGTTTCTCTAAATGAAAGGCCTACATTTCTAAGTGTTATATTATTGCCATTTTCTTGCCATTATCACTGGAATTTACCACTTTCTATGGTGTACAGGGTGTAGTAACCCAGTCTGTTCCAACTCTGCTTTAAGACAGAGTTTTTTTAAGTAATCAACAGAAGTTGGGACACCTGTGCAAATTGTTTGCTTCAACTTACAAGGATTAATTTACATTAAATTGCTGCAGAACATCTATAGGTTGTAACCTATTAGTTGTTCCCTGAAAGGGCCAATTTTTAATATCCTAAAAATGTTCACTTTCTGAAAACCTACACTTTAAACCTCTAGAAGTTTATTGCTTACCTTTTCACCATTTTAGCTCATTCATTGCATTTTAGCTTATTAAATTTGAAGAAAAACTGGAAAAATCGAGGCATTCTAAAACTTTTGTAGTGTATTTCTACTAGGATTGACTCTTGCAATACATTATTTACTGGCAGTTCAAACAATTAAATATGCACCTTACAGTTAAATCAAAATGGTGCTTTAAGAAAAATTACAAGAACTAGAAAGGACAAAAAAATAACTACTGCCCTTAAGTCTTTGCAATGGCATCCAGTTAAGCTTAAGACTAATTTCAGTCTCCTCCTTTTGTATTTAAAGCCTTAAAAGGCCATGGGCCTGATTACTTGTGTGAAGTTATCATTAATTACAAACCAGAGTGCACATTAAGATTCCCAGTGGTAGGGATCGGGTTTTTAACTATAAGATTGCAAAGCTTTGGAATGATCTGCTTGCTTAAATAAGAGGCACACCTTCAATCTCAGCTTTTAAATCCAGGCTGAAAGCTCACTACTTTAGTCTAGCATACCCTGATTAGAGCTGATGATTAGCTATGCATATTGAATCTCTGTTTGTTTGTCATTTGTACAAAAATATATACAGGCTTAATGGTTGTCTTGAATATGTGTGTGTGTCACTGTCAGTTTGCACTTTGAATTTGTAAGGCTGGCCAATAGTACATGGGGAGGGGAGCACCTGGCTTGGAGGGCCAAACAACCTGTAAGGGGAGGAGCCAACCTTATGTAAATGTGTGGCAGTAAAGAGTGAAGAGAGAAGCAGATGCAATAAAAGGAAAAGGCAAGAGGGAAAGCTATTCACCCCGCCTGGAAAAAGTCAGGTGAACCTGGGTTCATTTCTGGACAAATTATTTTCCTTTTCTGGTGAATGAGGTGAAGGCATTTAGGAGAGGACCTGATGGGCCAGCACAAGGGACTGTTTAGCAGTATGTTTCCCTGAACAGGAGGTACAGCTTAGCGCATCATTCTCCACCACAGACTGTAGATGGTCATCCCTAATGGAGAATATTTAAAGGACTCTGAATGCATTAAATTTTTCATTTCTCTTTCTCATATTTATGTATTAGTGGTGCATGTGATTGAGTGTTTTGTGCCATGATTTGTGTGGGGTGGGAATCGCTGCAGCACGATAATATGTATATAGGAGTTTTTGTTAAGTGTGTGTAATTTCCTATAATAATAATTTTTTAATTTAACTCTGCCTTTACTGGTGTATTTCTTGCTTGGGGTGGTGTAGTAGGGAAGTAGTGTTGGTCGCTCTTTCTCTTTGCTGCCATGCTAGGACAGCAGTGCATATTATAATCGTGCCAGCTTGGGGAGCGATACAGATTATTGGTTGCCCATACAGGGAGCAGGTTTACTGATTTTCATCCACGCTATTTCCTTTTACCACCCACAAGTATAGACAGAAATGTCGACCGAGACCCTTGAGCAGTGGTTTGCCGACTCTTGTGCAACGCTGGGGCAAGGTGAATTGCTTGGTTGCCACGTTATGGTCAGAGCACAAGAAGAGGTGGAGGAGGCAGCGAGCCTGCTAGATATACTTTATATCTTTATATACTTTATATATTTCGACTCCCAAGAGAAAAAGCCAGGATCAGGGATCTGTGGATGCCAAATTGAACATACAGCCACCGTGGGCAGAGGTGCAGGTGCAGCTGGATGAGCTTAAAGTCTAGCTGGTGAAACAGGCTGAGGATAAGTTAGCTCAGGAAGAAGCTCTGCATGGATATGTGGATGTGGTGGTGGCCAATTTGGGTGAGTGGGTGTGTGTACAAAAAGTTACTTCTAACGACTTGTTTTCATTCTGTATTTTCATACCTGTATTTCTATTTAAAAAATTGTTAAATCTAATGTTTCGTTTTTAGTCTGTATTTTCAAAGCTGTATTTGTATAAAAAAGTTTAAGCTGAGGTCATGTTTTCAATCTGTATTTACATACCTCTATTTCTATTAAAAAAGTTACTTATAACGTCTCATTTTCAAATGAAATATATTTTGCAGTTTAAAAAGTGCTATTATTTTATACAGGTATTGCCAAGCTTGAGTCACGGAATTGTACAAGAGACAGGAAGATGAGTCCAGGTTTTCAAGGAAAATACAGGTACTACGGATAGAGAAGGCAGGTACAGTCTCAAGACTTCATTCAAAATAGGAGCTGTTAGAAGTCGTGGCATGGGCAATCATTCTGCTTTAGCCTCCATGTTCAGATTAGAAGAACACCAGCGGCTTGGAATCACCGCTGTGGCAGACACGGTCTGGAGAAGACAGATCAGGAGAATGGGAGGAAGGGCAGATGAAATATTCTCCACATCATGCGACAAGCACGGTATGTGGTAACCTGATCCTGCAGAGGACAACCAATAACTTTGCCCTTGGTGTACTGTTTATCAGATGCAGCAGAGCAACTACAGAGCTATCCTTGCGCCGCTTCCGTTACACATGGCAAATCACCGGTGGCCACTGTCACAGTACTATATGTATTTTCCCCATATTAGTTACTGTATAATGAAATTTCCATTATAACAAAATATTTTTATGGTCCCGTGAGTTTCATTATAATGGGATTCTGCCTGTATAATACAATAAATATGAACCGTTACCTGCGGTGGGCCGGCGTCCTGCCCAGGGATTTATTCCTGCTTTGCGCCCTGTGTAGGCTGGGATTGGCTCCAGCAGACCCCCGTGACCCTGTGTTAGGATATAGCGGGTTGGAGAATGACTGACTGACTGAACCGTTACTAATCCTTTTTTGTTCTGTTTTTCATCTTGGTGTCCTGCTAAAGTACTTGGTGCCACTGCTTTGCTTCCAAGTTTTTTTTTCTGCCCATGGAAAGGCATTTGAGATACTGGGAGCCTTAACATCAATGGATGGAAAGATTCTGTGATTATATTAGATGGCCCAGCACAAACTCATATTATGTCCATACTACACGTTTTTATTTAAAAACTGTTTTCACACAAAGACAATCCCTGTCCACACTAGCATTTTCACATTGTTTATGAAAGTATCTCTACCTACACTAAATTGAACAAAACTAGGCAAACTTTGGCAGAAGGGAGGGCAATGCCACAGTTTATGGGTATTATCACAAAACTGTAAAAACCAGTAAATTATTTACCTTTTGCACATGTATGCAGCATTCAAACTGTACATCTGTACAGGCAAACAATACAACAAGTGCCATGGAAAGCATTTCATCTTTGTCTGCTATGTTGGAATATAGTTTCCTTCATGAACGCTGACCAATCAGAGAATGAGACATATCAATGAGTCCAATCAGGGAAGGGTTATGTAATATGCATGACAAAATCAGAGCATAATTAGTGTCATCATTTTCAAAACTCTACATTTTCACCCAACCACAGTAAAACACAGAGCTGGCATTTTCAGAAATATGTAGGTCTGGACGCATTTTCAAAATTCTTCATTTTTGGGGGTTACAAAATGATATGGTAGTGTGGACAAAAGGCGGAAACAAAGACTAATGTCTGTGTTTTTAAATTAAAACATAGTAGTGTGGACATAGCCAAATATTGTAGAATTCCCATGAGGGGGTGGACAGCAAATTGCCAGAGTTCTTCAGATTTGTCACTATATGTGACTTTGTCTATTACAACTGACCATGGATTATCCAGAGGTTTACTTTCTCCTGGGATGCTGCTGACTGGCTTTTGTTTTCCTCACCCTTACTGTCAACTGCCCATAGTTCAATGATAATGTTAATGGCAGGTATTGCTAGGTTCCATTTATATTAATCAGCTTTGAACTGCTTTGTTTTGCCATGTGTTTAAACAATTCTGCATCATTATGTGTATTCATCATGTAATTAGTAATCTGCAAAGTGGTAATTGCATTTTACCTATGAACTTGCTATAGTGTTCAGAGCCTTCACTCAGTGAAGAGTAGTATAGAAAAATAAACTGAAATTAATTCAATTGAAATAAGCATAGATCTCCTATGTGCCAGTCAGCCATCCCCTAAGATGAAGCCTACAAGTAAGGTTGCATCCCGCACTCACATGGCTTCACAATTATTCTGTTTGCCTCATGTAGTTGGCCAGTTTAATTGGAAGAAGACTTTGTAGAAGAGCATAAAAGGCTGGATAACAATGGTCCCACTTTGTGTGACTCACTTTCAGAACAGCAAGACTTTCTGTAAATTTCTCCATGAAATAAATTGTACCACAAATAGCCCAGCTCCACGGAGGGCAGCAGGCTTTAGGCAAAGTCAGCACATCATAAACTGAGGGTTGTTTCACAGTCCACGATTGATACTATAAAAGACTGCCTACCTGCTGCTTCACAGTCGGTTACCATGTCTTCCAGCAGCTGGAGAGATGTGCTTTAAAAAAAGCAAAAGGGTCATGGATGAGAGAGAGAGAGAGAGATGTGGTGGGGATTGAAGGCCTGCATATCAGTGCTTCCCAAAGGAACTCACTCCCTGCTCTCTCTTCCCCCTCTCTTTTTGTATCCTTCTGAGCTGAGTTGGCTGCAGGCTGGTGTTTATTCTGGCTCTGAGGTTGCACGGTTGTGTGATAAGCTGCTTGCTCCCATTAGTCCAGCTGCTAAAATGTGAGTGGCATTCTAATATCTCCTTGCCTGCTCAGCACCCCAGTGGAAAGGTAAAGATGAGGCAGCAGCCCCACACAAACTTTCAAATCCTTGTAGATGTGATCCACCTTTTAAAGGCACAAGGTAAGGGAACCAGTGTATTGGATGCACTTCCATTTGGGAGACTTACTATAGCTTTAGAAGACAAGGTGAGGGATGGCAATGTCAGGGATATTACACGGCGCAAAAACTCATTAAGATATATGTGATTTTTGTGTGTTACTCAACTGCTACAGCCCAAAGAGACTAGGCTCTCTCCCTGACTGCTGCCTATTAGCACACAATTTTTTATTGCTTTCTGATGTAGTCATCTGCTGTTTTTTGGTTACCTAGGTTACACATAAACCTCAGACAGTGCATGACACTTATTAAATATTTGTGAAATCTGGCCTCCTTTTACACAAGTAACCACCAATACAGCAAACTGATAGCAACCCTCCAGAAATGTGCTGTTATTGTGACAAATTCTGACAGGTCTAGGAAGAAAGAACATGACACACGTGAGTCAGGTCAAAACATTAGTACAGACCAAATGGGCCATTCTTTATAAGAATTAAGAGCAAGCAGTGTTTATAATAAAAGGGCATAAAGCAAAATGGCAACAGAGCAAAGATTTGTAATGGTCTCTGCAGCTATGGCAATATGACTAATCACCAACTAGCGGGCTGCTTATGACAATGTGGACTCACAATTATGGTGATCTGGGTTGGCAGTTGCTAAACGGTTGTCTCTTTCCTAAATTACCACATATTCTCACGTATAAGTCGGGTCTTGAAACCCGAAACATCAATCATGAAATCAGACCCTGACTTATACGCCCGTTCAAAAATGCGACATTTACATTTTTTTTACATTCTCTTGCCTCCTCCAATCTCACATCACTTTCTCAGACCCATTGAATTTTGTTGCAGCAGCACAGTTACCAATTTCTTTCGCTACTTCAACGATGTTTAATTTACAACCATCTTTATATTTTCTTCTGATCGAACACTCCATTATAGATAAGGGATGCTCTATCGATATAGGTGTATAAGGGTGTGATATCCAAAAAACACAAATCAGTGCAAACGTTGCTTCGGAATAGTTCAGGCATTACTGTGTGGTCATGTAGGCAAAATATATATAGAGAGAGAGCTTAGGAGCACACTCTGATACAGCACATTGCCGCACCCACATAGAAAAACAAGGCAGTGTGATCCGTGGTTACTTTCTCAGGTGGGCGTTAGCATATCATAATCCCTTGTACCAACAGCCCGAGTTTTCAGCATTTGACTTATATGCCCAACATTATAAAATACCAAAAATGATACTGTAAAATCAAGTCCCGACTTATCCGTGGGAGAGCTTATCCGCGAATATATACAGTAATAGTTAGGGAAACTGAAATAACAAGTTATATATAAAGGACTGTGAAGTGACCCAGAATTAGGCCAGTGTTGCACTACAAGTCTTTGAGGTGGACAGAATGTCACACTTGACTGCAGTGGCTGGAAATTACTCAAGCAGAAATAGCAGTGGATGATGACTCGCTTGCAACTTTTGAACACAGTTTCAAATTTCCTGCTTCAAAGCCAATAAATGTGGACCAAACAATAAATGCACCACCCAAAAGTGAACAAACACCATTGACCAACCCTTGGGTTTGCACTGCCACTGCCATTATTGTGTGTGCTTCCCTTTTTCATAAAAGAAAAAAGAAGAGGATACTTGATGAAACCCGGAGAACACCAGATTTGTTTGATTGTGGACGACAAGGTTGTATGCATTAGAGCTTAGCTCTCATTGGTCGTCTGCTTTCAAATACAGAGTCTGCCCTTACAACAGTGTCATGACTAGTCACAGAGTACTTTGACTAAGACGTTGGGGATGTCACACTACGTGACCGTTGGTCACAGGCATATGTTGCAGTTGTCCATAACACACTAAGATGATGTGAATGAATAAAAGATACAACTGAAAATTCCTAGAAAAGTTGTGCAGAGTGATGGGTCCTTTATATTTTATAAGTTATATTTATAACTTTGTATTTATTTTTTGTTCTTTATTTAACCTTATACAATTTCTTGTATTAGGAATTTGTTAGTTTTGGGGTCAGAGCGCAGGGTCAGCCATTGTACAGCACCCCTGGAGCAATTACAGGTTAAGGGTCTCGCTCAAGGGCCCAGCAGAGTAGGATCTCTTTTGGCACTGACGGGGATTCAAACCGGCAACCTTCTGGATACCAGCACAGGTCCTTAGCCTCAGAGCCACCACTCTGTAACTTGCTAAGCCATTTGAAAGATCATGTGGACAATTAGTGGCAGCATGGTTTGTCTGGGAGGTGTAGGAGAAGCTCTGTGGCCGATTATGTTTTAGGGAAGACTGGCCATTTGAATATGCATAGGGGTTTAAGAATACAGAGACCACTAGGGGGTGCTGTAGGAGGAAGGTCACAGGGTTTTGTCCAGGAACTTCTGACTCTGGAATAAATTACCGTTGGATAGTATGACAAGGCCATTTAATCACAGAGTCAGGATGTGAGGTGTGGCAGAGACTTGGTGGGCAGATACTGATTCTTGATTGTTGGCAAGTGGAGCAGCCACTCCACTGGATAGTCAGAGACTAAACTAATGTTTATTTAGGTCTTAAGAGACAGTAAAGTTTTAACTTTGGGTATTATTTTGCTACCTTGTGTTCTCTTGCTATTTAGACTTCTGTTGTGTCTTTTTGTACTAATAAGATCATCACTTGGATTTAATGGGTGGATGGGTGGTACATATAGGTGTACAACTTAAAGAGACGGAGTGCCTTACAGAAACATGAAATAACTACATTTTCAAACCCACTCCATCAAATTCAGGGATGAATAGGACCGGGCCTATTATGGAAGCTTTAGGCACAAGGCAGCAACAAGACAGGACAGAAGTCCATTGCAGGGAAGACTCACAGACATCCGGCCAGTTTAGAATTGCAAATGAAACTAAGCCACACGCCTTTGAGGAAGTGTGAGAAAAACGGATGATCTGGAGGAAAACCTATGTATACAGACAAAGTTTAAATTGGTAGCATTGGAGATAAGACAGGAAGCAGCCACCAGCACTGAATCATAGAGGACCAGCTTAGGGTGACCAATTAAGCTAAAGTGCATGAAACAGAAATCAGAGTAGCTGGTGGCTCAGAAAGAATGTCTAGACTTGTGTAAGACCAGGCCATAATTTGATCTCAGGAGCAGCAAGGCACCAGGCCTAACTAGTAGACTACCACTCTACTCACAATGCCACTTTCTTTCCTAAGACAAAAAACCTGAAATACTTCTGCTTCTGTGAACCAACAGGGGTCCTACCAGCCACCCTACCCGACACAAACAGACGCGAAACACAAGTTCTGCCCAGCACACACTTTTTATTGCAAGTGGGGCAGTGCTTTTTCTTTGCTCCCTGCTACAGAGTACAGTACACAAAGCACCAAAACCAAACAGTCCTTTCTTCCTTCTCCCTTTTTCTGCTCCCTCCACTCCTCTCCCAGCAAGCTTCGTCCACCTCCTCCCGACTCTGGCTCCTTAAATGGGGTGAGCCAGCCCCTTTTATAGGGCACATGTAAGTGCTCCAGGTGCTCCCAGATCTTCTTCCAGCAGCAATTCCAGGTGTGGCAGAAGCGATGCAATCCAGGGCTCAGAAACTGTCCAGGCGCCTGTTAGGTTTTATGTACTGTATATGCACCCACTGGATGTAGAATCTCGCCAGTCAGTTAAACACTTCCAGCACAGCAGTCATGATGAAGTGAAGCTTGGCTGAGATATCACTGACCTGTCAGCCAGTTTCCTGAGAAGTGACAACAGGTAGTTGATATAAACAGACGAATAACTAAAAAAGTTCTTCAATGCAAATGTACAACATTGGCCCTCTTAAATTGGAACTAAAATATAGTTTGTACACCACATTCATCACTTTTCAGGTGTAATATGTTCATTACATCAGCACACAATTATAATAATGGCTTGGTGATTATATGTGCAAATCGTCATTCAGCTGGGTTTGGCTGCATTTCTCCATTTGTCCTTTTTAATGAGGCCCCAGATCTATTGTAATATTTAATAAATACAAAATGAAAAGCTCCACTTTAAGACAGTCTGATATTCACAGATGATGAATTCAGTATAACAGTGGAGTAAAATTGTACTCATTAGTTGCTCTTATGCATCATACAGCCTACAGTGTGCTCACCCTGGACTGAAGCATGCATCAGACTGAGAGCTCTTAAAAGCCATTGACCTGAGTAGGCCTACCGTCTGGTCTTCTGGTAAAAGGAACAATTTGACACCTCAGTGTCAGGTTCACCCGGCACTTACTTTGACATGGTACTGGATTGCTTCTCTTTCCATTGTGAAGCTGAATTCATGCTCAAAGAGTGCATTTTCTAGCACAGGACACAATGTTGGTAATCTGAACAGTGAAGGTTAGAAGCCATTTTCTAGGATGTAAGAAAAAACTATAAAAAATATGGAGAACAAAGGCACGGGTCGGAAAATTGTTGTTGTTGACGACATTTTGTGGTGAGCATACAGCACTTATTGGCTAGGCAATCAGCCAGCAGCGAGCCTCCTTTTATCGTCACCGGCACGCTGCATGTGAAGATCCTGAAGCAATCTTTGGTTTTTAAAAACACAGCATGTGAGGAAGTAAGCATGAATGATGGTGACAATGATGATGATGATTAATTATTATGATTATTATTATATTATTATTATTATTATTAGTGAGGTGCTTAGTTTTTAGTGCTGCTGCCTCACTGTTCAATCCAGGACACTGGTTTGCTTGGAGTTTGCATTTTTGCACTTTAACAATGGGGGTTTTTCTCCAGGAACTCCAGTTTTATTCCCATGTCTCAAAGATGCGTAGGTTAAGGATTGACTATACATTGTCCCAGTGTAAGTGTCATTGTGGGTGTTTGCACGGGTGTTTCTTACAATGTACTGACACCCACTTCAGGGTTGGTACTTGCCTTGTGTTCAGTGCTGCAGGGTTAGGCTCTGATCCTCTAAAAACCTTCAACTGGTTCAGGTAGGTGTGAGCATGTTAGTTTATTTTATAGTATGTTATTATGTTATGCTTTTGAATGATAATTGGTTAACAATGCTCCCTCACACCTTCTGGAGATGGGGTTTGAATTATTTATTATTGTAAATGTGGGGTGTGCAGGAAATCTCCATGTGTGTGCATTTTTTCTGCAGTTTCCTCTCACATCTCAAAGTCTAGTATGCTTCTAACATTGCGCCATTATGAGTGAGTATGCTTTTTGATGGACCGCCATTCTGCCCATGTTTGTGTCCAACCATGAGTCCAGTGCTCAGGGACAGTCACCAGCTCTCTAAGACCATGAAATGAATTAAGCAGCTAATCCTGACAAACCTTTTAAAACATCTGAAGGAGATAATGGGACAACAGTTAGCAGACCAAACAAGCTTGATGGACTAGGTGGTTTCCCCTTGTTTGTTAAAATGTGTATGCTCATACTGTATATCCTTCTTCTTCTTCCTCTTCTTCATTGTTCTTCCTCTTCTTCACTGTTACTACCACTAAAAATATATATTAAGGCAAGTGATTTAAACATGGAAAATAATCATTACATCATTTAATGGCAAAATATGATTTATTCAGAACAAATAGAAAACATCTGCTCATTAAACTACAAGTAAGCTTGCGATTCTCTAGCGAATCAGAAATCCAAGAATGGCAATCAGTTTCTGTTCCGTCCGATATCTGGATGGATGACATATCATGGAGGGTGGGTGCGTCTGGGGAAATGTCATTTAATTCAATACGCCTATCTGTACTAAAGCGGTTTCGTTTTGTGGAGACGTGATTCTGTTGCCTTTGCTGACACCGACTGCTGGGATCTAAATTACTGGCACAGTGGATTAGAGCAAGTGTAGTGAACAGGTTGTGTTGTTTGGGTGCCACCTACTGACTCTGGGAAGCCGCTGCGTTTGACTCTGGGGCGTGCGCCACGGCACAATATGCGCCTCGGTGGGAAGCCGCTGCGTGATGAAATATCATGGAGGGTATATGCGGTGGTGTGGGCAGTCGCGTCTGGGCGGCTGTACAACCTGGCGTGCACGCTTTACCTCAGGTGTAGTTCACAGGTCGTAGGTATGGTAAAGGTTCCATGTAATTCACTAACCCCATTTGAACTAAAGTGGTTTCTTTGTGTGGGCGCCTTCGTTCATTGTTTGTATCCATGACTGTACAGGTTGTGTTGTTTGGGCGCCACCTACTGACTCTGGGAAGCAGCAGCATTTGACTCTGGGGCGGGCGCCGCCGCGTTTTGGGAAGCCGCTGCGTTTGACTCTGGACTCTGGGGCAGGCGCCAAGGACGCAGTGCGCATGCGTGCGTTTGACTCTGGACTCTGGGGCGGGCGCCAAGGCCGCAGTGCACATGCACCTCGGTGCGTCCGCCGTGCGTAAATTAACTGTGGTTTAGTAAGATAGATACATACTGCTAAGTTCCACCCTCGGGACAAATTAATTATTATCTATCTATCTATCTATCTATCTATCTATCTATCTATCTATCTATCTATCTATCTATCTATCTATCTATCTATCTGTCTATCTATCTATCTATCTATCTATCTATCTATCTATCTATCTATCTATCTATACTTTCCAAATGTCAAATAAAAAATACACAAACTTAAGCCAAAACCAAAACTAGAACTTACAGTGAAAAAGCAATTTTTTTTTCGGAATCTCTTAATAATATGTTTTCTTTCTGCATTTGAAGTGTTTACTCCAACAAATTCAAAGTTTTCTTTCCAATATGAAAAGCAAACATGTTGACGCTGTCAAAAATAGAAAATGAAATCACATAAGAGCATGTGCATGGTAGTGATGCATGTAACTTGCCAATGACACACTACTGTATCACTTCCTGATGACGTCTGGAATCATAAACAGATCAATAAAATAGATATAACACTGAAAAATTAGCAAAATAAAAACCAAAAAGAAATGACACACAATCACATTCAGATATGACATAAAGAGCTTAAACTTCTGACCTTTATAAAAAAGAAGTAACACTGATCAAAAATGTTACTTTTATTACTTACCATCATTTTATCCAAAGCCACTGAAAATATAGGCCACAATACATAGGTTAATGTTTTCTTACTAGAAACGCAGGGGCACATAAGAATCACTTAAGCATTATTTCCTTGGATGGTGTGAGAAAAATCTTGCTAGAAATGCTAATAAAGCTTAATTGTTATGAAATAGACAGCTGTTAGTTTACTCAATTCAGTGAAAGGCTTAACATAAACTGTGGAGCTCTATGAAAAGACAAAAAAGAAAAGAAAAAATCCATGCTACAAAAAGTATGAGTATTTTTCAGAGACAAAGCTATTTGTAAAAATGATAAAAAATGGAAAATGACATTTCCATCTTTATCCTTTATCACCTTAACCTGCTGCACATCTTTCCCAGCTCAGTCCCTCTGTCTAGCCAATCGGTACAGGTCCTTTTCTCCCTCCTTAGTGTCCACCCTCTCATACAACCCATCATACGCCTTTTCTTTAGCCTTTGCCACCTCTCTCTTCACTTTGCGCCTTATCTCCATGTACTCTTGTCTACTTTCTGAATCTCTCTGACTATCCCACTTCTTCTTTGCCATCCTTTTCCTCTGTATACTCTCCTGTATTTCCTTATTCCACCACCAGGTTTCCTTTTCCTCCTTCCTCTTTCCAGATGTCACGCCAATCACCCTTCTTGTTGTCACCCTTACTACATCTGCTGCAGTTGCCCAGCTGTCTGGTAACTCTTCACTGCCACCCAGTGCCTGTCTCACCTCCTCCCTAAACTCAACCTTGCAGTCAACTTTTTTTTCAACTTCCACCATTTGATCCTTGGATCTTTCCTCACTCTCTTCCTCTTCTTGATCTCCAACGTCATCCTACAGACCACCATCCTATGCTGCTTAACTACACTTTCCCCTGCCACCACTTTGCACTCTTCAATCTCCTTCAGATCAACTCTTCTGCATAGGATGTAATCTACCTGTGTGCATCTTCCCCCACTCTTGTACGTAACCCTATGTTCCTCCCTCTTCTTAAAATACATATTCACCACAGCCATGTCCATCCTTTTGGCAAAATCCACTATCCTCTGACCTTCTTCATTCCTCTCCTTGACACTATACCTACCCATCACCTCCTCGTCTCCACTGTTCCCTTCACCAACATGCCCATTGAAATCCTCTCCAGTCACCACTTTCTGTCCCTTGGGTACACTGTTCATCACTTCATCCAACTCACTCCAAAAATCTTCTTTCTAACCAATTGCACACCCAACTTGCGGTGCATATGCACTAACAACATTCATCATCACACCTCCAATTTCCAGTTTCATAATCATTACTCTGCCTGACACTCTTTTCTCCTTCCAAACACTCTTGACATACTATTCCTTCAGAATAACTCCTACCCCATTTCTTCTCCCATCCACACCATAACAGAACAATTTGAATCCACCTCTGATCCACCTTGACTTACTCCCCTTCCATTTAGTCTCTTGCATGCACAATATATCAGCCTTCCTTCTCTCCATCATATCTGCTAACTCTCTCCCCTTACCAGTCATACTGCCAACATTCAAAGTTCCTACCCTCAGTTCCACTCTCTTTACTTTCCTCCTCTCCTCCTGCCTCCGGACACGCCTCCCCCCTCTTCTTCTCCTTCTTCTTCTTCTTTGGCCAACAGTAGCCCAATTTTCTGCCAGCACCCTGTTGTGTAACATTACTGGCGGCGGTCGTTGTTAACCCAGGGCTCGACCGATCGAGTATGGAAATTTGTATTGTTGTCCGCATATTGATTTGGCAAAATTTTACACCGGATGCCCTTCCTGACGTAACCTTCCCCATTTATCCAGGCTTGGGACCGGCACAAAGAAACACACTGGTTTGGGCATCCCCTGTGGCTGGGTTGTTGATGACAATGAATTGTTGGCAAAAATTGAATTGAAGGTCAATAAACTGAAATGTAAAGCTAGTTTGGAAGTGATACAGTAGGTGTCAAGGTGATCATTGGAGGTGAAAGGGCAGGAGGAGTTGAAGAGATGAGTATATGGCTCTGTGTGTGTGTGTGTCTGTGGTAAAGACTTGAGAGAAACACAATCCATTGCACAGGTTGTCAGAAGTGGATGCATAAAAGATGTAGCAGTGTGAAGGGTATTCTGCAAATGACAAGTGTGGCCTCTGTTTGTATAAAGTGCTTGAGGGAATAAAGAAGGGTGATGTAAGAAGAGTAATTTTAGATAATGGCAATGGGGTTGTTTTGGGGAAGTTCCGCTACTTAACTGGGTATAACAAAAGTGCAAGCAGCAGTGAGAACCACAGTGAAAGGAGACATCCACAATTCTGACTTCTAATGGAGTCTGTCAGGTACTGAAGAGTAAAGTTTATTAAAGCCGTGTAGAAGCAGTATGCTGGATGGGAGAAAAACATGGCAGATGTAAGTGAGTGTGGCATGCAGCTGGGGGTGGTACCCAGCCGGGACGCCCAGAAGGACCGGAGGAGGTCTTACGCCTCCTCCAGACTACAAGGGGACGACCGCCCTGGTGGCTTTGTGGACCAGGGGAATTGAGCTTGGAAGCTCAACTCTATAGGGGCCTGTGGTCACTGCCAGGTGGCACCCCAATGCCTGAGAAGCCCTGGCCCTCAGCACTTCCTCCACACCCGGGTTCCGGGTGCGCAGCCAGTACTTCTGCCACACTGGGGAGTGCCTGCAGAACTAATCGGGAGGCAACTGGAGCACGTTCGGGTGTGTGTATAAAAGGGGCCACCTCCCTCCATTCGATTGCTGGAGTTGGGAGGAAGAGAGACAGAGCTCAGGAGGAGAGGAGTGGAGGTGGACCAGAGAAAGAGGCATTGTACAGAGGCCTGGACTTTGGGGGAGTTGTGGGGTTGTGTGTGCACCTTGTAAATAGTGATTGTGAATAAACGTGTGTTGGGTGATTTAAAACCATGTCTATCTGTCTGTGTCCGGGCCACATACCACATGAGATATGAGAGAGATCAGTGTGATCAGAGTGATCAAATGGATGCATGAGATATCCTTGAGTAAGAGGAAAATGAATGCAGAGTTTAAGAGAAAGGCTTGGTGTGGAGGTGATACATGTTGTGCTGAAGAAATGATGATATTTGTTTGTGGATCATAAATTAGAAGATGAGTGAGTGAAGTGATGCACCAGGATGGAGGTGCAGGGAATGAGGGCCCGATGTAGGAAGAAGGTGTTCAGTAAAAGGGGTCTGCATGTCTATTGACCCAAAAGATTCACTGTTTGAATGCTTCTCTCAGAGGCAACAAAAAAGATGCTCAGAGATGGGAGAATCTGAACAATCTCATGTTTAGTAACTGATATCAGAGAGAAAGAGAAGAAGCAAGAAAGGTCAGTGATAACAGGTTTCCCATGGCTCTTTCACTGAAATGCAAAAATTTGGGGATTTTATAGATTTAAAGTTACAGAGGCTAGTTATTCAAAATTGTATCAGTCATGTACAGATGAGTCCTGTTTTCATCATTAGACCTTGAAACTTGCAGGTGGAATCAATACGTTCAGTTCTTTAAGATGATAAACAGCTATAGATTACAGAAGATTAAATGTATGGACATTTCCTGGACACTTCTTTAATAAGATCCTCTTAGGCAATCAAACGAGAGAAAGACAAGCACAAAAAAAGTCAATGCTAATGTCTATTGTTATTATGACAACTGAGAAGTCTTTCTTTACCTCTACGTGTTCCTCCTCAGCAGAGGCTCACAGTTTCAAGGTTATTTTAGAGTTACAGTGCATCCAGAAAGTATTCACAGCGCATCTCTTTTTCCACATTTTGTTATGTTACAGCCTTATTCCAAAATGGATTAAATTCTTTTTTTTCCTCAGAATTCTGCACACAACACCCCATAATGACAACATGAAAAAAGGTTGCTTGAGGTTTTTGCAAATTTATTAAAAATAAAAAAAACTGAGAAATCACATGTACATAAGTATTCACAGCCTTTGCTCAATACTTCGTAGATGCACCTTTGGCAGCAATTACAGCCTCAAGTCTTTTTGAATATGATGCCACAAGCTTGGCACACGTATCCTTGGCCAGTTTCGCCCATTCCTCTTTGCAGCACCTCTCAAGCTCCATCAGGTTGGATGGGAAGCATCAGTGCACAGCCATTTTAAGATCTCTCCAGAGATGTTCAATCAGATTCAAGTCTGGGCTCTGGCTGGGCCACTCAAGGACATTCACAGAGTTGTCCTGATGCCACTCCTTTCATATCTTGGCTGTGTGCTTATGGTCGTTGTCCTGCTGAAAGATGAACAGTCGCCCCAGTCTGAGGTCAAGAGCGCTCTGGAACAGGTTTTCATTCAGGATGTCTCTGTACATTGCTGCAGTCATCTCTCCCTTTATCCTGACTAGTCTCCCAGTTCCTGCCGCTGAAAAACATCCCCACAGCATGATGCTGCCACCACCATGCTTCACTGTAGGGATGGTGCCAGGTTTCCTCCAAACGTGACGCCTGGCATTCACACCAAAGAGTTCAATCTTTGTCTCATCAGACCAGAGAATTTTCTTTCTCATGGTCTGAGAGTCCTTCAGGTGCCTTTTGGCAAACTCCAGGTGGGCTGCCATGTGCCTTTTACTAAGGAGTGGCTTCCGTCTGGCCACTCTACCATACAGGCCTGATTGGTGGATTGCTGCAGAGATGGTTGTCCTTCTGGAAGGTTCTCCTCTCTCCACAGAGGACCTCTGGAGCTCTGACAGAGTGACCATTGGGTTCTTGGTCACCTCCCTAACTAAAGCCCTTCTCCCCCCGATCGCTCAGTTTAGATGGCCGGCCAGCTCTAGGAAGAGTCCTGGTGGTTTCAAACTTCTTCCACTTACAGATGATGGAGGCCACTGTGCTCATTGGGACCTTCAAAGCAGCAGAAATTTTTCTGTAACCTTCCCCAGATATATGCCTCAAGACAATCCTGTCTTGGAGGTATACAGACAATTGTCAGAAGGGGACCTTGTTTTTCGATTTCCTGGATAATCCAGTTACTGATTGTGTCAGGGTTGTCTGTGTAGGTATTTGCTGTCTTGCAAAGGAGTCACCGTTTTGAAGTCTGGCTGGTTGAGTATACAAACAATGCCAATTGTGATAAAAGAACTGCTGCTTCCTTGGAGGATGTCTGTATTTACCTGAAATTAACATGTTTGACAATATTGGTTTCTAATCAGCAGATCTGTGCTCATTAATGGTTGGTAACAATACATTTTGTTAACTTGTGTTTTCATTAATTGTTAAACTCAGGAAATTTAGATGTTCCGTTGATTAAACTGATTGTCCAGGACTGACAACAGCAGGGACTGAAGGAGATTTAAACTCCTGGGCAGCAGAAGGCAAGGGGGACAGTCCACTGAGAACACTGCCAAGACACTCGGACAGAGCACAGGGGCTCATAGGCAGACGAGGGTACGTGGTTGGCACGACGTGAGGCACAAGAATGGCAACACTTCCAAGGAGGAAGAGACAGCTCCACAAGGAGACACCGGTTGTGGGTCCAGCAAGAGAGGGAAGCCGCATGAAAGGACCAAGCAAAGCTGGCAGATGAGAAATGAGGCGTGCCTAGGTCACATCAACACAAGGAGCCCAGAGTTGGAAAAAAAAAGGAACGACGAAGAGACGCTGACAGGGATTCAATGTTTTGACAAAACTTCTGTTGGGAAACGAGTGTCTGGTGAACAGAGTGCATCCGTGGACAGTTGAACGATTAAGTGTTGGGGTAACACAGTGAGCACCTTGGACTCTGCACCACTAAAGGTTGTATCCTCCAATTCTTGTTTTTAATAGACTTTTAGAGTGTGGACTGTGTGTTTTCCTTTTTTAAAAAAGGAAATTAATTCCTGATATGTTTAGAGTTTGTTATGTTCGTTTATCTTTTTAATGTACCTTATATTGTCTTGTGTAATAGAACTTACTGTTGCTTTTTTCTGAAATTACTGTTGTGTCTTTCATTGTGCGTTTACTCACCGCCCAATTTAAGGAAACCTGTGTGCTATTATTGGTAAATTTCAGGAGTTCCCAGTCTCTTAATAAAACTGGGTGGCGTAGTCGGATATTTTAATGGTGTCTAAGTTAGATTACCTGTAAGTGTGACCAGACACCTGTTACACAATTCCTTTGACTTCATGCTTGGTTTGTGCTCTGACATGAACTGTCAACTGTGGGACCTTATATAGACAGGTGTGTGCCTTTCCAAATCATGTCCAGTCAACTGAATTTACCACAGGTGGACTCCAATTAAGCTGCAGAAACATCTCAAGGACGATCAGGGGAAACAGGATGCACCTGAGCTCAATTTCGAGCTTCACAGCAAAGGCTGTGAATACTTACGTACATGTGCTTTATCAAATTTTTTTATTTTAATAAATTTGCAAAAACCTTAAGTATACTTTTTTCACGTTGTCATTATGGGGTGTTGTGTGTAGAATTCTGAGGAAAAAAATGAATTGAATCCATTTTGGAATAAGGCTGTAACATAACAATTTGTTAATGTTTGGCTTATAGACACATTTATATATTTGGTAAAGCACTCTCATACACCTACACAGACACACACACACCCACACACACACACTTGCATACAGTGGTGTGAAAAACTATTTGCCCCCTTCCTGATTTCTTATTCTTTTGCATGTTTGTCACACAAAATGTTTCTGATCATCAAACACATTTAACCATTAGTCAAATATAACACAAGTAAACACAAAATGCAGTTTTTAAATGATGGTTTTTATTATTTAGGGAGAAAAAAAATCCAAACCTACATGGCCCTGTGTGAAAAAGTAATTGCCCCCTTGTTAAAAAATAACCTAACTGTGGTGTATCACACCTGAGTTCAATTTCCGTAGCCACCCCCAGGCCTGATTACTGCCACACCTGTTTCAATCAAGAAATCACTTAAATAGGAGCTGCCTGACACAGAGAAGTAGACCAAAAGCACCTCAAAAGCTAGACATCATGCCAAGATCCAAAGAAATTCAGGAACAAATGAGAACAGCAGTAATTGAGATCTATCAGTCTGGTAAAGGTTATAAAGCCATCTCTAAAGCTTTGGGACTCCAGCGAACCACAGTGAGAGCCATTATCCACAAATGGCAAAAACATGGAACAGTGGTGAACCTTCCCAGGAGTGGCCGGCCGACCAAAATTACCCCAAGAGCGCAGAGACGACTCATCCGAGAGGTCACAAAAGACCCCAGGACAACGTCTAAAGAACTGCAGGCCTCACTTGCCTCAATTAAGGTCAGTGTTCACGACTCCACCATAAGAAAGAGACTGGGCAAAAACGGCCTGCATGGCAGATGTCCAAGACGCAAACCACTGTTAAGCAAAAAGAACATTAGGGCTCATCTCAATTTTGCTAAGAAACATCTCAATGATTGCCAAGACTTTTGGGAAAATACCTTGTGGACTGATGAGACAAAAGTTGAACTTTTTGGAAGGCAAATGTCCCGTTACATCTGGCGTAAAAGGAACACAGCATTTCAGAAAAAGAACATCATACCAACAGTAAAATATGGTGGTGGTAGTGTGATGGTCTGGGGTTGTTTTGCTGCTTCAGGACCTGGAAGGCTTGCTGTGATAGATGGAACCATGAATTCTACTGTCTACCAAAAAATCCTGAAGGAGAATGTCCGGCCATCTGTTCGTCAACTCAAGCTGAAGCGATCTTGGGTGCTGCAACAGGACAATGACCCAAAACACACCAGCAAATCCACCTCTGAATGGCTGAAGAAAAACAAAATGAAGACTTTGGAGTGGCCTAGTCAAAGTCCTGACCTGAATCCAATTGAGATGCTATGGCATGACCTTAAAAAGGCGGTTCATGCTAGAAAACCCTCAAATAAAGCTGAATTACAACAATTTTGCAAAGATGAGTGGGCCAAAATTCCTCCAGAGCGCTGTAAAAGACTCATTGCAAGTTATCGCAAACGCTTGATTGCAGTTATTGCTGCTAAGGGTGGCCCAACCAGTTATTAGGTTCAGGGGGCAATTACTTTTTCACATAGGGCCATGTAGGTTTCGATTTTTTTTTCTCCCTAAATAATAAAAACCACCATTTACAAACTGCATTTTGTGTTTACTTGTGTTATATTTGACTAATGGTTAAATGTGTTTGATGATCAGAAACATTTTGTGTGACAAACATGCAAAAGAATAAGAAATCAGGAAGGGGGCAAATAGTTTTTCACACCACTGTATTTCTTTTAGACCTCTATAAGCATTACGGACCTGGTGCTCTGCTATCCATTATCTACATTAATTTTATTTATATTTCTATTTACCCCAGCAAAGGTCAAAGAAAATTAGGTTAGGGCTGATTTCAAATATTGTGAAAAGAAAATTTTTCACTGCAAAGAATACTTAGGGCCACACAGAGGAGTTGAGGAAAAATCATCTTACCTGGGTAAACCCAGAAAATGGCCATTAAACAGTATATACACGTTTCTCTTTATTCCAATAAATATATAAGGGGACAATCCTAGTGTCTCTCAATCCAGAATTAGGCCAATGCCACCAAGGTAGCAAACAAAAGAGGTTTATTATTGTCAAATAATAATAAAGAAAAGTAAAAAAAAAACAGCACCCCAAGTATTAAACTCCAAACACCTGCAGTGCCCGAGATATTCAGCCCACTGACCTCTGTCTCTGTCTTGCATCCTCATTCTCTAAGTGCCAGCCTCACTTCTTCCCACCAGTCAAATGTCTGTCCTTCTCATCTCGGCTCCACTCCAAGTCAATCATAGCTGATGAGGCAGCTTACGTTCCATGTTGTGGTCACATCCAGCCAAGGTAGGGGTGGACCCTGGGCTAGAGCTCCACCAGGTGACCCAATATATGCACCTCCTTCTGGCGGTCCTCTTCTTCCTGCCCTGTGGGTGGGGTGACATTCCTTTTCCCTTGCAATGCTTTCTTTCCTCTCAAAATCAAGGCCTTCCTTAACCCTGCACCTGCCCTGCATCATGCTGTCCAATATTCCCCATATTCAACTATTAGCATTCATAAAATGTTTATTTAGATTCTTTAAAGGATCATTAAAATTAGATGGTCGACTTTTTCCAATAAACTATGAAGGTGTCATCCTTCCATGATCCTAAATTGGACAGAGTGAAAGTAGAAAATAGACAGAGAGATGATATTAGGTTATTACTATTGATTACTTCATCTCTCAATGTAATATCCAGGAAAAAGCAAAAAACAAAAGACATATAGTAGCTTGTTTCAGTGAGCTACCCTCAGATCTCCAAATTGCACTATTTTTTTTTCTTTTTTTGTGATAAAGTGAATTTACTAAAATAAATGGCTGCCTATAATCAGAGAGAGCTAATCGGCTCTGGTCGGCATCGTGTTCCCATTATTTACCTGGCTGCAGGATTGTTCCAGCGCTCAGTGAAGCGACAGCTGAACTCGTACCTCAATGATTATCTGAGTGTGGAGGCTCCATGGTTACAGTAATGAGCACCGGGCCGGGGTCATGCTGTTTACATGTTTGTGTAAAATCCTTTGTTCCATTGGCAAAGCTGTCGGCTCCCAGTTGGCAAATCAGATGTGACTGTGCTCATTTAACGCATTCAATTGCATTGATTATTTGCTTCTGCCTGAACATGGAGACTTTTTTCTTCTGTAAGGTGTTTCATTTTTGCTTCCCAGGTAATACATTACCTACAATAATAACCACATTATATGGTGCCTTTCAATAGCAGATGCTACCCGAAATCACCTACTGGGCAGGCAGTATGGCATGGTGGCTTAGCCTCTGAGCTTTAAACTTGATGTGCATCCTGCTTCAGCAGCAGAAATCTCTCTAACAGTTGTAACGTGTCCTGATCTTTAAAGTGTCCTGGATAAAGGTGACAGTTGAGATCAATAATAATAAAACCTCCTATAGAATTATTTACCTTTAACCAGGGGTGATAGCACAAGTTTAGACCATTGGTTTTCAAACTCGGGTGTGGCAGAAACACTGGTGAGGTTGAATTCCAGTTTTGAAGATTGTCTTTAAATGGCCTCATCTATCTTTTAAATAAACATAACTGAAATTGTAATGAAATTGGTGCATGAAATAGTCCTGTATCGATTCATTTGCAATCTAGTGCTACAGTTCTCAGACAGCGCAGTACCTGAGTTGTCAGGTAATATGAAAGGAAATTCCAAAAAAAAATAAATAAATAAGTGGAGGCAGAGGAGTGGGCCTTATAAAAAGACCCTTAGTGACACAATGGGTGGATGAACCAGCAGTCTCCATGTTATGCTGCAATTCAGTATCACCGCTCGATCTCACAGTGCTCCTGTCTTAAGTCTCCAATTCTGTGTCTTCCACCTGACCTTGTTCTCCTATTCTATGTCCACTGCTTGTGCCAATTTGGGCTCATGGGGTCTGCGGTCACAGCTCCTTCTGTCTCCCCACCTCTTTCAGCTGATGCATGCCAGGGATGAAGAGAGCTCAGAAACAACGCGCCAAGATTTACAGATTTTTGAGAAAGAATGCGCCGTAACAAGTGAGTGCTGTCTTACCACCCCAACATACTGTAAGCAGTTTGTAAAGAGCCTCTCTGTTTTCCCCTCTCCCTGTTTCAGGTCCAGTCTGGCAATATTACAAAATGAATGCAGAAAAATATACAATGAGGAAGAAAGATGAATGTTAACAAGTCATATAATGCACATATTAATCAACAGTGGAAAGCTTTGCAGTTGCCTAATAGCATCTAAGTTAATGCGGATAATAAAAAATATACACCACTGAGTGAGACTTTAGAGCTGGACGTACAGTATACTAAACTGCTACAATGGGCCTTCAAACTTCTCATTTTATGTCTCAGTTGCACATTTGCTCTCTCAAAGAAAATCAACCCTTTATCAAAATGATTTTGCTACCCCTGATATTTCCTGAACATATAACATACAATATGAAGATCAAGGTTATGTGACTATAAAGCGGATAAGGGAGATCTGAAAATGAATAAAAGGCTGGGCAAATAACACATTCTCTGACATACAGATCAGTTAATTGTGAAGATGATGGTAATAACTGAGTCCATCACCATGTCCTGATCCAAATCTTCCATTTTAGAAGACAGTTTTTAATTAGTAGCTCCCACATGCAGTTCATTATTTTACTGCACAAATAAAGATACTCAAAATTCTCTCTCTAGTTTTGCTTTTGCAAAGTATCTTGTATGTTGTGTGTTGCCTGTGAGCATCATTGCCCTGACAGAACTTTCATATCTAATTTACAGGAAAAATCCAGACATCTGACAGCAGGCCAACTTTGTTAGCCTTTTATTTTTTTATTATTGCAAGGCGTTCGACCATGTCCCTCGGGGAATCCTGTGAGGGGGGCACTCCAAGAGTATGGGGTACCAGACCCCCTGATAAGGGCTGTTCGGTCCTTGTACAATCGGTGTCAGAGCTTGGTCCGCATTGCCGGCAGTAAGTTGAACCCATTTCCAGTGACAGTTGGACTCCGCCAGGACTGCCCTTTGTCACCGATTCTGTTCATAACTTTTATGGACAGAATTTCAAGGCACAGCCAGGGTGTTGAGGGGGTCCGGTTTGGTGGACTCAGGATTGGGTCACTGATTTTTGTAGATGATGTTGTCCTGTTTGCTTCATCAGGCCGTGATCTTCAGCTCTCTCTATATCGGTTCGCAGCTGAGTGTGAAGCGACTGGGATGGGAATCAGCACCTCCAAATCTGAGACCATGGTCCTCAGCTGAAAAAGGGTGGAATGTCCTCTCAGGGTTGGGAGAGAGATCCTGCCCCAAGTGGAGGAGTGCAAGTATCTTGGGATCTTGTTCACGAGTGAGGTAAGAATAGAGCAGGAGATTGACAGGCGGATCGGTGCGGCGTCCGCAGTGATGCGGGCTCTGCATTGGTCTGTCATGGTGAAAAAGGAGCTGAGCTGCAAGGCAAAGCTCTCAATTTACCAGTTGATCTATGTTCCTACCCTCACCTATGGTCATGAGCTATGGGTAGTGACCAAAAGAACGAGATTGCGAATACAAGCGGCTGAAATGAGTTTTCTCCGCAGGGTGTCTGGGCTTTCCCTTAAAGATAGGATGAGAAGCTCAGTCATCCAGGAGGAGCTCAGAGTAGAGCCACTGCTCCTCTGCATCGAGAGGAGTCAGATGAGGTGGCTCGGGCATCTGATCAGGATGCCACCAGGATGCCTCCCTGGTGAGGTGTTCCGGGCACGTCTAACCAGGAGGAGGCCCCGGGGAAGACCCAGGACACGCTGGAGGGACTATGTCTCTCGGCTGGCCTGGGAACGCCTTGGGATTCTCTCAGAAGAGCTAGAAGAAGTGGCCGGGGAGAGGGAAGTCTGGGCATCTCTGCTCAAGCTGCTGCCCCCGTGACCCGATCTCGGATAAGCGGAAGAGGATGGATGGATGGATGGATGGATGGATGGATGGATGGATGGATGGCTCATGTCTAGTGTTATTCATTCTTATCAGTCCTAGCAATGGACCGGAAGGTGTGTACTGAGGCTACAAGCAGTTTTAAATGGTTTGTTATTCACCTGTCCATCCATTTTCAAGCTTAACTATTCACTTCAGGGCTGAATTGAACTGAAGCTTATCTGGCATCATTGGGTGCAAGGCAGGGTGCCAATCCAGTGCAAAGCACTAATACAAATACATGCAATTAGCCAAACATGCATGACTTCGAGGTGTGGGACAAAAGCCCAACAATCCATCAAGCAATCCTGGTTAACATCAAGAGCAATTAACACTCAAGACATATCAGTGATTTAATAATTAATATACCACATAATAATCTTAGTAAACAATGGGAAAGAGATCTTTCAAGTAAAATTTTAGTAAAGGGATTGAATTCTGCCATTAACTATTCATAAAATACACTTTAGTTCAATGTGCACCAAGAATACCATAATATCCATCCATCCATCCATTTCCCAACCCACTGAATCCGAACACAGGGTCACGGGGGTCTGCTGGAGCCAATCCCAGCCAACACAGGGCGCAAGGCAGGGAACCAATCCCAGGCAAGGCGCCAACCCACCGCAGGACACACACAAACAAATACCCACCCAGCAAGCACACACTAGGGCCAATTTAGAATTGCCAATCAACCTAACCTGCATGTCTTTGGACTGTGGGAGGAAACCGGAGTGCCTGGAGGAAACCCATGCAGACACGGGGAGAACATGCAAACTACACGCAGGGAAGACCCAGGAAGCGAACCCGGGTCTCCTTACTGCGAGGCAGCAGCACTACCACTGCACCACCGTGCCGCCCCTGCCATAATATAACTAAGTAATTTTCCATCATTCACATAATGTATACAGCATCTTATCTAAAATATACCTGGAGTAAGCGCCAACCTGAGGGTGATGTCATCGGGTGTCCATATCACTCGGTCACATATTTTGGGAATGTTTTACATTCAAAGTTTCTTGGACAAAAATGTCATTTGTTTTTTTCCCTATTATTTAGGGCCATACTTGCTTCCCTCACAACCCTGGCCTGGATTAGGCAGGTTAGAAAATGACATGACATAAGATTACTCATGTCCAATGTCACATTAAAGTCTGCAAAAGTGTAACACAGAAATTTTACAGTAAACCTTTATCACCCCTAATTTTTAAAGGAATTTATTGAGACTACAAACAAGTTTAGAAGGTTCATCATTTTCCATCCATTTACATACCCAGTTATCTAATTTAACGTTGCAGGGAGCAGCACTACATGCAGGATGGGAACCAACTCTGGGTAGGGTGTCAGTCCATTGCAGGACTCACTCACAGTTACCCATACAAAGTCAATTTAGAGTTTCTAATTGTCTTAAAACATTCATGTCTTTGGGATGTAGGTAAAGACAGAAAAAAAGGAGAACAACGGCAAACCACACGAAGAAAATGTACAAACTCTTTGCATGTAGTGCCCAGACTAATATTCAAACTCAAAACTAAAGTCCTGTGAGGCAGCCATATTAACCACTGATCCACTTTCACACCCAAATTAATTAACAAATAACAAATAACTTAAAGGGACAAGTAAGTAATCACATTTTTAGCCTTCCTAAAAGTAAGAGCTTTCAGTTCTCTGCTTGCAATCATCTTAATTAAAAATGATTACAAATACAATGACTGACGTTTTTGGAAGGTGTAAATCTGCATAGCAGCTCGTTGGTCAGCACTTGTTCTTCCAGCATCTGGGAGCATTTTCCACTGCGTTCTCCAGGTTTTATCCCAAAAATATGCTTGTTGTGTTAACTAAAAACTTGATTCATATTAATGATTATCGGTACACTTGTAAGGGAACCCACAATGAACTGATGTCCCATTCTCAGTAGACTCCTACCTTGCACATGATGTTATTCCAGACACCACAACTCTAAAGTGGTTTAAATGGATATGATAATGAATGAATAGGAAGTGTAAGTGAAAGTACTAGGTGCTGACATACTTTGATTGGCTCAATTTTTTCAAACTACGGATGTAGCACAGGAATCAATTTCTCATTGGTTTGTCTCACTGGGCCAAAGCCTCAAGAGTGCAAACTGCCATTATGTGATCGACTCTGTGAAGCAGAGCATGATGTCAGAGCTTTAATTCTACCATTGATTCATCTCATTGTGGGAGATGGTCTCAGGAGTGAAGTCTGTCATCCTCTTATTGGCTTATTGGAATCTGGGTGGGGAGGGGAGTATTGGCACCCCTGGTGTAAGCTGTCTCCCTCTGATTGATACATCCAGCAACATGACTGTCATTGTTTAATGTGAGATGGCCCAGATCTGAGGAATGACTGGCTAATTTAATGGAGTTGGCTCCTGATGTAAGAGCGTCCATTCTTTGACTCGTTCATGTCACAGCCCGGACAGGCAGCCTCAACAGTGAAAGTTTAATGTAAATGAAAGTTATCCTTAGATTGACTTGTCTTCCAGAAAAGGTGGTTTTGAAAATTCAGAGCCCTAATGTTTTACAAGGTTCAAGAGTTGGACAGGACAATATAAAATTGTATGACACTATTCTGCTGTTAAAGGCTCTACATAAAATAAGATTAATTGATGGTCTGATATTCCCAAAAGAGTAGCAGCAGTCATTTTGAAAATCAGCTCTCCCCATGAAGAGCAGGGTCCCTGCAGAGAGTACAGTAACCCTGACATTAAATGACTCCATGAAGCACATGTTCTTAAATTAGTGTCTCGTCCCATGTACTGCAGAATGAGAATGAGAAGTGTCATTGATTGGACAAGATTGTCTCAGGAATGACTTCTGTCATTCTCCAGGCAGACACACTACATTCATTTTCTGCCTGACCTCTCCTGTTGATAGCATGGTTTAAGACTGAAAACGGTCATTGTCCATTTAACTGAGACCCCTGGAGAGACACAAACACCGCATGAGAGAAATTTATCATTCTCTGATTGGCTTCTGTCACTAGCAAAGATGGCCTGACAAGTGAATGCTGTCATTCTTTGAGCAGCTCATGTTCCTGAAGAGGATGGTCACAGATGGGAGTGCAGCCACTGTTTAAAAGGTGCAATCTTCTGAAGGTGCCAGCTAAAAATTGAAAGCTTTCAACATCAGATTGGATTTTATAGTAAAATGGAAGGGACTTTTCTTAGAGCAACAGCTCTCATTTAAAAATGGAATTATGTCAATGTCTCACGGGCCCCTAATTATGGGCCATCGGTAAAGGTGCTAGACAACATTCATATTGTTCAGAATGAAACCATTTTAATATAATGGTCTGAGCTGACAATTTCCTGTTAAGTATCTATGTTTATTTCTTGGCCTTTAAAAACTTCAAGACGACTTCCCTCAAGGATATACATATGAGTACTGTATATACTGTTTGGATTCATTCATGAGAAGGAAGATCAAATAAGCACCCAACGGGCATTCAAATCTAAAGGATGTTAATCAATATAAAAATCAATGAAAATCCATGTAGACAAAAAGTTACTGTGAGTCGGCAGCCATGAGCATATTGATATCAGTCTCTTTGGAAAAACATGTGCTGAACTAAGTCTTCATAATAAATATGATTTGAGCAGACCCCTGAAATGCTCTGACTTATTCCTCATACATACAGTATGTAGAGTGCACACGGAGATGAATAAATGCACAAGTTGCACTTTGGCACAATTGTATCCAGCCATACAGATCAAGTCAAAATTCAAACGTAAAAAACTTATGGGTATTTTTCTGCTTGCATATTGTTCGTTCCTGTGCAAGGGCACATAATTGCTACTGCACTGAATGGTGGTCTAGTATAATTCATGGATGCATACATTTCAAAACAGCAGAAAAAAATGGATGCAGTATTTAATGACAATATGCAAGATGAGTCTCCAGAACACTATATGTAGCCTGCATAATGCATGTAGATACCTGTACCTTTGATTAAAGGTTCATCACAGTACCGTCTTGGTCTAATCTATGGTCAGATGTATTTAAACTGTCTGCCTTTTTCCTCAACTGATCATACCGCATCTAGGAGCTGAACAAGAATTCCATTTTAACTATCATTTGCCAAGTGGATCAAATCATTTGCATTAGTTATGAGAGACACAGGCAATTTTGCAATTATGAAATGTGAAATTCAATAAAAAGAGTTTTTGGGGTGGAAATCAAGGAATATCACTTTCAATAGCCTTGTTCACAATTGCAGTTTTTGCTTCCAGTTGCATAATGCATGGAATCTCACACCCCAGTAAAATCAATTCTTTTTATGCCACTCATTCAATCACCATGGAGGAGCACAATGCATTTTTACTTTATCGTATACAAAGTAATCGTCCAAAGATTCGATGTCAAGATTTTGATGAATCTCGACGTTTTAGATCTACCTGACTTTCTCATATATGAAATATAGGGAAAGTATTGGAATCCTCCAAAAATTTCATTTCGAGATCTTGATGAATCTCGATGTTTTAGACCTGCCTGAGTCCGAAAATACCATTTTTGGAATTATGTCTGTGTGTGTGTATGTAAACACGATAACTTTAGTACGCTTTCATTTAGGTTAACCAAATTTTGCGTACAAGTATTACGTACAAAACGTAGATTTGTATCAACTTTTGGGCTATTTTAGTTAACTGGAAGTGGTACTTTACCTTTTATTCATGCAGCCTATTTATTCAACTTTACTTTTATAATAATTGTTCAATATATTATTAATTTGATTTTATTTGTTGTTGATGGTTCTTAAACATACATAATATAAAAATATAATCATTGTCTTGCGGTGTACTCCTCAAATATCCATCCCCATATCTGAGTATGCGAGAAAATCTAGAGGAGACCACTCCCAATTTTTTAAAACATGCGACAGGCTGTATATTTTTCCTATAAAGATACAAAATAATTCACTATTTTGAACATTACTGTTTTTTCCCTCTGTACATGGGAAGCTCCCCTCATTGAAGAGCAACCACCCTTTTCTACTTCTTGATTCCTGCAGAAGAAGTTGAAGATATGCATTCACTAAATGCCATGGAGCTTGAAAGTTTATTTTCTGTTGCTGATACATCTTTAGGATTGAGATCACTAAGTTGGCATCATAACTGGCAAAGCAGGGATCACACTACCATAACACTTCTGGTGGCTCAAAAATATCTACATTTGACGGGAAATGAGTCCAGTGATTTTGTTTTCAGTTGAGATCTTTAATTCAATACTAAATGTCAAGGAGATACACATGGAATTAAAGAATGTTAATTCTTTTGAGTAGAAGTAGACATCTTTCTTATTGTGACAAAGGAATACATTTCACAAGAAGTGAAACAGTTTGCTATTTGAGTTTTTTTTTTTTGCAAATTTAAACACTGAGTTTCATTGTAAATTGACTTTTGCACAACTCGTTTTGCTAATCACTAATTGGCATGCTTGAAGATGGTCATGTCTATGTTATTGAAGACTTAGCTGTTTAAAATGTGACAGCAAGACTGAACTGGAGGGACCTGCTACATCTTTAACAAGGTCTTCACTGTGGACACAGTGTGAAGGCAGATAATCGTGTACCCTGTGATGGTCTGTCTGGGGGTTGACTCCTGCCTTTCACCTGCAATGAACTAAGCAAGATGAGAAAATGGAGAGATACATGTTAGAAAATAAAGCTAAACATCTGATCACAAGGATGATCAAAAATACATAAACTAGGATTCTTGCAAGAGACCTATTAGCAACTTTAGGAAGTTTAAAAGTCATCTTGATGTTATTGCTGAAACTTTTGTTGAATATGAAATTATGAGCTTTGTGAGTCTCACTAGCTATTCCTGTCAAAACGTTTTCTTATGTTATTTTATCAAATTAATGTACAAGCAAATAAACCAGACATCCATAAGGACATACAGTATGTAATGTTAAACTGATGAGTAAGACTAAAAGTCAAATAAACTGGCAAGTCTAACTCAAGTAGATATTTGTTAAAGTGTGTTATGGACATAAACAAAGCCATCCTGAGAAACACACACATATTCAGACCCATAGGCATTGTCTGATTAGAATCATTTGGGTGAGCTTATGAGGATTAAATTAAAGGAGAAATAGGGAGGTAAGATTATGGATGCTGAAAGTAAAATGCAGTAGATGGAACTTAGAATAAGAGCAGCAACCCTTGTTAATTTTTTTTGTCTTAAATATAATTTTTCTGTTGCTCTATTATGGGTCTTCCCTTTAAAATCCCATGCACCATTCAGTGAAGCATCTGAAATTACAGGTTTGTCCTTTGAACAACTTTACACTTTGTACTCTGTGTGCTTTTAGCATCTTCTGGTTCTCCCTCATACCATTCTACCTCTCAACTTTGTAGACAATTTTAGTGTCTCAGTTTTAGTGACAACATATCTTCTAGGTAATGACTCCTAGAAATGTGTGTTTTGACTTCAACTTGTAGCAGCAGCCTCTCTGAGTTTTAAACATTGACTCACATTACCCTTTCTCAGATGTACCCACATCTCCTGGTCTGGTTAATATCATTCTCGCCATTGTTCACATTCCCTTTTTGATAACAGGCAGTGAGTTCACAGTAAGTACAGCTGTAACTATAAAAGCAGGTGGACTCTGTTAATGTTACAGTCTAGAATATCTCCTTTGAATACACACAACTGGCAAAATGCCACTAGTCAATCTACATGTTCTCCACTATGTTGTTTGATTGTCTCTGCTTCCAGAACACAAGGTATGTTTTATTCATAAACTGTTAAAGGAGGATTTCTCATCCAATAGCCCAAACACATATGCAACAATAAAAAAAATAACAGTTTTATTTGTTACATAAGAACAACAGAAGGTGGGTATAATTAGATTAGATGGGCATGGAATAATAAGGAAGGTACAAACCCATTATAAATACATTCTATCCCTCTATAATTTAAAGCCAGGCTGTTATGATTAGCCATAATGATAATGCTGAAAGGGAGACAAAACCACTAGAAACCCAGGTCCAAATAGCAAAACTAATAATATTTAAATTGTTAAATTAAATAAAGAATCAATAATCCATAAGAAAGTCAAGACATACAAATTCGAATTTATCATAAACATTAAATGAAACAAAAAACAAACCAAAGAATTTGAAATTAAAAAGTGGTCCAAAATGGACAATAAATATAAGCTTTCAAAAGACAAAAAATAAATAAAACCAAAAAAAGTTCAAACAGCAAAACCAAAACTGCAATCCAAAATGAATCCTTAAGCTAGACAAAAACCGATAAACCAAATAACTGAAAATAAAGCCAAAAATATAAAAATACAAAAGAGCTAAGGGAGCAGATGAACACAGGAAAGAATCCAATGACAAATAAAGTGTGGCCATTCAGTAAATCAAACCCATTTCTTTAGCTAATAGCTAAGCTGTCCCCATATCTCATCAGATTCTTCTTAAAGGTTGCCAAGGTTTTTGCTTCAACTACATGCCGTGGTGGTTTGTTCCAGAGTCCCACAACTCTTTGAATAAAGAAGTGCCTTACATGCAGTCCCCACAGGTGTCCCGCCTATTTAGTTGAAATAAATCTTCTGGATCTATTTTATTAATGCATTTGAGAATTGTAAATACCTGGATTAGTTTCCCATGCAGTCTCCTCTCCTTGAGACTAAGCAGGTTAAATTCTCTGAGTCTGTCAGAGTAGGACATGTTCTTAAGTCCTTGATGCACTGGTTTGCTCTCCTCTGCACAATTCTGAGGCCAAGGTTATGTGCCGGTATCCAGAAGGCTGATGGTTTGAATCCTCTTTACTGCTAAAGGAGATACTACTTTGCTGGGCCCTTGAGTAAGGCCCTTAACCAACAATTGCTCCAGGAGCGCTGTACAATGGCTAACCTTGCACTCTGACCCCAAGGGGTATGCGAAAACTAACAAATTCCTAATGCAAGAAATTGTATAATAAAGCAAATAAAGAAAAAAGTTGCTGTGTCTTTTTTGTAGCATGATAACCAGAACTGCACACAATCCTCCAATAGCTGCCTTTCAAGTGTATGATAGTGCAAACATAATGCCACCCTACAGATGCCTATCTGATTCCCCTAAACCTATATGTAGACCCCAACAACTTGAGAGGCCTAATCCCAGCAGAAGGTGCCTGTTGTCTAATTAAGGACCTGCCATGTTGCCAATAAAAACAGTTTGAGATTTCATTGCATTATTTATATGGGGGGAAGTAGCTAAATTAGCAAAATGGAAAGTTAAAAGAGAAGGCAACACAAGGGATTAAAATTAATTTAAAGAAAGTACACAAAATAGAAAAGAAATACATAAACAAAATCCAGGGACTAGCCCCAAACAAAGCACCTGTGAAACTTGCACTTTTAAGGTGAATTTTGATGTAGACGGAGCACTGCAGCTGTAAGTTTCTTGTGTCATGCTATAGAAAAGTGGGCAATGCCACTTTGGACTTCTAAATGTAAAGTCACTAAACCAGTATCTTCCTGTCTTTCATCAGATAGCAAAATCTTTCCACCACACAAGGTGCAATAAACTTTGCTGACTGTGCACTAGAGCACCCTACTCTACTAATAAACCAAAAAATAAATGAGCAGCCATCTGGGACCACAAACTTGATTCAAATTTGCTTCTGTTCTGAATTTACAGTATGCATTTTAGGGGCTTGTAAACTAGACCAACACAACAGTTTAAGAATATTTCCATTTCACCCCACGCCGACCAAACATGGGCATACAGCAGATAGGCCTGTTTGTGTGCTTATGTATAGAGTGCAGATCTGTCATCCATTTGGCAGGAATAATGAGACAACATGATGTCCTTAGAGTAGAAACTTTACAACCCCTCTATAATACCAAAGCAGGCTTTTCTTGAGAATTAATGTAATGATACTCTCCTTTCCAGATCTCTTGTCGTTAATGATATAATGTATTGTACACAGACATTCAGCATATTTGTTTGAAGTTGAAGGATATTAATCAAATTATGGAGATAGGTGGGTATGTGGTTAAACCTCACAAAACATGTTTACAGTGAGTGGGTGAAACCCAATGTTATTATACTTTGAGTAGAAACAAATTTGCCATTTACGCCAGTGCAGACATCATTAGATATTCAACCTGTTTAAGAAAGCTTACACGATGTCCTCCAAGATGCGCCAAAAGAAAAAAGAAATGTTTCAAGTTAGATATTTCAAATTAGGTGACACATCTGGTTACTCTGGTGCACCACTCAGTATCTGTTACACTAAGCAAACATTCATTGAATGACTTAGCCTGTAAACCGTACAGCTTCATTTTCAGTGCTGAGGTTTATTTTTAATTGCATTTTTCTGCATTTCAGTCACCATGAGGTACGATAATTAAATCATTTTTAAGGTTTAATGAGGCAATGGCTGCCTCTTCGACATCTCTACAATGTGTTACACTGGCAACGAGCAGCCAGCACTCCACAACTAAGTGGAATTACTTGAGCAAAAATGTCACGCTATCAGCAACCGGGCAAGTAATGAAGCTCACATTGAAAGACGAACAAGCCTTTCAACAAAAGCTGTTGACAGCTTCAGAGACACTTATTCATGACAAAGGACTCTTGAGCCAGACATACGCAATAAAATGTTTATCACACCGGCTTGTTTTATAGAAAGTGGACCATTCAAGACTGTGAGCGGCAGTTAGGAGTTGCAGTGAACACAGAGTATATAACAGGGGGTGTGATGCCCATTCTGAAATAAGTTTGCTTTAAATCTAATCTCCTACTTTTGTTGTTTAAGGGAGACTGGAATAAAGCAGGGTATCCAGTTTGAACTCAGGTATTTAACGTGGTGGGGTTCAGGATCTTTCCCCTCTCTGAAACCACAGACAGTGCAGTTCTTTTGTTCCAGGTGAGCTGATAATTGTAAGTATGTTCTGCCTTTAAATGACTTCTTGTTTTTTCAGTTATCGCACCCCTGAGAAACCAGGAATAAAGCATGAAACAACCCCAGACAAGACTGCAGTCCTTTGTTGTGTGTTCACACACACATTCACTCTTACCAGACCAGTTTAGAGTTGTCAGTCAACCTTAACCTGCATGTCTTTGGTGCGTGGGAAAAGACTGAAAAAAATAACATGAACATGAGGAGAATTCTGAAACTCCACACAGATAAAGACCTGAACCCAAAAATGCAGCTAGAACGTCAGTTGCATCATTAGGTGGAGCTTTTGCCCTTGATCTCAAATATTCAGCCTCTGATCAATCAAAAGTCTCCCACCTAACCATCCAATGCATTTAACCTTGTAGCCCTTGATTTTGTACAGCTCAGCCCTTGTTCCTCCCGTTCAACGTTCTAACAATGCCTGTCGGCAGCGCATAAACTCCATAGTGGAATCAACTCTAACTCCAACTCAACATCACAAAACCCCCCGTGAGGTAATAGCTTTATCAGAGAGGTGGGGCTAATAAGTGCTGAAGTTAGCGACACCCCAGACCCCACTACTCTCCTTATTTCTTGTGTGATGGAGGTTACAGCAGGGCTCACAATTGCAAGGGAACTCCAATAATGAAAGGACAGGGGCAGGAGGCCATAAGCTGTCCTAGTGGCAAATGACCTGGGGCCTCATGTATAAATGGTGCGTACGCGCAAAAATGTTGTGTAAGAACGTTTCCACATTCAAATCACGATGTATAAAACCTAAACTTGGCATAAAGCCAAACACATTTCCATGGTAGCTCATACCCTGTTGTATGCAAGTTCTCTGCTTGGTTTTGTAGACTGGCGGGCACCCAGCGTCAAAGCAGTGCTACTGTTCCTGTGTGGTTTTCCTTTTTTTTTTTTTTTTAGATCCACATCCCTGATGCGGCTTTATAAATACTCTGAAATTAACCGCATATTGTTTATTAGTTTAATGCATCTGATTGTAATTAACCTGTAACAATATAATGGTTCACAGAATGGTCAAAGTATTCCAAATACCATAACTGCTTTAGCGTTGTTACTCTCACTGCACCTTCTTCTTCTTCTTTCAGCGGTCTTCCGTTAGGTGTTGCCACATCGGATCACCTTTTTCCATATTACTCTCACTGCACCACTCGGAGTATTTATATCACTGTATCTGAGTGTGGAATCACAGCTCTACAGCAGCTGATTGAAGAGAATTATCGGTATATAGCATCAAGAACACGTTGCCTTGGCCATGCTGTCTATTGAACTGCTCTCATACAGCAAATGCTTCAGAGCCTTTCCTGTACTGACCTCGCGGTTCAGAAACAGTTTCATCCCAAGAACTCTAAACGCACTCAATCAGTCCATCAAGTGCTCCTTGTAGAACTGTTTGTACTTATAAGTACAATTGCCTCACTGTAAACTAGCAATACAGTTATAATATTGCACAACCTGAGCCACTTTATAAAGCATGTATTTACATATAATGACAATATCACTTTTAAGATGAAATGCAGCAAAATATGTTTATTATATTATACAGATAAAACTTTAACTTGGGCGGCACGGTGGCGCAGTGGGTAGCGCTGCTGCCTCGCAGTTGGGAGACCTGGGGACCTGGGTTCGATTCCCGGGTCCTCCCTGCGTGGAGTTTGCATGTTCTCCCCGTGTCTGCGTGGGTTTCCTCCGGGCGCTCCGGTTTCCTCCCACAATCCAAAGACATGCAGGTTAGGTGGATTGGCGATTCTAAATTGGCCCTAGTGTGCTTGGTGTGTTTGTGTGTGTCCTGCGGTGGGTTGGCACCCTGCCCGGGATTGGTTCCCTGCCTTGTGCCCTGTGTTGGCTGGGATTGGCTCCAGCAGACCCCCGTGACCCTGTTTGGATTCAGCGGGTTGGAAAATGGATGGATGGATGGAAACTTTAACTTTAATTACATGGTGCTAGTGAGCCGCTGGTACTCCGTTCATGGATTGTTCCTGCCTGGCGCTGTATTCTTGCTGGTGCTGACGTGACACTGGAAGGATAGATGGATAGAATAATTAAACACATACAGCGAAGATATTTCAATGTTCCTTAAAAGTTTTGAAGAATCGGCGTTCTAAGCTTATAGGTGGCTTAACGTCTATTACAGAGCTGATTGTGTGGCGATTGGGTATTTGGAGAACGAAAAGTAAGGACAGGAATTGGTTAGTACGTTTGAAAGAGACAGTACTGCTACAATAGCGCAGCAACCATCTTGCGTGAGACATGAACAATCACTGCGCCACCGTGTTCCCATGTTTAATAACATGCTTTAACTCCTATCATCATGAAAATGATATCACGTATACATCTCAGTATTTTAATTATTCAGAGAGCTGTAATATCACAAATGTAATAGATTCTGTGTCCTGCCGGAGGCAGAGAAAGCCCAGAAGCACGTAGTGATTCACACACATAGAGCACATAGAAGATCAAATACAAAACAAAGCATTTAATGTGCTACTTTAGTTACAATGGGATTTGAGAAACTGGTAAATTAAACGATTTTAAGATTAAGTTTATGATGTTCTACTTTAATGACAAAATAAACTATGTGATTAAAGTGGAAATTTCGAGATTAAAGTTGACATTTCGTGCTTTTTTTCACACTGTGTGCCTTTTTTTTCTCTGTACCCTAATATGACACTCAGACAGTGGGCTACGACTCGCCTTTTCACAGCGACTTTGATATGTGACAACTTCTTTTTTATTTCGGGCACTGTGCGACTTTGTGAACATGAGCTTTCACGTTTCTCCGACACGCTATTTCACTCGGTCAACTTCCTTTTTTTGTTTATATCACTGTTTAAACCAACAAATAGTAAGTTTTTCATTGCCTCCACTTGGTATTCACTGATATTCTTCTATTTTCCCTCTTGCTTTTGCCATTGCCTTTTCACAGAAGGCTGAGTTTAAGGGCTATTTATATTGATTTGCATATTCAAAGAGATGTAATTATGGGAGGAGTTCACGCTGACCGGGATTTATGGAGTGGAAGAATGTGGAAGTTGGCGTTCACACAGATTTATGCATCTGGATTTTTTTGTGCGTAAGCACATTTCCTCTTTTGTGCTTACGTCATGTTATAGTGCAAATTCTACGCATGGCGTTATGCATGAGGCCCATGATGATGGTAACACTGAGAGCGACTATAGGCCACCATCAAGAGGGGGAGCTATGCACTGATATATTTGTTAGTACCCAGGTGTTAACTACTCTTGGGACATAAATGTGGGTTGTTTAGAGACTAGGTCAGGAGTCCCCTAAGTCATTAGTTGGCAGCAGGGAGTCATGTCAATTAACAATCCCTGTTCCTCTGATCTATAACAGAAAGATGTGATCCAGAAGACCAACGAAGTTCAAGTTTAATTTGGCCTATAGGGGCAATAGATGTTTTTCTGTGTGCTGTTTTGATATTTCTTGTCGATTTCTATCTATTAAATACAGTCATGCACCAATTTATTGCCAACTAAGTTGAGACCATTTGTACTTATGACCAAGAGCCATAGGAAAATCCTAGAAACTGTCAAAATGAGTAGCTACAGGCTGGTGCAAGCTGTACTCCCTTTGTTTATCACATACTTACAGCTGCACTGCCAGGCACAGAATGAAACACTCTGCAGAGAAGCGGCGAGAGGAGCGATGTCGGAGCTGCAGAGGTAGTAGTCTCTCAGCTGTCTTCCTTCTCGTACTGTTGCTACAACCAACAAATGGCCACAAACTAGCACTCAAAGAGTTCCAATTTTCAGGGCACTAACTGGTCAGGCAAAACAACATTTTTTGAAGTCGTTCTTCAGGCAGCTAGCACGTCTTTTTCTCTGTCTGATCTGTGTAGGTGGTTTGAGGTCTTTTCATTCATCAAAAAGATAGAAACACCTTGTAAATAGTAGTACATTCTTTGTTATTATTATCATTATTATTATTTCACAGGGTCTCATATGTTTTCTGACTCTTAGAGGGCCCTTTAAGGTTTATTTTAATCAGCGCTGCTCCACTTGGCCAATTCTTGTCCATTCAGCCTGCACCATCTTTATTTACAGGGAGCTGGTGTAGATCTCCAAGAGCTGAATATCTGTTTGTACTACTTCGTAATGGCATTTAAAGAATACAGACCTAGGGGAGGGAAATGCTGTAAGTAAATGCAAGGCAATCCTGAAAAGTCAAGTAGAGGGCGTGTGTGATCAAGTGAGTGTCGTCTTGGCTCACTTTGATCCTTTCTATGGTCAAAAGAGCCCCCTAGAGGAAACAACACACACACACATTCATTCTCACTCACATTGAGCTTATTTTAAGGTACCAACAAATTCAAATATGGAATATGAGAGAAAATGTAAGTATCTAGCAAAAATACATGAGCACCATTAAAATATATCAAAGAATGAAAAAAATATTACATTTCCACTATTAAGAGACATGGTTTAGATAGTATTATTTATTATTAATACCTAATGCTCTGTTGAGCTGAATGAACAGTTCTTGTCAAATGTTCTAATGTAAATGGTGGTAAATCCCGATAGTATACTTAAATATATTAGGGAATCAAATATAATTTAAAGTTTTCACCTTATCTCATGCTGCTTGTTCATGAAGGGCGATGAGTCCAGAAGATACTGATTTTGGCTTTGCATTGTGATCTATTGAAGGCAGGCAGGCAGACTGGCTTGTTTACTAAACGAGGCTGAGATCTACAGAAAAAAAATGAGACAACCCAGTCTGTTCAGAGTAAAACTCACTCAGCATCCATGTAATAAGAAAAGTCAGCTTTATTGAGCCTAGAAATTCAAAACAGAGCGTGTGTATTTAATGAGCTGGCATGGGGCCACCAGGGCATAAGCTCTGAAAAGACAATTTCCACAACTTGGATATTTGGAATGGAGATGTGAAAATAGCCGGAATTGCCAGGCACAAATACATCATCTTGGCTGTCTGATTTTCAGGAATGTTTTTGCATTATATTATTATATTGTGGAATGAAGCGGGTGAGATTGTTAAAAAAAAATAAGAAAGAAAAGAAAGAGATGAGGGTATACTGAAACTTAATAATGAAGAGAAAGTGGAAGTGTCACTAGGGGAGGTGAACACCAAGAAAGACTATTTATTTTATATAGTGTCTTTAAACAGTGAACACTACGCCACAGAGGTTTATTTCACTCAATTAGCAGCACTGCACTTTCATATCCTTCTTACTAGTTATGGAAGCAATAAAAGAGTACTTACTGTGAACTTTCAGAAATGTCTTATTATTTTTCTTTGAATTACAAACTTTGAACAGTAAAATTTGTTATATATTGTTAAGTATTATTTGTGATTTAATATGGAGTTATTTGAATTCTTCACTCAAAAATTATATTTTTTCATGTTTTACTTACCCCCATGTAGTTTGTAATGATGGCTGATGACAATTCTTAATGTCATGTTTTCATGCAGAATGGATATAACAAATAATGTTAAATAAACCATTTCCTTAAAGGAATACTCCACTCAAAAAATGATATATTTTTTATATGGTACTTATTCTATGTAATTTGTAGTAGCAGCCAAGAAATATTTTTAATTTTGTGTTTTTGTTGAGAAAGTATTTAACAAAGATTCTAACAGAACAGAGCACAATAGCAACCAGCGCTGGACAACAGCAAGCGAAATAGAAATGGGAAAAAGAATGAAAAGTCTCATGTAACTTGTGATGCATAATCCACATTTCTGTTATGATTTCATATGCTCAATATATGTAAAATGCAGGCATTTTTGCTAAAATATTATTAATACTTACTTCCAGAAAACTCATACAATTAAACAGGAAAGGTACATTCTCATAATGCAGTTCGAACTGAAGAACAACAACAATATTTATTTATTTTCATACAAATGATGTACAGTTAGGTCCATAAATATTTGGACAGAGACAACCTTTTTCTAATTTTGGTTCTGTACATTACCACAATGAATTTTAAATGAAACAACTCAGATGCTGTTGAAGTGCAGACTTTCAGCTTTACTTCAGTGGGTTGAACAAAACGATTACATAAAAATGTGAGGCAAATAAAGCATTTTTTAACACAATCCCTTCATTTCAGGGGCTCAAAAGTAATTGGACAATTGACTCAAAGGCTATTTCATGGGCAGGTGTGGGCAGGTGTGGGCAGGTCCGTCGTTATGTCATTATCAATTAAGCAGATAAAAGGCCTGGAGTTGATTTGAGGTGTGGTGCTTGCATGTGGATGATTTTGCTGTGAACAGACAACATGTGGTCAAAAGAGCTCTCCATGCAGGTGAAAGAAGCCATCCTTAAGCTGCGAAAACAGAAAAAACCCATCCGAGAAATTGCTACAATATTATGAGTGGCAAAATCTACAGTTTGGTACATCCTGAGAAACAAAGCAAGCACTGGTGAACTCAGCAACGCAAAAAGACCAGGGGCCTCATGTATAACGGCGTGCGTAGAACCTCACACTATAACATGGCGTAAGCACAAAAGTGGGAATGTGCGTACGCACAGAAAAATCCAGATGCAGGTATCTGTGCGTACGCAAACTTTCACGTTCTTCCACTACATAAATCGCGATCAGCGTGAAAAGTAACGCAAGTGCACGCACCTTCTGTCCCGCCCCAACTCCTCCCAGAATTACGCCTCTTTGAATATAAAAATCGATATACTGTAAATAGCCTTCTGTGAAGACAATGGGAAAAGCACGGGGGAAAATAGAAGAATTTCAGCGAATACCAAGTTGAGGCAAAGGAAAAACGTACTATTTGTTGGTTTAAACAGTGGTATAATCAACAAAAGAAAGTTGATCGAGTGACATAGTGTTGGAGAAACTTGAAAGCTCAAGTTCACAAAGTCGCACAGTGCCCGAAATAAAAAAGAAGTCACATCTCAAAGTCGGCGTGAAAAGGCGAGTCGTAGCCCACCGTCTGAGTGTCATATGAAAGCTTATTAGGGTACAGACAAAAAAAATAGGCACACAGTGGGAAAAAAGCACGAAATGTCAACTTTAATCTCGAAATTTCCACTTTAATCACGTAGTTTATTTTGTCATTAAAGTAAAACATCATAAACTTCATCTTAAAATCGTTTATTTTACTAGTTTCTCAAATCCCATCATAACTAAAGTAGCACGTTAAATGCTTTGTTCTGTGTTTGATCTTCTATGTGCTGTATGTGTGTGAATCACTATGTGCTTCTGTTCTTTCTCTTTCTCCAACAGGACACAGAATCCATTGCATTTGTGATATTACAGCTCTCTGAATAATTAAAATACTGAGATGTATACGTGATATTTTTTTCATGATGATAGGAATGAAAGCATGTTATTAAACATGGGAACATGGTGGCACAGTGATTGTTCATATCTCACACAAGAGGCTTGCTGCGCCATGCGCGACCTTCGATGAAATAATTTATTACAAAAGTACTGTCTCTTTCAAATGTACTAACCACCAATTCCTGTCCTTACTTTTCTTTCTCCAAATACCCAATCGCCACACAATCAGCTATGTAATAGACGCTGAGGCATCTGTAAGCTTAGAACGCCGATTCTTCAAAACTTTTAAGGAACATTGAAATATCTTCGTAGTACATGTTTAATTATTCTCTCCGTCTATCCTTCCAGTGTCGCGTCAGCACCAGCAATAATACAGCGCAACGCAGGAGCTATCCGTGAACTAGCTAGCGCTGCAGCACCGTGTCCTCACATGTTTAATTATTAACAATACAGATTATTAAGTTAAAGTTCTATCTGTATACTATAATCAACATATTTTGCTGCATTTCATCTTAAAAATGATATTGTCATCATACGCGCTTTATAAAGTGGCGCAGGTTGTGCAATATTATAACTGTAGTGCAAGTTTACAGTGGGGTAATTGTACTTATAAGTTCAGACAGTTCTACAAGGAGCACTTGATTGAGTGCATTTATAGTTCTTGGGATGAAACTGTTTTTGAAACGCAAGGTCTGTACAGGAAAGGCTTTGACGCGTTTTGCCGTGGCAGAGGCAGCGTGTGCTTGAAACTGTATACCGATAATTCTCTTTCCGATCAGCTGCTGCTGTGATTCCCCGCTCAGATACAGTGATATAAATACTCCGAGTGGTGCCGTGAGAGTAATATGGAAAAAGATGATCCGCTGTGGCAACCCCTAACGGGAGCAGCTGAAAGAAGAAGAAGATGTGAGAGTAACAATGCTAAAGCAGTTATTGTATTTGGAATACTATGGCTATTCCCTGGACCATTATATTTCTACAGGTTAATTAGAATCAGATGCATTGCACTAATAAATAATATGCAGTTAATTTCAGTGTATTTATAAAGCCAATTCAGGAATGTGGGTCTAAGAAAGAAAGGGTAACCACACAGAAACAGTAGCACTGCTTTGACGCTGGGTGCCACCAGTCTGCAAAACCGAGAGGAGAAATTGCGTACGCCAGGGTATGAGGTACCGTGGAAATGTGCGTGGCTTTACGCCAAGTTTAGGTTTTATACATCGCGATTTGAGCGCAGAAACATTCATACGCAAGATTTCTGTACATACGCACCATTTATACATGAGGCCCCCGGACGTCCACGGAAGACAACAGTGGTGGATGATCGCAGAATCATTTCCATGGTGAAGAGAAACCCCTTAACAACAGCCAACCAAGTAAACAACACTCTCCACGGGGTAGGCGTATCGATATCCAAGTCTACCATAAAGAGAAGACTGCATGAAAGTAAATACAGAGGGTGCAGTGCAAGGTGCAAGCCACTCATAAGCCTCAAGAATAGAAAGGCTAGATTGGACTTTGCTAAAGAACATCTTAAAAAAGCCAGCACAGTTCTGGAAAAACATTCTTTGGACAGATGAAACCAAGATCAACCTCTACCAGAATGATGACAAGAAAAAAGTATGGAGAAGGCGTGGAACAACAGCTCATTATCCAAAGCATACCACATCATCTGTAAAACATGGTGGAGGCAGTGTGATGGCTTGGGCGTGAATGGCTGCCAGTGGCACTGGGACACTAGTGTTTATTGATGATGTGACACAGGACAGAAGCAGCCGAATGAATTCTGAGGTGCTCAGAGACATACTGTCTGCTCAAATCCAGCTAAATGCAGTCAAATTGATTGGGTGGCATTTCATGATACAGATGGACAATGACCCAAAACATACAACCAACGCAACCCAGGAGTTTATTAAAGCAAAGAAGTGGAAAATTCTTGAATGGCCAAGTCAGTCACCTGATCCTAACCCAATTGAGCATGCATTTCACTTGTTGAAGACTAAACTTTGGACAGAAAGGCCCACAAGCAAACAGCAACTGAAAGCCGCTGCAGTAAAGGCCTGGCAGAGCATTAAAAAGGAGGAAACCCAGCATCTGGTGATGTCCATGAGTTCAAGTACTTCAGGCTGTGATTGCCAGCAAAGGGTTTTCAACCAAGTATTAGAAATGGACATTTTATTTCCAGTTATTTAATTTGTCCAATTACTTTTCAGCCCTTGAAATGAAGGGAGTGTTTTAAAAAAATGCTTTAGTTGCCACACATTTTTATGCAATCGTTTTGTTCACCCCACTGAATTAAAGCTGAAAGTCTGCACTTCAACTGCATCTGAGTTGTTTCATTTAAAAAATTTCATTCATTGTGGTAATGTACAGAACCAAAATTAGAAAAAAGTTGTCTCTGTCCAAATATTTATGGACCTAACTGTAGCTTAATGTGCTTTACAGAATGAAGAAAGAGAAAAAAGACAAAATATAAAAATAAAATTAGGCAATAATAATTAACATAGAATAAAAGTAAGATCCAATGGCCAGGGAGGACAGAAAAAACAAAAAAAACTCCAGACGGCTGGAAAAACAAACAAAATCTGCAGGGGTTCCAGTTTCTCGAGACCACCCAGCACCCTCTAGGCATTCTACCCAACATACGTGTAAATGATCTAAATCAGTTCTCATGGTTTCAGGCTTCACGTGGAAGAACTTGATGATGATGATCATGTGGACATCTGGCCTTCAATCCATCAATTTTGGGACAGCACGGTGCTTTGATCGGGTGGTGGTGGTGCAGATCGCCACCACAGAAAACCGGAAAAAGAACAGCAGAGAAAGTAAAGGTTATTACGGCTTGTGGAGCCACCATGAATGATAATGATAATTAAATGCATATACAGACAAGATTCTTGACAAATGAATGTGGGGGACAGGCAGGCAGATCTTCATTTGGAAAGCACTGCATTTCCCTGAAGTATGTATTTATAATATTTTAGCAATAAATGCATGCATTTTACACATAACAGACATGGAGATTATGTGACATGAGTTACATGAGAATTTTCATTCTTTTTTCATGGACATTTTTCACGTTGGCTGTTGTTCAGTGTTCATCACTATCATTTTTAGAATCTTAATTATGTACTTTCCCCACAAGAAAATATTAAAAAAAAAATTGCAGCTGCCACTACAAACTACATGAAGTAACATATAAAAATATATCATTTTTGAGTAGAATTTTCCTTAATAATGCTCTACTGAATGAAAATGGAATAAGCTCAGATGTTTCCAAGCATTTGAATTGAAAACCCATTTATATTTACATCCAGAAGTGAAGTACCTTGGGATGATTTCACAGCAGTTTGTGAAACTGCATGTGTGAACTGACCTTCTGCTTGTTGAAGCATCTTGGATATGCACAAGTCTGAGGCATAGTCTCTTCCTAATAATGTTTTCACTTGCTTTACTTTAACTTTCAGCTTTGCATGTCTCTCTGTGTGTACTGTTTTGTTGAAATCATGTGAAGTGTAGTGTTAGCCAATGAATAAGCTGTTACTGGGCTCAACTCCTAACCAATGAATGAGGCAAGGAGGTGGGTCTTCAATTCAAATCCTGTACCTGGGTTTGTCTAACTGTGATCCATTTTCATTCATGGGAGCATTTTCCTTAAGTGGTTTATTTAACAATATCTCAATAAAAATACATGTGTTTTACCCATTGTGAGCCTACAACTGTATAACTTGACATGTGGATTATGCAAAACAGGTAATGTGAGATTTTTTTCATGATCTTTTTGATGTTGTTTACTGTGTCTAGCATTTGTTAGCATAGACCTGCATTATTTAATTTTATATGAAAACATGAGATTAAAACTTTTTTCTCTGCCATCACTACAAAGCACATGGGGTGAATAACGTATCTACTCTCTATATATAAAATCCTAAGCCTAAAAGTGCAATGATTTTGTGCAACGATTTTATGTGACGTTTTTATGTGATGTTTTTTGTCATGCTTTAAATAGGGCTTATTTTAAAACCTACATATATATGTTTGGTATCATTCTTTTCAGAGTTTATCAAACTTTAATGTGATGTTGTTAGATTTTCAGATTCTTATTCCGTTTTTAAATTCTAAACTAAAAAATATCAAGAACTCATGTCCCGCAAGACGAGACTTTGTGCCAAGAGATTTAACCATGCCCGGGGCCGGAAATAAAAGACAAAGAGTAGAACAGCTGCTGTACAGGCTTTTAAATGATGCAGATCATGTGGCACGGCAGCAGCAGCAAGCCAGCAGCTGATCGAACATAGAGGAGGTAAAAAAAAAATATATATTTTTTTCCCATTGTATCACCGTTTAAGAGGGGGTTTCGGAGGAGTGACCGCATCTGCTTGGGGTGCATTCAGTCCCCCACTTAACAACGCGAGCGGCAGAAACGCCAAGTGGCTGGCATGTAGCACAGGCCTGAGGGGGTTGGCGAGTGAAGCGAGAAGGGGGAGAACCCCCTAGTAAAGAGTATAATTTTTGGATTGAGTATTCCCTTAAGATGTTATGTAGTCTATTATAATAGATATGAAAATTTATAAAAACATGAAAGAGGATGTATGTACTTTTTCATGTCAGATATTTTGGAGAAATGATGAATTTAGTCAGTGGTTTCCTGTCACACACTAAGACTGAACTGACAGCCTTTTTTGTTGAAAGTCATAAGCCACAGGTAAAAAGCCACACTTACAGATTTACATGTGGCTAGTGATATCCAGTGAGAATGTCTGGAGTCTGTGTGCATCTTATGCTGCATGTTCTTTGCCTAATCTGGCACATCTGGTAGACGTGTGACCTGTCTGCTTATTACAATATTATCAGAGCACTAGTATGCTACCTTTAAATAAGATCACCTGCTAAGGATTTGGCAAATCTTTTCATTGTTCCAGCAACGTTTTATCTTAGTAAGAAATGAAGAGGATTAAAAAAACCGACGGGTCTCTGGACTTACTGAATGGTTAACACAAAAGAGAGAAAGAGAGAGAGAGAAGCTTTCCCTGTAAATCTCCAATACATACTAGATGTGTAATCTCACTCCTCTTCTCACTCTGGAAGAATCTCTGACATAGTAGAAGACAGCAAGTTCAGTTAAATGAGAAATAAATATTTGCATTTTACAAATTTGCAAAATTGCTCAGTAAGGGAACCTTCCATGCTGTTATGTTTCATTAATAACAAAATTAAGGATCCTGCCAATCAAACATGTCTTACACACATGAGCAAGTCAAATGTGAGCTGCTGGGTTAGTTCCGTTGTGTACCGAAAAAGACAACAAAAACTGAAGGGCACTAAAGTTCCTCAGACTGCTTTGTATACAAGATTAATTATTTGTGAATGCAAGAGGGCCTTTCTTGTGATGCCTGCTGAATGTGGTAAAAGGCAGACTAAAATATGTGGAGTCACTGGCATTTATTATTGTCATTAATTAACAGGCATTATTTCCAAGATGCAATACAATCCTGAATTGAATCGCACAGGTTGTATAATATATGTATCCTTATCTGTATGGTTATGTATATACGAGGGTTGTCTGGGTTCCGCGCGGAATTTTATCGTTTGTCGAGTGTCAGCCTGTCGAAACCTGTTCTGCTGTGTAGAGGGATTATTCAAGTGGTTGCATGTTTTTGTTCAGATGTTTTGCTCCCTCTCTTCCTTCAGAATGAACATGAGAAGCAAATGAACTGAGAGTGCGCAGCCGGCACTAGCGGCGAAGCTCCCGACTCCGTGCGTACGTGACTTTCGAGTGATGATTTTTTACGACTTTTCTGATGGTTTAATCCGCTCGGTGGAACGCACCATGTTTGCCATCTTTTTCAACATCGATGGCATTGTCGCGTCAGTTCCACTGATGGAGAGGAAAACTGTGACCTCTGAGTGGTACACCACTCAGTGCCTGCCTGAAATTTTTTCTGCGATGGCTAGAGGCCGGTCCAAGAACTTGCGAAGGCACTTTTTGCATCATGACAATGCGCCAGCCCACACGGCTAATGCGACGAAGCATTTCATTGAAGACAGTGGTGTCAACGTTTTGAACCCGCCACCCTACTCGCCTGATCTTGCACCATGTGACTTTTGGCTCTTCCCGAAGGTGACAGAACCCCTGCGAGGCCACAACTTCAAAACTCGAGAGGAACTGATTGCAGCTGTCAAAGAACAGCTGGACAACCTCCCAAAGACAGCCTTTCACGAGTGTTTTGCGGCGTGGGTCAGAAGAGCCCAAAAGTGCATTGATGTTGGCGGTGAATACTTGGAAAAAGTTTAAAAAGGATCGAAGTACATGAGAAAAATAGAAAAAAAAATCCTTGGCTACTTATTTCGAGTGATTCCACGCGGAACCCAGACAACCCTCGTATGTACTGTAGGTATGTATAGCTGTATCACTAGGCCTTGTTTGTTCAGGTTACTGTAGTGAGCTACATTTGATCTAATCACAGTGGATTCAGATTTTTCTGTGCACTTTATTGTGTTCTAAACCTAATATTAAATGGATAAATGTACCCTTTTTTCCCATCATACTTCGCTCGATAACCCATAATGAAAAAGTGAAAACATGTTCTTGGAAAGATTTGCAAACGTATTATAAATCAAAACCAAAATTTTTCATTTATATATTCTGACCCTTAATTCAGTACTTTGTAGAATCTCCTTTCACAGCAATTACAGCTTCCAGTCTGCGTGAGCAAATCTCTACCAGCGTTGCACAATTGGATTTGGGTATTCTATTCCATTCTTTAGGCAGATCCTGACAATGTCCATTGGATTTGATGGAAAGCATCTGTGAGTTGACTTCTTCATATCTTTCCAGAGATGTTCTAAATCACTCCAGCACTGTCATTGTAGTGGCTGTATGCTTTGGGCCATTGTTGTGCTGAAAGGTGAACCATCACCCTAGTCTGAGGCCATGTGCACTCTGGACCAGGCTTTATTCAAAAGCCTGTCTGTATCTGGCTGCATTCATCCTTACATAATTTCTGACCAGTCTCTCTGTCTCTGCTGTTAAGAAGCACTCCCATGGCATGATGCACCCACCAACATGCTTCAACCATTGGGCAGTATTAGGCAGGTGATAAGCAGTGCCTGGTCTTTGCCAGACATAGTGCTTGGAATTCTGGTCAATGATTTGAATTTTTGTCTCATCAGACCAGAGAATCGTTTTCCTCATGCTCTCCAAATCTTTTAGATGCCATTTTGTAAACTCCAGATGAGTTGTCATATGCTTTTTACTCAAGAGTGTCTTCTGTCTAGCCCCTCGATGATGAATGCATGATTGATGGAATGATGCTGAGATGGTAATCCTTCCGACAGGTTCATCTGTCTCAGCAGAGGACGTCTAAAGCTGAGTGACCAATGGGTTCTTGGTCACGTCCCTGACCAAAGCCTTTCTCACCCGGTTATTCAGTCTGGCTGACTCTAGGGAGTGTCCTGTTTGTTCCAGACTTCTTCTGTTTCACAATTGTTGATGCCATGTCTAATTTGATCAGCTCGATTTGCCACAGGTGGACTTCAGTCAAGTTCTAGACACATCTCAAGGAGAGTTAAAGCAAATAAAATGCACCTGACCACAGCATGGAATGCCACAGCAAAGGGTCTAAGTACCTACAAATTTAAAAGATTGCAGTTTTTGATTTTTAATTAATTTGCCATTCTTTTTGCAAAGATGTTTTTGCTTTGTTATTATATGTTATTAAGTGTATATTGATTGACAAAATTGGCAAATGTTTCCTTTCAAAATTAAATCTACAACACAATAATGTGTGCAGAAAGTGGAGGACTTTAAACACTTTGTGAATCCACTGTATGGAAGTGCTAAAGCACTTTGGAAATGCAGGGGCAGATTGAATCTGAAGATTAAAGAGGAAGGGAGTTGGGGATAAATAATATGGGGTGTGGAGGAGGCAAGGACTACAAGCTGTTTTATTCTCTACAGGGCCAAGTGTCCTGTTTGATAGCTGGTAGCCAGGAGGCCTGGTAGGTTATATGTGACTCTATAGTACACAAAATTGTGGTCAGGCTACACAGGAGTTGCCTGGGATTTTATTTAACAGTTAGGGTTGTTAAGGTGACTTTTAGGAGTTTCTTTGAGTTCCCTAGAAGTTATTACCGGAATGTCTCATCCAGTGGGCCCTGGCTGTGGCTTACAAGCCCATATCAGTCAGTCACCAATTCAGTATGATGTCAGATGGAGAGCTAAACAAAACACCGAAAGTGCAGGAGGCCAAGAATAAATATGGGAGCAGGAGAAGGCTTTAGATATAACACCAATAGGATCATTCGCCCTGCAAGAGACAAACAAATGTTGTATTGTTTGCTTCTTTTATTGTATTATTGTATATTATTGATAATCCTGTATTATCATTATTATCTTTCATATTAATGATTATTTTAGCTAAATAAGAATAGTTTTTATTTTCTTTTAGCCCCCTTGTAATTATTTGGGATTGAGATGTTTCAAGAGCACCATCTGCAGATGACAGGTAGTGCTGAGTTAAGGATGTATTACTTCAGGAGACGCAAATAAGCTAAGGATGGAATTAAAGGGTGAGTGAAAGTTCAAGTTCACGTATGAATGGTGGGTGATGATTATGATATGCCCGAGGAATAATGGCAGGAGTAATGATGCAGAAGAGATGTGACTAGGTACAGTAGGTTGAATGATTTATAGGTTGGAATTTACAGAAGAAAGCATCAAAAGTTTTAAGCTGCAAGCTTGGAGCTGCAGTGAACATAACCGATTAAGACTAAGAGGAATGAATAGAGAAATGAGGGATGAAAGCTGCAATCCAGCTAGCAATTGCATTTGACATAATAATGGGTGTGTGGAGTAGAAAATACAAACTTGAAATTGAGATGTGGAGGGGAGGTTCATAGACAGATTAAAATCTAATGTGGGTTGAATCAGAGGGGGCTTTAGATCTTGATAAACGATAGTGTGGGTGAGTCAGGAGGTATAAGAAGAGACATGACAGGAAAGGAACTGTGGTCATGATGTGGGGTAAGTGAGACGAATACACATCTTTTACATCCCTGAGCCAACTTGATTCAATTCTGTAATTTTTGTATGTTTATTTCACTTGTTTATTATTATTTTTGTTGTGATTCTAGCAATGTCCTTTTGTCTTTTGTTTAGTGTATGGTTACAACCATGTTGTTTGCTGGTTGCCCGTCACATGATGCTGTATCTCATTCTGCCAATCCCAACCTGGATTGAAGACAAAAGAACAAACAGTAAATAACAGCATGAGTGAAGAGGAAGTAGACAAGTTAGTATAAAGACTTTGTTATACATTTTCAGGCAACAACTTTGTTTTTTTGTTTTGCTTTTGATGATTCTTTAGTTTTTTTATTTTGATTATTTAGTTTTGTCCTTTAAGCTTCTCCCATCTCAAAAACAGAATTACAGTTTTTTGGTCAAATATTCACACATACATGGGATTTAGCTCCTTTTTAAATAGTTTTTGATGCTCCATGTATAGTCACTTGACAAACATATACACAACTGACAAGTATACTCTTGAAGAAAATTCAAAACAAGGAGGTAAACCTACTGTATGCCACCATATTGCAAGTTTTAAAAGAACTGAAATACTGACTTAAATACTAACTTATGTAAGAATATTGCAAGATATTGGCTTAGCCTTTTCATGGACAGCTGGATTAACCATTTAAGACGATGGACTATGGCCACTGCTGCTATCCAGGACCGACATTACCCACCCCTGGTCTATGGAAAGAATCTACTCTTATATCTACTCTTTGTGGGCTAGTATTGTCATGGGCTAGGAGTCCCAATGCACATAAATCCAAGTATGTTCCAAAGCATATAGTTTCAAACACTTACCAAATTACTCACTAGAGGGGAAAACCATCTAACCTGGCAAGTAACAACGGCAAACACAGAACCTTTCATAAATGAAAAGGTTTTATTTTCACAAAAATGCTCTGCAAAACAGTGAAACTCAGTAGAGCACAAAAGGCATAAAGGGTTTGCCTAGAAAATTAGACAATCCCATGCAAAGCAAGGTCAAAAATCCAGATACAGTATATCAAAAGGCACATTACAAACCAAAATAACTCACCGATTCCTTAGCATATTCAAAATGAACCATCAGAAACTGTGGGAAACGACTCTGGTTTTATAGGGTGGCATGCAGTTCCTGGTGATGATTAGCAGGTGCCCCCATCTTACACACAGAATATGGCAAAGGCAGCTTAAATACACAGAGAAAAACAAACAATGATGCACATAAATAACGTAAATGAAAGTATCAAAAATTAACAAAAGAGACATAAAACATGAGTTTGAATCCCAGGGACTGAAAGAACTCTGGTCTAGACTTGACAAGCTTAATCTATAATAACTGACTTTCAGCCCCTCTACATAAAACCACATTAAAAAAGTATAATTTGTTAAGGTCTTGCTACATAAGAGTAAATTAATAATAGATTAATTTTTGCAGTACTTAAACTAAAGTGTTACCAAAATATATAACAAACACAATTGTGATAACAAATTGACTATGAATTGACTATATACAGTATATATTTGGAAAAGTTTCAGATTAGCTAACCAAATCTCCAGACGTTTCTGAAAGTTACACTATGTGTATGTTTGCTTACTTGTTTTATTTAACCCTGCGTAACTCTAGTCAGAATCCTAAAACTTGGATGTACTGAGTACTGGCACGCTGACACACCATGTCACCCAACCAGCAACAGACATAGTGACTGTTGACAACATGCGCATAGATAAAACAAAGATTGTCACAAAATAGCAGTGACCACACAAAATGCAAAACACAAAATGGTATTGTCAGAATAACTACAAAATATAAACTTCTTTAAAAAAGAAACCCTGAAGTCACCCTGGGTGACAGGAACAAGTAGAATTCGGTAAAATGATCGCGGGGAAATCTAGTATGAAGCAGAAGAAGAAAACTCAGACAAAAATTAATTAAAAATATCTGCAGAAGAGTAAACACAGGTAAAAATACTAAACAAAGATCTGGTAAATAAGATGCAAGGAAATACAAAAAAATCATTGATTCAATGGCTGAAACAAAGGCAGGATTACAAACCTGATTAAATAGACATAAATGGCTTCAAATAATTGCCAGGGGATTGCAGTTTCCAAGTAACTGCAAGTAAGATTTCAGTGATTTTGTTTGTTGGAAAGAGTAAGGCACAAAGCAGCAAAAAAAAAACATTAGATGAGGAGATGACTATTTCTATTAATTTATGAAAACAGGGCAGGCAAAATTTGAAGTCTAGAAAAAGGAAGATATCAGAATACAAGAAGAGAACCAAGAAACCTAGCACTTCAGTTAAAAAATGGCAGCAAAAACTCTGAATTCATGAAGCAAATTAAAGGGGTTAGTGACACTTACATAGACTTTCTTAGAAATAAAGTCTCTAAAGAGAAAACCCTTTTTTCTTTTGCTTTAATCCCAAAATTAGAACAACTAAACTATTGAGCTGTCATCTTACGTCAGTCTTCTGAAATGATGTCATGACTGCAATGGCCCGCAATGTAAGCTGTAACCAATTAGGAAAAAGCATAATGGTCAAACATTTTAAATATATGACATGGTAACAAAAACAGGCAAATATGGTTATCATACTAAACTCAATAAAATCACATGGCACATGGAAGTATGGGAAAAAGTGGAGGTTTAGGTGTACAAAAGAGCACAATCTGACTTGTAAATAAAATTGGAAGAGGAAATAGAGCATGGAGTGTGAGAGCCTTAATAGATGTGTGAGGCTAATCAGTTGTAGAAGGCTGGAGAAGAGAAGTGATAAGTGTAAGAGGGGATGGTTGCTGTAATGGAGATATAGTGAAAGACGGCATCAGAGCAGAATCATGGAATGAACAGGAAATTTGGACTAGAAGTCCCAAAAGACACAAGATGTAGTGCCAATATGAAGCAGCAGGGTTTACCTTAAGTCAGGGAAGGAAGCCTAGATTTGTGGTGGAAATGTGTGACACACTAAATTATAAATATGGAGTAAAATGGTAGCCAATGTCTTCAATATAGAGTGCTATATAAGAAAAAACAGAAAATGGCAGATTGTTTTCTGTCTGAACTGTTCCTTCCAATGTGCTGCATTATCCTCCTGATATAAGTTAGGAAATCCCCGAAAAACAAATCTAGGTGAAAGCATATGTTGCTCCAAAATATATAAATATAGTTTAGCTTTCATTTCGACTTTTGAACATGTGAAAATTTACCATGCCATAGGAGTAACACACTTCTATATCATGAACTTGGTGGTGGTTTCAAAGAATGATCCTCGTCCTCTTTGGTCTGAAGAACATAAGGTTTATTTTCTCCAAAAATAAATTGAAAGGTGGACTTGTCAGACCATAGCACACCCTTCACTTTGTATGAGTCCATCTCAGAAGAGCTTTAGCTTTGAGAAGTCAGCAGCATTTCTGGATATTGAATGATGTATGGCTTCTGCTTTGTATATTATATTTTTACCTTATTTTGTAGGTGCTGCAACAAACTGTTTCTACTGACAACGGTTTTTCAGAGTTCTCCTGAACAAATGTGTTTACATTCACTACAGAAGAATGCTGATGTTGTTACACTATGCCATCTGATGGTTTGAAGATCATGAGCATTAGATACTGGTTTGTGACTTTGCACTTTACGCTCTCTGGTTTCCTTGGATTTTTTTTAATGTTTTAATGTTATGGACCATAGATTGTGAAATGTCTAAATTCTTTGCAATTATATGTTATGTTTTTTTCTTAACTGTTCGACTATTTGCTCATGCTATTAAGTACAAAGTGGAGAGCCTCAACCCAGCCTTGCTTTTAACTGACAGAGTCACTCAGAAATGGTCCTTTTATACCCAATCATGATACCATCACCTGCTACCTAATCACCTATTTATACACAAGGAAACACAAAAACATCATAAACTCAATGGCTGAAATAGAGGCAGGATTAGATGCCTGACACACATTTCATGTGTGTTCCATTTCTACAGTAATCTGTATAAACACATTGTTAAAACAGAAACTTTTTCATATTTTAGTAATAAATGTTACAAAATGTAGTTATAAACTATACATACAATGTGTGAAGCCTGACGGCCAAACATCAAATAAATACTTTTACAAAAGGTTCAAGGACGTAACAATACCTTCCGTGGCGTAACGCTGAGATTTGTGGACTCAGCATGGCAGCCCTGCTGCGCCGTAGTAGACCGAGTTCAATTCACCACTGGGAGGAAGTGTTTTTTTTTTTGGTTTTTTTTGTAGCCTCAAACGGACATAAAATTTATAAATTGGTATGTACTGTAAATCGTTAAGTTTAAAATGTTGATCGCGGTTATTTCTGTTGATTAATTCATGCTTTTTTACTTAGAGTCACAACAGGAGCTTATTCAGCTTATTCAGCTTCTGATCTGAGTCTAAGTAACAGCACCAGTATAAATCACACCCAATCTGACGCTGTTCGTTTTCAAATAATATTGCATTACTTCGGCGATGTTTTCTGATTGGTACTATTGGCGTCATAAAATAATTTCTTCAAAACGTCACATATATTTGTTTTGAGATAATGAATAGAGCTGCAAATTACAGGTGCTTGTTCAGTGTAATAGGAACCATAGCACAGAGAGCTGTGTACACTGCAACAAGTACACATGTCGTAAATGTAGGAAGGACGCTCCTTGGGTGAGCTATAGCACGTCTTTATGTGAAAACAGCAGTGTCAGATGGGGAGTGTCTGATGATTGCATATAGCGCTGAAGTTACTGCTCTTTACTTTGCTTTCCTCTGCATGTCCGGGAGTACAAAAGAAACAGCATACAGCAGCATGTGGGGACTGGCAAGATTGGGGGGGAAAAAACACGTGGTCGTATGTATTGTGATACACTGCAGAGCTATAGCGCGTCTTTATGTGAAAACAGCAGTGTCAGATGGGGTAGGGAAGGTTCCTGAATGCGACTGAGACAATGAAAAGTGAATTAAAAAAAAAATAAACAAAGCTAACCTTTACAAATATCATAAATTACACCAGCTGTTACAGACTGAAATCAAATGTATCTTTTCATTCTAAAATAATAAAAATAAGAGCAGTTCTCTTCTCAAAAGGGAGACGAGCAAGATCAAACTTGTGAACTTTTGATTCCTAGTCAGCAACTGATACTGTTGCGCCACAGGGCCATCGTAGTAAACAAGTGTCAATGTTGCATACTAAGGTGGCTTTTTTTCTGCAGTTATATTTTTGAATAAAAGTGCACTTGTTCTGTTATATTTGTACCTTTCGTGAAAGTGTTTCTTTGATATTTGGACTTCAGGCTTCATACATTATATAGTTTATGCCTACATTTTGTCATTTACTACTAGAATATGAAAAACGTTTCTGTTTTAAAAATGTGTTTGCACAGATTACTGTAGAAAAGGAACACAAATGAAATGCATGTGTTCCAAATAACAATTTATTATTTCCACTCTAAAACTCCACTTCACTCCCAGATAATCAATCAAGGCATGAGCTGGGAGAAGTTCGTGCATGTTCTAAGTCAAATAGGAGTTTCTCAGTCAGTGTGGCTGGCTTTTCATCTGACTCTGACTCCTTTGACATGTGGAGTGCCACAGGGCTCGGTTCTTGGATCTATACTTTTCTCTCTCTATATTCTTCCCCTATCACAGATTCTTAACTCTTTTAAGGACATCTCGTATCATCTATATGCAGATGATATACAGCTTTATTTTTCATTTAAGCCTAACCAAATTAATACTTTGGTCACTTTGGTTGATTGTCTGTCTCAGGTTAATGACTGGCTTAGTAGTAATTATTTACAGTTGAATTCAGGAAAAACTGAGGTACTAATTGTTGCTCCTCCTCCTGTTCTTCATTCTGAGATCAGTTTAAAATTATCTTCTGTTTCTTCTGTCATTAAGTCAAGTCTACGTAACCTTGGAGTTATTTTTGACCAGTCCCTGACACTTGATGAATATGTAAGGTCAGTCAGCTGTTCGTATTTCTTTCATTTAAGAAATCTCTCAAAACTAAGAAATGTTGTTTCAAAATCAGAATTGGAGATGCTTGTTCATTCTGTTATTTCTTCACGGCTTGATTACTGTAATGCTCTCTTTACAGGTTTGAGCAAGTCCTCTCTCTCATGCCTTCAGTTAGTTCAAAATGCAGCTGCCAGACTCATAACTCATGCCAGCCGGAGTGATCATATCTCCCCCATTTTGCACACACTGCACTGGCTCCCAGTGTTTTATAGAATTCATTTTAAAGTTTTGGTACTTACTTTCAGAGCTTTGCATGGACAGACTCATGAGTACCTAACCAGGTGGTCTGGTTTCCTCTCACAGTCCACGGATGAGCATGTTACTTGGATTGTTGATGCTAAATTGTCCCTTGATGTGTGTGTAGCTGGTGCCATTTCCAGGGATTGTTTCTTGTGCCCAAGACTTTCTGGGATAGACTCCAGTTTCTCTGCATTTCTATTCTGGATAAGCAGGGTTAAGGATTGATTTCAGGAAACACTTGTAAATTAATGACTTAGCTAAAGATTACATTCATGAGGTATGGATGGAGGCATATAAGTGTACTGGTGCTGATTTTTAAGAATAAGGGGGATGTGCAGAGCGTTAGTAACTACAGGGGGATAAAATTGATGAGCCATGGCATGAAGTTATGGAAAAGAGTAGTGGAAGCTAGGTTAAGAAGGGAGGTGATGATTAATTTCCCATCGGGATTAATAAAGTATCTATCTATCTATCTATCTATCTATCTATCTATCTATCTATCTATCTATCTATCTATCTATCTATCTATCTATCTATCTATCTATCTATCTATCTATCTATCTATCTATCTATCTATCTATCTATCTATCTATCTATCTATCTATCTATCTATCTATCTATCTATCTATCTATCTATCTATCTATCTACTGAGCAGCAGTATGGTTTCATGCCAGGAAAGAGCACCACAGGTGTGTTGTTTGCTCTGAGTGAAAGAAGGCCAGAAGGAGTTGCATTGCATCTTTGTGGACCTGGAGAAAGCATATGACAGCGAGCCTTGAGAGGAGTTGTGATATTGTATGAGGAAGTTGGGAGAGGCAGAGAAGTATGTAAGAGTTGTACAGGATATGTACGAGGGAAGTGTGACAGTGGTGAGGTCTGTGATAGGAGTGACGGATGCATTCAACGTGCAGGTGGGATTACATCTATGATGTTTGCTGATGATATTGTGAACTTTAGCGAGAGTAGGGAGCAGGTTGAAGAGACCCTAGAGAAGTGGACATATGCTCTGGAGAGGAAAGGAATGAAGCAGTAGAAACAAGACAGAATACATGTGTGTGAATGAGACGGAGGTCAGTGGAATGGTGAGGATGCAGGGAGTAGTATTGGCAAAGGTGGATGAGTTTAAATACTTGGAATGAACAGTACAGAGTAATGGGGATTGTGGAAGAAAGGTGAAGAAGACAGTACAGGAAGGGAGGAATGGATGGAGAAGAGTGTCAGGAGTGATTTGTGACAAATGGGTATCAGCAAGAGTGAAAGGGAAGGTCTACAGGATGGTAGTGAGACCAGCTATGTTATATGGGTTGGAGATGGTGGCACTGACTAAAAAACAAGAGAGAGCTGGAGGTGGCAGAGTTAAAGATGCTAAGATTTGCATTGGGTGTGAAAAGGATGGAAAGGATTAGAAACAAGTACAGTAGAGGGTCTGCTCAAGTTGGACGGTTGGGAGACAAAATCAGAGAGGTGAGATTGTGTTGCAACCCCTAACGGGAGCAGCTGAAAGAAGAAGAAGAAGGTATGGATGGTGGCAGAGCATGGGGTCATCCAACAGGAGACAGACTGTACAGTTGTAGAAGTGACCAGAGAGAAGAGTGCATGAGAGGAAAAGCCAGAAAAGAGCAACATGTTGTGAACTTGTATTAGCTTTTGAATTTGGGGGAAAATCTTTCTTTATTACAATCTTAATAAGAAAAATGAAAAGCTACTGTGTTTGTCAAATATTCATGTAGCATGCAAGAACTGAGCCCTGGCCCCCGAATTAACAACTGTGCTCCCTTTCCACTATGCTATTTAAACTGATTTGTTTGTGAACATGGAGTTGTGAAAGTAATCACTGAAGAAGTCAAAATCATGAAGAGGAGGATGGAAGAAGGTTATAAGAATACTATTTCTTGATCAACAGCTGAAACATTGTCTTCTAATTGACAATTAAATAAAGCTGTAATGTTTACCAAGTTGTACTGTAACAACATGGATTCCAGCACCTTGACACTTAACGTCACAGGTCTTTAATCTGAACTTATTGCACTTTGCTGTGCTTTTTGAACTATGAGAGATTTTGGTGATGATTTGTTCTTGTGGCTTCTCAATGTGAATATCAGGAGTGTACACATAAATGTGGATTGGTGAAGCCTTTAATGAGGTAATGAAGAACATATTTTGTGTGTGGAATTGACTAAGCTTTGACTGGAAAACAAAGCATAATCAAATGAGACACAGAAAACCTAAAAAGGTGTGTCATGGAGGAATGACAAATATGGATGAGGTTTTTTTTTATGTTTTGAATTAAAGGAAAGAAAAAGTTGTTGGTCATCCGTGGGAACTGAACACAGAGGTGTTGGTTCATAGATGTGTATCCTATCCACTATACTACCGTTAAAACTGGTCAGCAGCTCTTTCTCAGGTGATACTGTACATTATACTGTAAATTAGAATTAAGAGCATTAAACTGAGAAGGAAGGTAATAATGTAATTTTCCTTATATATATATAATAAATTGTAAAAGTCACTTTTCATTATTTTTTGGGTCCAGGTGGAGGGCACCATGTGATTGTCAAGAAATAGTCATTTGTGGTGTAGTGGTTAGCATATCCGCATTTAAATGAAACGCTATGTAGTCAAATCCTGCCCACAAAGGATTTTTATTTCAAAATCTGTCATTGGTTGTTTTGTATGTGGGCGGGGTCATAGTTTCTCCGGCAATACCTAAACTTACTTGGGAAGCAGGTGCAAGATGGCAGTATGAAAAAATGTCTTTTTGCACTCATGAACTATGAGAGATGTAAGCTGACAAGCCGTGGCAAGCAATAATGACAGGTATATGGAAATAATTGTTGATCAGTAAAGAAAAAAAGCATAGGTGATAAATGGGAATTGAACTGTAATGGTTGAGAGGCATGCATGCTAACCACTACACCACATCTACAGTTCTTTCTCAGTTGATGCTGTATATCAGACTGTATTATTTGAACACAGAGCAAGAGATAGAGGTGAAAGGAAATAATGGAACTGTGCCTCGTATGTGGATTGAGTTCTAAAACTCACTTTAACTCCCTGGAGGTAGGAGGAGGACACTGTTTGACACAGAATAATTAGAAAGGTGTGTAATGTTTCCAAAGAAATTGTGATGTAGTGGTTAGCATAATTGCCCTGAAAGGAAAAGTTTTGGGTTCAAATCCTGGCCATGATGTATTCATTTTTATCATTATGAAATATTTCATAATGCATAATTGTATAATTATATTTTCTCAGGTATTGCCCATTGTTATTTGGGGAGCAGCTACAAAGTGTCAGCATGAAAACATTTCAATATCCTGGTGACAAGATAAATAGAGAGTAATGTGTTGAAATCTAGATTTTCAACAGATATAGTTGTGATTCTGGGCCTTAAAAATTGGATATTTTGAAAATAGTATGTGTCCATTGCTCTATGGTGTGTTTCTGTGAAAATAACAAGGAATTGTAGCTGTGGGAGAAATACGGAAAATTAAGTTGGGATTGCCACACTCGGACAAATGGTGTAGCGGTTAGTGGTAGATGTGTGTTAGTAATTTCTGTGATGTCACCCTATGGGTTCCTGAGTCATGGAGGAGCGGTAAATTGTGTAAACACACATATCAAATGCTTCTTCGTGAGAGTCCAAAAAGGATCATTTTATGCATTCTTCCGACATCACTAGACCCAGGTATGCTATGTAATTAAACTCAACAGCATGGAAAAAAGAAAAATCTTTCTTTTTTTCTGCATAGGTAAAATGTGCCACCTTTTTATGAAACCTGCAATTTTTTACGTTGTCTGTATGGTAATAAATGGTCAGTGCGAGTGCTTGGGTGACTAGTGTTACTATTTGTGATCACTGGTGTTCATTGGACAATTTCGCCAAAGTGTTTCTCACAGCAAATATGCCATGTTCGCCGGTGACCTTGCTTGCAGAGTAATTTCTTGAAAATTCATTGTGTGGCCAGCTTAGACTCACTTACATCTTCTACTGCTCCAGTGCGCTATCACAGAAGTTTAGCAGCCAGTGTTGCTATGTTGGATGGGATAGCCCCTCAAGTATCCTAATAGTTCACTAAATATAGTGTAAAAATTGTACACTAAATTGAGTATTCTAATAGTACATTACAAATGACAGGAAATGTCTGGAATGACTTGTAATAATTTGTAAACACTAAACATGCAATCAAAGGAAAATTGGAAATGTGTCGGTGTATTTGCATCTTAAAGGTTGTGTCTTTTTGTATGGACTTGTATGTGAGTTGTGTTGAATATGTATGCATAGCCCTTTAATAGTATTACCCAGGGTGCTGTTCAGTTAATCAACCAGGAAGGAGTGAAGAGTCCACATGCTTTAGTGCCTATTTGATAGCAGCAGCAGTGAGCGAGCAAGTCTATAAGGGAAAACCAAACAAACTGAATGTTTGAGTTTGAGAGAGGTGAGTACTTGCTAACAAATCCGTCGAGGGTATAACTTAGTGAATTCATTCTTCCTGCCCTCATGAACATTTCCTCTTCTGAAATTAAATTCTGTCAATTTTACCTGTAGGGGTGCCTGGTGGCGCAGCAGTTGGCACTACAGACTCAACAACTCAGGTCACATTTTTGGACACAATTTTTGGTCCAGAATAATTTGCATACACTTCTTTAGACTTCAGAAACTCTTAAAAGACTATTGCACCTCCATAATCCACTCAAGTTCAATTTCTTCTTGCTCCCTGACTTCAATGCATTTGACTGAATTCTACAAAGTTCCCGAACATTTCCCCAATTTCACTGAACTTAAGAAGAAAACAATTCAGCCAGGTTCGCTCATCACTAGTGAGCACCAATAACACGTAGCTGATGCCAAACAAACAGAATAAGTACAAACATATTGTACTAAAAATGCAATATGAGATGTATATAAGAAGGATTTGGCTCCAAAAACACCTTAGTAAAGAAACTTTAGTCTGAGTGAATCTGCCATTCTGAGGAGATTTTTAGGAGCTAATCATTTTCTTGAGACTCCTTTTGAGGAACAATGGGCACAATGATATCACACTTTTCATACCCACTCTATCTGGATGGCATGTGCGGTCATGGTCATTGGAACCTGGAAGATAATGGGAGATCACCAGACAGACAGAAAAATGTAAAAACAATGGTAATAAATGATAACCTTTTGTAAAAATTGAACTCAATTGTTTTTAGAACCAGATTATTTTCAAAGCAGATAAAACTAGAACTCAAATTTGTGCCAGAAGTAAGGTGTCTGTAAGTTTGATTTCTTAATTTAGCATGGATGAGGAGGTCCCACTTGGAGTGTAGAGCATTGTAATATTCTTACATTAAATTGGGGTGGAGGTTTCTCCCCCTTAAAGTTTCGAGCACAGACATATATGTAGTGATTTATGTATGGTATTGTATATTGTATCGGGTTTGACTCTGTGTTTGGGTTTGTGCATATTTGTCCTGTGATGGACAGGCACCTTGTCCTGGCTTTGTGCCGTTTGCTTTCTGCAACAGGCTGCCGCTGCCCTGTGACCCTGCCCTGGAAAAGCTTAGGAAGCTTAGGTTTGGAAGAAGAATGAATGGATAAATGGAGGGTTGGATGTTATGGTAATACAAGGTCCCACTCACATAGTAACTGTGATCTCTTAACTTATGGACAAAGTAGACAAACATTTCGGTTAACAGAAGTGAACAGGATTCATGGAGAAAATAAACATATTAGGATTCCATGATTGGATATGTTAGGGGAAATGCTCTGTAAATAAAGAATAGTCATGAGCCGCTGTTAAAAATGAATCCAAAGATCCAAAGATGAATGTTCTTGTGTTACTTTAAAAAATGGTGCCACTTTGAGGTCTTGTTTAGTGCAGCATGGCAGACTCACTTGTCTCAACAGAGCTGCCTCTTTTACAAGTTGGGTTCATTTACATTGCACAGCTATAAAGTATTTTGATTGCTCTAATCAAAGAACAGATAAATGATATGGTCTTCAAATAGACCTATCTCTTGAGTATTATCTCAAAGTTACAAATAGTTATAGAGAATAAAATTCTGGTAAATATCTGGTTCATAGAATAAGACTTCTTATTTGTAAACTAGTTCTATTTTGTAGCTTTGCCTGGGATGTTTGATAAGAGTGGGTGTTAGTTGTAGTGCTGTTAATCAGATGTGTCAGAAGTGCTGTGTAAGTCAGAACTTTTCTTTATACAATGTTTGCAGATTTTGTTTTTTATTTTTATCATTAGGCAAGGATTATTGTTTCCTCATCCACTTTTCTCTTCCTCCCTTTTTTGCTTCAAGTGAAAAAATGTCTACACTCACAACCACAGCACCTGGCACCATCACTGGAGCTTTACAGTGAGTACAAACCTTTGAGCTTTGTGTCTTCCTTGAGCTTCCCTGAACTTTGTCCTTCCATTTCACACCTCTCTGCACATGCCAATCATGATCCTGTCTCTTTATTCCTGTCAGGAGCACCGCTCCCTTCTTAGTTTTCATTCCAAACAATTGGTTAGTGGTGCTATTTATGTGGCCTATCCACCCTTCATTTGCATGGATAGGCCCGTTCTGAGTGCCACACAAAGCATGTACATTAATACCATAATAATAAATATTAAAATAAAAATAACCTTTGAGTTTAAGAGGTGGAATCTGAATGTTCACCCTTCGGATTCATTGGTGAAATTTAGCAAAACATTTTTTAAATGAATATGCGGCATTTCTGGAGACCATGTTCATTGAAGATATTCCTGGAAATGCATCGTGTGGCCGGTTTAGGCGAACCTTTTTTTCTAAGCATTCTTGGTGTAGTTGATGGCAGTTGTGTTATGAGGATGCCTCGATGATGGGCCATTAGTGAGAACAGATGCCACTTGCTGTTGGTTTGGCAGTTATTGTACTGGAGAATTGTGTGGTGGTTCTAGTGGTAAAGAGGGACAATTGCACCCCTCAATAATGAAATGCGTTCAAGCTCATTATTATTTTTATAATAGTGCATATAGCTTTGTTTTGTCACTAAATATGATCTATTTTGCAATTGAGGATTTGCCTGTAAAACTGAAGATCTCATTCCAAAATTAATAAAGTATCTATCTATCTATCTATCTATCTATCTATCTATCTATCTATCTATCTATCTATCTATCTATCTATCTATCTATCTATCTATCTATCTATCTATCTATCTATCAATCAAAATAGAGAAGTGTGGTCTGGTACCGACAGAGATGACTTTCATACAGATGGCTCTGGTTACATAAAATGCATAGCAAATCACATTGATGTTGAGAGCCCTGTAGGATTGTGCATGGTCTGCCCATTCTTGAAAATTCTTGAGGAACCTTAGACTGTCCTTACGAAATATTGTTACAGTCATGGAAAATCCCAGAAGAAGTGGTGTGGGGTAATGGCAAGTATATGTAAGGTAATTTTCTATTTACAGAAAATTTGTCAGTTGTGGATGGGAATTGAACTTACACTTCCTGGTTGAGAGACGGGTATCCTACCCACTACACTACCATACTTGGCCTAGGTTACTGTCTCAGTTGATATTGTGTTATTTGAACAAAGAACAAGAACAGATTGGGGTGGACACTAATTGTTGAACTTTACCTAATATTTGTGTTAAGTTCTTACTCAACTCTCTTTCAGTCTGTTTGAGGGCAGATGGAGATGTTTGACAAAAAATAGAAATGTGTGAAAAATCCCAACCCAAACTAGCATTGAGGTATGGCGTATTGGGTAGAATACCTGCCCTTAAAATAGTGGTAATGGAGTCGATTTCCAGCCGTGATGTTAAAACTTGTTTTTGTTTAAGAAGTTTTCATGATTGTCTATATTATAAGTGAGTAAGGCCATGTTCTATCAGGAATTGCATACTGTTATTTGTAGAGCAGGTATGACGTTTCATCATATCATTGTAATCTTTGGGACACTAGGTAACTAAAGACTACATTTGTTTCACTGGATTTTCAATAGAATCTCTGTGATCCTGGGCTATTATTAAAATATGACATGATAAATGTGACATGTGTGGTGTGCTTCTCTTCAAATGACATTAAATATACTTAAGAGATATGGAGAAATAGTGAAAAATTATGGTGTCCAGGTCAGGTGGTGTAGAGTGGAGAAATAGTGAAAAATCATGGTGTCCAGGGGCCTCATGTATAACGCCGTGCGTAGAACTCACACTATAACATGGCGTAAGCACAAAAGCGGGATTGTGCGTACGCACAGAAAAATCCAGATGCAGGAATCTGTGCGCACGCATACTTTCACGTTCTTCCACTACATAAATCCCGATCAGCATGAAAAGTAACGCATGTGCACGCGCCTTCTGTCCCGCCCCAACTCCTCCCAGAATTACGCCTCTTTGAATATGCAAATCAATATAAATAGCCTTCTGTGAAAAGACAATGGGAAAAGCACAGGGGAAAATATAAGAATTTCAGCGAATACCAAGTGGAGGCAAAGAAAAAACGTACTATTTGTTGGTTTAAACAGTGGTATAATCAACAAAAGGAAGTTGATCGAGTGACAGAGTGTCGGAGAAACTCGAAAGATGAAATTCACAAAGTCGCACAGTGCCCGAAAGAAAAAAGAAATCACATATCAAAGTCACAGTGAAAAGGCAAATTCGTAGCCCACCGTCTGAGTGTCATATGAAAGCGTATTAGGGTAATAACAAAAAACATAGGCACACAGTGGAAAAAAAGCACGAAATGTCAACTTTAATCTCGAAATTTCCACTTTAATCACGTAGTTTATTTTGCCATTAAAGTAGAACATCATAAACTTCATCTTAAAATCATTTATTTTACTAGTTTCTCAAGTAGCATGTTGAATGCTTTGTTCTGTGTTTGATCTTCTATGTGCTCTATGTGTGTGAATCACTACGTGCTTCCGTTCTTTCTCTTTATCCGACAGGACACAGAATGCATTACATTTGAGATATTACAGCTCTCTGAATAATTACAATACTGAGATGTATACGTGATATCATTTTCATGATGATAGGAATGAAAGCATGTTATTAAACATGGGAACACGGTGGCGCAGTGATTATTCATATCTCACGGAAGAGGCTTGCTGTACCATGTGCGACCTTCGATTAAATAATTTATTACAGAAGTTCTGTCTCTTTCAAACGTACTAACCTCCAATTCCTGTCCATACTTTTCTTTCTCCGATCGCCACACAATCAGCTCTGTAACAGACGTTAAGCCATTTGTAAGCTTAGAACGCCGATTCTTCAAAACATTTAAGGAACATTGAAATATCTTCGTAGTACATGTTTAATTATTCTATTCGTCTATCCTTCCAGTGTCGCATCAGCACCAGCAAGAATACAGCGCAAGGCAGAAGCTATCCTTGAACTAGCTATACGCTGCGGCACCGTGTCCTCACATGTTTAATTATTAACAATACAGATTATTTAAATGAAGTTAAAGTTTTATCTGTATACTATAAGCAACATATTTTGCTGCATTTCATCTTAAAAATGATATTGTCATCATACGCGCTTTATAAAGTAGCGCAGATTGTGCAATATTATAACTGTAGTGTAAGTTTACAGTGAGGTGATTGTACTTATAAGTTCAAACAGTTCTACAAGGAGCACTTGATGGACTGATTGAGTGCGTTTATAGTTCTTAGGATGAAACTGTTTCTGAAACGCAAGGTCCGTACAGGATAGGCTTTGACGCTTTTTGCCGTGGTTGAGGTAGTGTGTACTTGAAACTGTATACTGACAATTCTTTTTCCGATCATCTGCTGCTGTGATTCACACTCAGATACAATGATATAAATACTTCGAGTGGTGCAGTGAGAGTAATATGGAAAAAGATGATCCGCAGTGGCAACCCTTAACGGGAGCAGCTGAAAGAAGAAGAAGATGCAGTGAGCATAACAACTCTAAAGCAGTTATGGTATTTGGAATACTATGGCTATTCCCTGGACCATTATATTGCTACAGGTTAATTACAATCAGATGCATTACATTAATAAACAATATGCAGTTAATTTCAGTGTGTTTATAAAGTCGCATCAGGAATGTGGAGCTAAGAAAGAAAGGATGAGCACACAGGAACAGTAGTTTGACCATTCTGTGGACCATTATATTGTTACAGGTTAATTACAATCAGATGCATTAAATTTATGAATGATATGCGGTTAATTTCAGTGTATTTGATAAAGCCGCCACCGTGGATGTGGATACAAGAAAGGGTGATCACACAGGAACAGTAGCACTGCTTTGACGCTGGGTGCCGCCAGTCTGCAAAACCGAGCGGAGAAATTGCGTACGCCAAGGTATGAGTTACCGTGGAAATGTGCGTGGCTTTACACCAAGTTTAGGTTTTATACATCGCGATTTGAGCGTGGAAAGGTTCGTACGCAACATTCCTGTGCGTATGCACCGTTTATACATGAGGCCCCAGGTCAGGTGGTGTAGAGGGAAGTGGTCGTTGATTCTCAGTGACTCATGCAATCTCATTCCACAGGTTCAAGTCAGTCACTCCTTGAGGCCTGGAAGAGCAGAGGAGGGTAAGCAGAGACAAGAGACTCACTCCACAGTTGTGTTGGACAATGAAAGTTTGTTTTCATAGGTTGTACCATCAGAGTATGCATATACTGCAAAAGTTCGCTGATGACACTGCTATCGTGGGCTGCATCAGGAATGGGCTGGAGGAGGAGTATAGGGACCTAATCAATGACTTTGTTAAATGGTGCGACTCAAACCACCTACACCTGAACACCAGCAAAACCAAAGAGCTGGTGGTGGATTTTAGGAGGCCCAGACCCCTCATAGACCCAGTGATCATCAAAGGTGACTGTGTGCAGATGGTGCAGACCTATAAATATCTGGGAGTGCAGCTGGATGATAAATTAGACTGGACTGCCAATACTGATGCGCTGTGCAAGAAAGGACAGAGCCGGTTATACTACCTTAGAAGGCTGGCGTCCTTCAACATCTGCAATAAGATGCTGCAGATGTTCTATCAGACAGTTGTGGCGAGCGCCCTCTTCTACGCAGTGGTGTGCTAGGGAGGCAGCATTAAGAGGAAAGACGCCTCACGTCTGGACAAACTGGTGAGGAAGGCAAGCTCTATTGTTGGCATGGAGCTGGACAGTTTAACATCTGTGGCAGAGCGAAGGGCGCTCAGCAGGCTCCTATCAATTATGGAGAATCCACTGCATCCACTTAATAGTATCATCTCCAGACAGAAGAGCAGCTTCAGCGACAGACTGCTGTCACTGTCCTGCTCCACTGACAGACTGAGGAGATCGTTTCTCCCCCAAACTATGCAACTCTTTAATTCCACCTGGGGGGGGGGGGGGGGTAAACGTTAACATTCAACATTATACATAGTTATTGTCTGTTTTTCACCTGCATTATTATCATTCTTTAATTTACTATTATTTATTGTATCAGTATGCTGCTGCTGAAGAATGTGAATTTCCCATTGGGATTAATAAAGTATCTATCTATCTATCTATCTATCTATCTATCTATCTATCTATCTATCTATCTATCTATCTATCTATCTATCTATCTATCTATCTATCTATCTATCTATCTATCTATCTATCTATCTATCTATCTATCTATCTATCTATAATATATATATATATATATATATATATATATGGGGTAAAGCCACATAATGGAGGAAGTAAATCTGCTTGTCAATGTAAGAATTCATGGGACTAATTCTGTGGCCAAACAGGCACTAAACGCTGCTTAAAATGTGTTTCCTTTTTATGTAAACTGTACATATATTTTATCTTTATTTGCTGGAGGTATCTGCATGCCTGTAGCTGTTTCCTGAACTGTTTGTTTGGATGTTGTAGTTGTTCTTATTTGCACACTCACTGGTACTGCATATTGGCACACAATTGTCAATAGTTAGAGCTCATTGGTCTGTTTCCAAAGCCAGTGGCACAAAACCCTTAACGCACATCCAGCACTTTGTTCTCTGCACTAATCTCTTAAACACTTCCTGCTCAACACATCACGTAGTGTTCAATTTCTAAGCACAAATTTCATGATCAACTCTCATATTATATTTTCATAATGCTAAGTTAGATAAATGCTTACATTTGGAAATCAGCAAACTTAACACAGAGCTCCACTGAGCAAACACTGCAGAACGTTTCTCCACACTTCTTTACCAATGCTATCCAATGTGAAAATTGTATAATATTTACAGTTAGAGGCATGAGACTGAATTAAAGCAAAAAATCTGTTAAGGTGATGAGAGGAAGGACTGAACCCATGACCTTCAGGCTTACAATGTACATATCCAAATATTGACAGTGATGTGACTGCTAAGTTACCACTAGCGCACTGCACACTATAGATTATACCACCAGAGTATGCGTATATATATATATGGGGGATGGATGAATTAGACACGCCTTTCAATGTAAATTTTCATTGGGTGGCAGATGTTGAGGTTTGGTTTCTGGATCACCCAAACTTCTCTGTTGTAGACGTTCCACCATATTCTCCCTTTCTGAACCTCATTGAGGAGTTCTTTTTCTGATATCAATCAAATACTGTAAGAGGCATTAGACTGAAATAATATAAAAGAATTGACCATAAAGTGTCAGACGATGGGGTTGAACCCATGACCTCCAGGGTCATAATGTACATGGCCAACTATTTACCACTATTGACCACCAGGCTACAGTGACTGGTACTACAAGCCCACTATTGCAACAGATTGTATTTTTGGAGTGTACATATACAGTATAAGGGGAAAAGGCACATAATGGATGAATTAGACACGCTTGTCAATGTAACTTTTCATGGGGCGGCAGATGTTGAGGTTTGCTTCCTGGAACACCCAACTTTCTCTGTTGTAGACGTTCCATGATATTCACCCTTCCTGAACCTCACTGAGGAGTTATTTTCCTGATATCAGTCAAATATAGTAAGAGGCATTAGACTGAAATAAAAAAAGAATTAACCATCAAGTGTCAGAAGAGGTGCTTGAACCTATGACTTTTGGGGTCACAATGTAGATGGCCAACCATTTTTACAGTATTTTGACCACTAGGTTACATGAACTGCTGCTACAACCCCACTATCACAACAGAGTATATCTTTGGAGTGTAAAAGGGGAAAAGGAACACAATGGATAAATTAGACATGCTTGTCAGATAGGGTTTAATGAAATAAGTTTCCACATTGTTACTCCACTTGAGCAGTCTACTGAATATAAAGGAAATTGAAGAGGCTTCTTTATATTTAGTTGATTGCTACACAATGGAGCACCACTGAGGCAACCAACGGTGTTGAAGAGGAAGGGGAGAGGACAGAGGCAGAGAGGAAAAGGAAAGGCTATTTTGGTAACAGCGGGAAATCCATTCAGTGGTGAGATTCAAATACTGGTTGTGCCCTTTGTGGAGTTTGCATGTTTTCCCTGTGTCGGTTTCCTCCAGATTCTCTGGTTTCTTCTCACATTCCATAGACATGCAGGTTCGTTGAAGTGTTGATGCTAAATTGTTCTTTGACGTGTATGTCCTCAATGGGAATGGCTGCTGCCTTGTTTAGTGATTGTTCCTTGTTCCCATTACTTGTGTAAAGAAGGATTTCTAATTTATGACAATTAAACTGTAAACCCTTTCAAGTTCTACTGTAGTACATCAATGATCCAATCAGCTTCATACTTAACATCTCAAGTACTCCATCTGCACATATTGTGATCTACTCTGCTTTTTGAATATAAGAGATATTCTTGATAATTGGTTCTGGTGGCTGCTCACTGTGAATATCATGATTGTGTTGATAAATGTGGATGGTCCACTTTTGCTTTGAGCTAACGAGAATCACATTGCAATTGTGGAAGTCATTGAGCCGTGAGTGTAGAATGAGGCTTATTCCAGTGATATTTACACAGCTAAGTGTATATCATGGGAAAAAGTACCAGACTTGGTGTGGACTAATGGAAGGTACATTTGTGGGCATTAGTTATTAAAGAGAAATTTGTCTGTCTTACATTGGAATTGAACTCACACTTCCTGGTTGATAACCATTTATGCTCACCACTACACTACCATAAATGGCCTGGGTTTGATATAGTTGATATAGTACATTAGACTATCGTACTTGAATAAAGAACAAGAGATTGAAGTGGCTGCTAATTGTTTAACTTTACCTCATATTTGTGTTGAGTTCTTTCCTTACTTTTAGTCTGGAGCCATTTTATGTTTGACAAAATTTTGAAAGTTGTAAAGTTGGTGTAGTGAGTAGTGTACCTGCAGCCCTTAAAGCATTGTTAATGGGTTCATTTCCCAGCCATGTAAAACTTGTTTCTATTTATATTTATTATTGTCTATATTATCAGTGGATGGGGTCTAATCTATCAGCAGGAGCAGGTATGAGGTGTCAGTGTGAAAGTATCATTGTAATTTTTTGGACACCAAGTAACTGGTAGATTTTTATCACTTGGATTTTAAATAGATTGATTGTGATCCTGGACTGTTCCCAAACTGCAAACTGTAAAATGGAATGTGTGCTCTCATGTGTGGTGTGCTTATATTGAAATGACATTAAATATATTTAATGGATAAATAGTGAAAAACCATACATTACCAAATATTTTACAGTATTTTGACCATTAGGCTATGGCTACTGCTGCTACAACCCCACTATCTCAACAGATTGTATCTTTGAAGTGAACATGTATGGTATAAGGGGAAAAGGCACACAATGGATGAATTGGACACGCTTGTCAGATAGGGTTCAACCAAAGAGTTTCCACATTGTTACTCCACATGAGTAGTCAGCTTAATATAAAGGAAACTGAAGAGGCTTCAGTGACTACCTGCTACCCTATGTAGCTCCATGGAGGCAAGTGGGGTGGGGTTCATAGACAGAGCAAGAGGAAGGGCTTTTTGAAGGAGATAAACAGTGTGAAATGTGATACAGGCAACACTAGTTGACCATGTCATCAACCATGACCTGAACATGAGAGAAGCAGGTCAACGTGTGTGGCCCCATGTATCACATTTCACAGTGGCTGGTATAATGTAATGTTTTCAAAATTAAAACGGGTACAGTAACGGTAGAGCAAAACTTAGGGTAAATGTAGATCGAGATATGACACATTTCAAAAGAAATACAATAAGATGAGTAAATGTGTATATTTTCAGAATTGCAAAAAGACCCTGAAAGAGGGAGAGGCAGCCTGTCTTTGCTCCTGACCAACAGATTGCAATGGTAAGTATGGTTCTGGCCAACAATGCCACTGTACACTGAAATAGCAACATGGATTGCAGTGTTTATCATTTATCCTTTCAGTGTGTAGTTGATGTTTAGGGCAAGCTATTCCTGTGATGGTTTGCGTGTACAGTTCTGATGCAAAAATAACCTTTTATTCAAAGAGAATGGTTTTGAATGCAGTGTGTCCTTTGTTGTCAGGTCTGTGACATGTTTTGGGTTGTGTGAGTGTTTGTGACTATTATGCATAGAGTTTGTATAAGATGAGCTGTAGTTTCAGAAAATATATGTAAAAAGTGAAAAAGAACTGTCAACGAATGTGAATGGAGCCACAGTGCACAATAATGCCTAGAGCCACTGTACTGTATATATTATCACACACATGCATTTCATCCTGGAAACTGTATCAATTCAAGTGCAAGTCTGAGCTTTTTAAATATTGAGAAAATGTAATGACATGAATTTAATAGACCCAGTTTGGTGAGTACTGTCTTCCATCTTCTACCGGCTCAAGAGGTTTCTAGTATATAGACCTATTAGTGAGAGATGTTATAAAGAATGCGTTTCTTTAGCTTCTCACTTTGAATAGCAAGGGTTTAGATATAAATGTTGAATATTTATGTGTTTAGTGAAATAATTAGAATCACTTTGTTGTTGACTCAAGTGAAGTATATGCAGCACAGTGTGTATCATTGAAAACCTGACAAGCAGTAGCGTACAATATTGACAACTATATAATATTTTTTTGTTTATTTTTCTAAAAGAAAATATTTAAGATCATAAATGGAAATTGAACTCGGGCCTCTTGGTTGATGGACATGTATGCTGTCCACTATGCTACCTCCAAACCTGGTCAGGAGGTCTTTCTCAGTTGATACTCTACATCATACTGTATGATTTGAACAAGAACAAGAGATTGAGGTGGAAGATCAATGTAGAAGTGGATCTCATGTGGAATAACTTCAGAAACTGTGGTGTAGTAGTTAGGAAATCTGGCCAGTAAATGGAAAGCAAAGGGTCCAATTTGTGTCAATGAGAGTAAGTTCTTTTTTAATATTTTTGAAATAATCTTCTTTATTTGTATTGCAGGCACCTATTGTACTTGAAAAGCAAGTATAAGGTGGCAGTAGGAAAACAATCTGCTTTGCACCCATCTTCTTTATGAAGTGTGAGAGATGTTATTGAGACTGTGTTTTTTTAGTCTCTCACTTTGAATAGCAATTTTTTAGATATAAATGTCGAAAATGTAAGTCTTAAGTGAAATAATTAGTATCACTTTGTTGTTGACACAAGTAAAGCATATGCAGCAAAGTGTGCATCATTGAAAACCTGACGAGCAGCAGCATACATTATTAACAAATGTATAATATTATTTTTTTATTTTTCTTAGAGGAAACATTTAAGATCATAAATGGGAATTGAACTCAGGCTGCTTGGTTGATGAGCATGTATGCTATCCACTATGCTACCACCAAACCTGGTCAGGAGGTCTTTCTCAGTTGATACTGTACATCATACTGTATGATTTGAACAAAGATCAAGGGATTGAGGTGGAAGATAAATGTACAAGTGGACCTCATATGTGGAATAACTTTACCAACTATGGTATAATTTTATTTTGCCCAGTGTGTAATTCTGAAGAAATAGAAAGATGTGATATTTCTTCTGAAAAAAATAGCAAGAATTGGTGGTGTGGTGGTTAGTATATCTGCCCTTAAAGGAGAAGTTGTGGGATCAGTTCCTGGGCATGATGTATGTATATTCTGTTTTGTTTTTGAAGTATCTATCAATTTCTGTGATAAATTTGTATTGTTCTTTGTTATCAGGCATTGCCTATTATTGTAGCGTAAGCATCTAAAAGGTGTTTGTTTGGAAAAAATAGGAATGGCAAGAGACAAAGTAAAATATTGTGGTATATATTCACATTTAGAATGTAATCAGGTTTGGATGTGATCCTGGGTTATAAAAAATGGAAATGTGTGAAATGGAATGTGTCCATTGATGTACAGTGTACTTGTATTGAAATTTACATTACAGTACAGAGTGATCTGTAGAAAAACTGAAAAAATCATTTGGGTTTGCAACAACTCAGATGGTGTAGAGGTAAGTGCAACTGTCAATTAATCATGTAATCTCATTGTACAGGTGCAAATCCAGGAAAACAAAGTTCCTGAAAGGAGGAGGAGACCGAGATGAAAAAAAAAGTAAGTTTAAAAAAAAAAGAGTGATATGAGTGGTATTCACAAAAAACAGTAAATCAAATGAAGCAATAAAAAAAGAACTTACCAAACCAGCAAGCACATTCAGTGAACAACGAGGGACTGCATTTCCCATCAGCCTTTACAGGGATGGGAATAGTCACTCAATGGTGTTGGACAGGTGGCCCCATCTGTTGAGGACCTACCCACAAAATATAAGGAACATCAATGAACAACTCTATATACACATAGAAACTAAGTGATTAAAAAGACTGACATAAAATACATAATCAGACAAATATTATAAATAAATACAGTAATCCCTCGCTATATCGCGCTTCGCCTTTCGCGGCTTCACTCCATCGCAGATTTTATATGTAAGCATATTTAAATATATATCGCGGATTTTTTGCTGGTTCGCGGATTTCTGCGGACAATGGATCTTTTAATTTCTGGTACATGCTTCCTCGGTTGGTTTGCCCAGTTGATTTCATACAAGGGACACTATGGCAGATGGCTGAGAAGCTACCCAACTTACTTTTCTCCGTCTCTCTCTTGCGCTGACTTTCTCTGATCCTGACGTAGGGGGATTGAGCAGGGGGGCTGTTCGCAAACCTAGACGATACGGACGCTCGTCTAAAAATGCTGAAAGATTATCTTCACGTTGCTACCTTCTGTGCAGCTGCTTCCTGAAGCGACATGCTGCACAGTGCTTCGCATACTTAAAAGCTCGAAGGGCACGTATTGATTTGTGCTTGTTTGTTTTTCTCTGCCTCTCTTTCTCTCTCTCTCTCTCTCTCTCTTTGTCTGCTTCTGACGGAGGGGGTGTGAGCTGCCGCCTTCAACAGCTTTGTGCTGCGGTGCTTCGCATACTTAAAAGCTAAACAGCCCTATTGATTTGTTTGCTTTTTTTCTCTATCTCTCTGACATCTGCTCCTGACTTGAATAGGAAGATATGTTTGCATTCTTTTAATTGTGAGATGGAACTGTCATCTCTGTCTTGTCATGGAGCACAGTTTAAACTTTTGAAAAAGAGACAAATATTTGTTTGCTGTGTTTGAATAACGTTCCTGTCTCTCTACAACCTCCTGTGTTTCTGCGCAAATCTGTGACCCAAGCATGACAATATAAAAATAACCATATAAACATATGGTTTCTACTTCGCGGATTTTCTTATTTCACGGGTGGCTCTGGAACGCAACCCCCGCGATGGAGGAGGGATTACTGTAACAGTAACATAACTGTAACATAAATGGTTGTAATAAGTGGATTGAAAATAAACAAAAAACATATTCAAATATAAGCCAGGGGAGGAAGAGTAGGTAACACAATACAAGCGGTGCCCATAAGTAATCAAAAATAGCGATGAGACATCATTGTCTTATATATAAACGTCTATACGTGGAAGTGTGTGTGTCTGTCTGGCCCGGAAGTGAGAGCTGGAGTCAGTGTAAGGAAACAGAAAACTCACTTAGTCCTAATAACACAAGCAAGGTGAGCATGTCAGCAAAACGAAATCTCAGAAGAAAGACAAAGTTGCTTTGCCGCTACCATCGGCAAAACGGTATCTCTTTTAAGTTTCCTCCTGCCGCAAATATACAAGCGAGGCGAGCATGTCGGCAAAACAAAACCTCAGAAGAAAGACAAAGTAGCTTAGCCGCTAACATCGGCAAAACAGTATCCCTTTTACTTTTTCTCCCACCGCTAATACACAAGTGATGCAAGCACGTTAGCAAAACAAATCCTCCTAGGAGAGAGATGCCCAGAGTAGTCCCTTTCAATCACCTGACATCTCTACATTTCATTTTTTTTCTGATGATTTCAATAGTTTCTAGGACCGCACAGGCTTACACAGCTTGTATCTATATATATAATTCACTAAGCCACCGACAAGTAAGACACCCATGGCGCATGCAGGACGGAGCCACGCCCACCAACTCTAAGACCATTGGATAAGAAGACAACTCGCAGAGCCATGCCCACCAACTCGGACGCGACAACTCAGAAAACACGGTGTCATTTATGTTCATCTGTGCTAGAGTCCACATGCACCTCTGAGCCACGTTGACTGTTCATAGAGGCATGTTTCTCGTGGATGTGAATCGCTGTATGCAGCGTGTAAAACAGTTTGCGAGGGGTATCCCATGGGATCCTTAAAACAATCCTGTAAAACTGAGGTTAAAACACAATGAAGGAAGCAGTCTTTAAAAACCAATAAGCCTCTTTTTCATTAGCGTCTCACCTGCTTCACCGATGCAGGCCCTGCAACAGTCGAGACGCTCTCTCAGCAGCTGACCTTCTCTGTGCCTGACTCCACTACTGTCAGTCGCCTGATTAAAAATGGCCTTTTGAAGGGGTGATATGGACCCGCTATACCACAGGAACACCTGTGACATTGCCTTCGAGCCTGCTCTCGCTCACTCTAACGTACCGATTTTCTCTCTCTCCTCACTCGCTCGCACACTGCACAGGGGAGAAATGCCCGCAGCATGACTCCACCTGGAAACCGTTTCAGCCACACTTCTTATTATTTATTTAAAATTGGCCTTTTGAAGGGGAGCTGTGGACCCGCTATACTACAGGAACACCTGTGACATTGCCTCCACATTGTTTTCCTTTTATTTCTGATCCCGTCGAGCAGATCAGACACCCAGGCAAACAACACTGAATAATCAATAGCTGCAACTACTTTGCCCGCCCTAATTCCTCACCTGAGTCGGTTTCGTCTGTGTTCAGCAGTGTTTCCCAAACTCGGTCCTGGTGAACCCCTGTGGCTGCAGGGTTTTGTTCCAAACAGATTCCTAATCATTAATGCCGGTGAAACTCATCCGGGATAAGTCGGTTTTTCAAACGCAGCCGTGTAGCAGATTAGCTGGATGTAATAATCCGAGATGAATGCACGCCCCCGCGCTGAGTGAAAAGCCAATGTATATTGAGTCTAGAAAACATGATCAGCAAGTCTTTGATAGGCTGCAACAAAATGATGAAAGAGCGGGCGCATTTTTTTCACACAAGCTGTGTATGTGGGTGGGTGGGTGTTAGTTAGTTAATTAGTTACTCGAAGGATTTCAAGATTTAATATGCACAAGCGGTAACACTGCAAAAGCAGCCCAAATGTGTAAAGACGGCTGGCAAAAAGTGGCCAACAAATTAAACGTGTGTGCATTGTACTTACTGAAAGCAGTGTTACGGATTTTGCAAATGTTCATTTTTTTCCCTCTGCTTAAAAAACGTTAAAAAAGTGGCGTGATTATGCGGCGTATACTACGCCACGGGTTGGTATGCAGCGTGTAAAACAGTTTGTTTGTCGCGGATAATTTGCCTTTTACTTTTACACGAAGAAAATTTCCTGTTAGATTGGCCTTTGCGATGACAATTAACAAGGCACAGGGCCAAACTTTCAAAAAGATATGCATGTATCTGCCAAAACCAGTTTTCAGTCATGGACAGTTGTATGTTGCTCTCTCCAGAGTTCCATCTTTTCATTCACTTACTGTTCTATCCTCAACCCCACCCCTTTTAGACAACTGTGTCTTTCCGGAACTGTTCAGCCATCAATAAATAATTATGCGGCGTATGCCTTCAGGGAACAAGTGCAGCGAGCGAGCGAGAGAGCGAGCGACACACACACACACACATACAGACGCGCGCATAAGAATAATAATACTTCATTACATTGATATAGCGGTGTTTTCAGTATTCAAAGCGCTATAGACACAGGGAGGAACCAGGAAGCAAACCCAAAATCTTCCACAGTCTCCTTACTGCAAAGCAGCAACACTACCACTACGCTACAAGGCAGTTAAAGAATGCACCGGGCTCGATTTTGTTTTCACTTCTGTTTACAGCGATCAGGTCGTAGCGTGCATTATTGCAATGTTACTTTTCTTGGTGTCTTATTACATTACGGATGTTTCACATGTTATTTTTTTTCCCTGTGCTTAAAAGACATTAAAAAAGTGTTTCTCAACTGTGACTCCGGAACAACTCAGTACGCAAGCTATATTAAGCGTCAACAACGAAGACTCGCTACACCTTAATGAACAAGTGCTGAAACTTATCCCTACCGACGAAGTAACTTTCACCAGCGTGGCCTCCATCGTCACAGACGATCCCGCTTTCAGTCACTGACAATCGTATGTTGCTCTCTCCAGAGGTCCATCTTTTCATTCACTCACAGTCGTATCCACAAACCCACTCCATTTGGACAGCTGTGTCATTCAGGAAGTGTTCACCCATCAATACATAATTATGTGGCGTATGCTACGCTGCGGGTTGGCTAGTTATTATAATAATGCCAAGGAAATGTTGAAGCAAGAAACCAACATGATAATGCATCTCTCCATGATCAGAAAACCTAACTGGATCTAGAAAAAACACAAAAGTTCATAAAAATTAAATGCAAAATGCCATCATAACAGACAGGGGTGTAAAGAGTTTATAGAGAGAGAGATAAAGAGAGAAGATTCATTGAGAAGCAAACTTATTTGAAGATGAGAAGATACAGAGGCTGCGGTGGGTTGGCACCCTGCCCAGGATTGGTTCCTGCCTTGTGCCCTGTGTTGGCTGGGATTGGCTCCAGCAGACCCCCGTGACCCTGTGTTCGGATTCAGCGGGTTGGAAAATGGATGGATGGATGGAAGATACAGAGGCCTGCTCACCTAATAATCAGGACAAAGTCTAGGATAGACAGCTTGGTGGGGCTGTAAGGTTTTCTGTATGTGTCCATTATGTTTTACATTATGCTTTCCATTTGAACATCCCTTCCTCATCACTATACATTACAAACTAACAATTTTCATCATCTTCATATCACTTTTAATCTGGGCCTAAGTGATACCTAAGAGCTGCTCTTTTGACATCCCCAGAGGTGAATGAAAACAGAAGAAGGAGACAAAGTCCTAAATATGGTGCAACCAGTGATAAAGCTCCAGCAGTAAATTTAACTCAAGGTAATACTGATACCCCAAATGTGGAAAAGCAGATCATGAAGGGCACATTAATTAGCTCAAACCAGGTTATGGTAGCAAGTGCCCGTTAGTGAAAGAAGAAACATTCAAAGCCCTCAGATCTAAAATATAATGTCGAGAGATCTGCCAGACACTGCACATCCAGAAGGAGCTGATGAGCAGTGAATGCACTTGTAGTGTTTAGGGAAGATTTGTTATGTGATGGTTCGGCTGCTCTCTCCCTCTGAATGACCTTTCACATTAGAGAAACAAAAAACCTGGAAAACAACTCTGCACTATCTTTTAATGCAAAAAACACTCATAGCTATCAGATCCAGGCATAAAAGATCATTTATCTTGTGTCTTTGTACTCTATGTTGACAGCTGCAGATGAAATAATCCTGGCTTAACAGTACATTTTCATGAAGGCTTAGGTTGCGCTCAACATCATTTTATTTTACTCATGATAAATCTCTCCCACTTTAATATGTCTTTAACCAATAAATTACCATCAACTGCAAAAGCTCTGCAAGAATTTCCCAATAAAACACAAAGACAAATCTGTTTTTTTTTTCCCCAAGTTAAAATTGTTTTCTTTCTCTAACGTGAAATAAAAATAACTCCTTTCGAAAACATCTACTTTACTGCTATAAGAAAAAGCATCATATTTGTTATTGGTCTTAAATTGTAAGGCATGTGGTTCAGAGGCTGGTCATTCATCATAGATGGAACTTTTCTATTATGTTTATTTCATCGAGTCAACAAATATATCCTTCCACTCAATTGTTGAGCCTGCATTTTCATTACAGGCTCCCAGCCACACCGGGTGCAAAGCAGAATCAACTCTGGATGGGAAGCCAGTCAATTGAAGGGCACAGTCACACACACCACTCATTTGAATGGCATTGCCAGCTGAGAAAGGAAGAATGTGCACCTCCTCCATAGAGAAAGGGCTGGGCCTTAAGCCTGGATCTATGGAGCAATAAGGCAGCATCACCAACAACCCCACTACCATGCTACTCCCAGAATTGTGTATTGTAAATTTACTTTCACCCTTAAATGGGGATTTGTCCCATTGCTTATAGCCATGCATCCAGACTTGTGTTTATCACTAAATGTCTTTTTCCTTCTTCAAACAGAGTAGATCTTCCCGGCACTTATCCAGCTTAGTTGGCACTGCAGTTATAATATTCACAACACAAAATTGTCAAAAGAGGTGAACATGCCTTAAATTGACAAAAAAGCAGATCAGGACTATACTGGCCTGTCTCAGGTGTAGGCCTCACTCTAGGCAACCTCGCCCAGCACTCAAAAGACAGGCTTCAAGGCATGCACAGGCTCAAAATGGGGCTCTGTCTGTTTTAAATGTTTTAAATCTCAAAATACACAAAAATGCCTTTCAAGGGATAGGATAACTGTAAAACTCCAGCTTGAGAACACAAAGACACATGAAGGATCTATAAAATTAAATATATATTTATAATAAACAAAAGTAGAACAAAAATGGCAGGAACAGGTAAAAGGGGCAAAATGGTATGCCTAAAAACTAACCTAAAAGGTAACATAATCAAGTATGATATCCAAGTACAATATCCAGAAATCAAAATAAGACTTACATAATACTTCATCTAAACTCCTCAATACTCCATGAGCCTCTGAGGGACCTTAATCATTAGCCATCATATGAAGGTGGCCCCTTAGCAGTGATGTAATAGTGGCCCTGCCTTTTAGGATTCAGCCCACAGAAAGCAAAGAAAATAAGCCAAGATAGATACACAATACATTAAGACTAAATAATGTCTAACAATATTTTTGGGCAGCATGGTGGCACAGTGGCAGCACTGTTGCTTCACAGTAGGGAGACCAGGGTTCTTATTTTTTCTGTGTGGGTTGCCTCTGGGTGATCTGCTTTCCTCCCACTGTCTAAAAGGCATGCAGGTAGGTGAACGGGGGATGGTGTGTTTAGTGTGTGTGCATGTGTGTGTGTTCATTCAGGCTTTACTTCTGCCTTGTGCCTTATGCTAGCCCCCATACTCGGGTCTAGAGTAGGTAGTGGGGTTAGAAAATAACATGACATAATAATATTAACAAAAATCACATAACAAAAACACATGAAAAATAATAATTTGAAACAACAAACAAAGAAAAATATGTATAAGCCAGGGAACAAGCCCTGCTGAAACATAACTGTACAGCAAAGAATGTGAACAAGTGTGACTTGGGCAGATGGCTCACCCACATATTCTCAAACCCACTTCATCCAGTTCAGGGACACAGGGGACCAGAACCACTCCCAGAGGTACTGGGTGCAAGTTGATAAGCAGCTCTTGGCGGGGTAACAATCCATTGCAGAGCACACACCCACAGTAACTCTGGCCCACACAGGAAAAACCTATTTTTTACTTTTATTTTTTGACAATATTTAATAATGAAATAAAAATGCAACATTTTTATTTCACACATTGCATTACAATTTCAGTGTCCTGAGTTTGAATCCTAGACCCTTTTTGTAGAGAGACTGTATGCACCTTTATTCTGTGTCTGTGTGTTTTTCTCATCTGTAACCATATGATATGCAGGGTCAGTTAACTGGTTCTGTGTGTGTGAATGGGCTCTGTGAATGACTGGTGCCTTGTCCATCCAGTGCTCCCAGTATAGTCTCTGACTTCCCAAGCATTAATTTGGTTTAGATGGATCTGAGGATATTATGTTATGTCTATTCAATGGACTGACAACAACCATATTTGCTGCTGTAATGGGACACCGCGGGAGTGCTGACTTTATTGTTTTTCAGCCATCCCAGTGTGAGTTTGGAGGTATGCTTTGGGTCCTTGATCTGCTCTAAGCTTAGTGTTATCATCTACTGCAAAATTAACCAAGCATTTCTCTTTACTTTGCATGGTTCCTTTCATTATTTCATCACTACTAACTTGGCACAAAGCATCACCCCACCATCATTCTTCACAGTATGGATGGTCGTCTTAAAAGAATGCCTGACGCTACACTAATAAAAACATGGCAATTGAACCTTAGGCAAAAGGAGTTAATTTTTAAACAACAAACTCTCCTGCTACTTCATAAAACTAGAGATTTGAGGTGAGCTTTTCAGCAGTCACTTTCATTTTAGCAATCTTCCATGAAGTTAACAATTTTTATTATATGCAAAGTTTCGTCTTTGTGTTTTACGCTATTCTCTCATTAAACTCCCTCAGCTCTTCATTGCCCAGTCTATTTCACTAAATTTTCAAAGGACTTACCTTTCTTTTCCTTTGTAAACGTTTTTTTTTTTTTTTCTTCTCTTGTCACATTCCAGCTTCACACGGGATGACTGGTGTTTCTCTAATCTTTGGTTCTCTCCATGTGTGTTAGTACAATAATTTTAATTGGCAAAATGAGTGTCAGACCATGGTTTTATAACATGTAATCAAGCACTTTCTCCTAATGAGCAGGTAACCTCAATTTACTGAGTTAGTTGCGTCAAATGAAATATTTAAAGAAAACTAAAGGGTTAAGACTATGGGAAGGTGCCTCACAAAGACTGGCATTGCAAACAAAAAATAGAATAATGAAATTACCATTGACATGACAGTTAAGTATATGTATGTAGGGAGTAGCCAGGAAGCAGTAACTCCAAGGGAACTGAAGTAGATGTATTTCAAATTGTGTCAGCAGGGAGACCGATTATATTATATATGGCTCTGGTGATGTGTTCTAGTGAACAGGCTATCTAAACTTTGGCTTGCCTTATAAATGGAAGCTAAGGTTTCAGAACTGCAGCACAGCATATAGCCGATAGGTAGAACTCTGAAAATGGCCTCAAAAGTAACAGAGGACATTCCTATTTTCAGGGGTAACCTCCAGAGTTAACATCTGGTTAGTGCTGAAAATTGCTATCTGCCCTGCCCTATCCATTGCATTTGGAGTTGGGCAGAATAAGGCTTTAATTGGCAGTGGATATGAGAAACAAGAGTGTGAGTGCGTGAAGGTGTGGAGGGCAACATACTAGGACTTATTGTAATGCGTTAGTTGCGTCAGATGCTATTTTCTTTGCATAGCTTATTTGGGTCTTTTCCTCTCCTTAAATTTATCCTCTTCCTGTGTTGTTATTTTATTAATAAAATACCATTTTAATATTTCTATTATATTTCAGGGCTCATTCAGGGACAATCCAAAAGTGCAGTGTAAAGGGAAAAATAGCCAATAATCTGGAAAAAGAAATTGAACAGAAACACTTGCTAAAAATCCAGTAATTTTAATTCCTCTTGGCCAAACTATTTAAGACAGTGAAATCAAAAAACAAAAGCACCAAATACAATAATTGTTCAGTTTTAAATAATTATTTAGCAATACCTTCAATTCCTATTTACAATCTCCTAGTAATGTATATATTGTGATCGGTGTCGCCACTGGTTAGCTGCCTGTTGTGGTGGTGACCGTCACTCCTGCTCTGTTTTTCCTCCCGCATAGCATTGCCAGTTGCACACTCTTACATTCTTACCTGTGAGCTGTGTCTCTGTTAAACAGTACACCTATGGCAAAGAAACACAGCTGCCCTTCAGAAACTATCTCTTAAACAGTATTTCAATGAGAAACAAACACTCTTACCCATCCCGCACACTCTTAATCCTAACCCTGCAGCTGCAGTCTCCCAGACTGACGTTACTATTGGCGATGATTTGACAGACACTCAGAAAATGGAGTTGCTGTCTTTAATCGGAAGAAACAATGATGTACTGTATTTTCCTTGTTGCCTGACCTCACTAAACTTAAGGAACATAAAATCGTAAAGGAGCCTGGTGTTAAAGTGCAAATGAGTCCGTATGGGATACCAGAAGCGAGAAAAAATGTGGTGCGCGATGAGGTGAAACAGGTTTGCGAGAGAAAAAAGTGATTGGCAGAGCCTGATCGTATTAGTCCCAATACTGGATGGTTCGATTCAGTTCTGTATTGATATTAGATGCTTAAATAATGCTTCAAATGTGATGCTTATCCAATGCCACATACTGATGAATTACTGGAGAAACTAGGTCAAGCCTCATATATCTCTATGTTCATTCTTACAAAAGGGAACTGGCATGTACCTCTAGAAGCTTCCAGTTGCGAAAATACGGAGTTCACCACCCCTGATGGTTTATTTGAATTTACTAGGTTCCCATCTGGACTTCATGGCATGCCTCTAACTTTCCAGCGTATTTTGAATCAGATTTTGCACCCACATTCCAAATATTCTGGGGCGTATCTTGACGATGTTGTCATTTTCAGTAATGATTGGCAGACACATCTGGAATGCCTTCAGGCTATGCGTGACAGTTTGAGGCAGGTCGGGTTGACAGCTAACCCTAAGAAATGTAAATTGAGTATGTCTGAAACACATTTTTTGGGATATTCCATGGGGAAGGGTTTGATTAGACCTCAGCTGAAGAAGGAGGGTAAGGTGACTGCATATCAATGTCCAGAAACACAAAGGCAGGCTCATGCCTTCCTGGGACTTGCTGGTTATTATAGGAAATCTATCCCAAATTTTGCAAACAGATTGCTGCTCTAACTGATCATACGAAGGGCAGAAAGAACCGCTGCATTTTCTGGTCCGATGATTGTAAGCGGTCCTTCTCTGATTTGAAGACTGTTTTGTCGTCATACTCATTTTTAAGGAATCCCGACTTCTCTAAGGAATTCATTCTGCAGGCAGATGCTAGTACATTTGGTTTGGGGACTGTCCTGTCTCAGGTTTTCAATGGTGTGGAGCATCCCGTCACATATTTGAATAGAAACCTGCTTCCCAGGGAGCATAATTACTCTACCATTAAGAAAGACTGACGATTAAATGAGCTGTGGAAGCGTTCCGTTATTACTTGTGGGGTCGTAAATTTACCTTGGTGACAGATCACACTCCCATACAATGGCTCTACAGACAGCAAGATACGAACTCCAAACTCACAAGCAGGTTCATTAACTTACAGCTGTTTAATTTTATTGTCCATCATGTCCCGGCCCTGCACACATCAATGCTGATGTCCTCTCTCAGCTAATCGAGCCCAGTTTGGAATGCTGTTTAGTTCTTAGAGGTGTGAAAAAAGCTGAGGGACGGAGTGTGACCAGAATCACTGCTGATTAGCTGCCATAACGGTGGTGAACATTGCTCATGTGCAGTTCGGGAGTTCCTCTGCTCCATTTTTCCACCCCTCATAGCACCATCACCTGCACACAATTATACTTTTAACTGCAAACTGTTCCTCTATTGAACAGTAAACCTATGGCAAAGATACACAGCTACCCTTTAGAAACTCCTTCTTAAACACTATTTCAATGAGAAACAAACACACTCTTACCCATCCCTCACTCTTAACCTTAACCCCATGACTGCAGTCTCCCAGACTAACATTACTATTGGTAGTAACACTGCCCTTCAGAAGCTCCCACTTAAACAGTATTTCAATGAGAAACAAACACACTCTTACTCATCCCCTTTGTGGGATCAGCTGCAGGTTTGCAGGCTTACCGGCTTACCATGTAACAAGCTTCTCACACAAGATTTAGAACATTTAAAAGACTGATCTACAGCCAACCTAACAGCTTACTATCCTGTCCTTTCTCCCTCAGACTGCATCTACTCTTATCACTGCTTCTGAGCAGTTGAACCCACTTGATAAGGAGAACTTTGTGTTTTTTGACCTGAAGAAAGGAGCTGGACCTCCACGTTTGAGAGTTGCAACCTGTGTGATTTTCTATTGTTGACAAGCTCCTTCTGAAAAAGGTCTTGTGTTTGTACCTGCCTGTTCAGCAAGAAACATTTTGTACCCTGGAAACCTGAACCCTTTTGCAGTCTCCTGTGCAACGTTATGACCCAATATTACAATATGTAAATATATATATATATATATATATATATATATATATATATATATATATATATATATATATATATATATTGTCACACATGTGCGCATGGGAGGCAGCTAAAGGGCTTGAGTAAGGGCAGTTCGGAGTCATATCGGGATGTGGCAGAGTGCACTGACTCTTTTTCTCCCTTTACTGTAGACCATTCACGGGAGATTCCACCCGGTCCTCTTGACGTCACTTCCGGGACTGAGCCTATGGAAGGAGTCCTTGCCGGCTCCGGCACCTGTGATGTCACGTCTGGGCTCAAACCTATGGCTGAAGATCTTCATGAGCCCGACCCCTTTGATCTCACTTCCGGTCTTCCCCTTTAAGAGCCTCCACCTTTTCCCCATTCCATCAGTTCTGTTTTGGACCTGGTTTTGTGACACTGGTGTAGTCGGAAGGATGGAATGGTCCCAGAAGAGAAGGGGACAGGACTTGCATCGTACCCAGGTGGGAGCGTACTGGGGCCGAGTTTTCAGGCGGGGAGGGTGTCCCGTGATTTGGAAAGACCCGGTGCAGGCTCCGCTCCTGGCACGCTTAACTAGACAATCTGGGTGGGCCAGGGAGTGTGCGGGAGGGGCTCACAGAGTTGGGCTGCTTTGGAAGGGGGAGGCGAAGGGGGCTTATTATACTCTCCCGGGGGGAGAGTGCCTGTCTCCCCGTGAAGGCAGAACCCCGAGTCTCACCTAGGGGTGCCCAAGACTGGCAGGTAAATGGAATGCGATAGTGGAGGTACGACCCAGAGCAGCCGACCCACAAACAAGCCTGGTCATTGTGGGTTGCAGTAGGGCACTGGTTATGGCCAGCTGAAAACAAGCCCTACCAAATAGTGGAGCAGGTGGCTTGCTACCTGCTCCTAAAGGCACTACCCCGCGGTTTCACACAGCCGGTCTGGGGTAAAGACTTTCAGAATACGAAAGGGTTAGTAAACCTCATTGGGGAGGCAGAACCGTCCCTTAGTCGAGCCCAGCCGCTGGCCGTCCCTGAATATAGCACCAAAACCCCCGCCCAACCACCCCCCCCCCCCCCCCCCCCCCATTTGACCTGGAGTGTGTGCCGACGTCCTCGGAATCGCGGGAGTGCAAACTGCTTGAGAGTGAGGAGGAATGCAGGTGGAGGGGGAGGAGGGGTTGGTGTGCTCTGACTAACCCGTTGGCGGTCCCACACACGGCATGGTGATTGCAAATGGATACAAAACCACAGCTTTTTTCGACTCCGGCAGCAACATTTCCATTGTTGCCCGCCAATTTGTGCTACCGCGACAGTACTTAAAATTTAAGACCAGTATAACCTGTGTCCATGGAGAAATCCGCTGGTACAGGTCCACCTGTTGTGTCATCAGTTACTGAGGATCAGTTCAGAAATTAACCATGGCGGTCCTTCCAGATCCTCCACACCCGGTGATACTAGGGCGGGACTGGTCTAAAATGAAAAGTGGTGAGACACATACCACTCCTGGGGTTAACTTGGGCCTAGTTATGGATGGGGATGAGCCATCTCAAGCTGCCTTAACGCCATGTAACCAGCCGGCAGAGAGAGACGAAGCAGTCTCCCTGAGTGATGTGGCAACCCCCCTTGAGGACGATCCAGACCATCTCTCCCTTTTGCGGTTTCAATTTAGAGAGACACCAGTTTCTTTTAAAAGGGAGCAGTGGAATGATGATTCCCTAAAGTTTGCCAAAAATGTAATGGTCCTAGTCAACGGCCAGCGCACTAACCAGTTGATGCCCAGGGTCCTCACTTTGTGTTAGAAAATGACCTTCTGTATCGCATAGCAGAGCATGATGGGCAGGAGAGACGGCTACTGCTAATCCCGTGGAACTTCCGGCAGCAGGTCTGTGAGTTAGCACACGCCTACCTCCTAGGTGGCCATTTGGGCACCAAGAAAACACTGGAGCGGATCAAGCTCTGCTTCTATTGGCCAGGAATCAATGAGGAGGTTCGTCGCTTTTGCACTTCCTGCCCAGAGTGTCAATTGCGACAAATTTCTAGGAAGGACCATGCTCCTCTCGTTCCTATTCTCCTGATTGATGTTCCCTTCCACAGAATTGGGGTCGATTTAATCAGACGTCTAGAGCCCTCAGCCTGAGGACACAAGTACATTTTAGTCCTCGTGGATTATTCTATCAAATACCCAGAAGCTGTTCCGTTGCGCTCAGCTACTTCTAAAGCCACCGCACGGGAATTGCAAGGGGTCTTTGTGCATGTTGGCATTCCTAAGGAAGTCCTGACGGACCAAGGGACGCCCTTTACCTCGGAGACGTTCAAGGAGACTGCCAAGTTACTTAAAATAAAGCATCTAAAGACTGTGGTATATCATCCTCAAACCGACGGTTTTGGTGGAGAGGTTCAATCAGACTCTCAAACAAATACTTCGTAAGGTGGTCAGAGAGGATAGAAGGAACTGGGATCAGCTCCTCCCTCTCGTCCTTTTTGCCTACATGGGGTTCTCCCCTTTTGAATTATTGTATGGGTGACAACCCCGGGGCATTTTAGATATCCTAAAAGAAGGATGGGAAGAAGAGGCTCTTCCCTCTACAAACATATTGGAATATATTGCGCAATTACGCAATAGATTTGGAAAGATTCGATCCCTCCTTAAAAGTCACATGGAAGAGGCAGAAGCAGCACAGGTCCGATATTACGACCGTGGCACGACTCTCCGGGAGTTCTGCCTGGGAGATCGGGTCATGGTCCTAGTACCTACCTCCCATTCTAAGTTGCTTGCTCATTGGCAAGGTCGCTACAAAGTTAAGGAGAGGAAAGGACTCATCGACTATTTGGTGAGTCAACCCAATCGTTGGCCGAGGGAGCGGGTTTATCATATAAATCTGCTGAAACCATGGAAGGACAAGGATCCCGATCCCTCCTCCAGTCAGCCCTGCTCACTCTTTGCTTACATAGCTAGCCTTAACTTCGGTTCTGGATTTAAGTCCCAGACAACGAAGGGAACTGGAAGCAGTTATCCTGTCCTTCCCGGAGGTAGTGAGTGAAAATCCCCGAAGGACCTCTCTGGTTGAGCATGACATTGTGACAGAGCCCGGGGTTATAGTTCGAGAATGTCCGTATCGTCTTCCCGAGGCAAAAAGAGCTGAAGTGCAGATTGAGATCAAGCACATGCTGGAACTAGGTGTAATCGAGGAAAGTCATTGTCCCTGGTCCAGTCTCATTGTCTTGGTCACTAAGCCTAACGGAAGTTGGAGGTTTTGCAACGACTTCCGTCGACTTAATCAAGTCTCCCAGTTTGACGCTTATCCAATGCCAAGAGTGGACGACCTCCTTGAGAGGCTTGGACAGGCTCAATATTTGACTACACTGGACATGACAAAGGGGTACTGGCAGGTTCCTGTAACGGACTTCGCGAAGGATAAAACCGCGTTTAGCATCCCTAGTGGAAACTGGCAGTATCGTGTCCTTCCATTTGGGTTACACGGAGCTCCAGCCTCCTTCCAGCGTGTGGTGGACAAAGTGCTCAGGCCTCATAACTCATACAGTGCTGCCTACCTGGATGATGTGGTCACCTATTCCAGCACATGGATAGAACACCTACAGCAGGTAAAAGCGGTATTGTGGACACTAGGTGGATTAAGCAAAGCCAAGTATTTAGGCTACCTGGTGGGTCGGGGTACTGTGAAGCCACAGTGCTCCAAAGTAGATGCCATTTTGAAATGGCCCCGTCTGCAAACCAAGCGGCATGTCCAAGCCTTTCTCAGGTTAGCGGGATACTACCGCCGGTTTGTGCCCCGGTTCTCGGAGAGAGCGGTGCCCTTGACTGATTTGACAAAGAAGACGGCCCCAAACATTGTGGTATGGACTGAAAAGATGGGCACTGCATTTAGTGACTTGATGCAGGCCCTTACGTCTGCACCTATTTTGAAAGCACCTAACTTTTCTTTACTGTTCATCCTCCAGACGGATGCTTCGGACACCGGCCAGGGGGCCGTGCTAAGCCAAAGCGTCAATGGTGTGGAACACCCCATCATGTTCCTGAGCTGGAAACTGTTGGACCGGGAGACCAGGTATGCGGCGGTGGAGAGAGAGGCTTTGGCGATTAAAGGGGCGATTACTCAGCTGAGGTGCTACCTGTGGGGCCGGGAATTCACCCTTATCACAAACTATGCACCTTTACAGTGGATGGCCCTGCACAAGGAATCGAATCCGCGGGTCACCAGATGGTTTCTTGACCTCCAGCCGTATAAGTTTTCACTCATTCATCATCGAGGCACTCTTCACGCCAACGCCGATGCTCTTTCTCGGGTTCACGACCTCTCAGTCAGGATCGCCCAACCTGATGGGTCTGGGCTTTTGGCCTTGTCACACACGTGCGCATGGGAGGCAGCTAAAGGGCTTGAGTAAGGGCAGTTCGGAGTCATACCAGGATGTGGCAGAGTGCACTGACTCTTTTTCTCCCTTTCCTGCAGACCATTCAAGGAAGATTCCACCTGGTCCTCTTGATGTCACTTCCGGGACCGAGCCTATGGAAGGAGTCCTTGTCGGCTCCGGTTCCTGTGATGTCACATCCAGGCTTGAACCTATGGCTGAAGATCTTCATGAGCCCGACCCCTTTGATCTCACTTCCTGTCTTCCCCTTTAAAAGCCTCCACCTTTTCTCTATTCCCTCAGTTCTGTTTTGGACTCGGTTTTGTGCACATCAGTGCTGTATACAATTTTACGACTTTGCAGCCAGGATACCAATTCCATGGGTGGCTGCCCCAAAACTTTCTATGTCTCTGAGTCAAGTCTGTGACAATATATATATATATATATATATATATATATATATATATATATATATATATATATATATATATATATATATATATATACCCATTGATTCCACTTTCTGAATTCATGTCTCCTGTTACATGTTTTGGAAGGTCACTTGTAACATTTAGGAAGTCTTGGGATGCAAACTGCATCACCTCTTTTAATCCAACAAACATAAATAAATTCTAACAAAAAGAATGTTTGATTGTTGATGCTAGTTCATTGTAATCCCACGGACCCCCCCCCCCCCCCCCCCCCATACACCTACTCTAGCACCTGAATGCATGGAGTCAACAATTAGCTTAACATTCTTTTCTTTTGAACTTGGGGGAGAAAACCAGCATACCCAGAGAAAAACTTGTACAAGCACAGGGAAAACATGCAAACTCCATACATGATAATCAAGATAAATAGAACTGATGTTTCTGACACTGGGAGACAGTAGTGTCAACATGCCATTCATTTTTTAATTCAGTGCAATGTTTTTTATAAGCACACTTTCATTAATTTACGGCAGTGGTAATTGAGCAAATTGTTTTTTTCTACATGCCTCATGTCCTCCTAAACACTGTCATGTAGTGTATAGATGTTGTTGCAATGCTTGAACACTTGTGTATGCTACATAAGTGAGCGTACTGTATGTGTATTAGCATTTAACTCGAGCCCGAGGTTCACACATGTCTTATTGGCCAACAGAATTAAAGGGAGACTTGTTACACATGCATTTATGAAGATTAAGTTGTGTCCCCTCAGGATGAATCACTGTAAAATCTAACATACAAAAACTCTGGGCTTGTGTGATACCTACATGTTAAACACTGGAAAGAAACCAGTTAAATCTGCTGATAAAACAAAGTGAGTGACACAGTAGATGCAGACATAGAACAGAGTTGTTCACCAAGGGTTGATTTTCCTCAGCACAGAAGACTAAATTAAGTACAGGAACTGATCATCTAACAAGTACTGAGAGCCGTGAGTAGCATTACCTGGTAGGCAATTTGGCGTGGTTTGTCAAATTCTTCAGTGGGATTCTGGGATGAAATCCTGGCCTGGTACACTATCTGAGTGGAGTTTTCAGGTTTTTCACTTTTCTGTGTGGGATTTCTCTAAGTGTTCCGCTTTTTTCCCCAACAGGCTAAATGACAAGTCCATTTTGCTTCTGCATGAGTTTGGCTGTTTGTTTGAGTGGCCATCCGGGGATGGTTTTTATTGCCTTGTGCCTGCTGCTGCTGCAGGGATATGCTTAGGCCCCCATGATTCTGAAATTGATTTAAAAAGTTTGATAATCAATGCATGAACTGATCTTGATCTTTATTACCAGGCAGCAAAGTTTCTAGGAATTTAATTGTTACTCTATCTATCTATCTATCTATCTATCTATCTATCTATCTATCTATCTATCTATCTATCTATCTATCTATCTATCTATCTATCTATCTATCTATCTATCTATCTATCAAAAAGACGTATAGCACAACCAAGTATAATATACAAAAAATGATGTCTTCGCAAGCTTATATACAACAATAGGAGCTAACAATACTATAGTGCACAGAAAAGAACAAAAATTAACACAGCATGCATGTCACTAATAATATGAAAATAAACAATGTTCTCTAAACAGAGGACGATGAAGATCTGGGGATAAAGGTGAATGTAGAGTTGTTATTGACCAGCGCCCTCTGCTGGTTGATCAAAATTCACAAGTCAAAAAAAAGAAAGAAAAAAACCCACTTACTTTCCAAACTGTGTGACACAAACAGAAGCTTTTCATTTTTCAGTTTGATTGAATGAAAAGAGTTCTGTCCATTGCTTAGTGCCCATAATCCATGTTGTTTCAATAAAATGTCAACCTATGGTATCGAGTGTTTTCTTGCTAGGAGTCTAAGATTCATTCTGGAGCTGTTTATCGGATGACCTTTTCACACAAGTATAAAATATATGATTATTAATTTTCATTTTAGAAGAAATAATAAGAAAAGAGAGAAAAGATAAAAGTACAACTGTGCATGCCAAGAGAATCATTTACCAGTGTTGTGAGTCAGCAGCGCAAACACAAAGCTCTCAGTGCACAGCCATGTGCTTCCAATGAAGTGTTTTAAGCCGTCAATAAATATTTCTTCTTTCCATTTCAGACACAATGTCTCTCCAGGATAATATTGTTTGTTATTACTGAAAGCAGCCACAGTATGAGAGCAGAAACAGGAAGAGAGTCAGCTTCCACTGCAAGTCCAACTTGGGCACAAATCTCTAGATGTGCATTATAGCATAAAGTGACAGAGCTGAAGTCACACCTGGCTTGACCCACTTCTGGAGCAAACAACAAATTATTAGCAAGTTACAGGTCAGCTCGCGCCAACTAAAGTAGCAATAAGAATGCATTTTTAACTTGGCACAAAAGCAAATGCTGTACCCTTTATAGGGCACACACGATCATTTCGAGCAAAACATCTAAATGCCAGGTCTGGAGACACTAATTAAAAATAGGGGTTCCTAGAAGAAATGCATGATAATAAAGTCCACACAGTCAGAAGCCCAGCTGAGACTTGAACTGAAGTCTAAGTGCTATAAAGTGGGAACGCAAACCAGCGCAGCACTGGGCCACTTGTTTTCATGTACCCTACACCTGAACATGAGAACTTTACTCTAAGGGACAGAGCCTACTTCAGAGTAAGTTTGTCCAATTAGATTCCTCAAAAATCTAGGGAACACATTCAGACAAATGTTTTGAAATATGGCATTAGATTAGAGCACTTAATCTATATCTGTCTCATGAGATGCCTGGCAAGTTTTGTTATTCCATCCCTTTTCATGCGTTATCTGTCAGTCTGTACACCCATCACCTGTGGTAGTCAGTTCTCACATACAAATATCATGTGGAGGGTGCCTGGGACAGTGCACATATACTGACGAGAATGTTCACTCTGGAATGAAAATTAAAGCACAAACTCCTCATCCTCTCTAATCTGCTCATTTTGTGCTTTTTGGTCAATGCATGATGACTGCTCTTCCACCAGTCTTTCTACTGTGTCTCTCTCCTTCTTATTCTACCTCTCATTCCCAACCTTCACTTGTTTCTTTTTTCTTGTCATTAAATATTCCCTTTTGTTCTGGATCTCTCCAGTCGGATTCTTCTAACATTCCTCTTCTGAAGACTTATGAAATTTATACAGCTCCTTTCATTGCGCACACAATCTCCATGTACTGTATATCTTACCTCCTCTTATATCCCTCTTCACTCTCAACCTTCTCTTCTGCCTCTTTTTCAAGTCGGTGCTTTTCTCTTTTCTTCTTGATCTTTCTGTATTCTTCATTAGATTAGATTAGATTAGATTAGGTTTGATAGAACCCTGTTTGTCCCAAGGTGGGGATATTGCTTTTTAAAGAAGCTCCATCCATTATCCAACCCGCTATATCCTAACACAGGGTCACGGGGGCCTGTTGGAGCCAATCCCAGCCAACACAGGGCACAAGGCAGGAACAAATCCCCGGGCAGGGCGCCAGCCCACCGCAGGGCGCACACACATACACACACACACCGAGCTCACACTAGGGACAATTTAGAATCGCCAATGCACCTAACCTGCATGTCTTTGTACTGTGGGGGGAAACCGGAGCACCTGGAGGAAACCCACGCAGACGCGGGGAGAACATGCAAACTCCATGCAGGGAGGACCTGGGAAGCGAACCCAGGTCTCCCACTACCACTGCACCACCGTGCTTAAATAAATATTATAAGAAACAATTAAACACAAGAATTACTAAAAAGAAAGAATTCTTCTGACTTGGCTAAAGACAAAAAAGAGCAGTCAGAGTATCAGTGAGGCCTAATTCATTTGTATTGCGTAGGTATGAAGGAGCCCCAGTAGCGTTTCCTGACACACTTCTGCTGAATAAGAGACAGGATGTGCAGCTTTGGCATAATGGCACTCAGTTTTGCCTCCATGTTCTCATTTCTTACTACCAACAGCAAGTTAATGATCCCAAACATATTGCTAAGGCATCACAGGAATTTTTCAAAGCTAAAAATGGGAAAATTCTTGAATGGCTAAGCCAGTCATCTGATTTAAATCCAAATTGAGCAGGCCTTCCATATGCAGAAGAGAAAACTTAAGGGGACAAACCCCTAAAACAAGCAGGAGCTGAAGATGGCTGGATTAGAGGCTTGGCAGAGGATCATTATCCTCAGCACTTGGTGATATCTAGGAATCGCAGACTTCAAGCAGTCATTCTATGTAAGGGATATGCAACAAGATATTAAATATGACTACGTTAATAGACCTGCCATTGCTATGTCCCAGACATTATGGTGTCCTGAAATGGGGATACCATTTAGAAAAAGTGTTGTTATTTCTATGTGGTGTGGTGAAATGTATGCAAATACTCTTAAATGAAAGTCTGCAATGTGCACGTTAATCACGCCTGAATTGTTTGACTTGTAATTTTAAACCGAGAGGCAGAGGGGTAAATGAAGGAAAAATATGTCTTTGCTGCAAATATTATGGAGGGCACTGTACATAGATTTCAGAACAAGCATCTCAGTCCCCATATAAACATCTTGGAATGCCTGAAAAGTCAAATTAATCCATATACTGCATTATCCCGAGTTATTTGATCATTTTAGCCAATCCATAATTAATGCACAAATTATGTTATGATGTCTAGCCCTTTAAATGAATCCATACACACAGGTGTGTGACCAACCTTGTCAAAGTTTACACACATACAATATATTGCAGATAGATAGATAGATAGATAGATAGATAGATAGATAGATAGATAGATAGATAGATAGATAGATAGATAGATAGATAGATAGATAGATAGATAGATAGTGTCACACACGTGCGCATGAGAGGCAGCTAAAGAGCTCGAGGGAAGACAGTTCTGAGGCATGCCAGGATGTGGCAGAGTGCACTGATTCTTTTTTTCCCTTGCCTGTAGACCATTCCCGGGGAGCTCACCTGGCTCTCATGACGTCACTTCCGGGACCGAGCCAATGGAAGAAGACCTTACCGGCTCCGGCCCTTGTGATGTCACCTCCGGGCTTGAACCAATGGCAGATGATCCTGAGCCAGACCCATATGACCTCACTTCCTGTATTCCCCTTTAAAAGTCTAACCGTTTCCTCTATTTGTCAGTCTTGTTGTGGACTCTGTTGTATGCACATCAGTGCTCTATATTTTGCATTTTTTCGACTTTGCAGCCAGGATACCTCATTATACAGGTGGCTGCCCCAAACCTTTATCTGTGTGATGTCTCGTTATTGCGACAATAGATTGATACTTTATTAATCCCAAGGGGAAATTCACATACTGCAGCAGCAGCAGCATACTAATAAAGACAATATTAAATTAAAGAGTGATAACAATGCAGGTATACAGACAGTCAATAACTTTGAATAATGTTAACGTTTACCCCCCCGGGTGGAATTGAACAGTCGCATAGTGTGGGGGAGGAATGATCTCCTCAGTCTGTCAATGGAGCAGGAGAGTGACAGCAGTCTGTCGCTGAAGCTGATCCTCTGTCTGGAGATGACACTGTTTAGTGGATGCAGTGGATTCTCCATGATTGACAGGAGCCTGCTCAGTGCCCGTCGCTCTGCCACAGATGTCAAACTGTCCAGCTCCATGCCTACAATAGATCCTGCCTTCCTCACCAGTTTGTCCAGGCGTGAGGCATCCTTCTTCTTATTGCTGCCTTCCCAGCACACCACCGCGTAGAAGAGGGTGCTCACCACAACCGTCTGATAGAACATCTGCAGCATCTTATTGCAGATGTTGAAGGATGCCAGCCTTCTAAGGAAGTATAGTCGGAGATTATATATGATTATATATGGAGATTCCCACACAACTGTATGTATCTATAAACACTGATAGCTTAGTAGCACTTCTTTCTAGCCCAGTCATGCCACATACATTTATATACAGTAATACTGTAGTAATGGATGGCATATATGGGCTGGCCTCCCAGCCTGGATTGAACAGGGACCCTTACCAGGCCAGGAGGCCAGTGCAATGGCAGGACCAGGGAAGATGATGAATGGTGAATATATAATATGCTAGATGGTGACATCACTGGACTTTGGTTTTCATTGGGATTCCCACAGGGCATGCTGAGAGCTGGAGTCCCATAGTACAGCACTGTTGGGTTCTATGGGTGCCACACAGTGGTTTACAAATCCTGGCTTTGTGGACTTCCATCTGACCTAGAAGTGCTTCCAACAGACCATGTCTTAGGACCAGGTCTGAGATAAAAAGAGCCGCACTGCCTCACCGGTTTACAGGCTAAAACAGTGCTATTTCTCAGTCGGACAGGGGGTTGGTGCTGTCACCTGATCCTTTCTCCTTTTGTCCCTCTGCAGGCCAGCCGAAGAACCTGCATCCCAATGACATCACCGCCAGTCTGGCCCCTGTTGACGTCATATCCGGCAACTAGAACCCTTCTTCCTGCCATGTTATTTGCTGTTCTGGCCTCCCTGACTCCATGTCTTCCTCCGTTCAGCCATATTTATAGAACAAATTTTCAACCTGTTTGGACTCCAGTCTGTAAAGACATGTTTATTTTTTTTTCTGATGGTTTTAAAACCCAAAACTGCCCCACCCTTAGACAACCAGCCCCTCAGACTTACTACCTCCACTGTACAACCTGCACTGAGCAAAGTGAATGCATGCAGGGATACTGATCTTGATAACATACCCAGGCATTGCTTAAGGCCTTCTCTTGGCAACAGTGACATCTTCAACCTGTCTTTGTCCCAGGCTATCTTTCCTGCATGCCTTAAGTTCACAAAGATTGTACCGGCGCCTAAACTATGTTCTCCAAGGAGCCTGAATGACTACCGCCCTGTTGCACTCACCCCCATCATTACTAAGTGTTTTGAAAGACTGGTTCTGGTCAACCTCAAATCCAGTCTACCTTCCACACTAGATCCGTACCAGTTTTCCTATTGTGCCAATAGGTCAACGGAGGATGTCATGTTCTCCACTCCCTCTTCATCCATGACTGTGTCCCTTTATATGGCTCCTACTGCATCATAAAGTCCGCAGACAACAACAATCAGTCAGCCTATAGAGAGGAAGCTCAACACCTGACAAACATGGTGCGCTGATGATAACCTCTTCATCAACACCAAGAAAGCAAAAGGGCTCATTGTGGATTACTAGAAAACTAAAGGCAGCAGACACGCTCCCATCCATATAAATGGGGCTGAGGTGGAGTGAGTTTCCAGCTTCAAATTCCTGGGTGTCCACATCTCCGAGGACATTTCTTGGACAGTAAACACTTCCAGCCTGGTTAAAAAAGTGCAGCAGCACTTTTACCTTCTGTCAAGGCTAAAGAAAGCCTGCCTGTCTCCTCAGATTCTGTTGAACTTGACTATTAACTATCTGCATTACGGTATGGTATGACAATTGCTTTGTAGCTAACAGGAAGGCTTTGCAATAGGTGGTGAAAATTGCCCGGCACATCATCGGCATCTTGCTGCCGACTATCACTAACCTGCAGCATCATCGGTATCATCAAGGATGCCACAATAACACCATCACTATTCTGAACTCTCAACCCTTACCACTCAATAATAATATATTAATAAATTATTATTATTTCATATCATGTATCGGGCGGCACGGTGGCGCAGTGGGTAGCGCTGCTGCCTCGCAGTTGGGAGATCTGGGGACCTGGGTTCGATTCCCGGGTCCTCCCTGCGTGGAGTTTGCATGTTCTCCCCGTGTCTGCGTGGGTTTCCTCCGGGCGCTCCGGTTTCCTCCCACATTCCAAAGACATGCAGGTTAGGTGGATTGGTGATTCTAAATTGGCCCTAGTGTGTGCTTGGTGTGTGGGTGTGTTTGTGTGTGTCCTGCAGTGGGTTGGCACCCTGCCCAGGATTGTTTCCTGCCATGTGCCCTGTGTTGGCTGGGATTGGCTCCAGCAGACCCCCGTGACCCTGTGTTCGGATTCAGCGGGTTGGAAAATGGATGGATGGATGGATATCATGTATCTGTACATACTGATCAGTATTCATATCTATGTACTCTTCGTTGTATATACTACTACCTGTAATTTCTAATACTAATAACTATACTATTTGCTCTTTCTGGTTAGATAGTTAACTGTATTTTGTTGTACCTGTACAACAACAATAAAGTTGAATCTAATCTAATCTGGGTAACTTTTTATGTTCCATGGCCACCGGGATCTATCTATCTATCTATCTATCTATCTATCTATCTATCTATCTATCTATCTATCTATCTATCTATCTATCTATCTATCTATCTATCTATCTATCTATCACATTCAGGGCTAATTCCTGCCTTGTACCCAGTGCTGCTTGGACAAGCTCTAACCCCCATGAGGGACTGCACGGGTAATGGAATAGGATGACATTCAGTTAATTACAAAAACTGTTGGAATAACAACTGTTAGCTTCTCCATGCACTGGTGCTAAACTTGACCACTATTGTTTTGAGTTAATACTTCATGCAATTTTGCTTGGGTTTCCTCAGTTGCTGAATAATAAGCATTATTTATTTACGTACCTAATGCTTTAATAAGAGAATATCAGACGTGTACTGTACTCCCTGTGACGCAGGACATCTTGTGGGATAACTAATGGTGCTCACTATGACAAGCACTACACTACACAATATAAAGGCACAGTGTTTGGTGCTGCTGACTCACAGCTCCAGCTCATCACTGAGTTAAAATCCTAGGATGGTCCTGCGGTGGATGGCCGGGGCCCTTTCCTAGCCGGGATGCCTCTTCTGTATATGGTCATGGGGAACAGGCATGGACTGAACAGTACCTCCCCCCGGAGCGCTAGATGGCAGCCCCACTTGTTGGCAGTGGTGCCTCGGATTCCCGCAGGGCTCTATGGGAGATGGAGTTCTCTACGACCCTGTTGGGATCTGGGGGTGCCAGCACGGGGCGCTGCAGTGGTTCCCAAGCCCATGTGGGTGGTTCTTCCGCCACACCCAGAAGTGCAGCCGGAAATGAGTCATCAAACACCTGCCGCACTTCTGGCTGGGCTATAAAAGGAGCCAGCAGCCACCACTCCAGGAGCCAGAGTCGGGAGGAGGGAGACAAAGCTTGCCGGAGAGGAGTGGTGGAGAAAAAAGAGAGAGAAGAAGTATTGTGTGTACTTAGTGCTTGTTGGGACTGTGTTGTGCCTGTGGGAAATGGGGAAGGTGTTACCCACGGGTGAAGAAAAATAAAAATAAAAACTGTTGTTTTAATAAGTGTTTTTATTAGTGTGCCTCCTGTGTCTGTCTGTGTTGGGTCAAGTGCTGGTATAGTGTCTTTTGTTACAGTCCCATAAAGTGTAAGTTTTCTATGGATGATTCCATTTCCCAGAAAATGTGGTTGGTAAATGTATGCAGGTGACTGCTTCTTACGTTTTGTTTGAGGTAACTGGGAAGGGCACTGACCTCCCCACCTTCAGCAACCATGGCCTTGAAATGATCTAAGCGGACTATGAAAATGAATGGAAGAATAAATTTGACTCTGTTTACTCCTAACTTCAAATAATGACTTTTGAATGTTCTTGTTACTCTTCCCCAGACATGAACTTTATAAAGACCTTCTTTTCTGTCCCTGGTAAAGCTAGGGCCACAGGGATCAATTAATCAAATGCTAGATGATGAAATTCTTGCTCTCCTTGAAGTCCTCAGAAGCCTATAGGCAAGTCCATATAAGACATTGCACAGATTTTTCATCTAAATCCCCCTGACCAATGGTAGGGCAGGAGCCGCCTGTCTTCAATACTGCTTAAAAATAGATGAAAGGAGCTTTGTGTTGTAGGTGTTTGTGGCTGAGGCAGTCTCGGGATGAGGCTGCAGATACAGCAGTTTAGGAATGATGAATACTCCCAGTAGGACCCTCACCTGACAGGAAAAATGACCTCTTACCCATTTCAAAGTGACTTTAGGCAAAATGTAAAACAAACAGGCAGCAGCAGCAGTTTTGGATTCATTGACTGCCTATCAACATGACAGGTAGCTGGCTTTTTTTGTGAATGATTGTGCCAAAAACCAAAATCCTGCATTAGGAAGCAAAAGTTAGAGGTGAACTGGACAGCTCATTAGGGCAACACAAATACTGAGGGGGTGGCAGTTGAATGGGTCTAAATAAGGCTGAAAATCAAATGTTTTCAATTTGAAATTAAATTTTATAATTGATGGAAAATTTATTTTGTGCTGTGATGAATGTGTAACATCTAAATTGAGATAACACAAAAATGACAAAGGGCAGACATACACCAAGTGGCCACCTGTTTATTAACACAACCAGCCAGCTCCTCCAAACAGTCAGTCATGCGGCTGCAATTTAACATATACAGCATGCAGATATGGTCAACAGACTTAGCTGTTGTATGAACAAACACTAAAATGGCAAAGACAAGATATGTGACTTTGACAAAATTAACACAAGTGGAGCACACAGAATAAAAGGGGTAACACACACAAAATACGAGGAGTTTTAGTATTAACAGGTGATGTGCTGAAAGTCCAGTCGCCATTCCACTAATGTCATCTCATTCACTTGGAAATGATCTACAGTTCCTTTCACCAACCAGCATTCTTCTTTCGTTTTGAACATGTACCTATCTTTTCCGTACACTCAATTAGGATTTTGCGAGTGTCACCTGTTAACACTGACACCACTCTTATTTTGTCTATGTCACCTCTTTCTTTGTAGGTGCCATTTTTGTTTTAATGTTTTCACACATTTTAATGCTGATAACCTTCCTATTTTGTACGCACCAACACTTTTATTTTGTGAGCACCACTTGTATTAAATTTGCACGCATTACTTCATTCTGTGTGCGTCACTTATTTTAAATTTCTGCCACTTAAACATTGGGGCTACCATCCTTTATCCTTCGGTTGGATAAAATCGTTAAACTTGTTATTTGTGATGGTAAGCTTCAAACTAAGTAGGCTCTAGAGTCAGGTTTCATTTTGGTTTATTAAACTTTTTTTTTGCCTTCGACTTTCGATTCTGCCTTTCCATTGTAATTCGGTTGGCCAGTTTCTCTGTTTTGGTTATGTCCTTGTCTCTCTTTCTCCTATTGCTTCTCATGTTTCATGTTAATTCCTTTCTGGTTAATGCCTCTTTTCTCACAATAATCTTCGTATTTCGTGTCTGTCATCGTATAGCGAAGGATCAGGAGTAACCCCAAGACGATTCACACAAAACAAGAGAAGTATTAAGAACTAAGGACGTAATCTAAAGAGAGATACTAAAGACAACCAAATTACCAGTTAAAGGCAGAACTGAAAGTTGAAGGCTGAAAAGAATTCAATAAACTATAACAAAACCTGACACTAGGGCCTACTTGCTTTGAAGCTGTCACTAATTATGAGTTCAAGGATTTTACCCAACCAAAAGATAAAGTACCATGGAAAGCTACCATATTAATATCATCAGGTCAGATGATGTAATTGATGTAATGATTGTAGTCGTGACACATCCTGCCGCACAGCAGAACAAACAAGAAGACAGGAAAAAAAATACAAAAATTCTTAAGGGAATTAAAAATGTCCCTAAAACTGTAAAATAAAAATAATAAAAAAAATGTATAACTAAAAATAAATGTACTAGATGTCAATATCACTACAACCCAGTAATCATCCTTTCCAGTTTCTCAATTTGTGTAGAAAAAGTCGAAGATATGCCTGCTTCATGCACTAAGGAGTTTCAGTTCTGTCTATGATGCATCTTTAGGATAGCACTTGTCAAGATTGTCATTATAATTGGCAAAGTGAGAATCATATTTTCAGAACATGTTCGTCACCTCAAATATAAGTCTACATGCAACAGGAAATGAGTCTGGTGCCTTCTTTCACACTAGAGGTACTTATTTAAGTACTAAGTGACAGGCAGATGCATGCAGAATAAATACATGCAAATATGCCCAAGACAGGAACTAAATGACTTTCTTCTTGTGTCAATGACACTAATTTCACTGGAAGCAAAACTCTATTTGTTTCACGAAACACAGAGTTTTGCTGTGAATTCAATTTCACACAAATCAGTTCGCTTATCACTAGTGATCACCAAATCTGTATTGTCAGTCATTGTCCAACCCTGGTGGTAATAGAATGGCGTGCAAAATATTTTCTTGAAGCACATTAGGTCTTTCAATACCACAAAAGTGTCATTTGAACGCTACCATTTACCTATATGTCATTGTTGATCATGTGCATCCCTTTAAGGCAACAGCCTATTTTTTTTTAAATTGGACATATTAAGCAGATAAATGTGTCATGTCACAAAGCACACATCATGTCAAGGTGACTCCCCAAACATGACAGTGACTTCATCTTACTCCAATCTTACTCCTATAGCTTTCACCATCCCCATATCTCAATCCAATAAGGCAAATATGGGATGATGAGGAATGGAAAGATTGTGGAAAAAATGTTTGACTGAAAAATCATGCTGTTTACAGCAGGAAAAGGGGTCCTACCTAGTTCTAAATAGGTGGACCTAATAAAGTACTGTATAAGTATGTGTTATTATACTCTAAGCCACATGTTGCATATTATGGTGTAAAACAAAAAAAAAATCAAAAATTAAAATCATAGCATGTTTGATGAGCAAATGAATGCCATCAATTTTCTCAACTTGCAAATGTTTTGTCAGGGGTCCATAGGTTGGTGGGATAGCAACTCTGAACAGGCACCAGTCCAGTACCGACTACACTCATATACACTCACACATCAGTTTAGACTGAAGAGTCCATGAAACAACACTAAGACATATGAATGATTTTAGTATTGTTGAAGGACATGCAACCTCCACACAAGGGGAAAACATAAAGAGCTGTGTGGCAGCAGAAATAACCATTGTGACATCTTACCATTACCGTGGAAGATGCAATAATTTAATTTAGGACAAACTGTTACAAATATAGATTATTTAAACAGATAAAGCACCTTTTCATATACTGTATAGAGGCATTGACAAATGTGATGACCTTCAGCAAAAGAACCAAGCATTTTTGTGGCCATTTATACTGCACATGTTGTATTATTACTTTTGGCTAATGACCTGTATAACGAGAGCCAGTATACACTTATTGTAAATTGTTTTTGACCTGGACTTGAACCCACATCTTTAAATGGGAGCACATGCATGTGTGAAGTCAGGCGATGGCTTTGACTCAAGATCTTTCGCATCCATTGCAGGAGTGTAGATACTCTTACACAATCACCAAGTGACATTTTACAAAACCCTATCAAGCAGTGTGAATCATTTCCACCTTAGGCAATAGTCCAGTGTGGCATTTTGGTTTCTGGGAAGCAGAACATGTCATGCATTCACATGAAAAAGCATTTAGAGCTCTTAAATGGAATATGCTGTTCTTGTGCTCACATTATTAGGTCTGTTAAAGAACTTTTACCATTTGATGGCTGCACTATGAGTGTCATATTTCCAGGTAAAATAGTTTCCATTTTTCAATAAAGGAACAAATCAATCTAACAATTATTATCCTATATAGTACCTTTCACAGACAAAACCTTCACAAAGTGCTTCCCAAACACCTGAAGAATACAAATCAAGTAAACAAGCTCTCAAACATTAGTGCAAAGTAATTCAAATAGCAGTAATTATAAGGGCGGGGAGGTGCCGCAGCAGTTAGTTCTTCTGCTCTCAGCTCCAATTAATCAATCAGCTTTACTTAAAGTGCAGAATCACCATGCATCATGGTGCCAATACACTGTACAAATAATAAGAATACATGGGACAAGATATAAAATAAGCAAATAAATATAATTAAAACAACAATATCACGGTTTGTCTTCTAGACCCAGTCCATTTGGTTATTGCTTACTTTTTGTGAGACGTTTACTGGTTTAAATGTATGGTATTAGCAACTTTCCAGTTGCAGTGCATATTATTATTATCATTGTTCTGTTTAACTATTCTTTCTTCTCATCTTATGCATTTTACTGGTAAGACCAGATCTCAACAGGAGATCAAATCAATTTACCTGAGCATTTCACAAAGGATTTGTATTGTGCCCATAAGTGCAATCTTCTGCATTTCATAAGTTGATGGATGGCCATTAGGTTCTGATCAAATCCTGTCTTCAATGTGCCTAATGCTCCAATCAAAACTAGCGATACTCTCTTTTTACAGTCCCATATCCTGCTGATCTCGATTTCCAGGTCCTCGTATTTACTGAGCTTTTCAGTATCTTTTAACATGATGTTTAATTCATCTGACCATCTACTGTATATCGATCAACAGGAAGGTGTTCTATTTTTCATCATGCAGCACACTCTCAGTGTGATTAGCTAAAATGTTTCTTTCAATAATTGTTGGTAGGTCCCAACATGATATTGATATTAACAACCTTGTCAGACTTGTGTTCAAAGTATTTATCTGGCACATGGTGCATAGTCCAGTGAACATAGGCGGCTACTTTATTATGTCTGTGTGTGAACTCAGACAGTGCAAGTGGTCTACCACCTGCAACAATATGACTTCTGTCTTCTTCTGCCTTGTTGTATTAACTAGAATCTTATTGTCTACTGGTTGTTCCAAGATGCTTCTCTGGTTGGTATCTGGTATTGAGTGCCTGGTCATGAGTTGGGATTATCTTTTATTATTATTATTATTGTTATTACATCATTTTCTGCATATATCCACTTGTGTAAACTTGTGTATGCAAGTTTAAACGGTGCTGCTAAATTTGCCACATATGAGTGAATGTGATCATGTGTGCATCCAAAGAAGTGGAATCCCATCCTAGACTGAGTCCTGCCTTGCATCTGATGCTATTCAGATGTACTGCAGCTCCCTATCACGCTAACATAGGATAAAACAGGCTGAAATAGATGAGGGTAGTATAGGGGTGTAAGCCACTATAGGGGGTGTATTGCCACCCTAACCCCCGGACATGGACAGGCAGGACACAGGTTCACTCAACACCCATGTTTATTTACAGTCTATGCACATTACCAACACCACAATATACAGTCCATCCGCCTTCATTCCTCCTCAGGCTTTGTCTCCTTCCTCCCGACTCTGGCCCTCAATGGAGTGAGGCAGTTTCTCTTATTCAGATCCTGGGGTTGTTCCAGGTGGCTCATCACAATTACCTGGAATCACTCCCAGGTGTGCTGGAGGTCCTCTACAGGGCTCTGCAGCTCCCCCTGGCTGCCCCCACAGAACCCAACAGGGCTTTACCAAACTCCAGTTCCTGACATGCCGTGCAGGAATCCGTGGTGCCACAGCTGCCCAGGAGGTCTGCCCTCTAGTGTCCCAGGGGAGGTATTGCCTCATCAATGCCCTTTCCCCTGGTCCTTCCACCTTGCTGGATTCCCGGCCAGGTAGTGGCCATCCATCACAGGGTCAAGATTTAGTTTTGATCTAGTTTAGACTCCTGGTTCAACCCTAAGCCCAAACCATGACCTGAATTCTCAATCTCTGTAAAGTCAGCATACTGTAGGTTTTCTCCAGGTACTCCAGCTTCACACCAATAACTTGTGTCTAAAATGAATTTGAAGTGGCTGGTGTGAGTGAGTTTACCCTTAATTGTATTACCAATCTGTCCTGCTTTGGGCGTATTGCTGTTAGTGTAAGCTTCACAACCATGCAATCCTGTAATGGAATGAACAGCTCCAGATGTATTATGAAGGCATACAGAAGAAATCTCTTCAGATATGATACAGTGGTTAGTGCTCCTGGCTCATGGATACAACAGCTTGGGATCAAATTCTATTTTTGATCATTGCTTTATGAGGAGGTTGTACATTCTCTCCTTACCTGCACTGGGTTTGTCTCCAGGTGCTCTGGTTTTTCTCTCACATTCTAAAAGACATGTGAGTTAGGATAACTGGCAGGTCTAACCTGGCCTTGTGTGAGTGTGAGGCCTAGTAATGGACACACCCACTAATTCCTGTTCTTCATCAAAGCTTGTAAGGATGACAGGATTAGATAGATTTGAATTTGTTATGTTATGTTATGTCTGTTATGTTATGTTATCTTAGGTTAGGTAAGGATATGTTATGTTATGTTATGGTTAGGTTAGGTTAGGTTAAGTTATGTTTGTAATGCATGCATGTTCCAAGTTCATCCCAGGAATGTGGTACCATCCCGGGCGAAGAAGGGGTGCTGCTGCTAACTTTCTTGTCTTTTTCTTCCTTGACAGTGCAGAGAAACTACCCAGTTAGGGCAAAAGACTCCTTCCCTTGTAGTCCCTGGGCTATTAAAGAAACAGGTGTCACTTCTTACCTAAGCGACCAGAGCAAAGGAGCTCCACAATCACCTGAAGGCAGACGAAGCAGTCATTGTTATTCTAGCCACAATATTCTGGTGGAGACAATTTTTGTTTCATTTCCACGCCATCAAGCTTTGTTTCTGTTTAAGCCATTAAATAAACAGGGACGGCTGAGTTGGCACCCCAAAATTTATCTTTGTTTGAGCCTGTCATTCCCTCAGATGACCACCGTTACACTGAGAATATAACATATAGTATGTATTTTAACTGTTTGGCACAGGCATAACTCCCCCTCAGTTTGGCAAGCATGAATTAGGTACAAATTTTTTTTACTTTGTGAGTTTTTAATATTTTTAACCATTATAATTACAATATTAGTATATAGACTTTGGGCTGTTTCACTCTATTCCATGAACATGAATGCATAATTTTGAATTCAGTCATTAGGCCTTTATTTCTTTGTGTGTATATGCATGTCAGGCTGCTGTAATAATGTTTTGTTGTTGTTCTGTATTGTCCAGTATGAAGTTGTTTGCGTTTTATTGCACATATCCAGCTCAGGGGCCCCAGGAGGCAGTGCCTCAGTAATTGGAAGTTTTGGAAGTATAAATGGCCTGGAAGTATAAGGCACAAGGAAGGCATGGAGGGGGCACAGCCCTGTCACAGGTCACACTCATGTAGGCCAATATAGAATAGCCAATAAAACAAATCTTTACTTCTTTGGAATGGAAGACAATAACCCACAGAGTCTGCAGCGTCTGTCCGTGTGGCAGCATTAGCCACTGAACACACAATTGTGAGCAGTAATTTGTTATGTCTGTGCCTCTACAAACAATTACATTCCGAGAAAGTTAACAAGTAGCACTATCGGAATGAAATGGTTCTCTTTCACATCAGCTCAAATCAGAACACTGCCACAGGCACAGTTGTGTTTGTCTTTGTCATAAGGTGTATGTTCTTTCAACAGCTTTCTAATTCCAACCTTGGAGAAGGAGTGCTTTTAGCCCAGATTCAACTTGATCTATAACCCTCAGAAAGGTTTCAAGACTGAAGGTGAATTCAGTCCTAAAGGACTATAACCAAAGTCCGTTAATCACAGCAGGACAAGCCATTTGGCAGGTGGTAGCAGTCCACATGGTGAAGGTAACACAACACAAAACTTAGGAAAGTCAGTGAAAACACATAGACCAGACACATCAGTTATTAGACAAGAAACACAAAAGTCTGCAGAAAAATTCAAGCTGAAGAGATATTAACAGGCAGCCACAAGGATAGTGCAATAATGGACATGAAGGACTTCTATTCATAAGCATTTATAAACAAGGTGGGAGGCAACTTGGCATTTGTGTTTCATTTTATTGTTACATTCTTGAAATTGTGGTAAAAAGCAGACAGCAGACAGAAAAAGGTTTGGGGATGGCCACCCCATATATTGCAAAAATAAAGAAAACACATCTTTACAGGCAGAGTTCAAAATGGAACTGGCTAATAAGTTGATAACTGAGCTTAAATGTAGTGGACAAAAGGAAGAGGTGGAGTCAGGATAACCAAAACAGGAATGGATGTAGCAGTATGATGTATTCAGTGTATAGGAAATGATGTCATCAGTGTTGACTGGAAGTAATGTCAACACTGGGTGGACTGGTGGTGATGTCATCAAGGGGCTTTGGGTAAACTGTAGAGGAACACAAGGAGAAAGGATTAAGTGAGAGCACCAACCCCCAGTCTGGATGATGAATATCAGTATTTGAGCCTGTAAACTGTCTCCCATGTGCACATGTGTGACAAAATGTATAATTTACTTTTTAGATCCCATTTTGTATCTAGTAAGATAACCTCAGTCATAGAGGAATGGAAACTGGGCAGAACAAGATAGAATAGGATTTCAATATTGTCCTCTATAAGGCACTAGGTAAATGTCGGCCCACCTCGCATTACCGAGTGTTGCAATGGTCTTATCTGAATGCTCCTCATTTATTAATTCTTTCAGCATAAGCATAAGCATTCTTTAACAGTTCTTTGCTGCTGTTCTAGAATTCAATTGGCTCTTTTCTGGTGAAGATCTTTCAGATAATCATGTGACATTTTACAATAAAGGTAGGCTGACAACATAGGTGTTTAGGAGAGATGGCAGTGGAGTTTTTAACCAGATTGTTTAATGGAATCTTGGAAAGTGATAGGATGCATGAGGAGTGAAGAAGAAGCGTACTGGTGCTGATATTTAAGAATAAGGGGGATGTGCAGGACTGCAGTAACTACAAGGGAATAAACCATACCATGAAGTTATGGGAAAGAGTAGTGGAAGCTAGGTTAAGAAGTGAGGTGATCATTAGTGAGTAGCAGTATGGTTTCATGCAAAGAAAGAGCATCACAAATGCAATGTTTGCTCTGAGGATGTTGATGGAGAAGTTTAGAGAAGGCCAGAAGGAGTTGCATTGTGTCTTTGTGGACCTGGAGAAAGCATATGACAGGGTGCATCAAGAGGAGTTGTGGTATTAAATGAGGAAGTTGGGAGTGGCAGAGAAGTACGTAAGAGTTGTACAGGATATGTACAAGGGAAGTGTGACAGTGGTGAGGTCTGCGGTAGGAGTGACGGATGCATTCAAGGTGGCGGTGGGATTACATCAGGGATCGGCTCTGAGCCCTTTCTTATTTACAATGGTGATGGACAGATTGACAGACGAGAAGAGACAGGAGTCCCAGTGGACTATAATGTTTGCTGATGACATTGTGATCTGTGAACACAAGCGAGTGTTTGGAGCAGGTTGAAGGGACCCTGGAGAGGTGGAGATATGCTCTAGAGAGGAGAGGAATGAAGGTTAGTAGGAACAAGACATAATATATGTGTATAAATGAGAGGAAGGTCAGTAGAATGGTGAGGATGCAAGAAGAAAAACATGCAAGAAGAAGAAGAAGAAGAAGAAGTAGTAGTAGTAGTAATAGTAGTAGTAGTAGTAGTAGTAGTAGTAGTAGTAGTAGTAGTAGTAGTAGTAGTAGGCTGACACCATAGTTAATGTTGCTGTTGAAGCTGAAGGGAATTGGGTTTAAATATTAACCTGGATATGCTGGGTGAGAATTTTGCATGTTTTTTTTTTTTTGATGACTGCAAATTTGCTCAGTAGACATGAGTGCAAGTGTGACAAAACAGAAAACCAATGCTTGGTTGTGCCTGATCCTTCTGGGAAGGTGGATATGATTATCACAGGTTTCTGCTGTTCCTGGAAATACGTCAAAGTTGTCATTCCAGGACAGTCATTCACCTTCGGTTATTCAGCTTTAACGTTAGTCTCAACATCATAATCCATGAAAAACCTTCAGCTGGCTGTGACCCTGAAATTAAATTGGTGGGATCAGAAGATATTTGGGATATAAATGAGTGTAACCAGAGATAGCACTGGTATAGCTAGCTAGGGTCTGATTTTCTGGACTCAAACCACTACCTAAAGGGAATTCTAGGAAGTCAAAGTGACTGAAGTAATCCATAGCCCACCTGTCGTCTGAAGACTTTCTCCAGAAAGGGGCACTTCACTTTGCAAAGTATTACAAAATCAATAATACTGTATGATGATCTCCTATACCCATGAACCCATCTATAGGACAGACAGTCACTGAAATCAAGATTTAGCTACCCTGATGGACAGACAATTGTCTAATGTACCATGACAGATGATGTTATTGTCTATCACAACAACTCAGTTTTATTTTATCTGCCCATATTAGATTTACAGTGAATGCTGCATCTGTTCCAGCTTTTCATGTCAGACTGCCATAGATTGTCATCTGTGGCAACACTAAGTGGCTGCCGTCCATAACGGCAGGAAATCAGATTGAAGCAGTATACTTTCTGAAAAAGAATGCAGAAATATTTATTGAAGGTTTAAAATATGTGGATGGATGGGCACGGATGAGCAGGGAGAGCCTTGTTTTTGTACTGTTGACTCACAACATTGGCAGCGGCAGATGTTTCTCTTCTGATGCATAAGTTGTTCCTTTATCCTTTTTCTCTCTCTCTCTGTCCTGTTCTGTTGCTTAATGAAAGTAAATAACCTGATATTTTTATACCTATTTGCAAAGGTCAGCCATAAACAGCTGCCAGATCCTGTCCTAGACTTCTGGCAAGTAAACACTGAATGCCATTGGCAGACATTTTAATGAAACAACATGCATTAAAGAAAAACTAAATGATTTGTCTGAAGACTAGAATTTTGATGTGCCAGATAGAGAAAAGCAGTACGGAACAATGTTTATTAGGCAATGTCTGACACACGTGTACACATACAGAATGCAAAGCTATTGTGATGCTCATATAAACAGCACCCATTATTTGTGGATTAGGCAAAGGGAAAAATATAAGGAAAAAGGTAAAAGTTGCCTGTGGCATTTTAGTTTTGACTATTAGAATTCAAAATGTTCAAGTAGACATGCATGCCCTGGGTGGTAAAATTCTTTTTAGTTTCCAAGCCTGATTGCCACTTAACAAATTGCATCTCTTTTACAATATCAGAGTTGGCACCGGAACAAATTTAATAGGGGGAACCCAGGTCTTCACAGGGGTTTATTTGTTCATGATTACAATACAAATAAAAACTGGAGAGTTACAAAAAACATGCCTGAGAGTGCATATGTAATAGGCAAGAGCAAACGGGACATCTTCCTACACAATAAAATGCTGCATTTTAACTCTATTGTTCAACAAGCACAAAGCCAAGCAGAGGTTATGTCTGTCAAACACATGTAAGGTGGCATCCATAAGTGCAGAAGATCTCACATACAGAAATGCAACACACAACACTGAATCGAGCACATAATGGAAGAAAATGAAGTTAAACAAAATCAAAAAATCAAAATGAAAATTAAAAATAAACTCAGGCATGCAAACTCAGGGAGGGCTCTTCTATAGCTTAGCCTACTACCAAGAGTACTAAAATAATAACATTAATGCCCTGTCAAACACTCCATCCCAGATAAAGTAAGGCTGATGTGGGAGATTGCCTGGTTTAAAGACACATATACAAAGGTAGACACAGGCCCGGTCTTAGGTATTATGGGGCCCTAGGTGAAAGGGGGGTCCAGGGGCCCCCTGAGGGGGCCGGAGCCCCCCTGGAAGCTCTGTGAAATGCGTGAAAATTAGACCAAGGAGTCGATCCGGGGCTCCCCGGATGCCCGGGCTCTAGGCGGTCACCTACTTCGCCTATGCCTAAGGCCGGGCCTGATTGGGACAAATAATGCTGTAGTATATTTAAGTATATATGACAATTGCTCACTCGGACAATTTGTTTTGGGGGCCCCCAAGAAGGCGGGGGCCCTAAGCTATAGCTTGTGTAGCTTATACGTAAATCCTGCACTGGGTAGACATCAAACCAGTAAAATCACCATTAGAAGAGTCAGGACCTGAAGCTCTGCAGTAATCATGTGACCAAAATCAGGGAAACATTTAACAGTTGTGTCAAACTTTCATTTTAATGAGTTCATTTTATTGTGTAAAACAAATGCATTTAAATACATTTATGCATGTATTCTGCTAAGAAATTGTGTGTGTGTTCCTCAGGGGAAGAGTGATGATATGTTGAATATTGATTAACACATGCAAGAAAGAATGTCACCGTACTCTGTACATATGACAATAATGACACTTTATGTCTGTAATGTGTAGTAACATGAATAATTAGATCTAAAACTGAGATGTGTTTAGTGTGGATTTTGAATGTTATCTCTGTGGTCATTTTTTGGCACTCAACAACATTTTGGTTCATCTTGGGGAATAATATACTGTAAATATATATAAGCCAAAGAAAAGTTGGGATGCCAACTGTGGTCACCCCATTTACTGTCAATGTTCTGAAAGAGTAAAAAATGAGCATAACTGTGTTCAAACTCATTAGATTCAGCCAGATTTTGGAGTCTGGCCAGGTTCAGCCTCATTCTCCTGGTAGGTGGTATCCTACTGGACCTAAACTGGATCTTCAGAGTAGCAGCAACAAATCGGTGGTCAGAATTCACAAACCGGGCACTTCTATAGACCCTCCAGTTTTGTAAAAGCCTCAAGCGTCTGCCCATGAGGATGTGATAAATCTCCTTCACCGCACCACCAGTATTGGAGTACCAAGTCCAACAATGTGGCTCAGGGTGCTGGAACCAGGACCCCGCAATCCACAGTTCCTGACCTTTTGCAAAGTCAAGGAACATGGAGCCACTTTCACCATGGTCACCAAACCCATGGGGACCTACACAATCCTCACAGCCAGCCTTGTCAGAGCGGGTGATTGCATTGAAGTCACCCATAACCTGAGGAGTGTCACCTCGTGGGCACCCATCAACCACCGAGCGAAGTTGCAAATAAAATGTCTCCCTCACAGAGACATTATTCACCGCAGTCAGAGCATACACTAAGACAACAGATAAGGTATCCAGAGAGTGCCTTAATCTGAGTTTCACTAGGGGGCTTCGCCCCCTGCTCGCTTCGCTCGCCAACCCCTGGCGTTGGGGCATGACAAACAGTGAGGTGTATGAATTAGATATAGAATAGTGTGCAGGTTTTGATGATGCCTATATAAATAAAAAATAGAGTGTTTGGCATAGAGTAATGTTTTATTGGAATATTTCTTTGTATACAACATTAGTAGTAAAGATGGTGTCTTGTCTTTGAATGAGTCTTCCTTGGCATTGATCATTTATAACTTTAACTTTAACGTCAGATGAACGTCGAACACGTGAGAAGGCAACATAAAGTTGTCCATGTCCAAAAACGGGTTCAGAGAGGTAGATGCCAACCTTGTCCATGGCTTGTCCTTGTGATTTGTTGATGGTCATGGCAAATGCAGGTTTAATGGGGAACTGTCCGCGTTTCAATGTAAAAGGTAAATCCAGGTCAGAACTCGTAAGGTCAATTTTAGGAATGAGAACAGTATTGTTAGCATGTGATTCTGTAAGAACTGTTGCTTGAATAACACCGTTTTTAAGGGTAAGGTTGTGTTGTGGTCATCTGTCTGGGTTAATAGTGTTCAAATATTCTAAGGGGAAATTCAGATGTTCATTGTTGTCATCAGAGTCAACTTTGTCAGAGCTTAGAAAGAGCCGTGTCTCTCCAGGAAGTAATGAAATGACCTGGTTATTGATGTGATTAACATTAATATTTTTTGGACATAATATAGTGCGTTTTGTTAACCACATATGCGAAAGCAGTATGGGCCATTGCCTTTTGGTGGCCTGATATGTACTCCGGTAGATGCAAAAGCAAATGAACTATTGTAGGATCTAATGCAGTTCATAAAGTTTTTACTTTCAGGCACATCGTTAGTTAGAAGCTTCTATAGATATTCAGGATATGAATGTAAAGGAGGCAGTCTAATCTGCCCCTTTTGACAACAACGTGTAAATTCATTATTTGTATTGCCAGTTGTTTCTTCTGGGAAGTTAAGTGAATGACAATGATTGCAAATGACATTCATTAATCCCAATGAATTTTCCTCAATAGTCGACTCATTATTGAACGCGTTGTCTCGCGTTGATGTCCGCGACGGGCATGTTTTGCTTGTGGCGTTTGAGTGCCGCGTTGTTGCATGTCCATTATTTGTGACGCGCTATTTTGTAGTTTTAATTGATTCGCCTCCGCTTTGCCAAAAGTCTGTTTCAGTCTACGTCGTGCATTGTTTGTATCGAGCCTTGTCCGTTTTTGTATGTCGGTCAGTTGTGCTTTCTGCTTTTGGGGTCTTGCTTGCTTGTTTTCTGGCAGGTCATATGCGCGTTGTACACGTCTTCGTTCATTTATTCTGTCTATTCGCTCCCTTTTTGGTATGTGTGAGTCGCGAGCTCTTTCTTTTGAAATCGTGCTTGTTTCGATGCAGCACTTTGAGACGCGCGCTGTATGCGTCTACGTTCAGTGTGTCTGTCCATTTGGGCACGTCTCTGTAACCGGGTTACTTGAGCTTTGCGTTTTTTGATCCGAGACATTTTTTCTCCTGTGAGTTTCCGAAGCGCGTTGTATGCGCCCCCGTGTATTTTGTTGTTTCATTCGTGTTCGTGTGTTTGGTCCCGTTATCCGATCCGAATCGTTTTGTACCCGTGACCGTGTATTCATGACTTGTTTGTTCCTCAGCGTGCGAAATATGGTTAAGTAATAATGAGGATCGCACTCACTGTTAATATGGAGCCTTTTCTGCAGTTGAACGGTTAATAGTGCTTTATTGTAAGGAGATCCACCTATGCTGCCTAGTGTGAAGGTGTTGAGATGACGTATGTTTAATATGGACGTTTCCTTTAGATATGTGGCTTTGGGTGTCACTTCTTATTGATGTGTGGGTGGGTGAGGATTGTTGTTGCGCGAGCGTCTTCTTTCTTTTTGTGTTCCAGGGGCTTGTTAAATCCCCCTCTTGGTGTGTGTCCCGTCCGGTGCCTGTAGGGGGGGGGGGGGGGGGGGGGGTGCCTTGCTGTTGTGCGCGAGCGTCTTCTTTTTTTTTTGTGTGCTAGTTTCGTGTGCAATGGGTTTCGTGCTTTGCCTGCGTTTGACTACTTTTTTCTGTGCCTTTTCCTTTTTTCTGTGCTCGCGCCGCCTCATTTCTTTGACTCCTTTTTTCTGTGCTCACTCCTTTTTTCTGTGGTCTTGTCCGCCTCTCGTGGCCCCTCATCCGCTTCTCGCGGCCCCTCATTTCTTGGGGCGCCTGCGCAGTACGTCTTTTTGCGGCTACGGCCCATGGCCGGATATCCCTGCGTCCATCCGGTTTAGCATTCTCGGTTAGTAATATGGATAATATGCTTGTTGAAAGGAGTGACATCGGACACCATCAGAAGGAGCCGATCCACCCCAGTAACAACTACTCACTGAGTACGACAGCCATCAGACCAACCAGATCAATAAAAGGTATAGCCACCTACAGAGGTCTATCCAGTCCTAAGTCTGCACACCTCAGAGAGTGCCATCGGTAAAATGCAGAGTTTACAAAGTTCCTCCGACAGCAGCGGAAAATGATCATCATACCAGAGAGGCAAGACATTCATGTGCCTATCCAGATTGGCCACCTCAAATTGGGACCCAAGTTCTGCCGTGCAGCGGATAACACCTCAGCACCACACCGGTTCTGATCCCCAACAGGCCTGACCACATTGGCTCTCGGTTTTGACTCTTCCAGGGATGAGGCTCCCGAGGGCTTTCCTCCATCCCCTTCAAAATGCGAGCAGTCTTCCTGTGGGTGGCTACAGCAAAGCTCCTCCCACGGAGAGCAGAAAGGAGTCCTGTCTGTTGTTTCGGAACTGCGTGAAGTTTTTTACAGTGGCTGGAGAGACAAACCTGCCACCAACCCCATGATTTCCCTGCAAGTTCAAGTAACTTTTGCAGGGTGGATGCAGTTTAACGTCATTCCAGGAATCAGAGTCCAAGACATAAAAGTCTGCTCTCAAAGGAAAGCACACTTTTTTTAGTATTAATCTTGAAAACATCACATAAGAAATCTACTTTAAAAAGATGCTCCACTTCCACACATTTAGTCATCGCAGAATCAATACTTGAGGAGACCATGGTAAATTGTACCGACTGTTCTCTAAACCTTATTTTGGAGAAATATTATTATTTATATAAATAAATTATTATTTATATTATTTTGGAGGCCATGGTTCTCAGCCGGAAAAGGGTGGAATGCTCTCTCCGTGTTGGGAGCACAGTGCTGCCTCAAGTGAAGGAGTTCAAGTATCTCAGGGTCTTGTTCACGAGTGAGGGAAGAATGGAGAGGGAGGTTGACAGACAGATCGGTGCGGCATCCGCAGTAATGCGGGCTCTTCAACGGTCTGTCGTGGTGAAGAGAGAGCTGAGCCAAAAGGCGAGGCTGTCGTTTTACCAGTCGATCGTCGTTCCTACACTCACCTATGGCCACAAGCTTTGGGTAGTGACCGAAAGAGCAAGATCGCGGATACAAGTGGCCGAAATGAGTTTTCTCCGCAGGGTGGCTGGACTTTCCCTTAGAGATAGGGTGAGGTGTTCAGATATCCGAGAGAGACTTGGAGTAGAGTCGCTGCTCCTCCGCATTGAGAAGAGTCAGTTGAGGTGGTTCAGGCATCTGGTTAGGATGCCCCCTGGATGCCTCCCTGGCGGGGTGTTCCGGGCATGCCCCACTGGGAGAAGGCCACGGGGCAGACCCAGGACACGCTGGAGGGATTATATCTCCCGGCTGGCCTTGGAACGCCTCGGGGTCCTCCCAGAGGAGCTGGAGGAGGTGGCTGCGGAGAGGGAGGTCTGGGCTTCCCTGCTTAGGCTGCTGCCCCTGCGACTCAACCTCGGATAAGCGGTGGATAATGGATGGATGGATGGATGTTCTCCAAACCTGGCAGAATGTTGCTGTGGAATGAGCTGACTCTGTTGCCTTTTACTGTGTTATTATGTTATATTTGCCTAGTGAACTACTGAAATCATTAAAGAGATATTATTCCTTTTGAAGTTGAAATAAAGAATGAAAGCACAGCAAAAAATTCAGGTTCAGGCTTTAATGATTTAAGCACCACAGAGCATGTTACGGTAACAATGTAAAAACCAAGACAGACAAGCAGACCAACCGTAGTTCTGTAACTATTTCTAAAACGCCTAGATAGATAGATAGATAGATAGATAGATAGATAGATAGATAGATAGATAGATAGATAGATAGATAGATAGATAGATAGATAGATAGATAGATAGATAGATAGATAGATAGATAGATAGATAGATAGATAGATAGATAGATAGATTAGAAAAACTGTCAGATTATAACAAGTTCTCACACCAAGTGATCAAAAAAAATAATCCTATTGCCTCATCAGGCCTACCTTTACCTTTACCGGCATCTTTCCTATTTTTCCACCTCTCAAATAACACAAAGCACCCCCTTTCTTACAATCCACTTGTAGGTTTTGCCCAAACTCTCCTACTGACTTTAGAGTCAAATCATCTCTATCTTGAGGAGAGGGCTTTAAATATTCTCAGCAATCAATTCAGGTTAAACTGTTGAGTTGTGGGTTCACCAAAGGCTCTTCTTTTGTCCAATGGACAATGTGACAAGTCTGGTGTGCTGGACACCTCTTACAGTACTTCTTTGCATATCTTTACATGGTAAGCATCTGTCAAAGTCTGGTCTATCTGCTTAAAATAGCAAAATGTCCCTACTATGTGAAGTTAGGAATTATTTGGTGTAACCTAGTGGGTTGGAGGGTTATGATTCCCTCCAACAAGCCCTCCTTAATGTCATCTATAAACTGGCAAGATGGTACCACTCTCTGAACTTCAGACTATGTTCAGCTTTTATCAGCCAGCAAGAAACAAGATTGGCTGTGAAGTTATAAGTTTAGATGGACTTACAGAGAATCTCGATAGATAAACATTTCTAGCCGTTTCTAACAACTCAATGACAGACAGGTATATGTGGATGACTCCAAGAAGTGAATCCCCAAACCTTTATTGTTTCTCTTGTTCTTTTGTTAAAGTGCAAATACAAAAGCTGCAAAAGTATCAAAGTTGAAGGGGTAAAAGTTAAAGTATGTTGCCAAACTTATGTAAGATTGGATTCTACATTGTATGGGGGAGTTAGGCAGCTATCTCATTTAATTTTGGTAACACTTTAGTTTAGGTACTGCAAAATGCATTCATTACTCACTTACTCTTAAGAAACTAAGCCATAACATGCACTTCTTTGGGTCTTCATAACACTTACAAACCATCAATAAAGTGTTTATTAATCTCTGCTATGTGACCTACCGTGTTTTCCCGAAAATAAGCCCTAGCACGATTTTTTCAGGATGCTCGTAATATAAGCCCTACTCCGAAAATAAGCCCTAGTTATGATCCGGCGCAGGAGCCTTTGGATGAGCGATAAATGGCTACCGCTACCGTATGTACACAGATGAACAGGAAATAATACCGGTATTTTGACCCCCCGACAAGATGAGTGCAAAAAGAAAGAGCTATTCTGTCGAGTACAAGAAAGGAATTGTGGAGGAGTCCCAGGGCAAAAATCTTACTGCTTTCTGCAAAGAGAAGAAGTTGCAGGCTACATGGACAAGAGGTTCTGATTTAAGGAAAGCTCTCTTGTTAGACATGAGAGATTGGGGCCAATTGTTCTAAAGTAAATGGAGTTGCAAGAAATTGATAATAGAATTCGGGGTTTGGAGAGTTATGATGATGTTCCAGAAGATGATGACATGACTGTATTTGAATAAATGTAGATTTTTGTTCAAGGATACTAGGAGGTTGTGCCCCTGGCTTGCTTCGCGCGCCAGCCACTTTGCGTCTCTGCCGCTCGAGTTGTGAAGGGGGGGCTGAACGCACACTACGCTGTCTTACTGCTGCCGAGCTGTGTGTTCTGCTTGTCTCACTGCGTGTCAATCATTTAAAAGCCTGTGCAGCAGCTGTCCTTTTGTCTCACTGCCTCGTCTTGCGGGTTGTTAAAGTGTCTCCGAGAAAATCACGTATCGTCTCCTTCCAAGATATTTTTTTATAATAGAGAGAAATGTAGATTGTTGTTCAAGAATAAATGTAAATTGTTGTTCATGGAAAAACTAGACATCCCCTGAAAATAAGCCCTAGCGCATCTTTTGGAGGATAAATTAATATAAGATCCTGTCTTATTTTCGGGGAAACACGGTACAAACATAATGTCAGTTTGGAGTGGTCTGAGGTGACTTAACTGTGACACATTTCTCTTGATATTACATATTTAGTATAAGGGCAGTCAATCCTTCATAGTAGCAAGTAATCTTAAGTCCTGACCTGTAAATCAGAAACATTCATTATCACAGCTACCCTATTTTGGTAACTGGATTGTAAATGAGTTTCTGAGACTCCTCACCATCTTTTTAGCAATTAAAATGCTGAAGCATATGTTCTTCTGTCCGCATTTCAAGGGCCAGTAATTATTAGAGTAATCAGCGGCTTATCATAATCCATTTCCCCTGTTGGCAGATTCCTCAGATGTCACATTTAGGTTTGGTGCCACAACCTTGTGGAAGGCCATAGCATAAATCATAAGTGCAAATAATCCAGAATTCTTAAAAAGAAAACTGACAGGTCTAGTCATCAAGTGCAGGCCTTGCCATATTATTTTTGTTTCCAATATACAAGAAAAATTGTGAACAAAATCAAGGAAGAGAAACTGAAGAGTATCGAATGTGACGGGGCAAAGATCCAAAGTTGTGTGTACAATTGTATTTTGTAATGCTTCCAAAAACTGACTAAATCACAGTTTCTAAGGGGCCGAGCAGTGTGTGCCTTCTGTTTCACTGCATCAGCTGTTCCTCTCAGAAGAAGTGGAGAAGTAGAAAGTGTACAGCTGTGTTTAATTGAAACCAGGCACACTAGTGGACAGAGGCTAGCACCTTAACTTAGTGACGTTTTTAAAAGAAGTAATCCTGCCCTCTCTGTTTATTTGTAGGTTGCTATGTCCGGTGGCTATGTCTCTGTCATTCTGACAGATGGCGCATCACAAATATTTGCAGTAATAAAATGCATTGAATTTGCCAGTCCAACAGATGGTGAATCACAAACATTAACACCACTTTTATGAATCCTATAGCAAATGACATATAACAGATACTTAAGCATTGCATTTGTCATTCCAACATATGGTGCATCGCAAACATTTATAGTAATTCATTTTATTGCTGCAAATGTTTGTGATGCGCCATCTGTTTGGATAAAAAATGCAATGCATTTTATTATTACATGTAATACAAAATACATTCCAATAGATAGTGCACTGCAAATTTTAATGCTGAATATACCAAGGTCTGCATTGATTATTTAGATTTCAACCCATCTTACATGGGTATCACAGCTAGCAGAATTACATGTAGATTCAGGTTTACAGATGTATGGTTATACTCAGCGGGCGGCACGGTGGCGCAGTGGTAGCGCTGCTGCCTCGCAGTTAGGAGACCTGGGTTCGCTTCCCGGGTCCTCCCTGCGTGGAGTTTGCATGTTCTCCCCGTGTCTGCGTGTGTTTACTCCGGGCACTCCGGTTTCTTCCCACAGTCCAAAGACATGCAGGTTAGGTGGATTGGTGATCCTAAATTGGCCCTAGTGTGTGCTGGGTGTGTTTGTGTGTGTCCTGCGGTGGGTTGGCACCCTGCCCAGGATTGGTTCCTGCCTTGTGCCCTGTGTTGGCTGGGATTGGCTCCAGCAGACCCCCGTGACCCTGTGTTCGGATTCAGCGGGTTGGAAAATGGATGGATGGTTATACTCAATGTAAAAAATGTAGGAAGTTTTTTTTTGATATTCTGTAGTTCAGAGCCTCTTCATTTGGTTAATCCAATTTAGAATTTGACTATGAAGTTATCTTTTCCTTTTGCCCTCAAGAAGAATGTTTAGTGCTTAGATGGCTTTCTCCCCCCTCTCTCTTAACTTTTTTGTTTAGTATTTGGCTTATGGTTAATTAAAAACCAATTAAGATATAGTTTCTCAATAACATTTACGGTTTTGTTGACTTACTTCTTATTACAAATTGTCTGCTTTTCTTGCGTGATATGCTTTTGTTTAAAGATTTTTTTTGTCTTAATAAATATTTCATAGGTAATAAAAATTTGTTTGGCTACTTTAGGGGTTAAGGTGACAATTAATTATTTTAATGATTTTTTTTTTTTAGATTTTAGCTTATTCCCTGTAGGAGGTCATTAGGTAATTTGTAAGACCTATAAGAAGACATGGTAGCCACTGAGCAGACGGCACAGAATATAATATTCTGATATCTATCTATCTATCTATCTATCTATCTATCTATCTATCTATCTATCTATCTATCTATCTATCTATCTATCTATCTATCTATCTATCTATCTATCTATCTGTCTGTCTGTCTGTCTGTCTGTCTGTCTGTCTGTCTGTCTGTCTGTCTGTCTATCTATCTATCTATCTATCTATCTATCTATCTATCTATCTATCTGTCTCCTTCCTGTGTTACTGTCACTATGTATGCTGGGTGGTTGTCTCGAGTGTGTGTGAGTGGAACAGGTGGTGGACGCAGTGAGGTGAGTGTGGTGACTCTTTTCTTCTGATTTTGTACTTTCTTTTTTCTATCTTTCTTTGGTGTAAACTGCTATACTTGTTTTGAACTGAGTGGCTTAGGCCACGACAGCCGAAATGGTTGCGAATCTTGAGTGTCTAAGCTGCCACCATGGGGTTAAACTTTTATCGGAGGAGTTTGTCCCATTGGAGGTGGGGGTGTTGGCGAGGTAGTTGGTTGTGAAAATATCAAGTCGGCTTTGCGAATGATCGGGTTGATTGTAGTTTTCCTGAGCCCTGTTGATTTAGTTCCCATAGTGGTTGAGAAGGGGGCCGTTATTAATGGCTCCTTTGTACAGGTTTCCCCTTTAGCCGTCCCGTCCCGTAGAGTGATAATTTCGATTGTGCCATCCTTTCTGAAGAATAAAACTATATCAAAAGAGTTGGAGCGTCATGGACGATTAGTTTAGAAAATTCGGTATATTCCATTAGGCTGTAAATTGCCAGATTTAAAACGTGTCTTGTCATTTAGAAGACAAGTTTATATGGTTTTAAATAGAATGGATGATAAATTAAATGTGGCAATGAAGTTTAGAGTAGAAGGTTTTGATTACGTGATTTTCATCACTTCTAATGAAATGAAATGTTTTGGGTGCGGGAGTGAAGAGCATTTAATTAAACAGTGTCCTGAGAGACAACAAAGGAACAAGAAAAATAGCCATGCAGATACAGAAAAAGAGGGGCAGGAAGTGGAAGATCGTCCAGTAGTGGCTGATGGCGTAGAGGCGCGGGGTGATAAGAATGGAAATACCACTAGATCTGAAGGGCAGGAGGATCAAGTGCCTCCCAGGGATGAACAGTACAGTGTCCACTGTAGTACAGAATGAAGACGGTAGGTCAGACAGCGGCGGCAGCACAGAGTGTGTGGGGAGACATTGACATGGACGAGGGAGGCAGCAACGAGCCTGAGAAAAAAAGTGAATTTAAATGTCCAGCTCAAAGAAAATTAAGAAATTCTTAAGAAAATTGTTTTAAGTCAGGGCTCGGGGTGATTGGAAAGCATCCCGCCTCGTTTTATCCGCAGGGAGTGTCGGGGAAGAGAACGATGACGGCAATATCTCCGATGGGTCTGCTGTCTCGGATCCCCCAGATTTAAAAGCCAGGGGGGGTTACAGCTCTCAGAGTGTGAAGGATTTTTTGGTGAACACCGCTGGTAAAAAGGGGGTGGACATGGCCGAATTTTTCCCAGACATTGATCTCTTTCTATTGTCTGTCCGCAGGTTGCAGCGAGACAAAGCAGCCTCCGCAATGTTTGACGTTAAAGAGCTCGTGAGGCTAAAGAATTTATCCAGTTAACTGAGGAAACAGTCCAATTTATACACCACCTAATTACTACGACTCCTGTAAAATCCACTACACGGTCTTTGTGGTGGTCCCTGTGATTCATTATGAGTTCATATACAGTATATATTCAGGTACCATGGCAAGTGTACACATTGGAACACTAAATATTAATGGGGGGAGAAGTCCGGACAAGAGGGTTGCACTTTTTGATTTTATCAGACAAAAAGATCTGAATGTCACTTTTTTACAAAAAACCCACCTTGATGAGCAAAATCAGTGGGAGTGGAGAAGGGATTGAAAGGGGGACATTTTTTTTAGTAATGGGACAAATGTTAGTGCTGGAGTGGCCGTTTAATTTCTTGGAGGGCTTCAAGTAGAAGTCTGCAGGACTGATGAGCTGGTGAAAGGGAGACTCCTAAAAGTGACAGTGAAACTTCAAGGCAGTGTTGTCATTTTCATTAACGTGCGCCCTGAATGAGGGTGAGGAGAGGCTCCACTTCTTTATCAAGTTTGGAGATCTTTTATCCAAGTGAGGAAGTGGTGGTTTTCGGACTGGTTTTATTTTTCTGGACCAGGAAAAAGCATTTGATAGGGTCAGTCACTAATTTTTATGGAATACCATGAAGGCTTTTGGGTTTGGGGAGTCTTTTATTAAATATATTCGGTTACTTTATAGTGACATTTCTGGTATCATAAAGGTCAATGGTGGCTTGTGCGCACCTTTCAGTGTCAGAAGAAGAGTCAGACAGGGCTGCTCTTTGTCCAGAATGTTATATGCTCTGGCTTTGGAGCCTTTCCTGGTGCACCTGAGGAAGGTGCTGACTGGTCTCTCCATCCCCAACTGCACTATGGACCCTGTGAAAGTCACTGCTTATGCAGATGATCTATCTTGCAGTAATCATCACAGGCCAGAAGGATTTGGACAAACTAACGGAATCTCTGAAGAATTACAGTAAAGCGTCTTCGGCTAAAATTAATTGGAATAAAAGAAGTGCAGTGCTGGTTGGGAACTGGACAGTATGTAGTCCTCCTCGACTGGGAGGGGGTCTGCAGTGGACCACTGGGGGCTTCCTGTACTTCAGAGTCCATCTCAGAGATGACCACTACATCCAAAGGAATTGGGAGGGTATGTTGGACAAAGTTACGGCTCAGCTAGCTAATTGGAAGTGGATCCTCCCTCAGTTATCCTACAGAGGACAAATGCTGGTGATTAATAACCTGGTGACCTCCAGCCTGTGGCACAAGTGTATTTGTCTGCAACCTCCACCTTTGCTTGTTCAACAGATACAGGAAGCGATTATTGATTTCTTTTGGGAAGGAACTCATTGGCTACGGAAGGGCGTTTTATTCTTGCCGTTGGATGAAGGCGGACAAGGACTTATTGACATTAACAGCAGGATTGCTGCTTTCCGCCTTCAGACCATTCAGAAACTGGTGTACCCTGTTGAGCAGAGCCAGTGGATGAACTTGGCCTTCCTTTTCTTTAAACAGGTCAGGCAAATGGGACTTGGTAAAAGTTTACTACTGTGCCACTTGGATAAGGTCAGGACTTTACATGTGCCAGATTTTTATAAAAGCCTTCTAGCAGCGTGGCAACTGCTGTCGATCAAAAAGGACTGTGATGACCTTTCCCCATTTTGGGTCCTTGAAGAACCGCTGCCATATAATCCTGCTGTTGGCACTGCTACAGGACTTTCCGAAAATTTTATTCATCATTTCATAATACAGGGAATAACCACAATAAAGAACATCATTGACTGGGAAAATTACACTTGGAAATATGCACAAATGGTAGCAGAGGAGACAGGAGTGCACTCAGTACGCCTAATGGAGAAGTTTCTGTGGCAGATAAAATCATCACTGGACTTGGAATTCATGACACTCCTGCACAGAATTTTCACTTCACGACTGAAGCCGATTGACAAGTCGCCTTTTCCTACTCTTAATGTATCTCCAGCTGCTGAACTGAGGGATGGAGAGACCGATGTTGTTTTAGACTTACATTCTCTTGAGGCGTTATCTCTGCCTTCGGTGCCAGGGAACCAGCTCTACAGGATATGCACGAAGGTGAACAACCTGGACCAGCTTAGGACACAAAGACACGACACACCTTGGAGAGACAAGTTTGGAGCCTCCCAAGGACTGAACTCCACCTGGAGGTTATTGTACAAGCCGCCATTAGCCAGTAGGGTGGGAGACCTGCAGTGGAGGTTGGTGCATGGAATACTGGCGGTGAACTCCTTCTTATCGATTCTATGTCTGGGAGTTTCAGATTGCTGCCCTTTTTGTGGTCTGAGAGAAACTGTTTTTCATGCTTTTATATACTGTGAGAGGCTCCAGACATTTTTTAGTATGATATAAAAAATGGTAGAAGGGCTGGTGGTCCTGTATAATGGCATGGTGTTTGTGTTTGGAGTGAAAATTACAGAACACACCAGAGAAAATAGGAACTTAATTAATTTTATGAGGCAAGCAAAATTATCAATATGGAAAACCCATAAAAACAAGATTACTGGGAATGGGATTCAAGATGTCTTTTTTAGAAAGGTGCATGAAAGTAGAATATTAGTGGATTTTAATTTTTGTAAATCTACGAATAATTTAGGAAAGTTTAAGGAATTGTGGTGCATGAATAATGTACTTTGTAAATGTGATGATGATAATTTGCAATTTGTGCTCTGAGTTTTGTACTTTTACTTATTTATAAATTGGGATAATAAAGAATACTAAGGATAAGTGGGATTGGAGGGTAGAATCAATGGGAGGGCTTATATAAATATATTTTTATTCCAAGAAAAATATAAATATGTAATGGTTTGAAACAGAATATTCATCATTAGGAATGTGTGTACATGTTTTGCGTAGACTTAAGATTGAGTTTGGTTTACTGTTGTGATTTATTCCTGTGTTTATTCAATAAAGTTTGTTTTTTTTTAAAAATCTATCTATCTATCTATCTATCTATCTATCTATCTATCTATCTATCTATCTATCTATCTATCTATCTATCTATCTATCTATCTATCCTATTCAGGGCTAATTCCTGCCTTGTACCCAGTGCTGCTTGGACAAGCTCTAACCCCCATGAGGAACTACACGGGTAATGGAAAAGGATGACATTCACTTAATTACAAAAACTGTTGCAATAACAACTGCTAGCTTCTCCAGGCGCTGGTGCTAAACTTGTCCACTATTGTTTTGAGTTAATACTTCTTGGAATTGTGTTCGGGTTTCCTCAGTTGCTGAATAAAAGTGTTGTGCTACAAGGCAGCTGGCCACATGAGAATTTTTGGCTATCATTACTAAGACAAATCTCCATTCAATATAGAAGCCAGAATTTGGTGGCAGTGGTAATTGTAAGATAAGAAGAGGCTGAAAAGACAGAAATGGCTCAGAAGGCAGGTGTATAATCCCCTACAAGGCAGACACAAAACATGGCACAATAGCAGACTACGCAGGTGTATGACTTTCTCTGAACTGTAATGAAAGTGACAAAATGGTGACAGGAAGGCCTTCCCTCAGGAGCAGTGAATCTTTAACCAAATGACTTTTCAATTTAACATGAATATTCCACAAATGCAACTTAGCAAGAAAGACTTAATTAAAAATGTGAAAAGCACTCATTCAATGACAAAGACTTTGTTTTACATTTGTTGAGAAGGCTGGGTCAATCAATAGCTTAACAAACAGTGCACCAATAATTACTAAATAATCTGCTCAGACATCAGTGAAGGAACAATACCAGGATTCTCTTTCTGAGACATAAATGATGGCCATTCTCATATCTCACTCACTCCTTGCTTCTGTTTTTATGAGCTGAATTGAAAAGTTAACAGGGAAAGCATTTCAGCAAGAAATATCTGGAAGGCTAGACTGATATTGTAAGATATTTTCCTATTTCAGCACAAAGCATTCTTAAAGCTCAGAGAATTAAAGTAACCCTTTATTGAACCACAGTTCACAAATTATAAAGGCTAAGCCGGTGCTGAATATGAATGATTCAACTAGGCTGCTGAGTGCAGGCTGCTAGCTACGATCTTGTGTGGGCCCAATGTCATTTTAAATTTCTTCTAATTTGGGAAGAATTCAGTCCTCCATTTATTTCTGTGAAAGACCCTTGAACTTCAACAAGAGCAGTTCTGTAGCTGAAAGTTCTGAGACAGTTAGATGATGTTTAGCAGCTCAGTGAAGATTGAGGCTGCCAGATCAATAAGAGATGAATTTAAATTTCCATCAGCCATACCACACACACTTCAGAACAGGTCATCCATCTGAAGCTAAGCATGTTTAGGCCCAGCCAGTACTTGGATGGGAGACCAACCAAGGCAAATGCTTGGGTTGCTGCTGGAGGAGGTGTTGCCAAGGCCAGTAGAGGGCACTTACCTTGTGATCTGAACGTGGATCCCAATGCCCCAGTGCAGTGATGGGAACACTGTGATGTACAAATGGTGTTGTCGTTCAGATGAGATGTAAACCCGAGGTCCTGACTGTCTGTGGTCATTAAAGATTCCTGGGCATCATTCATAGAGAGTAGGATGTATCACAATGTCCTGGCTAAATTGCCCTCCATGGCCTCCTAATCATCCCTCTGACTCTAATTGACTAACTATCTCTCACCTCTTCATTACCTACCAGCTAATGTATGGTGAGCGTACTGGCGCAAAAATGGCTGCCGTCACATCATCCACGTGGATGCTACACGTTGGTGGTGGATGTAGTGACTCCCCACACACTATGAAAAGTCCTTTGAGTAGTGAGAAAAGCACTATATAAATGTAAAGAATCATTATTATTATTAAATTCAGTCACAGGACAAGAATAGACCCATCATTTTACATCATATGTCCTGGGGCATCTGAACCACTATTGGCCAAAATGTCTGAGATAGTGGGCACTAAACTCATGAGCTGGAGTAACCCATCATTCAGTTAAATCTTGTGACATGGAGTGACACTAAGAAGGCATCTGAAATCACAGAGGTGCATCAAGGCATTGATGGACAATATGAAGAAATAATTAGGAATTTCAAGATGTGTTATATTACTCTCAGCCAGCACTCATTAAGCTTTAAGGATCGTGCTCTGCAAAGCTCTCAGTGCCTGTTCCTGAAGTTCCATCAGTGGTGACACTGATCTTATTCTTGTTTCTGTATTCTGCATCATCCTCATTTTGCTCTATGGTCCCTTTATCCAATCAGACTTAACCCTTGTAGAATTTGCTTGTCTTTGCTTATTTTCAGCATGTCATGTATGTTTTAATGTAATTTATAGGTTTACAATGTCATTATTGTCACATGTACTGAATGTAGTGCAATTCTTACTTGTGTGTGCAAATCAACATGCAATATGTCAACATTCTCCAGCACTATCATCAGTAAATAGATCAGAACCTTACCTTAGAACTTCTGTCTTCCTTACCTGAAAAATCTCAGAAGATAAAATATTAGTATTGTGGGCTGTAGAAGGCATGTTAGAGCCCCAAAACCCAGATACAACCCCAGAGACACAGGTCCCAGGTTCAAATAAATAAATTTGTTTAATAAAACACCTTCAGTCAAGCTTCTTCTTTTACAAAAAATTGACCTCTTCTTTCTTTTCTCTTCTCCTCTACTCCACACCAGGTGAGCTTTGTCCTTCTCCTTTCCTGACTCTAACTCATCTGAGTAATGTTTTATGCTGGATCCGAGATTGCTTCTGCTGCCAGAACACTGCATCCAGGAGGCACTTCAAGGTCAGGCAGGGACAATCATAAAACAAGAGAGACTCTTCTGACAGCACCCCTTGGCAGCACCCAGAGAACCCAAGAGTGTTGCCCTTCAGAACTACAGTTCCCATTTTCCAAACTGGAGCCATGCCAGAAGAGCACTTCTGCCTATCATACTGTGGGAAGAGCTGTTCTTGGAAAGCAGTCTATCTATTAAATTGTCTGCTCTACTTGAAAAGGGACTTTAGAAACTATAAACCATCATGGATGGATGAACTTCTGTCAATGGTGATCCATGATGGACTATCTGCTAGGTAGGGAAACCCCATCCATCCTAGTTGGGATGACTGCCCGTCCATTATATCTATCACACTGTCTTAAGCATAATTAGTGTAATAAAGTTTATCTAATCTAACTGCTTTACAGTTGCAGCAGACTGGACAGTGTAGCAGTAGAGGCGTTTATCGACCTCTTGAACCCTCAGGTACCACTCCAAACACCAGGTAAAAGTACTATTATTATTTATTAAATAATAATAACGTGCACAAAGCACCCTCCACTCCACACTATTCATACAATAAACAAACCAATCACTAATCACAATACTCTCTCCTCCGCTCCCAGACACTTAGCCACCCTACCTCCTAGCTCAGCTCAGTGTCTGGGCTTTCCCAGAGTCCTTTTATACCCCCTGACCCGGAGGTATTCCTGCCCAACAGTCCACAAGTCCTTATTACTTCTGTGTCAGGGTAAAAGTCCTTTTCTTCAACCTGGAAGTATGTCATCTCTCCTGTTCACGTGACCAGGACGTACTTCCAGGTTATAGGGCACATAAGAATCCACGAGCCTCCCTACAGCGACTCCCGGTGGTCCCCAATGTATCCAGCAGGGCTGTGTATAAATACTACAAAGTCCATGAGGCTCTGCTGGACTTCGGGGCACGTCCATGCTGTCGGGAGAGCTCCTCCTGGCGGCCTGGGGGTGAGGGCCGGAAACTTTCACCGGTCATCCATCACAACATGAATCCTATATGTGTGGAGTTTGCAAATTCTCTTATTGTCTTCTGGGTTTTTCCTTTCACATCCTAAAGATATACGCACCAGACTCCATATTGGCCTGGTAACACTGAGGTCATATCAAGGGTTGGTTTCTGCCTTTTAACCAATGCAGTTGGGAATGGCTTCAGCTCTCTGTGGCTTTAAACTGGAATATGTCAGTTAAGTGAACAGATAGATGAATTGATGTTAATGAACAGTTGAATATGAAAAAAGAAACAATTAAAGATGCTAAATTCAGTTCATAGTAAAAGTAGCCTCTAAAAGTTCAGAAGATTAAGAAGCAAACAGGCAAAAAATTTAGAGTGTTACTTGTAATTATCTGATTATTAAGACACTGACTGGAACCAGATCTTGCAGTCCTTGCAGCCCCCTAACAACAGAGTCTGGTAATCCTGTACTAGCTGCAGGGAATCATTCACATTGGCTTGTCTACTCTTGTCAGCGGTTGAGAACAGCAACTGACACCAGAGCTGTGATAAAAATCTCCTGATGGAAGAAGTATACAGATCCATTAGACCAGCTATGCAAAATCAGTATGTTACACACTGTTGACCAAAGAGGTGCTCTTTGCACCATTAAGATACCAAATGTGTTATGTTATATTGCTGATGGGGGACATCAAAATTTAAAAATAAATAAAAATGACTTGGATTCTACTCTCGTAGTCCATACAGTTCAATTGTTTTCAGGTTGCCTTTTCTTTCTTTTTGTGAAGGACAGCAGAGTGTCACAAAGTCGAGCTTCCTTTTAGGCACACTATTCTAGTTAGCTTGCACATACAAATCAAAAGAGCATTTCCGTACACCACTAAAGCACATCCTTTGTCGCCAATGCCACTTGCTCACCCTGCATCTTTTTTTCTGTAGGGAAAAAAATGGAAGAAACCTTGGGAAAGGCAGTTCAAAGAGAGACCCCTTTCCAGGTAGGTTGGGCGTGCAGTGGGTGCCAAAAAGAAGGGGGTAAATACAAAACAATACACAGAACAGAACACAAGTATTCCTCAAAACAATATAATAGTTAGAAACATGTCACCCTGAACCCCATCAATTACATTTATTTCAGTTGGTGCTAATGACGGTGCAGGCTGCTTGAAATGGTGGGACCTACTCTGTTGGGACAAGCCTATGTTGGAGTACAGCTCTGGCTTGAGTTTTGAGACTTGTTTTCCTTTAAAGCTTTATAAGTGTTTATTTTAATGTTTCTTTGTACAGCACTCTGGCACAACATCTGTTGCTTTAAATGTGCTTTTGTAAATAAATAATCTAATCTAATCTAATCTAATCTAATCTAATCTAATCTAATCTAATCTAATCTAATCTAATATCAGTCAGGACCACAGCAAGAAAGGCATATGAGGACGGTAACTACAGTAGTTGTGGAAGACCTGCCTGTTTTCCTGACACACACACTGCATCCTTTACATCTCCTTCACGACACCTTTAGACTGCCCTTGGCACATATGCTACTGGTGAATATTAGCCCTTTTTAACTCCTTGCTGTAATCATGGATCTACCATCAGGGTATTCTGGGGGTGTGTTTGTCTGTGGTGCCAATGGGCTTTTTCACCAAATCCCGACCCTGATGACACAATCTAATGTCCGCAAGCCAAAAAGAAAACTGGGAACTACTGAGTGTCTGCACGCTGCTTTGTTAAAAGTATAATTAACTCTCTGTTAAGAAGCTCTATTCATTAAGTCACCCAGTGGTCTAAGGGGGGCTAAATCTGGCTGTAATTATTTTTGGAGATAAGATCAACCTCATGAATTCAAAGGATTAGGTGCTCCAGCTTTCTCCTGATCCTCTCTATACATAAAATGATCTCTGAATTCTTCCACTGAGCACAGCAGCATCTACTGCTAGTTACTGGGGTGGAAATGTGTAGTTCATCTCCAAAAACCCAACCAGGGCATCTTTAGCTTTAGTTCCTATTAGGGTCTTAATTGACTTGGAGTTCACCTTTTGCTCCCCTCTTGAGTTGTCTACATGTATATTGTTTAGTGTAACAGGGTGCTTGGCTATCGAATATCAGGTGCTGGATTATGGACAGCATTTGATGAGGTGAGGGGGTGTCTCAGAAGTTCAGAGGCTGGATGACTAAGCCCCTCCTAACAACACCACTGATCATGACCACCTATCCAGCATACCACCTTCATTAAGTGCAATAACCATCTTCTCTTTTAACAGTTAAGAAAATCCTGTTTTGCATTTCACAAAACAGCAGGGCCCATGGACTCAAATACACAAACAGAGGCCAATGTATTAAGAAAAATACAATTTACACAAAATAATTAATAACACCCTGTTGAGATGTTAGATCCTGACAAGAATCAGAAGCAGTGATGAGCTGTTTAACATTTCACTAATGTGAGGTCCTGACAGAGAGCTGAAGTTTAAGATGTATTCTGAGAGGTGTGATGGTGCCCTCTATGGGAGGCCTGTGGAGGAGGAAACGCTCAGGTGAATAACCAAAGTGAGCCTTATTTCTAGAATGCCTCACACCCTCTATGAAATTCAATTATTTTCACAGGTCAAGAGCTGTCAATGAAACAGATGCCTACAGAAAAGGGCAGCAGTATTGAAAAGATTTATCAAGGATTATAAAACTTATTGAAACAAACGGTCTAGTTTTTCTATACTTGTCCACCTCTTATATGAACTTCTCATAATAAGAATTCGGAGCAGCAGAAGATGGACCTTCTGCTTTGGGAATTGACACAAGAAATAATTTAGTTTTTACGTCATTAGCACTGTATGCAGAAATCATTACAAGAGAGCTCTAAAATCGAGTTTATCTTCCTGCCAAGTGCCCTTGTTTCACCCACTCTTGTGTTACAAAATCCATTGCTCTCTAAAGTCTTGAAATTGCATTATGCTCGCTGTCACCTTCCCTGATTCTTTGTCAGCAAGCCATACCTTGCCTTTTAATTTTAGAAAAATGTGTGGAATTACAATAGACCGGCATAACTGTAATAAGCTTTCCCACAGCCGAGTCTGAAGTTAATATCACCAGGTCGCAGATTAGAACAGGTGTTTCTGTGAATTCACTTTAATCCCACATCACATGAAAATGTCACAAAATGTCACAATAGGAATAATTAGCTTCCTGAATGTGGGATTTCAACTCATAAATAGCCCAATCAACATATGAATGCAGCCTCTCTTCTCTTAGTACAGCCACATGAATTAATCATTTTATCACTGACATTTTTCACAAGATGGTCAGTCCGACTCCATTTTCTAACCTTTGTTTATTTAAAATGGGAAAAAGAGTCAGGCCTTCCCTGCTAGGATATCTGGGAAAAACATCAGTCATTTTGGTAGGATAAAATATGGGAATAATCAGAATAATTATAATGGCAAAGCAGAAAACATACTGACATTCAAAAACATTTACATGGACCTGTCAAGAGCTGGGAAATAATTTTTAAAATTTTGAAAACATAACATGGAATTTAAAGCCATGATCGCAACTTTTTTGAGATATTAATGAAGATCAACTGATTAGTGGATTCTGGAGACATCAGTTTATTTCCACCGGCTAAATACAAGTGCTGAGGCTGATTGGCAAATCTAAATTAACTTGGTGGGCCGGCTGTTGAACCAATGGCCATATATGGCTCATTTATGCCAGGGTCTGGCTTATTATGACTGAAAAAGTAACTTAACAATAAATGGAAAAATAATTGATAAGTGAAAATTATGACAAGAAAAAATAAAGAAAGAAATCATATAGCACATGTATAGATAAAATATGCTGGTAGGTTAAACAATGTCACCTGAGGCAAGGCCCGCTTTAAATGCAACCCTTTCCATATACAATGTATCTTAAATAGTCGATACATTTAATCCACATAAATATGTATTGCAATACAATAAGGTGGTCCAAAAAACAACAGCTATTCAATTTCTCCACAAGGCTAGATTTATTCTTCACCATATTTACAACAAACACACAAACCTTTCATGACAATAATTAACATTAGGAGGTCACTACATTGGACAGTTTTTATGTCATCTGAACTGAACAATAGACAACTGTTCCACACTTGTAGGTCTACAACATTAGCTCTGTCTTTGATAAAGCTGGAAAATCCTTGCATTGGTTTGTGATCATTCACAGAATAAACTGTTTTTGTTCCTCATCTTTTAGTCAGTATGTCATTGTACTTTTCAATGACACTTATTTCTCTTTCAGCTGCATCATTCACTACCATCATGCCTGCTGACAGTTCACAAAATTTGTTGAAGTTTGTATCATCTGTCCACTGTTCTGGTGGTTTCCTGAAAAATGACTGAGATCTTTCTTTGCCTATTTCCATAAGGACATCAAAGAACAATATTGTTCTTAGTGTTAGCAGATCCTCCATCTTCAGATGTTCAGATTCATTTGTCATCTTAATACGTTAAGGTATTTCTGGTAATGATGGCCACTGCAGACTATACACCATCTTATCCTTTGTTTCTGCCGAGACCCTATCATCAAAAAGGCCTAAGACTGCTTAATGTTCAGCCAAAAAACATAGTTTCCTTAAAAATGCTGTATATACATTACCAGCAACTGCCTGGTTTGGGTAAGACTTAACTGATGAAAATATATCATTGAGAGGAGCTCAGATTGCAAATGGTGCTTCATTCCACTGTCTGACATAAACAAGACTGACGACCAGAGCAAAATCTGTGAATCTTGGATCCACATGCAGTCATCCTGAACTGAGCCTTAAAAAGGAATATTTTTAATGCATAAATGCCTTTTCCCATCAACATGGCATCATGCATTGAATTCACACTGAATCACCTGGAGCTGTCGTCAAGCAGGGGCAACCCACTGTACCACAGGGAATTAATTAATTGTGCTTTCTTATTCTTTATGTGTAGCAATAACATAATATTGGACCTGGAAGAAATTGCGACAACAAAGAAGGCAGTAACCAGCTGATCATAAGGCCATATCATGCAAACATTCACACTGTCACACATGCATGTCTGAGGTTCACCTTCCCGGTAAACACTACTACTACTGTGGGATATGATGGTATCACCGCCCACTAATGGCAACTGACTCCGCCCCTCCCGAAGTTCACCCGGCATGGGTGGACCGCAGGACCAGACTACAGAGCCATGAACCTGGCTAATTACTTTTCTCTATTGTTTAAAATCTTATTATTATTCTACATGTTATCGAGTGCCTGTTTAAGCTGTTTAGATTTAACAAAAGATTAAAATGGATGACCTTATTGGTGCCCCAACATTTCCGCGTGACCAGTGTGTTCCCATGGTTGATGACGACACTCACAGTGAGCCAACCTAACACATGTGCCTTAGAGATGTGGGAGCCTAGCAGACATAAAGAGAACATGCAAACTACGCATGGAAAACAACCAGACACAGCATTTAATCTCAGGACACTAGTTCCATGAGGTTTTAGGACTACCACAGCATATAGCAATAGAAATTTCAATAATTTTACTTTTTTAATAATAATAATAATTACATTTATATAGTACTTTTGTCATTACTCGAAGCTCTTTACATAGACAAAGGGGAAGCACTTCAACCACCACCAAAGTATAGCATCCACCTAGATTAACCAATTGCAGCCATTCTTGCACCAGTACGCCAGCCAAACATTAGGTATTAGGTGGTGAAGGAGTAAGAGAGAGTCAATTAGAGACAAGAGATGATAAAGGATGAGAATGGACAATGTCATGAAGGGCAATTTAGCCAAGACATTTGGGAATGTCACCCTACAGTTTTACAAAGATGCCCACTGATGACCATTTATGACCACAGTCATGTCTCATCCAAATGATAACATCATTTTTATAGCACATTGTCTCCGCCACTGCACTTGAATATTGGGGCCCACACACCGACCACAGGGTAAGCACTACCTGCTAGCCTCACCATTGTCTCTTCCAGCATCGGCCCAAGTGTTTGCTAGATGGTCTCTCATTAAAGCACAGGGTGGGCCTAAACATGCTTAGCTTCAGGTGGATTACATGTTTTGAAGTGCAGGTAGTATGGCTGAAATATTACAGAAATACTGTATAGTAAAAATGTCTAGTCACTGTCTGTGTGGAGATGGCACATGCTCCTGATGCCTGAATAGGGTTTTCTCTACTTACTCTAACTTTTCGGCCATAAACCAACAACAGGCCCTGTCTGAGCGTGGATGTGTGACCTGCAATGGACTGGTATCCTATCCAGGGTTGTCTTCTGCCTTTCATTTGATGCTGCCAAAATAGGCAATGCCTGGCAATCATTAATCATTGAGATACCATGCTGTTAAGTTATGTCATACAGACCATAGTAGTTTAGCAGCGCTCCATGTTTTCTGGTCTCATTTCTTTCTAAATATTTCACTAAGACAGCCTTTCATGACATGCTCAAAGGTGTCAGTCTCACAGAATGAACTCCTCCACTCTTGGCTACTTTTTATTTTAATATGTGCCAAAGCATTCATAACTGGCTGCTTCTATAAAAAATGAGAAACAAATAAGGCTTCAGACTCTTAGCAAGCCAGTGAAAAATAAAATAAATAATAAATAAACTCCTGTCCAATAAAAGCTGTGACAGCATAAAAATCTCATTTTTATCAGCAATGTAAAAGCCGTGCTATTGGTAATTTCTGAGATTGCAGACTGACAGCAGTGAAAATTAATCTATTTATTTATTTGCAGTATGCAGCTGTGTGGTGCCAGCGACCACCAGCAAACTAGTGCATGTCAGTAGGCACTTCTCAGGTATATGAAACTTTACTTGTTGTCGATCACACTGAGTAAGCTGGCTACTTGGGCAGTCTTGACTGCTGTCATCAGCTGTCTAGTGCAAAATGTGATCAGCAGACACCACAAGTTTATTAGAAATGAGAAGCCATATATCTGGGTGTCTAAGTTTATTACCATGGCCCAGTTACTTAAGGCTTCTCTTAGTCTTTCTGATGACAAAGAGGACATCCATACACGGTGGGTGATGAGTGGCCAGGTGAATGTGTAGGCACAGAAATCTTCTGCAGCGGGGTGTTTAAGTTTGCCTTTAAGTTCCCTTAAAGTTTTACATCCATCTCAATATGGCTGAAATGAGATAGATGGCTGATGACTAGTGTCTACTGAAGAGGTGTCATTCGTATTGTACCAGTGATGACACAGAAAGGCTGAGTGTCCTCAAGTAGCATATGACACTCTGTGTAACCCCAGGCTAGGGCTGACATCTGCAGGATTTCCACAAAGTGCTGGCCAGTTCTCTAATTTGATTGTTTCATGCGTTGCACTTTTCTTCAAATTTTGTTAAGCTTGTTTACAATTTTACATTGACATATACAGTACTGACTAACCATTGGATTTCAATAATACAATTAATACATTTTATTTACACAGCATTCTTCACATGATCAAAATGCATCATTAAAATTCAAAAGGACACAATAGAAATTAAAGTACAGAATGGCCAAAATAAATAACATTTCACAGAAACTAGTTTTAAAGCATTAAACATATAAAATATAAAATTCTGGGTTAGAATTGGAAAACAACAAGAGGAGCAAAATTCACAGACATATTTGAAATGGAGTCAAAGAAGAGAAAGGTCAGAGCGGAGAGGGAACAGGAAAGAAAGAAAAAAATCTTTAAAAAGAGGCATAAATATGCACTAAAATAACAGATTTGTTCAGCAAGGTGTCAAGTAAGAAGCCTTCATGCTGGGGATGATTGCAAAATATGAGTGTTACTAGTTTGGATGACCAGACGTTCAAAATAAAATGAATGAATTGGAAACCTAGAATTTTCTTTCCATTTGTAATACTGAATTGTAAAGTCATCTTTACCAATTTTGGTAGTGAGTGGTGTGTACAACAATCGATTTCATTAACATCAATTACCTCTGTTGTCAACTGTTTTCATTTTAATGGTATGCACACAAACAAAGTCAAACTCAGCATTGATGCTGTGTGGAGATTGCAAACTGGATAAAAGCAGAGTCTACTTAAAGTTTTCATGTGATGCATATCTGTTTTTGTTCAATAATGAACACATACATGCATTATACTAAATTAATTTTGCATGTGGCCTTTAACGTTGTCTTCAACAGTAGCGACGATGCTGTGTGAAGAATGCAAACTGGCCAGAGTCAAATTTTCACAAAATGCATACCTGCATAAAACATTATAGTTATGGTTTAGGCTAAAACTATCTTTATTATATATAATGTTAAAGAATGAATGAATGAACAGAGGTTTATTAGAGGTTGTCTGGAGACTATATTTAAGAGTGAAATGTATGTGTAAAAGCTGAATCTACTGTCTCCTCATTCTTAAAAAATTCCAAGACAAAATGGTGTTTGTTGGTTTTTTGAGTCAGTGCCTATACTAGAAAACTGATGTATATTGTGTGGCCTGGGTTAGACTTGGGATTTCCGGCCTGAATAAGCTTCCCAGTCCGGCCCTTCTCAAAACACAATATCCAAAACAAAATTCATAGTCAAAATATTTGAGCCTGATATAGTCCAGTTTTAAAGGAGTTATATTATCTAAAGCTGAAAGTAGAGCTGAGTTTGAGTGGCCGATACAGGTTTCTAATGTGGATGGCATGGAAGTGACAATCGAAGGTCATACATGGAGATGGCAAGGCTAGAGGGACAAATATTTTGAAGGTTTCTGAAGAAAATTGGACATTTACTGTTGAAGACGGAATGAGGGATGGAGATTGTAAAACACTACTTTTTTCATCTGAGGAGCCCAAATTAGTTCTGTAAAGGTTGTTAGCAGCAAAACCAAATGTGCAGAGTAGCTCCAATTTATGACCATGAGAGTGTGTAGAAAAATTAATATCCTGCACCAAGTCAAAACAGTCAAGCAGAGATAGAAATTCAATTGTAAGCTTATGTGTAAGAATGTCAATGTGGATATTAAAATCACCAAAAAGAATGAATGTCAGAGAATGGGAGCTTATTTGAGTTAATAATTCAGGCAGATCACTTTAAAAAGTCCCACAGTATTTTAGATTTGATTAGATTAGATCAGGTAAATTTTATTAAACCCAAGGGAAAATTTAGATGCATACAGTAACAGAAACATCAAAACAAAATACAAAATCAAAAGACAAATAAAAGAATCAATTAATTGATCAGTAATAAATAAATGTATATTGTATAGAAATTACTAAGTTAACTTAAAGTATATCAGCATTTATTTTGAGAATGGCGGGAGGAACCACTGAATTGCCTTATAACAGCGGGCAGAAAAGACACCCAGAGGTGCCTCTTAGTGTTGGAATGAGCCTTTAACTAAAAGTGGTCCAAGATAGCGCCTCCTGGAGGAGACAGAGAGGATTGTTCATGATGGCATCCAATTTTGCCACCATCCTCTTTTCCACAGCAGCTTCCAGTGCGTCCAGGGTTAGCCCTGTAATGGAGGAGGCTTTCCTGATAAGTTTGTTCAGTCATTGAGCATCTTTTGAGCTCAAGTTGCTTCCGCAGGACACTGCAGCATAGAACAACAGACTGACTACTATGGACTGGTAGCTTGCTGTGTACATCAAAGACCTGTGTCTCCATAGGAAGGACAGTCTGCTCTGGACCTTCTTGTACAGAGCCACTGTGTTTTCAGACCAGTCTAGTTTACTGTTTATGTAAGCCCCCAGACAGGGCCGGATTTATATGAAAAGAGGCCCTAGGCTATTCCACTTATGAGGCCCTTTCACCTTCCATTTTTAAATTTGTAAATTACATGAGAGATAATAAAATTTTGCTAACAATTTGAATGTAGGCCCCTCTTGATCTTGAGGCCCTAGGCTGAAGCCTAGTTAGCCTATAGGAAAATCCGGCCCTGCCCCCAGATATTTGTAACTCTGCACCACTTCCACATCTTCCTCTGAATGGTGACTGGTGTCAAAGGCTGTTTGAAATTCCAGAAGTCCACCACCAGCTCTTTTGTCTAGCATTTGTTGAGTTGTGGTTGGATCTACCTACACCACAAGATGTTCTCCACAAGCATCCTATACTCCAACTCATCTCCATTGTTAATTGCAGTCTATGATGGAAAAGTCAACAGAACATTTTTATAGTTGGTAACAGCTGGTGATGTACTAGAAATCTGTTGTGTGGAGGGTGTTTAATAATAATAATAATAATAATAATAATAATAATAATAATAATAATAATAATAATGGGTGGCACGGTGGCGCAGTGGGTAGCGCTGCTGCCTCGCAGTTGGGAGACCTGGGGACCTGAGTTCGCTTCCTGGTTCCTCCCTGCGTGGAGTTTGCATGTTCTCTCCGTGTCTGCGTGGGTTTCCTCCAGGTGCTCAGGTTTCCTTCCGCAGTCCAAAGACATGCAGGTTAGGTGGATTGGCGATTCTAAATTGGCCCTAGTGTGTGCTTGGTGTGTGGGTGTGTTTGTGTGTGTCCTGCAGTGGGTTGGCACCCTGCCCGGGATTGGTTCCTGCCTTGTGCCCTGTGTTGGCTGGGATTGGCTCCAGCAGACCCCCGTGACCCTGTGTTCGGATTCAGCGGGTTGGAAAATGGGTGGATGGATAATAATGATGATGATAAATGGAGAATAATAAAGAAAGATGACCAGGATGGAATCAGATTTTACTAGCAGTTGTAAAGCCTGTAAAAGTATCACAAACACAAAGATAAAAGGTTTGGGGTAGCCAGTAGCCACCCCATATACTAGAAAACAAACAAGGAAAAAATGAGTATAATGCGTCTTTTCCGATTGAGCTCATGAATGAACTGATTAACAATGAACAAAATGGTGGTTATACAGAGTTGTGACAGGAAGGGGTGTCTTTAGGACAGCCAGAACCAGAAGTGAGATCATCAGGCGGGATTTCCTACTGTAGATTGTAGCCTTCAGGGAGTGCAGCAGCCACCCAAACCTGACACAGAAAGACACCAGGCCCAAGTTCCAGCATTGTCAGCTTATTTTCAGTGGGAATGCTTCTCTTTGGTTCCCACTTGCACAGTCCAGTACAATAAAGTACAATTTGCAACTCTCTCTTATGGCCCTCTTCTTGTCTCTTTCTCTCTCTCTCTCTCTCGTCTGCCTCCACTCCTCCTCCAGCAAGCTTTGTCCTCCTCCTCCCAACTCTGGCTCCCCAAGTAGTGGCAGCTGGTTCCTTTTAAGCCACACCCAGGAGCACTCCAGGTGACACATTAGCATGCTTCGGAAGTACTCCCAGGTGTGGTGGAAGCCTGACATAATAGGGCTCTGCAGCCTCTGGAGCTCCCCCTGGCAGCACCTACGGAACCCAACAGGGCTGCAGTGAGCTCCAACTCTCAGCATGCCCTGCGGGAATCTGTGGTATCACAACAACCAAGGGGGGCTGCCTTCTAGCGTTCCAGGGTAGATAATGCCATGAACATGGTCTCTCCCCTGTTCCATCCAGCTGGGTAGGGCCCCTTACCATACATGGCAAGGTCTGCAGAGGAGGAAAGAGAGAAAGCGTTAGGTGACAGCACCGACCCTTGGTCCAACAGATAATTCCAATTATTTAAGCCCAAAAACTGTCTCAAATGTGCAAGTATGTGACTAGCCATACACTTACAGGACAACGTGCATTTCAGAGGATATTCATATGATCCACCATCACCATCTGGGCTAGATCTGCAGAAGGCTGAAAAGTAAACATAAACAGACAGAGTTGCCTCATTTACAAATGCAAAATCAATAGCTTGTTTTGACATTTTTCACTGGAGCATAACATATCAAGATTACAGCCTGTAATAAATTCAAACTGTACCAGAACGTTACTATTGTCAGACCCTATATTAAGCAAGGCAATGCTTGCGATACGTAGACAAATAAGCAGCTTTTCTCAATATCATGTAGATTGGGAATGAAACCGTTGTGGTCAAAACTCCAGGCAGAATGGCTACCTTCAGAGTAAACAGTGCTGATGACCTTCCAAGACACGGCCTGGTGAAGTCCTGAATGCTGATTCCTGCTGAATATACTCCACAGTTTCTAAGAGATTTCTACTGTGACTATTTGATGTAGACAAAGCATTTAACAATGAGAACATCAAAAGAATAATCAGCTTAGTGGAAATGATGAAATAATAAGGTTGACGAACAGTCAAGGTACCTGGTCAGCAGGGCTGAGAGTAATAAGAAAATGCCAGTCAATAATGAAGGAGATGGGATGAGGGAGTCCAAGTGAACACTAGTAGTATTATGTGGAATCTCTGTAAGAAACATACACTGATGCTGTTGCAAGTTTGATCAAGAAAAACATGTGGGATAACAACAGAAGATGCACAAAAAACAGTTACAGGAGTCCAATAGACTTCAAGACAAATCTGGGGGTAAACTAGCAAGTGATTGTTCTCATCAGCACCGCATAGCAATCTAGTAGTATCATAGGGTCCTCAGAAATGCAGTCAGAGTCTGGGAGGGCTAGCAGATATGAAAGAAACCACAGGTGTGTATGACAGTAGCACAGCACAACTCCACAAGAAACACAAGATGATGGCACTGCTTATTGATCCAGGATATCAAAAGAAAAGAGTGGAAGATGCTTAAAGTTAGGTCTCCGTTAGTGCTAAAAGCAGTCAAAGTTCTACAGAAATCAGGCAACAAACAGCAGTAAGCAACTGAAAATTTCACCCAGTGGACCACAAGGAGATTCAAACCAAACTGCCCCACAAGTTATGGTTTTAGCAAAATGTGAATTCAAGTCCAAAACTGAAAGAGCAGCAAAGTGAGGTCTTGAATAAAACATGTCAGAGGTAGAATATGAAAAACAATAAAAAAATGTAAAATGAGGTATGGCTCAAGTGTACTTTCCATTACAGCACTCATCTTACCTATCAAAAACATATTTAGCTCTTGCTTCCCTCTGGTGTTAACTAAATGAAAAGTGTAGAGCCATTTTTGGTATGCTGTGATATGTTGCCATCATTGACAGCATGCTGATGTAGCCTGTGTATTTGTTCAGGATTGCCAAAGCTATAAGCCTGCATGCTATGACTGATGCAGTCAGAAAAAAGAACCTGTATGAAGAGCTGTTTGAGAAATCACATCTGTACAGATGAAGGTTATACAGGTAGCGTTATGCCATTATGCAAGTGAGAAGTGCAGTTACTGATATCCTAACAGATCCACATTATGCTAGATCGATAATTTTAAACCTTGCATAATCAAGTCCAGAGTGTCTGGGCTGAACAGGCTGTTCTTTATTTTATTTTCTTTTATTTAAAATCTTACCATGACATCATCTGCAGTGCCATGCTGTTTATTAGTATGTACGGATGCCTCCATTTTGTGTTTCTAGTTTCCTTTTTTACACCATTTTCAGTCTCTGGTGACAATGATGCACATGTGACTTGTGGCACCATTGTAACCATGTTATATAAGATGGCAGCATAGTTAAATTAGTGTCTAAACTTTGAACAATTAGAGAAAAGACTTTGCCAGGGATGTTGCTTAAGCAAAATTAATTTATTTCTGAATTCTGGTATTGATTTAGCTTTGAGTTTGAGTAAAGATTTTGAGTTTAGCATTTCCCTGTGAACTTTGATTATTGAGTTTTTGCTAATAGTGCATTGACTGATACACCCTTATTTCACATTATGTGACTTCAAGTCATAGGCATGTCAGACTTGCTGACTAAAATCACTGATTGTGTCAGCAGAGCACACCAGTTTAAATTACTTAAAATAGCTGGGCATGTCAAATTATGAAACTTTCCAGCCCAGTCATGTTCACCCTTTTTTCTATCAAGCAATAACGTGATGCCTAGTAGAGCCAATGGTTTATGAAGGTTTAACAGGTACTATAGAGTCTGGCCATTTCTCTTTTTTCTATTCCGTTATTGTACATTAAACACAAGACATCAGACAGATGAGCTTCTGTTCAGTTTGTGAGGTCTAACAGAATATGCATTGTACTTCTGCATGAGCATTCATTGGTTGTCAGTTCTCAGGCACACACAGCCCATTCCTACAACTGAAGACCAAATCAAACATGTTCACCACGAGGAGTTGCGGTATCGTTGGAGTGAGTTGTCAACTATGTCAGACTAGTCGACTGCTCACACTGGAATGCGCCACTGACTGCCTCCAACTTGCTAAGATTATGAAAATGAAGAGTACAACTGAAAATCACTGGAAAAGCCGTCTAATGAGACACGGTCTTAAGACAAACATAGCTGGCCACAATGCTTAAACTCTGACCATGAGAACTTGTTTGAAAACACTCATCCGTCATGATACAGACAGGTTACACGTTTGTTGCAATGTTTTTCCACTCAACTGTACACTTTCTGTTTATTCTTTTTTTTGTACATTTGGGTCTTCTGGGTTAATATTTGAGTTCGGGGTAAACACAAAAGTTTTCTGAAAAGGTCCAAACCTATTAAAACTGCAACATGGTTCTTTTCCCAATAAATATTAGGCTTTTAATGATGTCCAGACTCTTGATTTTACCATTCACTAATTCCATAATGTTGCCAGCCCCAATCCAACATACATCATTGGATTAGGTTACAAATGAAAAAAAATCATTAAGAATTATTTGATTCCTGGCTATGCATGCAACCCATCAGACATCACAATTTTTCTTTCATCAGATTAATCAAATGTATCTTGTGTTAACAGATAGAAAATTAGGATACATAAATTGAGAATGAAGAACAGGGTATTTTCAACATTGGATACAAATAATATCTACATGAAACACTAAATAAAGATACATACAGGATTTACAAAGCTCTGAAATAGAATAAGAAGCAATAAATCAGAACAGAAATATAAAAATGCAAATACTATCGAGATCATCCTGAACAAATTACCTTATTTATGATGCAAACACAAATTATCCTGAGCATCTGGACAAAGAAGGTAAACTATAGGAAGGGTCAGAACATCAAGGTAAGTTAAATGCCTTCCTGAATAATTGAGCTATAAGTTGTTTTTAAAATAATTGGTTGAGTCGGCTGATCTTGTTAATTTAGGTCTCGACACTATGGAGCTGAAGGCTGTGTCACCCATCGAGCACAGGTTATTTTGGGATACAACGAGAAAAGATAAATGTGAAGTTTAGTGAACAGACAGGAGCACAGTGATGGAGGAGGTCACGGGTGTAGTCCGGTGAAAGGCCATTTAAAGCTTTGATGGTTAGAAATAGAATTTTATAATCTACAGTATCTTGGAAGACACAGGGAGCCAGTGAAGATGGAGCTGGATGGGTGTTTGTGGTGTACCGGGTCCACAGCTCAAGTCAAAAAGGCCACTTTTTAAATAAATAGTCACCGCACTCGCGACTTAGAGAGGGGGCGTGGTAGTGTGGCCGCAGCAGTTCCCGGGAGCTTTATGATGCGGGCAGTCCTTGTTTATGTGCACAGGTGTTGAGTCATCCGCATCTGTAATTGCTGCCGGGAGCTTCTGATTGCCACACCTGATCCATGTCCCTGGATCATTTAATAGAAGCGTGAGGTGGATGAAGGAGAGAAAGAAACAGAAAAAGATGAACGGAGGTTACAGGAGTAGAAGAAGAAGAAGGCAGGAAGCAGGGAGAGAGAAAAAGGAGAATGAGCGGAGGTTATAAGAGAAGAAGAAGGCAGGAAGCAGAGAGAAGAAAGCCGGTGTGTGAACGAGTGAAGATGCAGCTGAGTAGTGAGCTTGGGTGTTTGGCCGGCACCCCAGGAGCAGTCGATTGTGGTCACTCCACCTGAGCATTTAGTGAGGAGCGGGAGTGACCGGAAGGAGGATGGCTTGGCGCATAAGGCCGAGAAGGCAGCGGGAGTCAGGACTTGGGACGTGAAAGCCCCAGAGTGAGTGCCCTGGTCGCTGGGAAGCCCAAGTCACACTCTGGTGAAGCCTACCAGAGCCAGGGATCAGAAAGGCGAACAGACCAGCTGTAGAAGGCAGAAAGAAGGTCAGCTGCAGGTAGGGTGGCTCTGCTGGTGCATAGCCTGGACGGGAGAAGCAGGGAGTCACCAGTAGAAAGGCACCGGGATCTGTTTTTTAAATGGACGGCTTTCAGCCATTATTTTAACCTCAGGTTTTAAAAACTATTTTTTTCTACTGAATTTTAACCTCCACTGTTCACTCGTTTTTATTGGATTATTTATTTATTAACTTTGAAACACTACACTATTTATTTGGACACTTTGATTTTTGTTGTTTTTAATAAAAGCACTTTTGCACCATCCCCTTTGCTTCATTGTTGTGCCTCACTGTCCAGCTCAACAACATTACCGACGGTGTCGGGTTCAGAGCTCCCAGAAGAAAGATGGGAGCATGGAGCGGAACCCGCATCGTCACATTTGGTGGCAGCAGTGGGATGAGCTGGCAGTGAGGAACGAAGAGCAGGAGACAGAGTGGCAAGCAGGATTGGTGCCAGACTTTTTTTTTTAAAGAATCCAAGCAGGAGGAGGACATTTTAAAGGACAGAGCTTTTTAATGGACATTTATTTATTGTTTGCTTTTATTGTCTTTTAAAAGTTCTTATTCTTTTTATGTCCTGTTTTTACAAGGGGGGGCTTGGGTTGGTTTTATTGTGGGATTGTTTTAGTGCTTTTGTTTTACTGCAGTGGTAGTGTGGCCGAACTGTGGACCTGGGCCACCAGTTGCACAGGGTTGGCAGTGGCATGGAGCCTTCCTGTGCAACTGGGACTTATGGGGGGAGGAATGTGGTGTAGCGGGTCCACAGCTGAAGTCAAAAAGGTCACTTTTTAAATAAGTAGTCACTACACTCGCTGCTTAGAGAGGGGGCTTGGTAATGTGGCCGAAGTGGTTTCCTGGGTGATTCGTGATGCGGACAGAGGTTACAGGAGTAGAAGAAGAAGGCAGGAAGCAGGGAGAGAGAAAAAGGAGAATGAACGGAGGTTATAGGAGAAGAAGGCAGGGAGCAGGGAGGAGAATGAGCGAAGGTACAGCTGAGCTGTGAGCCTGGGTGTTTGGCTGGCACCCCGGGAGCAGCTGGTAGTGGCCGCTCCCGCTGAGCATTTAGTGAGGAGCGGGAGTGACCGGAAGGAGGATGGCTCGATGCATAAGGCCAAGAAGGCAGCAGGAGTCGGGACTTGGGACGTGAAAGCCCCAGTGTGAGCGCCCTGGTCGCTGGGGAGCCCAAGTCACAGTCTGGTGAAGCCTACCGGAGCCAGGGATCGGCGAGGTGAATAGACCAGCTGTAGAAGGCAGAAAGAAGGTCAGCTGCAGGTAGGGTGGCTCTGCTGGTGCATAGCCTGGATGGGAGAAGCAGGGGAGTCACCAGCAGAAGGGCACCGGGATCTGTTTTTAAAAGGGCACTTCCAGCCATTGTTTTAACCTCGGTTTTAAAAGAATGTTTTCTATTGGATTTTAACCTCCACCAGTTCACTTGTTTTTATTGGATTATTTATTTATTTATTGAAACATTTTTGAAGCACTGCACTTTGGACACTGTTTGGTTTTGTTTGTTGATTTTAAATAAAAGCACTTTTGCACTTTTTGCACCACCTTCCTGCTTTGTTGTGCCTCATTGTCCAGCTCATCGGTGACATTACCGACGGTGTCGGGTTCAAGAGCTCCCAGAAGCTGGATGGGAGCATGGAGTGGAACCCGCATCGTCACAGTGTTATGTGCTTGCTATTGCAGGTCTGTGTAAGGAGTTCTGAACCAGCTGAAGGTACAATAACAGATTAGAAGGGGAACCTGCCAGTAGGGAATGTGAGGTGCAAATGAAGGAGAGGAGACCCAAAGAAAGGTTGGGGTGCCAACTGGACCACCAAGTTTACTACAAGTGGCCAAAAAATGGAACAAAAATGAGTGCACAGTGTTGCAACAGAAATTAGGCATAACAACTGCCATTTTAGCCTCTGTGATTTCTCCAATAAATCATCTCTCTCTTGTGCAGCCGTGGGTTAGGGTGCACCATCATGCCGGACTCTGTTCCTCAGACTGAGACACCCTTAAATATAAATCATCATGGCTGGAAGGGGTGGGGTTCAGCTGACAACAGGCATGGTTTAGGTGCCCTCAAAGAGCTGCTTCTTGGAGTTACAGAGGAGAAAAGAGACACAATTGTTAGTATTGCTGCCCCCTTTGCCCTGGCAAGGTATTGCATACCTTGTCTGAGCCTGAAAGAAGATCCTCATGTGCCCTCATGCATGACAGGAATTACAGTAGTTAATGCAGGATGTAAAAAAGCACTGGAAAAGAAGAGGAATGAGCAAACATGGGATATATCATGGAGGTGGAAGTAAGAGAGTTTCTTAATGTGATAGTGTGGTGTAGAATAAGAAAGGAAGCAGTCAAAAACTACACCCAGATTCTGAGCAGAAGAATAGAGTCTAATGATATCATCACCATGAGTGATGGAATAAGGAGCTCATTTTCATAAGCTGAGCTTTACTGCCAATTAGCATGAGGTTGGTTTTTATGCAAATTCATTTTAAAGATTTATATTCCATATAGGTTTTAATTTCACTGAGGAACGTTGTGAGCTGAGAAAGCTCTAATGAAGTTTCACGTTTAACGCTAAGTATCATCCTCATAAAAATGATAACCCAGTCCAAAGCTATGAATAATATGGTGAAGGGAAAGCATGTAGATACAGAACGGCAGAGAAAATGGCATTGAGGAACTCCTTGTGTGACTGGTGCTGAGCTGGACCTGCTTTTGCCAAGACTAGCAAACTCTTGCCTATCAGATCAGATAGAACTTAAAGCACAGGAGGGCAGTGCCAAAGATATTCAAGCTGCACTAAGGTCTAACAGTAATTTATATACTGGTTTGCCCAGAGTCTGCTAATAAAAGTAAATCTTTAGTTACATGAAGCTGAGCATTGTTCTGAAAAAGACAGAAAGGGTTCCATGATCTTATTACAAGTTAAGTAGCTGGAGAGTTAGGAGGTGACAGCACGCTCAAAAACTTTTGACAGAAAAGGTAAGTGAGATAGGACAAAAATTGTTCAGCTTGTCAGAATCAAGAACAGACTTTCTCTGTTGCAGAAGTGATTTTCAAAGTAATTGGCACAGAGCCGGTGACAAGGGATGTATTTATTATTGTCGGGATTATGGCATAATAACAAGGATGGGGTCCAGTACACAATTTGTAGGTTTCATTTTATTATTAATAAATGGTGATGATGTTGGTGAAAATTTGGAAAAGGTGCTGTATGGAGAAGGAAGACAGAGAAAAATACAAAAGGAGGATGGACTTGTATTACTTGAGTTATTTAGGTTTATAATGTTATCATGGAAAAAATCAAGGGATTTTTCAGTCTTCTGCAGAAGAGGTGGTCAGGCCAGATACAGGTTGAAGTCGTTCATTAACCACAGAGAACAAACCCCTCAGGTTATCATGGCCACTGTCCATTATACTACCACAGTGCCCATTCTTGGTGGTAGTTAGTGCATCTCTGATAGTGCATCTTTTGGATGGTCGGTGAAAGCCTGGGCATGCACAGTGAGGCCATTCTTATGTTAATACTCTGTCAAGGTGTCAGCCAGCTGCTTTCATAGGTTGTAATGCTGTATTATATTATGGAGCTGAACACATAAAGCAGACCTGCCTGTGTCTTAAAGGATCTATTTTATCTAGTGCTGACTGAAGAGCTGAGTTGCAGCGATCTATTATGGATAGAAAAGGGGAATAAGAGAAAAGATCAGAAGTGGATTCTGCAAGGACAGAAGGGCAGATGTTTTAAAGATTTCTGAAAGAAATCTGATGTTTACAAGTAAGAGCAGGAAAAGACAATGAGAGCATGAAAAGCACTGCTTTATGGTCAGAGAGAGCAAAATCAGTGCTGTGAGTGTTGCCAAAAGATAAGCTGGATGTACACATCCGAGCGGGTAGAAAAAAATCAAATGCTACACCAAGTTAAAACAGTCCAGCAGAGATAGGAATTAATTTGTCAGCTTACATGTAACAATGTTAATGTGGATATTAACATCACCTCCACGAATAACTGTCTAGGAAAGAGAACTTAAGTAAGTTAGTTGTTCAGTCAGATCAGATAAAAAAGACCAATTGTATTTTGGAGGTCGATGGAGAACAATAAGCCAGACAGGATCAGATTCCATTACTTGTTTTAAAGCCAGACATTTGAAGGACAACAGACATTCAACTGTTATTCTTTTGATGTTTAGCTCAGATCTAACAATTACAGTGACACTCATCCCCCCCTCCCCATGTCCTCTAGCCATTGCAAAGTAAAAATAATGGAATGAAGTCACCACAATTAAAGATGCAAACTTTATTTCATTTATTTATTTTTTGCCCTATTCCAGTTAAACATAACACATCAAAAAGTTCACTGCTGTTATGTCCGGGGTTGCACCTGATAAGACATAAGCTGTCCCCCATGACATAGTAAGGCATATGGCAGGTTTGGAAAAATTAATGAAGATTGAAAGACATGACAGGAAGCTCGTTTGCCCTTGTCCCAAATTAAAACCAGCAAATATGGGAATGTGAACCAGGAAAAGCACCATCTGGAAGAAGCAATGACACAGACTCACCAGTTCCCTGATACTCTGCTGCAAAAAAGCATGTTGGCTTTGATTTGTCGTTCGTGTCAAACATTTAATAAGTTAAAAATGAATCATGAATAAAAGGAGGCAATAACACTATGTAATAAGCTTTGATGAAAAGCGAGTGCAGTGCCATTAATCTCCCCCTCTCTCGCTTTCATAGGAGTACAGGTTTAATTTAACAAAAACTGTAAATTTAGATTATGGGGCAAAAACATCTTAAATTCAAAACACAGAACAAGGGTAAAGAACAGCTATAGCAATAAAAAATGTGAAATTTAAACAGAGTACTTCCTGCTTCTCATTTTTCAGCAGTATAGCTAAAGCAAGGGGATGACAGAACAGCGCAAAGCACACAAAGGCTTGCTTATGGCTTACTGTACTTATTCATCAGAACACTCAGACACGCATTATAAATGGTGTACGCACTGTGAATGCGTACCTATAAAATACTGACAGCACTCTGAAGTGACTTCAAGAGCATGGACCACAGAATCAGGGGGCTGCACAGACCCGGGCCTGAAGTACGCTTGGCCTTTCGAATTTTGTGTTATATTTTACATAACCTAAGGTGTGAGATTCACTATGTGGCACATTGGTCAAGCATGCAAATTAGAATTTTATTGAACTGTGTACCCATGGCAACAAAGGAGAACTGTTCTGATTACACCACAAAATCAAAACTTTAGATATCTGAAAGATCCAATGTAAATGGCCACCAGTACAGTATGTGGTTACTAAGTTCACCAGTCAACACTCAGCATTCCATGCTTTCTGCAGCATGGCATTTGTATTAAAAAAAAGAAAAGAAAAAATACAAGAAAATGAAATAATGGAAGAGTATACTATATAGTAGCTAAGGCACAAGTTTACATAATGAAGTGTCACAAACCAACTACTGACTTTTTAATAGTGCGTGCTGAGTCACAATTGCTGATTGTTGTAATTGGCATCTTTTATTAATTTTTTGGGCCTTAACTGGGCAGTTTTGGGGACTTCTATATGGCAAAAATGTTTTTTTGTTAAGAGGTTTATTTTTCTCTAGCTGTTGCCCAGAGAAATTAGCACATTGTCAGTATTATCCCATGACAACATATTATGTGATTACAGGCATCGCCATTTTGAAATGATCATGTCAGCTTTGCTATCGCAATCAACCCAACCCAACTACCTGAGATTGTGTGACACATGACATCATTGGAGTGACTATTTAAAGGTCAATAAGTGCATTGATGACTATAAATATGGATACATGTAGCATTTGGTGTGTGTGACTCTCTGCATTACAACTCTTCCTGGTGAACAAATTCTCTTATGTATTATGGTCTCTGATTTTTGAACATTCTTAGCTTGATGACAGATCATTTAGATTTTTTTGGTAATGATTCCTGTTTCTACTTCTGACCACATTTCATCACCTGATGCTTTTAATTACAATGTCCACTGTCTCATGCTGAGGCAGAACACTGAGGATATGGTTGAGGGAAAGAATACAATGGAAGATGGCATGTTTGAGCGATTACAAGTAATTGGTAAAGTTTACAGTTTCTTGTCGGCAGGAAATTGTGCTTTTCAGCTTTGATGTCAATACAGAGTTGTGATTTGTAGCAATCCAATTTTAAATCAACCTGGAATAATATTTACTCATCTGTATAACATTAGTTAAAAAGCCATGGGGGGGACAGGCAATGTATTATGATTAAGAAACCAAAAACATGGTGAAATAGGAGTGAGGCCTCCAAAAGAAGCCCATAAAGGCAGGCCAGACTTCTTGATATTGTTTCTCTTTTAATAGTTGACAGACATATTAGCATGGTCTCTTTACAATACCATTCTCAGGCACCAAGCAATCTCTGTCTACCTCCCTTTGGCACTGTGTGCCAACTCCTGCTGCAGAAGCTTTCTGCAGTCTATTGTCTATAGTAGATGGAAAGTGGATTATGACACTCTACAAAATGTATAGCACAATGGCACAGTGCACTGCGTCTATTTTCTACATATAATCTATTTGTTCTACTCATCTAAGACAGGTTGAAAGTAATCAAAGAACTCAGCGTTAACGTTTGCAGTGCACAAAGCAATGCATATGTCTTTGCTATTTGCCTTTTGGTATGGGATTCATAAAGGCAGTGTTAATGTTTATGATAAGCCATCTGGTAGAATGAAAAATCCAATGCATTGTATTGCTAAAAATGTTTGTGATGCACCATCTTTTGGAATGACAGAGACATAGCAATCAGACAGACAAACAGACACATATGCTTTTATTAAGGTGCGTATTTACATATTTTATAGATACCATGGAGTCAGAAGTCCTACACTTCGACACTACAGATGGGGTGAGTATTTCTTTAGCTCAGTTGGCTAGAGGGCTGTCCATCCAGTGGCCCAAATTCACATCCATCAGCTCTGAGTGAGGACACGCAGCCAAAAGAGCCATTGCCTGAGAGCAACGGTGAGCAAATAATTTGTGCAAAATTGAATTTGCAGCAAAACTGTACATTTCACTTTGCAAATAAATATACAAAATAAAATGAATTTCATTTGAAATTTTGTGCCATTGACGCAAGAAGAAAGGTGTTTACCTCCTCACCCGGGCATTTTCATGCATTAATTTCGCATGTATCTGCCTATCATTTAGTGTTTAAATAAAGATCTCTAGGGTGGCATGGTGGCGCAGTGGGTAGCGCTGCTGCCTCGCAGTTAGGAGACCCGGGTTCGCTTCCCGAGTCCTCCCTGCGTGGAGTTTGCATGTTCTCCCCGTGTCTGTGTGGGTTTCCTTCCACAGTCCAAAGACATGCAGGTTAGGTGCATTGGCAATTCTAAATTGTCCCTAGTGTGTGCTTGGTGTGTGGGTGTGTGTGTGTGTGCCCTGCGGTGGGCTGGCGCCCTGCCTGGGGTTTGTTACCTGCCTTGTGCCCTGTGTTGGCTGGGATTGGCTCCAGCAGACCGCCGTGACCCTGTAGTTAGGATATAGCGGGTTGGATAAACTGCAAGACAATGATTATAATTGTATATTATGTACATTGAGGAACCATCAACAACAAATCAAATCAAATTAATACTATATTGAACAATTATTATAAAAATAAAGTTGAATAAATCAGACTCTGCAGGTGCATGAATAAAAGGTAAAGTACCATTTCTGGTTAGCAGAAATAGACCAAAAGTTGATAGAAATGTACGTTTTGTATTTAATACTTGTTTTGCAAAATTTGGTTGACCAAAATGAAAGAATACTGAAGTTATCATGTTTACACACACACACACACACACACAGACACACAGACATAATTCCAAAAATGGTATTTTCGGACTTGGGGAGGTCTAAAACATTGAGATTCATCAAAATTTTGACATTGAATCTTTGGACAATTACAATACTTTCCCTATACTTCATATACGAGAAAGTAAAAAGATCACCAGATTAATTTTCTATCATATGTACTCATTTCATTGAGCCACCAAACCTTCTGGTAGTATAACAATAATAATAACATTCTTGGTGAAAGATGCATCAGAGAGAGTAAAGAATCTTGAAGTTGCACAGCGCTTGGAGAGTGCCTCTTCCACTGGCATCAAGAAACAGGAAAGGGTGTTTGTAAAGTAACGGTATGCAGGGGGTTTCTGTAGTGGGATTTTCCTATGGGAAAAAACAACAGTAATGTTCACAACAGGGCATTTTGTTGTGTTTTAGTTGGAAAATATGCAGTATGTCACATTTTCAAAAACGGTAACATGAATGAGAGGAGTACATAAAATTGATTTGACTCTTATGACAGATTACAAGCCTTACACAGAACACAAAAGTATGAACAAGGCTTTAGGTAGCAGCATTATTTGTTTTTCACCCCAAAATGCTTTATTATGAGCTTCACATTTCACAATCATGGAATGGCCTGCAAAAACAAATCTTATTTCCAGGATTGTGAAAATGCAAATAGAAAGGTTCCTGTTTTGCTCATCACAGCAACAGTCATATTTCAGGACTCATCTAGGAATCACTCAGACTGGTGTAGTAAGGCTCAAATGGAGACAACATGCTGTGAAAACAAGACACCATTGCAGTCAAAAGCCGATTAGTCACTAGAGGGGTTGGAGATTCGAGCGAGGATGTGCCAATGAGAATGGTGAATCCCAAGAAAATGTCTCGCCAGTGATAGAGAGCCTGCATATAAAAGAGTGATGAGGCACCACAGGGACATCAACAGCACTAAGAAAATGCATTATGACACCCTACACGCCACATATCTTAATGACAGTTAACTGCGAGGGCCTAGCTATAAAAAAGTGACAGTGCACTAGAAATGTCAAACACATTATGACAGTTTATTACAAGGTCTTACATACTGCAAACTGTAAAACAACAGCAGGGTGCTGTGAGAAGCTAAACAAAAATACTGACAATGCACTGAAAAGACATCAGAATCACCCAGAATATGCTTATGACACTCTACTGTACATACTATATTGCGTAATGACAATGAACTCTGAAGGCCTAGATATCCTGTAAAATAATGATAATGTACTCTATCAATGTCACTTATACCTTAACGGGACATTGTGAGACATAATGTATACCATAATGATAGTGAAATGTGAGGGCCAAGATATAAATTACACATGCAAGATCATAGGGGGCACTTTGACATTACATTATGAGGTCCTTAATAATAATAATAATAATAATACATTTTATTTATATAGCGCCTTTCCCATGCTCAAGGTCCTTATACACTATATAGCAAAATAACAATGACAACACCCTTACGGATACATTGAGAGACACTGCACACCATATAATACTTAACAAACTGACAGGGTACTGTGAGGACCTAAATATAAGTTATGGACAGAGTACTGTAGGGTCACTGACAGCACCCAGAAAGTGCACTGTGACCCCCTTCATACTTTAAGATAATGACAGTGAAAATTTGAGGCCATAGATACAGAGAACTGACAGTCTGCTGTAGGGATGTAAAACACACTCTAATGGTACAAATCTTTGCTGTTTTAAGTATCTTATGGACAATATCTTTAGAAAAATATCTTTGTATCATCATAACATTTTAACAGCATGCTCAAAGGTATACAACAGAAATTATATTCCATGCAACACAGATGTAATAATTTCTAATAAAAAAAAAAAAAAAATGACCTGGACATGTTTGTTGGGACCTTTCATTAATATTTTCTTGCAAAATCTTTGTCAGGGATGACAGCCTTCAAACGTTCCTTGTAGCCAATTTACAAGTTTCTTACATCTGTCTGCCGGTAGTTTACTCCATTCTTCAACTGTGATTTGATTCAGCTCAAAACATTTCCAGGATTTCTTTTACCAATGGCAAATTTACATTCTTTCCAAAGGTTCTCAATTGGACTGAGGTCACGACTTATTGCTGGCCAGTTTAAAAAACCCTTACATGGTTGCTTTGAATTGTGTACTTGTGATATATAAAATTTTGCAATGATGTATGCCTGTTTTTATATTTTTCTTTCTTCATCTTGTAAAGTACTTTGAGCTACATCATTTGTATGAAAACGTGTTATATAAATAAATATTGTTGTTGTAAAATGCACTTTGTAGAAAAAGGTTGATTGACTAATTTCTCCACACTATATTTCCCACTTTTTCAGACCTTGGATTATGATTGGAAGTCATCATAACTGTAGACAGCATCCATACTATGAACATATCCTGAACATGCGATTAATATAACTGTAGCATGAAATAAAAGTATAAGAAGCAACCTTTGAAACCAAGGACAAACCCGTCTGAATTTACTCGCCTTCAAGGTGGGGGACTCTCCACTGACCCTTCGTATCCTCTGAAATCCTGCAATATACCCAATATTTGAGAATCCTCTATGCACTCACTCCTTTCATCAGATATCTGCCACTTGACGCTAGCAGAAGAAAAGACATTGATAATTTCTTGCTGTTAACTTAGCTCATTTACAGCTTATGATTTGAGCCAGAAAATGTGAGTGTTCTGGCTAAGTTCACACTTACTGATGGAAGATTGATCTTTTTCAAATTTTTCACGTAAGACCCAGAATGATTTAAATGATTGATTACAGAAGGGGGCACCATTTCACAATATTGATTTACTATGTCAACCTTTGGAGCTAATACATTATTCAGGGGGAGATATACATTATTTATATATCATCTTCACAGTTCACTTTTATATTTAAATCCTTACCCGGCATACCAAATGTAAGACAAAGGGGTAGAACAGAATTTAGGTATCAGTACGCAAAGCCAGTAATGATACAGTTCCAGTGTGCCAGACTGTAGCCATACTGGCACAAATATCAAATACATGCCTGTTATGTTAATTGGTGTCTGTAAACTATCCCCAAGTCCATGACACGAGATAAACTGGCACCCAGTCTAGGGGTAATTCTGCCATCACCTAGCACTACCAAGATACATTCCTGCCCCCATGACCCTGAACAGGATTAACTGGATTAATGGATGGATGTATGATGGATATTAGTGTGTTATATGAAATTCCACGCGGCTCTGTACCACTTTTATTTGTAAGCCTTTATAGAAGATATTAAGACTATTACATTTAGGTCCTCGTAATGAGTCTTTGTTATTTGTGGGTTGTTACAACACTTTGGCTGTCCAGAACATCACAGTGCATTGAGTGTGTGGGTTATATATGGTGCCATGCATGCGCAACAAAGGGTCGCCTTCCGGGCTCATCAGAGATAAGCACTACCACCCCGGGACACCAGGGGGTGCAATCGCTAAGTGTCTTGTCTCTTTTTCCACCCACAGCTCTAGGAAGCCACCCTAATGATGGCAACTGACCATACCCCTTCAGGTGCATTAGCAGTAAAAGCAGGGCACTCCTGGAAAGGTGGTGTCTTATTTACAAGATGAGCAACCCACAAGACGGAGCCCCAACCCTGAAATCTGACCGCTCTTCTTAGCACCGTTACCTTAGACGATGGCTAATTATCATTTTTGTTGATCAAAATGGGCTCTTGCATTACCGTTAGTCAACAATAATGGTCACAGCAGTGAAATGTGCTATTGCTTTGTCCATATACTGCATTGCATTGACGGAGTAGAATGGTTTTCTTTGTAGTAGTGTGTTCTAGAGTGCCAAACTCCTCATAGTGTACTCTCATTGTCTGTGGTGGTGTCCAAATAAATTCAGTATATTACAATATATGTGGGTCCTCACAGAGACCTTCCAGTATGTTAAATAGCATGAAATGCCTCATAATTGTGGAGACAATTCACTTTTCTTAAAGAACTGTATCAAATATAAGGTTAATCAACTAAACAGCTTTACTGGAAAATAGCATCAAGGATCTGTGGAAGGTAGGCAAGCATTTCAGATCAGTTCATCAGAGACAATTTCTTTTATAGATAATGAAACTTGAACAAGAAAATAATAAAAAAAATTAACTTCTCTAAAATCTCCAGCAGCAGAGACAGTACTCATTTTTTTTAATTTCCAGCAGATTAAGGAACTTAATTGTTTACAGTGTAACCTTGCCCTGACCTAATGTCCTATTTTTTATTGGTAATAATCTCATAAAGCATTGCATACTTAATGTGACTGTCTTGACATGACTTTTAACCAGATGCTCCGGTGCTCAAAAGCCTTGAGGTAATAAGGAAAAACATTTTTTCTCAAGCATAATGCACGGATATCTCTACATTTCACTGTCTGTTCTTGGCGTGTTCTGCAGGTCCACACAGCACATGGTCAGTGTGTTATATCAAAGTCAATCCAGTGGTTTGTCAATGTATTATACTGTGATGGCCTGGCTGCCTACAGCTGGAATACTCACAAGAACTCAAATCGTTGATAGTCATGTCTGAGACTGAGTCAGACAAAACAAGGTAAGGTGCAAATGTGCTTTTAGTCCACACAAAAACAAAAGTGCACTGCAAGTTTCTTCTACAATAGTCAATAAATAATGCAATAAATAAGTTAAAATCCAAATAGGAACGTAAAACTTTAAATGTTCACATTTCATTTTCGTTCTCAGGCCTTGTCAAGACCCATAAACATCTCACTGATGCAGCCTGATGCATACCCCCTCAATCTGTCACCTCTGCCTCTGACATGGAACTGTCCCCTTCATTGCTCTCTGTAGCTCCCAGGGTGCCGTGACCCCTGGATGCTGCTGCGTCAGGACCCCAGCCTTTTTCCAGCTCATATGACCTCTCTTTCACTCTCTCCAGCTCTGCCTTTTCATCCCTGCAGTTGTCAATTGCAGTCACCTCCTGGAGCTCCTTAAACCCTATGTTCTGCTTCCTGTAAACAGATCACCAATCTGCTGCTTTCCAACTCATTTTCCACCATTTACCTTCAACTCAATGATTGTCTTTACTCGATTCTGTTCTTTTCATTATTCTCTTTTCCATCCTCTTTCCTGTTCTTTTCAGTTCCCATTTCCCTCTTATGAGCACAGTACCCTAACTGCAATGACAATGTGCTGACCAATTGAGTAGTCAGCATGCATCCACACAAACACCTGCAGCCTCCCAGCTCCTCAGCTGCATCTGCACCCATAAAGCCCAAGTTGCAATGTTGCCACCATCCCCTAACATGCCGCATCACATATACTCTCATGAAGCACTGTTGTTAGGTTTACAGTGTGTAGAGTCTAGCTATGAACTGTCTGGGTGCTGTTGACGTCTCTGCAGTGCACTGGCAGTATTTTATGTATTAGGTCTCACAATCTTGTAGGTCCTCAAAACACGTTATATTTGGGTCTCACAATCCATTGCCATTGTGTTAGTAGTATATCCTCCTCATTTGCAGTTACTGTTGTTGTGAATTAATTAACTCTTCACCACAAAAAGAGTTGGGAATGACCTTGTGTATTGTCCAGCGGACAAGGCAAAAGAAAATATATAAAAAGCAATCAAAATACTTCAAGAAAGTAATTGACAAATGGCAACAGAAAAATGGCGTTTTTATACAGAACAAAATGGCTGGAGGAAATGATGTGGCAGAAGATGACGACATAACGGTTAGACGGAAATAACGTCATCATATAGAGACCGGAAGTGATGTTGTTATTGCAGTAACGGAAGTGACGTCATCATCGGAGGATTGGAAGTGATGTTTTGTGGAAGTGTTGTTGGGCAGCCATCTTGGAGGTTGAGGTGGTGAGTAAAATGGATTATTTATCTTCTTTTGGTCTGATGAAAAAGACAGAGAGGCGTTAGTACCATAAATCAACCCTTCATCTCACGATTTTTCACTCACCTCAGGGCTTGTTGACTGCCTCCTAAGTGCACGTGTGTGACACTGTGTAATTAGTGTTTTTAGATCAGTGTGTTTTATTAATGTTATTATAGTATAGTGTGCTCTACAGTTGTTGTCACCATTATTGCATTATGGGAACTCTTTCATCTTAAGTATGTTATCTGCAATATCGTGAAAAATAATTTGAAATATACCAACTATATATCATCATAATATTTTAATAGTATGGTCAAAGGTATACTACAACAAAAAAGATGTCTGTACAGCTTAGATGTAGTAATTTCTGAGAAAAAAAATACGACCTGGACATGATTATTGGCACCATTATGAACAATTCAAATCAGTTTGAACAAAACAGCGACATTCCAATTAAAGTAAAATTAGAATCACTTGTGATAAATTGTTACTACTCACATGACTCAAATTAACCAATGAATGAAGGCTTTAATGTTTAAAAAGGTCACATTCACTCCCTGTTCTTTTTGCACACTGGTGAACCCAAGGGAGCTGCCTGAAACCATCACAAAGGTCATTATCATCAAACAGCAGAAATCAAAATAATACATGGCCATCTCCAAAGATCTTCGGACTCCTGTTTCTGTAATTTGTAGTTATTAAGAAGTGTTCTGCTCATGGAACTGAAAAGAACCTCCTAGGATGTGGTGAGAAGAGGAAAAGTAATCTAGAAATCTTCACAGACCATCAGAAAAGCAATTATCACCAAACATCAGAATGAAAAAGGGTAGAAGACCATTTCCAAAAACATTGAGATTCCCTTGTCTACATTTTGCAATGTTATCAGGAAATTAACTGCTCATAGAAATATCAAGAACCTTCTAGGACACAGGTCACTAATCGGCGGACTGCGGACTCTGTTCTGTCCGGACCCAGACCCGGAACAGACATATCATGGAGTTTTATTTAGTTTTGGCGGAGATTACATCTTTACCGGCGACTCTTTTCTAACAGCGTTTCTACACCGCTACTCAGTGAAAGGGACCTCCTACGTGTCTCTGATTGGCCAGTACTTGTTGCCTTCGTGGGTTTGAGTTGGTTGGGTTTAAGCATGAAGACTGATATTGGTCAAAGTGAAGGGAAGAATGTCAGCCAATCACAGGCAGAGTAGGGCGGGCCTACACTGAATAGAGGAGCGGAAAACCTGCATTCTGAGTGAAAACAGCTGGCACTCTTGGGGCAGCGGCAGTGACATGGAGAGAAAAATATACAGGAGTGAGAAGACAAGAGAGAGAAAAGCGGTGAAATAGTCAATGTGCCATGGCTTTTGCTAAATGACAGAAGCTTGACACTGAAAACCGGGCTTTTAATCCGGAATGGACTGAGTCATTTATGTTCATACTTCCCGTAGGAAGCTTGAAACCACTGTGTCTCATCTGTTCTGAGACGGTGGCAGTGGTTAAAAGTGGGAATGTGAAGCACCACTATGAAACTAAGCACAAAATTACATTTGAGAAAAGTTACCCACTAAATTCGCCAGTTAGGCTACAGAAAATAAGCGATCTTAAAGCCAACTGATCGGTCAACAAGGATTTTAACACATTCATTTACTGGCCAACAACTCGCTAACGAGTCTTCCCTCAGAGATGTGTGGATTTTGGGACGTCACAAAAAAACATGCAGTGATGACAATCTTGACGCATGCATGAGGATGGCACTGACACCATTCCCGCCCAGATTTAAAATCCTGGCAGACCAAGCAAGAGCTCATTTCTCTCACTGAACAAGAGAAAGTAGCCAGTGGGATATGAGGGAAAGAAGGAGAGGAAGATAGGTTTAGTTATTTAACGATGTTCAGATTTACTGTGAAACTGGTTATGCCTGTTCAGTTGTGCACATATTAAAAACTCATATATTTTTTTATAAGAGGCCAAGTCTTTTTTTTTGTTGAAACGTTAAAACTTGTTATTATTATTATTATTATTATGAAAGTACTTATTATTTATAATTCTCAGTTGAATGTCAAATTTACCTTGCTTTTACTTTTGCTATTTATTTTTTCTTATTGTATTGTATGTAGCCCTCCAGAGTCCAGAGTTGCATTGAAAATAAATATTGTTGAAATGGCATTGAACTTTCTTTGTTTGATTTGAGTCATTGACTTCACACAGTGCAGATGTTGATACAATGGCAATGCTACTTCAAAATATATAAATTAATTGTAATGTAAAAATTATAATGCAACTTAAACATGATGATGCTGCAGACCTGTACATGAGGAAATTTTCTCTATCCGGACCTCCTTAAATCATAATTGACTACCCCTGTTCTAGGACATGATGGAAAGAGAGAAATTAATCTTGGAAATATTTAAAGGTTAGTGAAAACTCTTTAGAAAACACCACATACAGCATCTAAAGATTCCAAGGCTGACCTGAAGCAATCTGGAGTGGTGGTTACAACCCATACTATATGTTGACCGCTAAATGAAGAAGGTCTTTATGGGCAAAGGCCAAGGAAGAACCCATTACTCAAACACAGACATAAAAATGCATGCCTGATATTTTCCCAAACTCAACCTGAGAAACCATAATCTTTTTGGGAAAATGTTTTGTGGACACATGAAACCAAAACTGAGTTCTTTGGCAATGCAGACCAGCAATACATTTATAAGCAAAGAAATGAAGCTTATAAAGAAAAGAACACCTTTCCAACAGTTAAATACGGTGGCTCGATAAAGTTGTGGGGCTGTTGTGCTTCTTTGGGAAATAAAGACTTTGAAGGTATTAAAGGAATCATGAAGTGTGAGGAGAACCATGGTACTTTCCAGCAAAATGTGCTACCTAGTGTCAGAAGGCTAGCTCTGGTGTGAAAGTTATGGGTCCTCCAAGGCGACAGTGAACCAAAACATACATCCAAAAGAACAAAAGAGTGGTTAAAGAAGCACAATTTAGGTCAAATAATAAACATGAAAACCTACACCATAGTACACTTACAGGAGTGCTGAGAAGATCTTTTATAATTACAAGCTAAAGCTTTAAAGACAGTTTCCTATTCACGTGAATTAATAATCTGAACATGTGATGAAAGCAAACTTAACCATACATTACCAATATTAATCACTTAGGGAGTAAACCCAATTGATGCCAGTTGATATTTATTAGATATTCCGTCATCTTCAACTCCCACTCCTTAATTCTTATGACATACAGACCAAAGCCTTTAACTACTTATCAGATTTATTAGCAAGAATTCGTTCCATTGAATTCACAATGTCTGCTGTCCACTTACTGAACGTTCAGATCAGAGTTTCACGATGCCAGTTTGTAATTATTGGATATGTTCTCTTTGGTAACACCAACTTCTTGATCAAAGTCTGATCACAATCATTTAGATTGAAAAGCAAGGCACCCAAGCAATGAAATCACTCTGCCTAATGACTACAGTGATTATAAAAAGTATTAGCACTTGAAAGATTTATCATTTTATTGTTATATGACACTAAATCACAGAGGATTTAATTGGGCTTTTTTGACAGTGATCAAGAGGAAGACCGTTTAATGTCAAAGTGAAAACAGATCTCTGCAAAGTGGTCTAAATTCATGTGAAATATAAAACACTAAATAATTGACCAATTAAGAATTCACTCCCTCCAAGTCAATATTTAGCAGATGCACATTTGGCAGCCATGACAGCCTTGAGTCTGTGTGCTCAGGTCTGTATCAGCTTTGCACATCTGGACACTGCGGTTCCCCACACTCTGATTTGCAAAACTGCTCAAGCTTTATCAGATTGCATGAGGATCGTGAGAGTGAAGAGTCTTTTTCAAGTTCAGCCATAAACGCTCAATTAGTCTGAGGTCTGGACTCTGCCTGAGCTACTCCAGGACATTAACATTACTGTTTTCAAGTCATTCCTGTGTTGCTTTGGCTTTATGCTTGGAGTTGTTCTCTTGCTGAAAATAAAATCTTCTTCCAAAATACAGGTTTCTTGGAGTCAGGTGTCCCTGCGTTTTGCTGCATTCATCTTACCCTCTCACCTCACAAGCCTGGCAGGACCTGCTGCAGAGAAGCATCCTCACAGCATGATGCTTCACAAATATTGTGATGGTGTGTTTTTCATAATATGCACTGTTTAATGTACAAAAAGCTCAATGTTAATCTCATCTGACCTTCTTCCAGGTAACTTCAGCGCCTCCCTTGTGTCTCTGGGCAAACTCTGGCCAAGATGTTATATGCGATTGTTTTTTTTAAGTAGTTTTGTCTTTGCCACTCTAACATAATATTGCAAATGAGGACGCATCAGGGACAAAAATGGCTATCTGCACGGCCTCTGCAAATTGCCCCTCTTGGTTTCTTGGTGGCCTCCCTCACTGGTCTACTTTTTGCATGATCACTCAGTTTATGTGGACGGCCTGCTCAAGACAGATTTACATCTGGTCTGAATTTAGACCAATTTCGACATTAAGTAGTCTTTCTCTGGTGATCAGTGTCCAAAAGGCCAAATGAAATCTACTGTTGTATAACTAAAAAATGTGAAAACTTCAATGGGGTCCTTCAGTCGATTTATATTTACTTAGAAGACGTCCAAACAATAAATTCACAAATCCTAATATACATTTCTTGGGTCAGACTACAGCCTCAGATTAGAATTCCATTATGCTAGCCAATTCAAATCCACTGTTGTGTAACTATAAAATGTAAATACTTTTTATAAAAACTGTACTTATTCAAATCATTGACTAACGTTTCAGAAAGCCAGTTTTTAGATATGTTTCCATCTCTAATGCTCACTACTTAACTGTTATGGCAGATACTTGTTTAAATTTATTATCAAATGTCCCTACCTTTGAATTTGCATTTTCCACTTATTGAACTTGCTGACTAAAGTTTCATGATGACAGTTTACATTTCTTAGATATAATCTCTCCTGTAATTGCCATTTCTTGAGTATTATGGGAAATAGACCACCTTCTCCTTTTGTGGAATTATACTTACATTGTAGGCACCCAAACAACACATTCGGAATTCCTGCTGTCTATTTTTTGGGATTGACTAAAGCTTCAGACTAAAACTTGATTATGCCAGTCTACCTTTATGAGAAATTACTTCTTCTAAAAATAATAAAAGTGTTCTTTGACATAAGATATCACAATTTATGCTTCTTTCTCAAAATGCCTAGTAGGAAATTAAAGCCTTTAGATCCATCCACCATCCATTCATTGGTCAAGGGTCCTGTTTTCAGTTCTTAAAGGAATCCCATGAGGATTTAGTTTCCTGTTCATGATGTGTGCTGTTTTTTTCCAGAAATATACATTTAACAATATTTAAGCTAAAAAGAGCAGAGTGGTGTCTCTGAGACTAGAGATCTGTGCCGTCAATCGGAAGGAAGGTTACTGCTTCGAATCCTGTAAACGCTAGAAGTGACTCTACTCCGTTGGGCACTTGAGCAAAAAAACCTGGGGGTTGGTGGCAGGATTGGCACTCCAGCCACTGTAAAAAAACTCACACTGTTCCAATGTGGTGCTGAGGTGTCACCCATTGCACGGCTGCACTCGGGTCCCAATCCAGGTGGTCTGTCATGTGGTGGGTGCTGCAATGCGCTGTAATCAGTGCATGCTCCCAACCTTAGCAAAAAAAGCATATATATTCCACCTCGTGAACATATGGCTGAATAACTGACATGAGGATTATGCGACACAAGTAGTGTGAGATTTTTTTTCTTCTTTCCATGGATGTTTTTTGCATCATTTGTTATTGTACAGAATTGGTCACCATTGACCTACATTATATCATAACATTTTTTCTCTCCATTCTGCATGAAATATTTTCTCAGCTATTACTACAAACTACATGAGGTAAAGGACATATAAAAAATAGCATTTTGGGGTGGAGTATTCCCTTAAAGACTGAAGTCCTAGTGGACCAATTTAATTTCTTTAGGAATGCTCATTAATCTGATATCCATTCTGAGATTCACATGTTCTTTATGGAGACTACAAGCTCAAAGTAACAGCATAGACTAGAAAAGTCACCTTATCACATGCACTCTCCAAGAATATTATAGCCTATACAAAGACTAAGGCCTCAAGGTACCAACTTAAATTTAAAAGAAATACCCCCTGACACTGACTGCACACTGCATAATACCCATTTTCTACATTTTATCGCACTCACAAACTAAATCTACCAGATGCCAGTATGCATTTATTAGGAATGTTCCCAAGCAGTGAATTCACAATATTCTATTAGAAGATTTTATTTGTCAAAGCCTACCCATTGCCAATTTACACTAAATGGAATGCCCTCCAGCAACAAGTTCACACTGGCTGTTGTTCATTTTAACAATCTTATTTCATTTATAAATTACAACCTTGAGGATGCCAGTTGCACATCATTATGAGTGCAGCCTAGCAGTAAATTCACACGGTATAATGCCCATCATGAGAGATGTACAATAAAACCTCACAATGCCAGCTCCATTCATTGGGAATGATCCATCCTCTAATGCCCATCCTGAGAATCTTACAGACTTAAGCATTATTATTTACATTTATCACAAAGACCCTTTGGCAGTGAACTTGAAATGCATAATGCACACCTGTTTTTTTTAGAAATGCCCAGACTTTTCTCTCTTCTAATATTCTTGGCATCATGACCGGCAGGAAGCTAACACTTGCATCTTTTCTTGATTTTCTTTCTATTCATCCCATATGGGGCTCACTCTTTCCAAATGGAACAGAGATCCCCTAAACAGAATCTGGATTCAGTCAAAGGCTGGAGGAAGATGAAGAAAAAGAAAGAAATATTAAAGGCCAAATGATTGGTTTCTGAGAAGCTCAAGTTGTTTCACTGTCTTAATCAGCCTGCTGCTGCCCAGAGTTGGTCATGTCCTTTTGCCATCCTTTTCTTGTTGTACTTTTTCAGACTAATCTTCGTTGCTAACACAGCCATCTGCAGGACACCTATGAAATGGATAACTCCTCCCCACCCACTAGCGCACAACACAACATGTGCCAACCCCTCCCAGCTGGAGTCGCCCACCAGACTTTGTTTTTTTTCTTTATCTTCTGCAATAATCAGTAGCATCCTGGCATATGATTTGAGACAGAAAGACAAAAAGGAAACGGCTGAGCAGGGTGCACTCTCGATCCAGCCGGTCTGACAGCAGAATTAAATGAAAGCAATTATGCATCACGGGGGGATGGAAACTGGGTGACTAATTGGCCCATTTTCTATTCTGTCAGAATCCTCTCAAGCAATTTTCCTCAATTATATCTGCAGGTCTGCATGTGATTCCTTTTCATTGGCTCACTGCAGCTTTTCATACATCAAGGTGTGCCGAGATAGATTCTTAACAACTCCACTGATTTGACAATTTGGATATTCTGAAAGCATGATATTACTAGATTTGCTGCTTTTTTTGAAGATGGCATTATCCGACCTGTCAAGTACATTATCAGTGAGCCAAGAAATGCAGTAGCCTCTTGTAGAGAATTGGTATGCCAGTGGGCACCATAATGCCTGGGTTAACCTTAGAATTGTGAAATATCTGGATACCAATTGATTTTTGCTTGTAAGCTGCCACCTATTGGTGATCCAGACAAGCAGATTGTTACCCAATTTACCCTGGGCTGTCAAACTGGTGCCAGGAAAGCCAAGAATTGCATGACATAGCTTAACTTACAGTGAATCAAAGAGCAGCATTGTACTCAGGTTCAATTGTGCATCTACCAAATAACTTCTATAATGCCAAGCCAGCAAGATTCACCTTTGATCTTTAAAGTGTAACTATGCCACGTATGTTCATCCCTATGACCTGTCAATCAATTACCATCAATTGCAATCATTGACCTAATAACTCCACTTCTCAAAAATCTCACTCATCTGAAGTAGGCAATTACAGACCAGTCTCTCTTCTCTCCTTCAATCCAAAACACTTGAACTTGCTGTCTCTAACCAAGTCTAATCTTATCTTCTACAGAACAGATAGCTTAATTCTGATCATTCAGGCTTCAAAAGGGACCATTCCACAAGGATGGCTCTGGTGACTGTTGTTGACACATTACAACACTGCCATATCATGGGTCCTTATTCTCAGTGATCCATACATTTGGCACAGTTAACCATCTGATCTTCCTTTCCACATTCACTGACCTAGGCATCACTAGGACTGCTCTCATATGGTTGGAATACTACCCTGCGGGTACATCCAACTTTGTGGTCTGGAGAGGAGCAACGACAAGGGTATATCAGATGCATACAGGGGTACTTCAAGAATCAGTGCTAGGTCCTCTCTTCTTCTTTGTACAGGACCTCACTAAGTCTTACCATCCAGTCCAATGGGTTCTCGTATTTGTCCCATGCCAATGATATGCAGCTGTACCTGTCATTCCCTCCAGAGAACCACATCTCAACATGTCTGACTGGTATCTCAGGCTGGATAAAAGAACACCATATCCATGTCAATTCAGCAAAAATAGACTTTTTTGTTCTCTCTTAAGAAAAATACTCTGTGAATAAAAAGTAATGGTGAATAGCAATTAACAATGAATTCAAGATGGATTGTCCTTTATTACATCAAGCCTGATGAAGATTGCACTGTGACACTACTAATCTTAACAAAGTAGCATTGTAAATAAGTTAAATTCATACATAGCTCAATTAAAAAGCATTTAGATTAAACCAATCAACATACAGAAAAATGGTATATTTTTCTAACACACATACATCTAAATATAATCTAAAAGTACTACAATAGTTAAACAGGTTAAACAAGACTTTGGCAAATATCTAGTTCATTGAATATGACATTTTATAAATATTAATTCTGATAGAGAACAAAATAAAATGTTAAAATGTCAAATGATCTCATCCTTTTAGAGATGTGCTGAATGTCTTAGTTAAACAGACAATTACATATTCATCCACTAAGTCTTTCCCTTACATAACCCTGTCAGTGCCTCTGTTTAATACTGCTTTTCTGTTCACCTCTTCAATTGTCCTGGAGAGGAGAGATGTCAATGCTACTTTAGGCATGTATGGGGTGCTCAAGGACGAGTGCTGAGTCTTCTCCTGTTCTCTGTACTTCCCTCACTACATCTTATCATCCAGTCTCATTGATTCTCATATCAGTGCTATGCCAGTGATATGTAGCTGTACTCTTTATTAACTCCAAAGAATCACACGGTGGTTCTCTAGAATTTTAGACATGCTAGAATCTTGGCATGTCTCACTGATGTCTCTTTCTGGATGAAGAAATAATACACTAACAACCCAATTGTGCTTCATTCACTCAGAATATGGAACCAGTCTGCTTTTGTTGAAGTACTTCAAAATAGAGAAGCTTTTATTTGTGGCACCACTGCATGAGAACCACCTTTTTCCACCCTCTCAAATTTACATAGTTTTTAATGTTTGGAAAACGTACATGATTACATCACTTAGAGATTTGTACATAGATAATGTTTTTGTATCCTACGAACAATTACCCTCCAAATTTAGCTTCTCATCAACACAATTTTTTCACTATTTCCAAATTAGAAACTTTGCTAAACAAAATATGTCCAATTTTCCTCACCTCACATCTACTTTTATTCTGGAAGAAATTTTGATAGGTCTTGAGGACTCAGACAGCATTTCTATAATATATAAAAACATTTTAAAGTCCCTTCCTTTTAAAGATCCCAGAGTACAGTGGGTAAAGGATCTCTTATGCAACATATCAGAAAAGGGGTGGAAGTCAGCCATGCACAGAATTCACTCGAGCTCCATGTGTGCAAAGCATTGAATTATGCAAGTTAAAATATTTTATCAAGCACATCTGTCTCATTTAAAATTGTCCAAAATGTTTCCAGGGCAAGATCCAATCTGCGAACATTGCAATCAAGCTCCAGCCTCATTGGGACACATGTTTAGGGCGTGCACTAAATTAACATCATTTTGGACCAAAATCTTTAAATGCTTTTCAGACAGAGTTGGTGTCACAATCTCTCCTAATCCATTAACCGCTCATGGGTGGTGATTGAATTGATTTTAGTTTTGTCAAGTTTGACTTCTTTGTATGGAATGTTACTTGCTTTTAAAAAATTCAAAATAAATAAATAAAAGCTGACCAGGTACTTCTCGGAATAGTTTTAGAGACTAAAGAGAAACATGTTACCTAATTTTACTTTTGGCCTGTCAACCATGCCAGGAGCCATTGCGCTTTATACCAAAGGTGTTACCTCATTATTTGACAAGTTTAGGTGAGCCAAAGGGCAGTTAGTGACCTTATTTCCACTTTGGCCTGTAAAATTGCTGTCAGAGGTTTAACAGCCTTGATGACAAATGTTTTAACATTGCATCTGTTCAGTATCGGTGAACCAAGATGCAGCATGTCACCCAGATCCACTGCTATTCTATAAAGTCAAGGAGCCACCAAGAATTCACCGCTGACCTATCAAGTCCTATTGTGTTTGAGACAACACTTCACGAAAGTTCATCTCTGAGTTGTCAGGTTAGAATTAATGAGCAAGAGAGAAAATATTGAGATGACCTTTGGCTGCCACAAAAAAAGGCAACAGTACACCCAGTTTCACTTTGACCTATCAAGTTATTGTTAGTGAGCAATGTGGGCTACAACACAAATATTCTACCTTCTTACCTGCCAAATTTCAGTGAGCCAGGGAGCAACATGTCTTCCACATTTGACACTCAATCTACAAAGACATTGTCAATGCAACAAGGCTTTATCTTTGACCTTTTGACTGTACAACATGGGAGTTAAGTGGCAGCGTATATCACAGATTCACCTCTGAGTTGTTATGCTAGCACCAGTGAGCTAGGGGGCTGCATGACTGTGAGTATCAGCAAGTCAGTGTCAAAGTGCAAAAGGCCAGCATGTCACCTACAGTTAACACTAATCTATAAAGTTAGTGTCAGGTCACCATTTAAAACCTGCTGCTTCAAGTGATAGTGTGACACCTAGAACTGTCCTTTGACCTGTCAAGTATGTGTCAAGTATCTAGAGGCTGCATGTCACTAATAGATGGATATATCGAGCTTTATTTGTCCCCAGGGAGTAATTTGGCATGTTCTCCTCTGTCTGATGATCACCCCATGTAAGAGTCCTCAAGACACAAAGCAGTGGGTCTTAAATGATGCCTCCTTATCTGTCAAGTTTCAGCCCTCCAGGGACATGGTGTTGAGAGGTGGGTTCACCTTTGGCAGATCAAGTAGGTGCCATACAGCCTAAAAGCAGTCTGCCATTTGGGTTCATCACTGACCTGTCAGACTAACAGAAAGCAAAGTAAGAGCATGTCTCCTGAGTTCACTTCGGCTCATCCTGGTGATAAATGACATGCCTCCCAAGCTTCATTTTTGTTCTTTTAGTAACATTCTTACAAGTTAAGTGCCAGTATGTCACCTGTCAGAATAGATTTGATGAGTCAGTGAACAGATTACCCGCTAAAGGAAGAACTATAATCAGGATATGATAGCTGAGCTGTCTAGTATGGTCAAGATTTTTCATTTATAGTTTAGATGGCCCGTTCCAATAACATATCACTATTGGATGCTTGGCAAAGCTTGCCCTATTGTCCTTATGTATTTCACAAATAGGTTTTGCTGGATTAATTGGTCAAAATGTAACTTGGATGGGTCTCCTCCTCTGTCTAGGATACACTCTTATTTCCCCTAAGTGAGAATGTAAATGGAAATTGTGTTACCTGTTCAACTTCTTGTTGAGGTTCGGTGGATGGCTACAACCTGAGATGAATTACATATTATCTCCTTTCTTTGGTTTATTTTTACTGGGAGATAATTCCTCTAATTTCCCAATAGGTAGGATGCCAGGTCCAGGTATTTTATCATCTTATTCTACACTCTTGTTACTTGTTCTTGTGTATTCCATCCCAAGATTAGCTAGGATGGTTGGTCTAATTGACATGGAGTTTTTATATGTTTAATTGCTTTATATATAATCTGGTACAGTATATGCATTTCATTTCTACACCTTCCTGAATATGTTCACATGGTCAGCCTGGCTAATGTAATGTAATTAAGATGGCTCGCTTCCTTTGTACTAGTCAGTCTGTAGCTGAGAGCTAGAGTTCAGTATAGGCTATTGTATGTATTCTTATTATACCTAAGTGGTATAATATAATAATAAATACACCTGAGTGGTGTATTTCCTCTTAATTTTTCTCCAATAATCTGTAGTTGGTCAGGAAGTTGGGAAGAATTATACCTCTTATACTTTCTCATCACCCCATCCCACAACTCCCTCATACCCTCAGATGCTTTCTCCTTGAGCACCGTAGGCCCCGTTCTCCACCCTGCTTTAATTTTACATAGGCAATGAATAAATGGCATGTTTTGTTGCTGGTCTCTCCATACTTTACAAGGCTGCATGCCAGTTTTCCAATCAATAGGGGGGAGTCGGCTTGCAAGACAATTTTTGCCATACATTATTGGGGAACAATAACTCAGAGTTGTAATCCCAGCAAGACTCCTGATGGCCGTCGAAATCTTTTCCGATATCTTTTTCAGGTGGAAAATTGGAAATGGCTCTTGTGCTGGAAACAATGAAAGCAAAGACAGGCGATCTGAATGGTAAATGCTTCTCACATCACTCTGTTCTGCAGTGAAAGGGAGAATGAGAAGAGAGCTCTCGTCAGATGGCTGACATGAAGCTGGAGATAAGCAAAACTGAGCTGCCCTCTCCCCGTTCCCCAAGCACACACTGCATAAATAGTAAAACGAGAAAAACAAATCTCATTTAAAGTTTTTGATAAATGAATACTAACAAAAATGAAAAAAAGTATATAAGGGAGTACACTGAATGGCAAAAGAGACAGTGTGTTTGTATAAAATAGATGATTCAATGCATTAAAACCTCCAGTATTAAATGAACTCTTATTGTGTTAAACCAATCCTCAAAATTGCATATTTACATTTCAAATGTTAATTTAACATTTTACCGTGTAAGTTGTAAGTGGCAGAAGTCCAGAGCTGGAACCACCAAGATAACAAAAATGTTTCACTCCTGTTTCACTGTGTAAGGCTTGAAAGGCCATGAAACTCTTCTACTGCCTCAAGGGATGAAGTGGAGCTTCTTCATGAAAGGAGCTATATAAAGGATAAAAAATTAGTAAAGAAAACCATAAAATGTAAGCCTGTATTCAAGCTCTATTTTTAAGACAATGGCAGGTGAGCCACTTCATTTGGGATCATTTTTTTATTATCTTCATGTAGATGCACATGCAAGCTTTTCTTAAAGGGTCTGGGATATATATTTTTTACAACTAGATAATAGCTAACAACTTATCCACAATCCTAATGAGAAATAACTAAATTACATACAAAGAATATCTCCCACACTTTCTCTAAACACCCAAACTAGTTACTTAAGCCCAAAAATGTACTCTCTCGCAATACTTAATCTTCCAGCAAACCATTAAAATCGTTTTTTATTATTTAGCCAAATGTGCCAGCATTTGGCACAAGGCAGGAATAATGAAAATCTTTTTATGATCATTTATTTTATATACCCTGGAATGACACTCTGTCCAGTGACTGCTCTTGGCTTTTGCCCAGTGTTGCCAGGCTCTGCCACCCCCTACTAGACTAAGTAGGTTCAGTAATGGATGGATGTATGTTCAATAAAAGGAGGCGAGTCTTATCATTACATAAACAGCATAATTGCTTTCAAGAAAATGTTTACTGTTTGACTTCATTGGCCTACAAATACTTTTAGAAAGAATTTCAAAATCCATCCATTTTCTAGGCCTGTTTTTTCATTACTGCATTATCGGTATCCAGCATTATACCCTATGGTTAAACCTGAGCCTGGAAGTGAAGATAGCCATTTAGAGATTTCATCATCCAAATATCTATTTACCAAGTTCACTTCATCTTTTAAATGATCATGAAGAAATGCATCTCATTGTGGCAGCATTGGGTGCAAGGAAGGAACCATTTCAGGGCACAGACCATTCTCAGTCACACCTGAAAAATTAGATTTATTACCATATACTGTAGACTAACAAGACATCTTTTGGATTTGGAGTAAACTGAAGTAAGCGGACAATACCAAAGTTGATATGTCAGAGAACATGCAAGCTCCCTGAAGTGGCACATGGTCAATGCCATGGGAGAATCTGTGGGTGCTGGGCCCCAAATCCAGACAAATTTGCCTCCTCCAACACAAATTCTGAAACATAGTTTACTAATAACAAGAGTAGGTGCTATTGCTAACACTGTCATCTCCTTCTTTTTCCACTGTACCGAGAAGCTGCCCACTGACTCTGCCCCTTCCGGTTTAGGCACCATAAAGACCCAGTCATCCTGGAAGGAGGCGTCATTACTAGCACAAATGACCTGCCAGACAACGCTCCACTACACTGTGACCTTGGCTAAACCAGCCCAACAAATCTTATTTATTTAACCTTGGTGCCTCACATAATGGAAAGCACATCCCAAAGTCCATTTGTTTGTATTGTCTTTTTTGTCCCAGTTGGTGCCCCAGATTTTATTTCTTTACGAGCTGTTATTCCTGCACCTGGCCACACTAAATGTAAAATGTTATTAATTCTGAAGCTCTGTTAATTTTTTTTTCATTTTAAATCCATTCTTGTTGTGGGTTCTTAGAGGCTTAATGTATCAGAGAAGATAACACATTGTATTTTGTGTAAATAATTTATGTATACATTAATATAATTTTATTATTATTTATTTTTAACTGGGTCACATTAAAATTTTGTAGTCTCAACATTTTGAGTTGCTATGATGTGCTGCACTGTTACTAGAGGCTGCCTCCCAGAAGACCCTACGAACCACACCATGATGCCCGCCTTTATAACCCCAGTTAGCATTGAATAATTTTTCCCCTAAATAACATCATTTTTGCTCCTAATATTTATATTCTGTCATAGGGTAGGATAAATCAGGCCACATGAACAATTAAAAACATGGCTTAGAAGAGCCTTTCCAATGTTAAATTCCTTTAAAAGAGTGCTAATTGTTCAGCAACATTTTAAACATTAACTAAGACTCATCATCAGTAACACTGTAACTAGTCTGAAGCCAGAAACATCCTAATCAAAAACACTTGTAAATAACATGTAGACAATCCCAATATTAAGTTGATGAGTGCCTTGTGTTGCTGATTTATACATCAATGATATATATATAGATGTCAGAGGGGGACACTTTTACATTTTTTTGTGCACTGGGTGGTTCCATTAGGCACCCACTGTTGGGACTGGGGGGTGAGAAGTTAAAAGGCTGTCTGTACTTATTAATGTTTGGTAACCATTCGTTTTGTTAACTTGTGTTTTCATTAATTGTTAAACCCAGGCAATTTAGATGTGCCATTGATTAAACTGTTTGTCCAGGACTGACAACAGCAGGGACTGAAGTAAATATAAACTCCTGGGCAGCAGAAGGCAGGAGGGACAGTCCACAGGAAATGCTGCCAAGACACTCGGACAGGACACATGGGCTCGCAGGCCGACAAGGGTATCTGGCTGGCACGACGTGAGGCACAAGGACGGCAACACTTCCAGGGAGGAAGAGACAGCTCCACGAAGAGACGCCGGATGTGGGTTCAGCGAGAGAGGGAATCTGCATGAAAGGACCCAGCAAAGCTGACAGACGAGAAATGAGGCGTGCCTAGGTCCCAGCAACACAAGGAGCCCAGAGTGGAAGAAAAAGGGACAACGAAGAGACGCTGACAGGGAGTCAACAATTTGACACAACTTCTGTAGGAGAACGAGTGTCCGGGGAACAGAGTGCATCCATGGACAGTTGAACGATTAAAGTGTTGGGGTAACACAGTGCGCAAACTGGACTCTGCACCACTAAAGGTTGTATCCTATGATTCTTGTTTTTAATGGACTTTTGGAGTGTGGACTGTGTATTTTCCTTTTTAAAAAAAAGGAAATTGATTCCTGATATGTTTAGTTTTTGTTATGTTCGTTTATCTTTTTAATGTACCTTATATTGTCTTGTGTAATAGAACTTACTGTTGCTTTTTTCTAAAATTACTGTTGTGTCTTTCATTGTGTGTTTACTCACCGCCCAATTTAAAGAAATCTGTGTGCTATTATTGGTAAATTTCAGGAGTTCCCAGTCTCTTAATAAAACTGGGTGGTGTAGTCGGATATTTTAATGGTGTCTAAGTTAGATTACCTATAAGTGTGACCAGACACCTGTGACATATATATCATTGCATTGATTTCATTATCTAGTGTGACTTCCGCATGATATTACCTAGCAGCTCATGACTGCATTCATAGCTATAATACACAAAACAAATAATTTATTTGATGAATGGTTTAACATGGGAAAGTTGCTATATAAATACAATATATTATTATCATTATTATTATTTGCAAAAATAATTAAATATTGAAAATCTCTGAGTTCAAAAAATAAAGGATTTATGTACGACTTATCTTTAGAAAATTTCTAACCCCAGCAAAATATTAGCAAAGATCTAAATTCACAACAATTTGATTTCTTCTGGATAAAAATTGATAGCATTCAGTAAATTTGTTTATGGATTTAGAGGCCTGATTTTAGTGACAACAAGTCTTCTACTTAATGACTGCTGGCAATCCTCGTCTGCTTACACTTTGGCTCTTTGCTCACATTTCCTTTTTCCAGCAAGTAAATTTGGGAGGTCATCTGGAACTAAAAAAAAGCAGGTGGACCCTGTCTATGATAAGGCCCAGCAGATTCTATTTGGATATTCGTGATTGCTATAACCTATTTGTTTCATGTCTTTACATTATAAAAATCTGCACAACAGAAAGTGAAATGTGTCAGTTTATGTGGACTGCCATTTTTATCATGAATGTTGCATTTCCAAGACTAGTCAAATTCAACTCTTCTAATAGTGTATTCAGATATTTACTAACTTAACAGCTACCTTTTTCTTTGCAGAAATGTCACACATCAGTCATAGTACTCTTTTTATGGTGAAAGCCGATGGAGTTTTAACATCGTTAATTAGTCTTGTCAGCTGCATGCCGTAGTCAGATAAACTACTGAACAGTCATTCTTGAACCCTTATGCCTGCATTTATTTCTTTGTATTTCCATTGCACTGAATCATATAATCAGTGCTGTGTATTCAGATTTTTTGTTTGCTTGAACCCCTGAGCTTAAGGGAGCCACTTTATGTGTAACTGATCAATACAACCTGCTTGGCTCCTGTAAACAAAAATGAAAACATTTGGCATTGCAGTGTGAAGAATGAAGTTCAGTTTACTGGTCTTTTGCATACTCTCTTTTAGGTAAATACAAACTAGTGTGGATTTTTATCTGTATTGCAATCATACATTGGTCCCTCTGTCAAAACCCAAAGCCCCCTGCTACATTTATTCTGGCACCAATGATAAACCCGACAACACTAACCATTGCACCTCTAAGCAATCCTTATCAGAATAATCTGAATTGAATTAGCTACGTGAAATTAATTTTAACTTTATTAAAAAAAAAGATCAGGAAAACAAAAATGCAACTGACAAGCATATCTGGCATAGAGATGTACGTCTGCCTTGCAAAAATGATTTATCAAGTGTGCAAGTGTTGTACACAATAAATGCCTTTGATTTACCTAATGTTCTATTACTCCACTAAATACAGACTTTAAACTTTCAAATGAAAGGTCACATGAGAAGAGCATTCCGCATGGAGACACATATAATCTTGATAGAAGCAGCAAATGAGGGGGGATTAAAAAAGAGGTATTAAATGAGTAAATTCAAATAAAAGTTAAATCAGAGTTAAGTAAGCACTGCAAAAAATAGAATGAATATACACATGAGGACAGCAGGGCTGCTGCTGATGGGAAAGCTGACGGCAATCTTGCAAATGCACATAGCACTTTCATTTATAAATTACTAGCTGATTACCCAATGGCTTCGTTCACTGAGTGCAATGAAAAAAAAATAAAATGTAGTATTTATAAAATAAGTTTGTTAATTGCCAATTTTATTTTTCAACAAATAAAGAGCACTTACAATAACAGAAATCAATATAAACATTATTAACATCATTATCATATGAGAATATGAAGTAATATATAAGAAGCACATTGCATATAAATATAAATTATTAAACAGTAAAATCTTCTTCTATAATTTGTTACCGTGGCTGTTCGTTTGTCTGTCCAGGATTTTAAATCACCTGTAGCTCGCAAACCGTTTCACCTATTGACTTGAAATTTGGTACACATATACTACGTGACGTCTACTATCCGCTTTCGGGATGATTTTATTACTCTTTTTATCTTTATTTTATTTTATTGTCTAATCAACTCTAGGCAGTGCGCAGCAGGGCGGCCGTAAGGTGGATGCGTACGGGTGCCGCTCTCATCTTCGCTAATCATTCTTGAGGCAGATTGAAGAGTTAAGTGCCAGATTAAGTGAAAGGTTAAAGAAAACGTACTAAGTAATTGCAACACAAAAACTAACTTAATCAGTGAATGCTCAAGTCAAGTGTATTCACTGCACTTTATCGTGCAGTGTGCCGTTACTGGTATTTTGATAAAAGAATTTGAACAACATATAAGAAGCGTATAAATTATTAAACAGTAAAACATTAACATTTAAGAAGTAAAGATACATTGAGTACTACTGCAGTGCTTTCGGGTATACTACATTTTTTGTTTGCCCATTACGTGCATAAATGTATACATTTTCTGGTGTACCTACCCGAGAACACGCGACATATAACTGACCGTGGGAGAAGCATGGATTTTAAACACGCGTTGAGTTCATCTGCTGGTGTTCCTCGTGGAATAACTGGTAATGTTTGACAAAAATCTCCTGCGAGTAAAACGACAGCACCTCCCATTATTTTGGTAGGATCTCTGAGATCTTGCATTGTTTGGTTCAAGGCTTCATAAGCTCTTTTATGTGCCATGGTGCACTCATCCCAAACTATTATCTTTGAATGTTGCAAGACTTTTGCCTTTCCAGAGCCCTTGCGTATGTTGCAAATTGGATTTTCGTCGTGAGCGAGGTTTAATGGTAATTGCAATGCCGAATGTGCTGTACGGCCTCCATCTAATAATGTAGAAGCGATTCCCCATGACGCTACAGCCAGAGCTATGTCACCATTCGCTCTCTCGGCAAGAATCAGGTTTATTAAGAATGTTTTTCCTGTTCCTCTGTGGTCATACGTAATTTCCGTTTCAAACGCGAAAAGAATTTTATATATATAGATTAAAAGGAAGAAATTCAATACTTCATAATTTAATATATAATTACTAATAATTGTACCCTTCTTGGCCACAAAACACTCCAGTGTCATGTCAGGGGACCAGTACGTATGAGTTTATTTACAGTGCAGTAGCGTGAGTGCGGAGTGAGTCACACAAAGGGGAGCTGCCTCTGTGGAACTAAAAACCATGATGGCCATGCATGGCCATCTGTGTCACAATTCACTTACTCAATCCAAGATGATGAGAGTCAGTTCAAGTCCAGGGTGCATTGAGGGTGCTGCCTCTGTCTGGGGTACTAGTCCTGCACAAGGGACACTCATGAGCACTCACCATTTGAGAATTGCCTGCACATCTGTAGAATGTAAGATAAAAAAAAAGAAAGAGGATGTGAGGAAAAAAACTTTGCCACAGGCTAACTGAGAAACACCACAGGGAAAAACAAAAAAAAATTCTAAAAGAACTTTATAACCTTCAAATAATGACTTAGGTGGGCAGATTAATAACTTGATAAAACAGATTTAGATAATAAGGAGAGAGAGAATAAATACTAAAAAAAGAAATCCTGGAATGAATGAATGGGGCTATAATTATTTCTCACAATCTTGTGAAAATTAAAAAAGTGAAAAACCACCAAAAACAAACATAAAGAAGTACACAAAATTATAATCAAATAAAATAATTTCAAAATCCATGACAACAAAAAACAAAAACCCAAAGACAGAAAAAAGACCAACAAACCAGAAGATCAAATTTAAAATTCCAAAAGCTTAGAAGAACCTATATGAAATTAACTAGTCATAAATATAAATATATTTCTATATTTATTCATTTTATTACCCAGTATGTTTTAGTGGCCCCAAAAAACAGTTGTCATTCTCAAAGACAAAACAACTGATTAAATGAAAATGCTCATTATAAGTTCTTTTCAGAGTTTTCTGAGGCTATAAAACTGGGGTTTCTGGTGTTTATACACTCAAGGAATTAATTTTTATGTTTATTTCCTGAATTAGAACCTTCATTTAACAAATTACTTTTATTTAATGTCTTTTCAGACATCATTTTGTTTAGACTACAACGGCAGCCATTTTATGTTTTCAGTCGTCATGATGCAGATCCTAGTTGCTAGGGGTGTGGCCTCTAGTGTAATGACATTGAGGGTAATTGGTGAAGGGTTAAAAGGTTGCTTCAACAGCCATTTTGTTTCCAAGACTGGACCAAACCTAGCAACTCACTTTACTTGATCTTTTGATTACTGGATAATTACTCTAAACTCGGCCTTTTGACTCTGATTTTTGGTTTATGACTTGGTTTTTATATGCTCTATTTTTGATGTTTGGCTTTGACCCTTGCTTTGCTTTGACTCAGTTCATTCTCCTGTGCCTCACTTCTATTTTTTGAACTGACTGCCCTCTTTGCAGTTAGTACATGGGTAACACGTTTGATCACACACTTTTCAGTACAAGGCTGACTTCTGATCAGTTCTAGTGGTGTCTAATTCCATGGGATCTTTGTTTTTACTTACATGTAGTGGATAGTCACAAACTTATGCGCAAAATTCTATAAAGGTGGAATCTTGTTAAACAATGATGAAAATTTAGTACTATGCTAAAAACAGGCTATTTAATCCAATAAATTTGTCCATCGTATTTGCTTAGATTGTCTAATAAAATAACAACTTCAGACTGGAAGGTCACTAAAGTCCTACTGTCTACCATAATACTTTCTAATTTATCTCATTTGTATATGTTTCTCTTCGTGAAGATCAACTTTCTAACGGTGCAAATTCAGCCTGAGAAAGTTTCCAACTGTATTCATGTTGAAGAACTCATTACCACTGCAATCTACTATACTAAACACTTTCATAATTTTAAACAGCTTGATCATGTCACCTTTTAGTCTCTATTTGCTTAAAAGTTCAACTCCTTCAAACTCTCCTCATAACTCACACCTTCCTGCTCCAGAATCTTCCTAGTTGTTTTTCTCTGGACTTTCTCTAGTACTGCTAAGTCTATTTTGTAATATGTGGCCCAAAACTGAACACAGAACACTTAAGGTGAGACCTCACTTGTGAACTATAAAGCTTAACATCCTTTGACTTGTACTTCACACATTGTGCTATATATAACCTAACATCCTATTAGCCTTCTGGATTGCTTCTGTAGACTGTCTGGATGTTGGTAGTGATGGCTCCACCATGACTCCTAGGTCTTTCTAATAAGGGTACTTTAACATTTTAAACCTCCTGTTGTGTATTCATCATTATTTATGTCTGTTATAGTATATATGCATATGTTCTGTGTTACATTTTTTCTGTCATTTGTATTTAAGCATATCGTTAACTTGCTTTACGCTCTGTCATTTCACTTAGTTTTTTGTTACATTGGTATATATCCAGATATGTATTATTATCATTATTTTGTTTGAATATGTTTGACCTTCTCCATACTTTTACATCATATACACATTGCTTTTACCTAAGTTTCATTTTCATTTACTGCATGCTTGTGAAAGCATCAGTTCAATATAAAAATCTCTATTTTTCTTTTTAATAAAATCATTGAAGTGACCTTTTCTGTTATTTATTTAGTCTTTAGAACACACAGCACCTATGAAACTCACTGTGTTTTAGCATTAATTTATTTTTTTATAGTATATTTTTACTATATTTTTTATTTTATTTTTTTGACTCCTACCTAGTGGGACAGTGTTATATAAGCCACAGATGTTTTCCTGACTTTTATGTTTCTACTTGATTGCTACTTGTGTCATTACCAAATTATTACTTCTCATGTGTTTTTTTTATGCAATTCTTGTTAATGTCGTTTTTATTTATTTATTAGTACTTATGTATTGTGTATTTAACTTTGAATCTATTGCTTGTGTTTTGTGGATAGAGCCCTCCAAAAGGCAGGACACTATGATGTTGCTACTGTGGGACCACCCCAGCCTATATATTGAGATAGAGGGGGTGGTTCCCAGTAGTGCGAATGAGTAAAAGGGTCAGTGATGGGATATCAGTTTGTGCAGGAGAAATGACTGAATTACTGTTAGCAGTACAATGGATTGAAGAGGTTGGTGTGATAAAATCAATAATTTGTCTCTCCTTAGCCTAAAGTATAGGTGTTCAGACAGTAGGCCAAACATTTTGATTGAAATTCAACAAACATTATACAGAAATCAAATGATAGGTCTCACTGTAACCTTTTTATGGATACTGGCTCATATTGGTATTGAAGGTAATGAAACAGAAAATCAAATTGCAAAAGAATCTAAAAAATATAATCAAATGCAGTTAGTACTTAGTCTGAGTAAATCTGAAGTGTGAAGTATTGTTAAACAAATGTTGAAGAAAAGGTGGCAAAAACAATGGGAGGAAGAAAGGAAGGGATTATGGTATTATAGAGTTCAGAGGAAAGTGGGAGAAATGAGATATACAGGGAGGAATAGAAATAATGAATAATTGATAACAAGACTTAGATGTGGACCCACTGGTCTAAACAGTTCACTTTATAGGGTAGGGAAACATCATATCGAATTATGTGGATATTGTGGAAAGGTAGAAACAATAGAACTTGTGATATTACAGTGTTGGAAGTATGACAAGGATAGCAAAATCTTAGTAGAGAACCTCAGGGAACTGAAAGTGAATATTATTTTAGAAGATACCTTATTTTGCAGAAGAAATCAGGGGATGCTTACCATCGGTCTGTATTACAATTTTTGAAGCACACCAAGTTGAGTGAGAGGAAATAGTAATGAGAACATTCTGATCCACACTCCATACCAGGTGGTGGCAGTAAATGGCCAAACTGTTTGCCAACAGCCAATAAAACAAGAAGAAGGTCCCAGTAACATTAGACTTTGTAGAATAACATCAAGGTGTGGACATTGTATTAATTTATTCTGTGTTTTATTAATTTATTCTTTATGTTCTTGGATTCTGAGTACTGAACAGCGGATTTGGACTTGTTTGCCTTTTTAAGGAAATCTTTGCAGCTTATTTTTATCTTTAATTTTTGGTAATTTTTTAATTTTTTTAAAAAATTCTTCATTACCTTTTTCTTTAAGCCAGGAGTCTTTACAGTTTTCTCTAATGCGAAGAGCATTTTTGGGACCTTTTAAAAGTACTTTTGAACTGTTAAAAGCCTGTGCCCTATTTTTTGGTGTAAGTAGGCCTTGAACCCTTTATGTTGTGTTTGGGGTCAGGCTGTCTGGGATAAGGCCGGTTTCTGATGGTTACCAGAAAAATACTCCTGCTATTTTCGAGGCCTGCATCCTTTACATTTTGTGTTGCTGCTCACAACAGGACAGGAAATCGTAAGCTGCAACATAAATAGTAATAATTTAGTTTGGCCAAATTCAGTGGCCTATAATCAACAAAATGACTTGCTTGAGTTTATAGATAGAAAAGATTAAAAGAAAACACAGTAGTAATGCTTATTTTTAAACAAAGTATTTAAAACTTCTGACACATCTGAAGAGCCTCATCTTACATTTGAAGTAGAGTAGTGGTTTTATATTTTACATTACAGGGTTTTTATTTTTGATTTGCAGGAAATATTCGTGCTATGTGGACTAACTAGATCAATGTAAAGACCTTACTTGAAATTTGTATCAGTAGTGTTTCATTTTTCATAGAACAACAACCAGAGCAATAATAACAGGCATTAACCTCCAAGCAGAATAGCTTAAGAGACACAGATGAAGCAAAATAAAGAATTAACATGACATAATGACTATAACACTATGCTTTGAATGCATTGGAGAGGACTGATTTCATTTAAAATTCAGTGGGGTTAAATGGGGTTACTGTGCATTAAAATTTAACAAACATCACCCTTTTTTTATTTACTAGCATCTATAACTTGATTGATGACACTCTTCACATTCGCTCCTGACTCACTAAAGTTCTTTGTTGTAACAACAAAGACATAAAGAGCATTGAGGTCCCAGAATTTAATGTATTTTTTTTTTGTGAGTAGAGGTGTGAAGACATGGTTGTGCAGAACAGAATTATGTTACTTTGTTGGAGTTTCGTCTTTCATTGCTGTCCTCGGTTGAATAATGGCAATATTTAGATGATGTCTTTCTTTATTGTGGCTAAGATGGTAAGGGCAGAATTAGGCACAAGTGGATGTGATGGCAGGTATCTTCCTGGGAATGGGAACAAAAGGAGTTTTTATATACATTGTAACCCTCTCTCTTCGATCCGCTTGTGCACAATTTAAAGCTGTCCCCATAAGACACTGATACTGTATGTTTGATGCCATGGTTGGCTTACCATTTGAAAAACTTTATACCATCGAGAGTTGGGCAGTTGCTGATATTCAATTCTGTGCAACTGTTGGTAGGAACACAGTAAACAGGAATCAAGGGTCAGTATTCAAAGATGATTAGATTATATTGAATTTAACGATTATATTGAGCTAAGTCATTTTATTTCAGGGGAAGTAAATTAAAGGTATACAGTATGTTGATAGTTTGGCTAATTTGGTAAGATTATAATTTTGCTGTCATGATCCCTACAGGCTACTGTTAGGCTGACAAGTCAAGGACAGCCTTGACTTTATACATAGCCTGAAGCAACAAATTGTCTAAATTACTATTGGCACTGTCTATGGAGGGAGCATTGGGACATTTGCTGTCCAATTCCTGAATGACACAAAAGAAAAGCTGCTCCTGAAGTTGAGTTTGTAAGTGCATACTTGATGTGTTTGAGTCAAATACTCAGATCCATATTCTAGACCTCTCAGTCACAATGAGAAAGCCAAAGGTCAGGAACTACAGATAAAAGGTTAAAGCGCAATACAGTGGCTCATCAAAGGCCATATTAGGGGGTATGACAAGACAGGGGTACACTAGAGTAATCCCCATACTCTAAAAGACACCAAGACAGTCCAAATAAATGATAGAAAGGACAACTTATTGAATTGTGTAAGATGTGTAAGAAAGAATGATGGGAGGGAGAATACAATATAAAATTGAGTGAACAAAAAGAGTAATTACATGCCCATCTGGACCTACAGGTCTGTCTAAAGTATAAAATTATAGCTCTTCTTTCTGACTCTCAGTTGCCTTCTTCCATGATATACTGAAATCTCCTTTTTTTCTTCTTCCTCTTTTTCCTCAGAAAAGAGTCTGCTCTGCTACAAACTCCTGCACTGAGATAGACCAATAAACGTAGTGACAATGGTATGAAGCCTCTAAAACATCCACATTAGGAGGCCAGGATCTTCATTGGCCTGTCCAAAATAGCCACATCCCAAACCAGCTAGCCTCTAATTGCTACCTACAGGCTCCAGCCTAAGCAGGCCTCAGAACTGGCTTGTAAGTTAAAATTAAGAAGCCACTGAGTCCAAGAAGTCTCAAAAATGTCTCACAAAAGAGAGTAACCTAATTTCTGAACAAAAAAGACATTTATTTGAAAAATCACAAAAAGAGGCACACAATGATAAAAAGATCAAATATGGGTGAAAAGGATTTGGCTAAAAAAGCAATCTAAAGCCAATGATTCCAATCTGTAACCTAGTAATCAATAATCTCAAAAACAGAAGCAGGAAATATAGAATCCAGAATAATAAAAGCAATGTAATATGTACAATTCCACCAGCAATCAATAAACTGCTAAGGGACTTGCCTTCCAGGCTGAACGTATAGGTTGAGGGTAGTCCCTTAGCTGTGATGCAAGCATTGTCCTGTCTCCTGAGGTTCCACCGACAAAGCAGAAGGAACATCACAGTGCAGCAGAAGGTATATGGGTACTGAATAAAAAACAATAACATAAAATTACATGAACACATGAAACATGCTTAAAAAACACAGAAAACACACAAAAAAAGAAAATGCATATAAATTACAGAAAACATCCTGCCAAAAAACATAACCCCAAGCTCACTCTGTTCTTGTAAGGCTTGTCCTAACACTACCTCTATTACCTGTTAATAATAATAATAATAATTCATTACATTTATATAGCGCTTTTCTCAGTACTCAAAGCGCTCTCCACACAGGGAGGAACCGGGAAGCGAACCCACAATCTTCCACAGTCTCCTTACTGCAAAGCAGCAGCACTACCACTGCGCCACCTGTATTAAGATTGTCAGGAGGCACCAGTACAATTTCCAAGAACCTCTACAGGAGCATAACTATGGTGTCCTGGATAATGGACTATCCGTACAGCAAATCACAAGTTTGTGAGACTCAAGAACTGTGGCTCTGATGTGTTATCTAAGCAACTTTTGAGACACAGTGACAATGAGGATCAGACATAGGATAGAAGTGAGGTAGAGAACTTTGTTTATTTGTGCAAAGAGAATTGTCTGCATCTTAACATCAGAAAAAAACAAGGACCTGTGATTGACTTTCATGCCCCAAAGTTTTTTTTTTCTTAGGAGATGGCATTCCTTTTAATGTTGGTAATGACACCCTTTGATTTTTTTTTTTATATATAAATGCTGTGCTGGGCAGGCTGGTAACATCACTTCATGAGCAGTCCACTGAATCAACAAGCTGATTAAGAAGACAGGCTTAGTTATGGGATGCACTCTGGACCTGCTGGAATTAGTAGTGGAGGAGGTGCCATTATAAACAATGCTACACATTCTCTCTCTCTCTGACACACTTAGAAAGGTTTCCTTTCTTTTTAGTAATTTTGATGTTTTTTTTTGTTTTTTTTTTATACTTATTTATTGAGCTCCTTTAAAATGTAATATATCCCCTTGGGCGAAATAAAGTACACACGCGTGTCGGAAGAGCACCTTCCAGACTCATCAGAGGTATGTCGTGCCACCCCAGGATAAAAGGGGTTGCTGTCGCTAACAACGATGTCTGTCTTTCTTTTCACAGCCCTGTGATAGCAATTGACTGCAGCCCATCCGGTTAAGAGCCCAAGAAACCCTGGGCTCCCTAGATGAGGGCATCAGTTGTTGGACTGAGTTGCCCACAGGATGGACCTCCATCCTATTTATGATGATATGCCGAAAGACTGGCTCTAGTTTGCCTACCGAAGATATTTTCTTTTGCTTTTGGATCCTAATGTTGAGGTTATGCCATTGAGTGTTGTTTTTGTTTTAAACAAGACCTGTGTATCTCTCTCCTTCAATGTCTAAATCACAGCATCATTATAGTGCTTCTGCCCCATAGCATCCTGGTCATTTACGTCTCTTTTAGAACATGTGTCCATTCACAAATCTCTTGCTTTGCCATCCCACATGTGAAATTATATTCTGTCCGGCATGCGTACCGCCTTTTAGTTTCCACTGACAGCCAGCACTTTTATTTACTGCATCTCCATTTTAATCAGTAACATTTCACCTATTTGTGTGTGTGTGTGTGTGTATGCGTCTGTGTGTGTGTGTATATATTTATATTTTTATTTATTTTTTTAATACCAGCCTTGAGCTTCATCACTCACTGTAATCTTCAATATGTGATACAGGCTTCTGGGTAAAATGTTCCATCCACTTTGTAAATCATATACAAATGGCACTGAAGTTTAGGTGGAACTTGTGGCTTTCTCGAGAAAACTCCCCTGTGGAGTCACTCTCATCTAGCCAGTCTCTCTGGAGGCTATTCCCTTCATTTAGTCGATGCTGGCCTGACAGCTGGCACCACTGGGAGTGCATATCTCTGTAAAAGTGGACTCTGCCAAAGCTTAGACCTCCTGCTTTCACAGCTCCTCCGAGAATCATTGACAGGTTTTTGAAGACTTCTTCCTTTTCACTGTAAAGTATGGGACTGAACTCTGTCTTTCAGAAAGTTTTGCTCTGTTGTAGTCTGCCCTGAGGCAGAGCCATCGATGGTGCACTCAGAATTTCACTTTGCTTAGCTTGAAAATGTTCATCACTTAATGTTGCATCTATTTGTGTGGCATGTTCTTCACTCAAGCATGAACTCTGAAATCACAAGAGGTGGTTGTGCTGTGCAGTGGCCCATTTGGCAATGGATGCTTGGCGAATCTGTTTCAAACTGGTCATGTGGAACAAGATGCTGCAAAGGATGCCATACTCCTTAGGGATGTACTTCTGAATCAGCACTAATGGCACATATACAAAAAAATGCTTCCCAGTGCTGTGGTCTGTGGCCAGGATTTAGCTTTATTGTTAAAGGCCTTTGTAGGAGTATGCTTCACAACATTATTTTACACTTAACCTAAACTTGGAAAATTGACTCAATCCATCCATTTCCAAATATCCATGATTCAATTCAGAGTCCCAAGGAGCAAAAGCAATCATGACAGTAGCAGGCAAAGAACCTGTCATGGATGTGGTGCCAAGCTATGTACTTGTAAACAGGTGAACAGTGATATCCTTCATACAACTGGCCATCTTGTCTTATGCCTGTAACTACAACTAAATTGAATAATACCAGTGAAAGGAAAATATTAAAATCATAAGGACATCCCAAACATGTGAGAGATGCATACTTAACACTAAAGAGAAATAAATATAAAACCTATAATCAAGTCTGCCCAAAGTCTGGACAAAGATTTCATCACCCTCCTTAAATTATGACTGTAGCCTAAATTTTTACCAGTGACCTTTATAAAGCACAAACTTTCTGTAGATTTTTTTTGTTTTAGAATTTTTTTTATCAGTTTATGAGACTCCGATATTTTTAAAACTGAATTTTCTATTCATCTTTTCATGAGTGAGTTTATTTCCTTACCTGTTCAAATTCTAATTGCATTACACAGCCATTAAAGAATCTCTGTTAAAAGATAAAGGGCTGCTAAGAGAGCTTGTCTAGTTGCTACAGATCTCCTCCCAAGAGTCGCCACAACTCATGTCACACAGAACTGCGCATGAATTCCAGTGCAGTGCCAGGAGTCCTTTGTCCGAGATTATGGATTTGACCCGTGAATAAATGTAGTTAAGTGATTCTGGCATTGTTCTTTGATTCACAGCTTTCTTGCCTTGACTCATTTCTCTGTTTCAGCACTTTTTTTCACCAGTTGAATAATAGTACTCTAGTAAATGACACCTTGCAATCCATGCCCAAATGCAATAACAATTTGGCCCCTAGGGTTTTTATAGTCTCTTAAAAATGCCTGTTTGTTTTTAGTTATTTAGTCAAAAGATATGGGCATCTCTTGGCTCACTGATAATTACATCTTAGCAGTTTTTCTATTTCTCTTTATGTCAGCAGGCTATTCAACGGTGCTTTGGGTTTTCTTGACTGGCATTACCAATTCCAATTACATGTACAGAATGACCTGTACATATTTATTATTATTACCACCTGCAGTGTGTCCTATTGGACACATTGTATTTTGTGAATCCAAGTTGATCTTTTAGTAGTCGGAGCTGGTCTACCTTAAAGAGAGAGCAAGCATTGAATAAACAAAGTGTAAATTATTTTCATGATAGTTGGTTGTTTGATGACAGCCAGATCTCCCAAGATTTCCTCTCCCACCTGAGACATCTGAATGATGTCATGCGGAGAACCTTTCCAGTTGCAGGGTACTTTGCCATGGATTTCCTTTTTTATAAAGGTTTGACAACTACTACTGCTGGTGGCTTCCCAAAGGCCTGCTGTCAGACTTTCTGCGGTAGTTGGACTGACCAGGCAAAAAACAGTTATGTTGTGTTCCTCCTTGACTGAGCTGAACCTTCAGGCGGAAACTATAGCTTATTATTGGAAAACTCCTCACCGAAGTACAAATACGGCTCAGGAATATTGAACAGCCTGCTTAAGTGTGCCATTTTGCTCATCGTGGATGTGCGTTTAGAAATGCTATCACATTGAATGTGCCCAGTGTAAATTGTTTTCATGATAGTCGATCGCATGATGACAGTCTGATGTGATATCAGAGTTGACTACAGCTGGCATTACTTTCTTGAACCTGGAACATCGATATTCACAGATCAAGCTGGACTAGGAAAAATAAGTACCCAGAATAACAAGATTGGTGCAAAAGTGCGCAGTGCTTTTATTTTCCAAACAAATCCAAACTGTGTACAAAAACAAAGTGTAGTGCAGATCTTCAAATAAATTAATATTTTTTAAAGAACCGTCTTTTGTGGATGTTAAAATCAGTACTAAATAGATGAAAAAATTGAATTCCACACAGGTTAAAATCAGGAAGCTAAAATTGGGTGTTCACCTCTGTTCCTCACTTGATCTTCACTAAGCCCTAGCTCACTTATGGGTATGCTCAGCTAGGAGCTGAGACATCAGCATGTGCAGTCAACGCATAAAAATAGTGTGGAGGGCAACCATGCCTCTTCAGTCTGATTCCACTGCCCACAACCTCTCTTGGGCATATGAAGTATAATCTCCAAATCCCTTTGGTTGCTTCTGCTCCTTGGATGGTCAGAAGAAGCGACTCTACACCATGAATGCCATCAACTCACTCCACTTGGGGCCAAATCCCAACTTCCATACCTCTTGTCCTACTCACCAGCGAATGCCCTCGATCTCTACAGCTGTACAGTAATCCCTCCTCCATCGCGGGGGTTGCGTTCCAGAGCCACCCGCGAAATAAGAAAATCCGCGAAGTAGAAACCATATGTTTATATGGTTATTTTTATATTGTCATGCTTGGGTCACAGATTTGCGCAGAAACACAGGAGGTTGTAGAGAGACAGGAACTTTATTCAAACACTGCAAACAAACATTTGTCTCTTTTTCAAAAGTTTAAACTGTGCTCCATGACAAGACAGAGATGGCAGTTCTGTCTCACAATTAAAAGAACATAACGCCCACTTCAAAACTATGAGGTACAGATGGAATTTTAAGGAGAGAATATTATATTTATTAGAAATAATACAGTAATCCCATGCAGTTCATGGGGGTCAGGGATGCAGGTCCCCAACGAATGCAAAAGTCCACAAATATGTTTTGGACCTATGATTAATGTATATTCTAAGTTTATTGCACTAATTAAAATGCATATAGTTGAGAGATAAATTGATCACTGCGCAAGCAAATCACGTGTGTGAGATATGGTGTCCTCCAGACAAAGTGTGTAGTTCAACAGTGCTTAGTGAGCTGTAACTTTTTTTTAAAAAACTTTTTATAAAATTTCAATTATACTAAATTTGTGTGTATATTTAATGGAATTAAACAAGAAAAATGATTAATATTACAAAAAATAAAATAGATCCAACAAAACACAAAGCACAAAACAAACTGTAGTTTCACAGATGCAAATATGGTTGTAACTGAGTTTGTCCAAAATTAGCAAATTTCTGCTGGTTTTAGCTTATTTCATAGACCTATTTCTGCAATAGGTCACAAAAATTGCAAATTAATTTTCATTTAAATATTTATGTCAAACCTGTGAATAGGTGGATTCATGAATTATAAACCCATGAATTGTAAGGGTTGACATGTATTTAGAATGATAATAATAATAATATGTGCAGCTTGGAGTGTGTGGTAACCCTATACTAGCTCCACATGAGTGCGAGTGTGGGTGAATGATTGAGTAGATCCTGAGATGAATGGGTGACCTGTTCAGAGTTGAGTCCTACCTTCTAGATGATTCTGCTGGCATTATCTCTGGTTATATAGGACCCTTAACTGAATAATGCGGGCTTAAGAATTTTACTTATACCATGGCTTGTTAAAGCCTGATAACGTAATGTAAACAGAACATTTAAAAATGTTCATACAGGAAATGATTAAACAAATATTACAGTAAATAAGAATGTTTCATGTGTGCTTTTAAAAAAGGCCATGATCCTGTGCTAGATCCAGATCTCATACATTGCCTTGAGCCAAAGCTTTAGCCAAATTATATAATAACCAGTAATGGTACACTGCACAATAATGTGCAGTGAATACACTTGACTTGAGCATTCATAGTATTTCTCTGTACGTTTAGCATTCGTTTGCTCAGAGGTTGATGTGCTTGCTGCTTCTTGAGCAGCGCTTGTTTACTCCACCCTAGCGGAGCTTTCGTCGGCATCTTTTTGCGTTAAAACTGATTAAGTTAGTTTTTGTGTTGCAATTACTTAGTATGTTTTCTTTAACCTTTCACTTAATCTGGCACTTAAGTCTTCAATCTGCCTCAAGAATGATTAGCGAAGGTTGTAGGGAGTGAGAACGGCACCCGTACGCATGCGCCGCACAGCCGCCCTGCTGCATGCTGCCAAGAGTTGATTCTACAATAAAATAAAGTAAAAATAAAAAGAGTAATAAAATCACCACCCCAAAAGCGGATAGTAGACGTCACGTAGTATATGTGTACCAAATTTCAAGTCAATAGGTGAAACAGTTTGCGATCTACAGGTGATTTAAAATCCTGGACAGACAAACGAACAGCCATGGTAGTATATTATAGAAGAAGATAATAATAATCCAGTCAATAATCCAGTTTGGGCTCAGTCTAAGCGATTGCCGCTTCAAACATGTCTGCCTTTATATTATGTTTGTATCACAAAATGCAGCCGTCGCTTAGTGGCCAGTTGGCTGTCTCAATCAGGGCCTGACACCCAGTCTGAAATGTAGCATGTAGCTGATGTGATGTTCTTCAGCCCCAGTGTTATCATCAAGTTTGGACAAATGGTCTAGAATGGACTCTGTTGGACAACCTATTGGACACACCTATTCAGCCTTCTTTATGCCAGCCTAATCAACCAAATGTCAAACTTTGGCATATCATAAAGTTGCAGGCTTCCCATAAAAGACTCCAGGGTGCCTGGATATTAGGATTATTTTAAAATTGGCAACCTCAGACCTAACGACAACTTTTAGGCTTAACTATGTAAGTTTTTGCTGCAGGCTTTTGGTATTAATTGCCAGGTTCCGGCACATACTTTCCCTTAAATTCAAGTTTTAATTCTTCACTAAGGGCCCTAAGCATGAATATGCAACAATTGAACTACTTGCCTTGCTGTTACAATTCATTATTAAGGTTTTACTTGTTTTTATTTAATACACCTCCATGCTGAAGTTACTTGAAATTCTCAGTGGCAGCAGGAGCTGCCAAAGTACAATTACTATAAAATGCACCCCCTGAGGTCTGAGAGATCGGTCGGCACGCTGGGTAAGATAGGAATTAAGGTGGGGAACAGAGCTGTTAATGTTCCTGTTAGAACATTAAGGTATCTGATTAGCACTTACTTCTGCTTTAACATTGAGGCCTGTTGCATCTGAGATTAAACCATCTTTACCAATGGTTTGGCCTTTCACTGATGTCAGCTCATTTGTGCACAGTTAAAATTTGCTTTCAACACTATAAAATGCTTTCAGGCTGACTTTTTAAACATATAAAAGACTTTGGGAAAAACGAAGGTGTAAACTCATTTTTCACTAACATTAAGCATCTTAAGACAGACAATTAGAAACTGTTGGCACAGAATAAACCTTCACTGCAGCATTTCAGTTCCATGTCTCTTTCTGATATCTTGGCACAGAGAGCAATGACTTACCTAATTTTAAGAAAGACTGCACTGGGTCACAGAAAGGTACAAGTACCTGTTAGAAATGAGTCCCATTTCTGTTTGGGACAGAGTGATGGATCTTCAGGAAGAGGAAGAGCTCTTACAGGGACCACTGTCAAAAGCCATAGATCACTAAAGCCCGATGTCTTGTTTGGAGAGCTATAACATATGGCAACAGATCTTCATTTGTTATCATGTTAAACATCACCAGGCAGAGGTGTGACCAGAACATCATGTGTGGGTGGGCATTTGGCTTGTCTGGGGGGGCAAAAAATATCCATCCATCCATCCCCATTTTTGTAGGGGGGTCAAATAATAATAACAACATAGTTTTATATAACATATAAAAGCAAAAATGATGGCATAAATCATACCCTATTGTTCAATAAAATTAACAGAGGCAATGGAACTTGTATTATTATTTCTTGTGAACAAATATAAAACTACATCTACAAGGTAAATATCAATAAAGTCAAATGTATACAACATATGAGAGCAAGAACAGAAACGTGGCTTATTGTAGTCATGGGAGGCTATAGGACATCAGTTTCCAGTGTTTAACCTGGATATTATCTACAGGACCAGTCTGCGGTTACTCTTGGCAAATTCTGAAGTAAATTCATTCATGTCTAGATTTTCTGTGATGTTTTTCTCATGTGCCAGAATGACTAAATTTCTCTTCCTTGAATGCAGCATTGTTTGGCGGAGTGGAGTGAGAATGTGGTTCAAAGTAGAGAAAGAGCTTTCGTTTGCAGCTGAAGACACACCAATGATGAGTGCTGTGATGCAGACATGGCTCTGACATGCGGGATACTAGACACGTGTTTGTGGAAGCCGCCACCATCTTTTTCTAGAGCTTTTTTCCAATTAGTGTAGCCGTGTTTGGTGAATATGTCCCAGCGGTCCGAATTGGAAACACTAAATTTGCGGCAGGCAAAGCAAAAGCTGCCATCACGGACAAAAGAATATTCAAGCCATGGTCAAGTCTGATACCAGCTTACACTAAAACATCTGAGTGTCTTTCCGAATGCGCGCTTGGGGTAATTAATTAAAATGGGCTGGGATGGGCTATCCATATTTAAATCAGGCAGACCGGACTGTATATTTTGTTGAAGGCAGAGGTTTGGAGTACCCGACACGGGCGCAGAGCTGGAGGATTGTGTAGGCTTATCTACATCTTTCGGAGTTTCAGTTCCCGACATGGGTGTACTGTGGTCTGTGTTGGTAGCAGCGGTGCTGGGCTCAACCGTGGAGCCAGCAGCTTGCGGAGGGACAGAGGCTGAAGATGTCTGCTTTTTAATAAGCCACCTATGCATAGCCTTTGGTGTTACTAACCAGAAAATAAAAGAAGAATGGAACGTATACGCAGTTTTAATTAAAGAATGCGGTCAACAGGTTCAAAACGTGCTGCAAAATGTGCGGCGAAGTGAACTGTAAGCAGCACGGTGCTTGTCTAGTGGAGGAGACACTGACGGATACGCCCCAAATTCAAACGGACCGATTGGAAAGCAACTGTTTTGAAAATCAAATGTTATTCTTCTCCAGAGTTTTCATTGGACAGACAGAGCATTTCGCAGGGTGGGCACGGCTTGTCTCTGGGGGGGCAGTGCCCACCCCAGCCTCCCCGTGGTCACACCTCTGTCAGGGTCGATCAACTACTCTGTTTTACCTGTCATAGAAACAATTAAAAGCAAAGCTTACCAGCATTATAAGGGATGGCCACACTATCGCTATCACTATGGAACCTCTTTGGAACATCATAACTACTGAGAATCCTGCCAGGTCCTCAGTTCTGAATCTAATTTAACAACATCTGGTTATTGTTGGAAAATTTTTCACCCCAGCTACAAATATGGTTCACAAATATTGAACAGCATGCAATTATTACATCCCATAAGAAACTAGGCAGACCTTTAGTCTCTCTCTAATGTTCTTTTTGGACAGCAAAGTCTTTTTACTGGCACAGCTCACATGCTAATCAAATTTGTGCAATCTGTTTCTGATTGTAAGTGCATGCGCTTTGACACAATGCTGAGAGTTACCTGCATATCAGACAGTGAAATTCTGGGGGTTTTGGAGACTTCTTTTAATATCAAAAGGTCAACTCTTGCCTTGAATTTTCTGGACTGACAAGCCCCCGACAAATTAACAGTCATTTTAGATATGACATTTGTAAATGATTTTCCTTGCAATGGAATGATTGATTTAAAATAATAACGTTGCTTCATTGTAACTTTGGCAGTTTGAATTTAACCCTGGAAATATTTTGGACAATTATAAATGAGATAGATGTGCCCAATAAAAGATTTTAAGTTGAATAAATGTGTGCTTTGCGTATATTGAGATAGAGTTAATTCTGTGCATGGTTGCTTTCCACTCCTTTTCTGAAATGTTGAGTAAGATATCCTTTTCCCACTGTACTCTTGGATCTTTGAAAAGAAAGGGACTTTGAAATGTTTTTATATACTATAGAAATGCTGTCTGAGTTTTTAAGACTGATCAATATTACTTCTTAGGTGGGAGGTGAGGAAAATTGGGCAGATTTTGTTCAACAAAGTTTCTAATCTGGAGAAAGTGGAAAAATTGTATTGATGGGAAGCTAAATTTAGAGTGTAATTGTTGCAGGATGCAAAGACATGATCTATATACAAGTCACTAAATGATTTAATCCCGTACATTTTATAAACATTAAAAACTGTGTAAGCTTGAGAGGGTGGAAAAAGGTGGTTATTGTGTAGAGGTGCCACAGATAAAAGCTTCTCTATACTGAAATGCTTCCTACATTGGTTCTATATTCTGAGTGAATGAAGGACAATTGGGTCGTTAGTATATTGACGATAACTTATATTTACTGGGGTACATAGCAAGGATAAAAAGTACTACTGCAGGATTTCATTTCTATTGCAGAGCAAACTTTGTGCGTTCATCTATTTGTGTCAATGTCCAGGTTTTTATAGCTTGCATATTTGCCGCCCAGTAATAAAACTGAAAGTTGAATAGAGCCATGCCACCTTCTGCTTTAAGTGGTTGTAGGGTTGCCCTTTGGATGCATGAATGTTTTGAATTCCAAATAAATGAGGTTATAATTGAATCCAATTTCTTAGAAAATGATTTGATAATGTATATGGGGATGCTTTGAAATAAAAAAGGAGCTTAGGAAGAATATTCATCTTGACAGTGTTAATTCTTCATGCTTAAGTGAGATGGAGAGTAGACCATCAATGCACGTCTTGTTTAGGTTTTTCCATGAAGGCAGCAAAATTTTGTTGAAAAAGAACTTTATATATATTCTTGTGCTGTCTACCCCTAGGTATTTAAAATGATGTGCAATGATAAAATGGAAGGTGTCATGTGTGCTAGAAAGTTCACTGGAAAAAGCACACTTTTATTTAAGTTAATTTTGAGTCCAAATATCTTTTGAAATGCTTGCACTGCTAACAGCACTAGTAGGATATCATCTGCATATAGTGATATTTTCTGTTCAAGTCCATCCATCCATCCATTTTCCAACCCGCTGAATCCGAACACAGGGTCACGGGGGTCTGCTGGAGCCAATCCCAGCCAACACAGGGCACAAGGCAGGAACCAATCCCGGGCAGGGTGCCAACCCACCGCAGGACACACACAAACACACCCACACACCAAGCACACACTAGGGCCAATTTAGAATCGCCAATCCACCCAACCTGCATGTCTTTGGACTGTGGGAGGAAACCCACGCAGACACGGGGAGAACATGCAAACTCCATGCAGGGAGGACCCGGGAAGCGAACCCAGGTCCCCAGGTCTCCTAACCGCGAGGCAGCAGCGCTACCCACTGCGCCACCGTGCCGCCCCTCTGTTCAAGTCCTTCACTGATAATTTCCTTATCTAGATGCATTTTGAAAGTGAACAGCCAATGGTTCAATGGCGATTGCAAATAGCAATGGTGACAGAGGGCATCCTTACCTAGTACCACGTTCTTGTTTGAAGTAGCCTGAAGTAATGTTGTTAATACAAACTGAATCTTCTGGACTGATATATACTAGTTTAATCCATGCACATATGTTTGGGCCAAACCCAAATTTTTTGCAATGTAGTGAATAGGTTGTCCCATTCAACCATATTAAATTCTTTTTCTGCATCCAAAGATAATACATTCTCATGGGTGTTAGAATTTACATGTGAATATATTACATTAAACAGGCATTTAAGATAGGACGTTAAGTTTGTGCCTTTCATAAATCTGGTTTGGTCTTTTGATATTACCAAAGGAAGAACTTTCTCAATCCTTCTAGCTATAACTTTAGAGAGTATCTTAACATTGTTATTCAGAAGTGAGATTGGTCTACATGATGCACATTGTAATAAGTCCTAATTTTTCTTAGTAAAGACAGTAATTAATGCTTGGCAAAAAGTTTGAGGTAGAATTTCATTGTCTCTGGGTTTTACAAATGTTGCTAATAAAAGGGGCGCTAACTTAACTGAATTTTTTTTATAAAATTCAGCAGGGTAGCGATCAGGTTCTGCAGCTGTCCCACTCTGAAATGAGTTTATAGTGTCTAGCAATTCTAAGAGTGACAGAGGTTAATTGAATTCCTCTGCACTGAGAGTATCAGCTGCGGTATCTGTAATGCATCATATTTAACCTGAGTAGAATATAAAGACTTATAGTAGTCTCTAAATGTGTGCATTATATTTTTATGGTTGATGATTTAATCTCTCTGATTTTATGTCTCTGTTGGTAATTGCTGAAATTGCATTGTGAATTTCCTGCTTGTGGATTTGTTGAGCTGAGATCTTATTAGCCTTCTCTCTGTGTTCATAGTAATGATGTTGGGATTTAGAAATTAGTTGTTCAGTTTTCTTTTGGTGTCAAGGGGTTGAATTCTGATTGCAAAGCTGGTCTTTTCCTATAAAATTACTTATTTGGAGATCTAGCATGTTCTTTATTTATTCTGGTAATTTCATTGATTAACTCTGATGGCTTCTTGGTTTCCGATTTATTTTTGTGGGAGAGATATGAAATAATCTTAAAAATGCCTAAAAAGTTTCCGAGATTATTCCTGAAGAGATATCTGTGGATGCATGTGTCTCTAAAAAAATCAATTTACTTGGGTATAAATTCTGTACAGTTCTCATCAGCTAATAACAGGGGTTTGAGACGCTAGCTATGAGATTTGAGTACTGAGAAAAGCGCTATATAAATGTAATGAATTATTATTATTATTATGAGTATGTGGGACATAGTGATTTGAACTTAATAATCGGGAAGCACAGTTGGAGATAACAATAGTGTAGTACATGCAAGATTTGATCGTGGGCAAAAAAATATCTATAAAGAAATAATCAATTCTTGAGTAACAGTGATGTACTGATGAGAAGAAGGAATATCTTTGGATTTAGAAATCTCCATGAGTCTAATAAGTTATGATCACTTATAAATTGTGTAATTGTTTTTGCAGTGTTAGATGTTATCGCCCCTGTAGCTGAAGAACTATCCAGGTCAGGATTTAAAACACAATGTCTCTGGCCATTATAATGTTATGAATGTTCATATTAGGAATGGATACAAATACGTTTTGGATGAAGTCTCTTATCATCCACATTGGGTGCATAGATATTTATCAAAATCACTTTACAATTAAATTACCTATCACAATCATATATCACTCTTCAGGGTCAGATAGTACAAATGAAATTGTTCTATATATTAAGATTCCTACACCTCTAGTTTTCTTTGTAAAGCTGGAGTGGAATATTTGGCCAGTCCAGTCTCTTTAGACTTGCTTTATAAGTGAATCTCCTGTAAAAATACCATCTTGGCATTTAGACCTGTTAGGTGAAAGAATACTTTCTTCCTCTTTAATTCATGATTGAAACTTTTGACATTCCAGCTCACAAAGTTCACTGTTTGGTCATAGAGACATTGCTTCTGAACTTTTGTTTACATTTTATAGTCTTAAATTAAGGTAGTACATTATTATATAAGATAACTTTAACCTTAATTTCCAATTTTGCCAGGAGGTATGGCTATGAAGTCTATTGTTGTTTTAGCACTTACAATTGTGGGAGTAAAAAGGATAGATTAGAAATAGCTTGCTCTCATCCCACCACCTCATTTTGCCTCCCCAAGTGAGGTAAGAGCACACTTAACTAAGTCCAAACCCTCTGACGTGTCGACAGATAGAGCACGTCCAAAATAAAATAAGCTCACCAGGAGCAGTGTACAAAGATTAAAGCAGAGATATCTATTGGCAATACAGTCCAAATACTGTAAACCTAGAAAATAATCTTAAACAGTCCTGAAGGAATAAACTCAGGGAATGATGTTAAAGAGTACTCATGGAGAAGCAGATAAAGAATGATAGTACAATACTAATACAATAAGCCAAGAGTATGATGTTAAAAATCCCCTTTGGGGAAAAACGGGTGATATAATTATAATTGTAATTAAAACATAAAAGTAGCTGGGAAAAGAATAGAATGTATAATTACAGCAAAAGTCTTATTTGCCTTGCCAGGACACAATGTGTCTCACAATCATATTTCATAGTGTCAGGGTCAGTTGTCTTAGCTCTTTTTCTGTTTCATCCGGAGAACTAAAAAAGTAGAACTTGCCTTGAATATTCAGTCTCAATTTAGCATGATACAAGAGGCTGTATTTGATTTTGGCTTTGCCCAAGAGTTGTCTAATGCTGTAAAATGCGACACATTTAGCCACTGTTGAAGGTGAGAAATCAGGGAAAATATGAATGTGTTTATTTTCAAATATAATCTCTGAGAAGTGACATTAAATTTACTTTAGATTATTTGTCGAAACCAACATTAAGTCTTCTAGTTTTTGATCCATTCAATCTATATATGCGGTAAGCTGCTGATATTTTGGTGTCTGATTAAAGTCCTCTTTAATTATTTTAGAAAATAGTTCAAATATGAATTTCACTGGGTTTAGACGTTCAATATTTAAGGGAGACCTTCAATTCTGATATTTCTTCTGTATCCATCTTCCAGTGTAGCTAGTGGATGCCAATTGTTCAACTACTTCAATATGAGTCCTGAACTTTTGCTTAGCGTCTTTAAACTGAGCAGCAAGTGCTTTAAATTTATTCTTGCATTTTCCTATACTTTTTTTCCATTTTTTTTCTAGCATACCTTAAAAGTTGCATCAAATGATTACTTAACCATTTCTCCTGGTCTTTAACATCCTGAAGCAGCTTCTTGTTTGTAATGTTTATGCACTTTATATTTTGTATCATTTGTAACCTCCTTTATATTACTCCAGCTCCTTTATTTTACTCTTTAGCTCCTTTATGGCTCCTCTGAGAGTGGTACTTATTGCAGTAATCATTATGGTGATTGTTACCTTCAGCTCGGACTGTTCGTTTCGATCTCTGTGATCAGTGGGTCGAGTAGAAAGCCTGGTTGGAGTCAGTGCCACTGATTCGCAGGGGGTAGTTGACAGCATGGATAGTAAGGCCATGTTTAGTTCCAATGAACCTTCCGGAATTGATGAGTTCTCCAGGCCTGACTTGCTTGCAGTTTTGCTCCCACTTTCGCTCTCTGCTTGAGCCGATGCTGCAGTGTCAGGTCCCTGGAGTTCTGTTCTTTCATCTCTCTGTTCCTGGTCAGTCTCTGGCAGGCCGTTCTTTGAACTTGAACTTGAGGCCTGTTTAGGCTTTGAAGTTTTAGTTGTCTTTTCCATATTCTGGGTCTTCATTTTGCTGTTCATGCATGTGTATACTTGCATATACTGTAATTAAAGCCCATCTGGTTGAGTAAATACAGGATACCTCTGGGTGATACTAAAAAAAAAAGATAAAATAACACCAGTGCTAATGGAGTTCCGTCTCAGACGTCCATCTCATGAAATGGACGAGACTAATCCAGGAGGTTCTAATCATTGGCACGTAATCTGGAACACCTGACACCAATTTTATGAATTTAAAATGGTGATAAATATAGAGGTGTACTTACATTTTTCACAAATCTGCATTTATGTTCATTTATGGAAGTGAATTCACTCTTTGAGTTTTGTGTGTCATTTGCCCAAGTGTATTACCTTCTTCTGCAAGCACTGTTTGCATGAAGATCTCATGTTTGCCTTTTTAAATATGCTAAAGTCAACAATTTCCATAAGGTGTACTTACTTTTTCACATGACATCCATGTTAGTTTGGCTGACATCTCTGATATTGCTAAATGAGAGTGAGTGAACCCTGTGCCAAACTGGCACACCATCCACTGTTAGTTTTGTTTTACACCTGTCATTCAGTGACTGCATTGCAATTAAATGGCCCTTAAAATGAGTTACTGAACAAATTATCATAAAGCCGCACTGCCCCTACCCATTGTGACCAAGTTACACAGAGTTACTGTATTTAGCCGTAAAAGAATGAAAGTGGGACAAGCACCTGAAGAAGACATTTGCAGGATCTAATAGGCTCATCCCCTGAAGAGAAGCCATTCCTGCCCTAAAGCTGAGTGTGTGGCAGTTCCAGGACCACAAACCTATTTATCTTAGTACTACACGGAGGTAGAATTGACATGCCAGTATTAAACAAAATTGCTCTTTTTCTGAGTTTAATTTGAAACGGAATAAGAACATTTGATTTATGAATGAAAATGGACTGTTAAAATAAAATATTTACAGTTTACATGCATCTGTTGTAACAGGGACTGTGAAATACACGCCATTTGTAATGCCTGCATGTTTACTGTTTGCCGATTTATTATTCCCTGCAGTGAGAAGTCTGAAAAATGAGCACATCTGTCAGGCTGCAAGACATTTGCAAACTCGGTCTTTCTGGGAAGACTTTAGATGTAATTCTTGGCCTGCTTTTCTGTTGCTGTGGGCTGCATGTCTCTCTCTAAGCCTGGCAGGTGGCTTTCTGCTGCTTGGCCACAGAAATGCACACTCCTAAAAGGGTTCATGAGCCTCAATATGGGACACTAGCTGGTGTGCTGCTTGACGCAGATAGGAGAAGCTGATATTTGAACCCCTGTCTCTTTTTTTTTTTTAATATTAGTGTGTGATTCTGCAAATTTCTGCGATGAAAAAGTAGAAAGGTGTGCTGATTAGTCAGAGGTGCTTCAAGCTTCCAACACATTGAAGACTAATAAAACCCCCAGGAAGAATGGGATTTTAACAATAGTGTTGAAAGAAATGTTGAAGATATGTTTTAACCTTTATTTAGTATAATTCAACAGCTACTTCAGATGGGAGAACTACCTGATGACTGGAAAGTTGCAAACTGTTCTGCCCAATGATGGAAGTGTAGCTGGTCACTAGGACAAATTTAACAAAAATAAAAATGGGGGGGGGTAAATATTTCTCAAAGTTCCAAGACAAAGTCAGAATCAGAGAATCAATAATACTTGGTGCCAAACTACAAAACATAAACTGAAACTAGTCAATAAAGTTGATGTCTCACACCATGCACTTCTGGTCATCCTGTCCTGGCAATTTGGTAACAACCACAAGCAAAACCTCACAAAATCTCAAGACCCACTAAACACTGTTTGCATTTTTGGGGAAAATGCAAACATATTTTCCAACAAAATCAAAAAACAGATAGAAAAGTCAAAGTCCATCCAAAACCTTAAAATGAACCTAAAATAACAACGAAGAATGGGACAAAAAATTCAAAATGAAATTAAATTATAACACAAATGTGACTCCATTCTGTTAAGAAGGGAGGCAAAATGCATACTAATAACTCCAGAGCAGTATCCCTTACGTCTACATGATGGAAGCTATAACCAGACATACTGTAAATCAGAAGACTACTTTAATGAAAGTAATATAATAATTACAGCCAGGATGCGTCCATGACAATAAAGATCTATCTATCTATTAGCAGATAATCTGGTGAGACCAAAGTGTTGGAGTTTTTTGAATGGCCAACTGAAGCAGTAGACAAAAACAAAGAGTTTCATGGTCTTTACTAAAATGTTCAAAAATATAAACTTGCAGTTACTCTCTGAACATTAATATTGAAGCAATAACCTGTAAAACACTGGATTTCAATTTGGTTGAATGATGAGAATGATGAGAATGGTGCACATTGGGGTGTGTTCATCAGTTTAGTCCTTCAGTGGGGGGTGTCCTTGGACCATTCCTTTTGAAATGAATATTAACGACATCATTCTGGTAGAGTTAGTAAAACTGTGAAATATGCATTAAGAATAACTGATATGGAGGAAGCAGGAAAAGGAATTCACAACTGGATAAACTATTGGAAAATGAAGTTTTTATGGGCAGAAAAGTGCAACGTGCGACAAATCAACAAATGCTTTATCAATTATGAATGAAAGATGAGTGAGGCTGTCATAGAGGAAGCAACTTCTGAAAAGGATTGTCAGGTTTACAATTATTATTAATGGTTACTTTAAAACAAAATGTTCCTTTCCTGTTGACTTTAACATTTTTTTTGTAATGGTTTTTGAGGGTGCTGAATCTAAATTTTGCATTTGTTGGTTAAGTAGACCTTAAAGTACTTTTGCTGTTCTCCACTATGCCATCTTGGATTTAGATGAGCATCTCAAGTTTGTAGATATTTTTGTTCGTGTTTGCTTCCGCTTTGCTAAGGTATGACAGCAGGAAGTGCTCGACATGTGACATCACATAGAGGACACGATAATTGTCAGTGTTGGGCACTTTTGGTCGCCCGAGTCTGTGGATACGATCTTAAAGAAAAAAAGATTTTTGTTTCTCCAGTTTTTCTGGTTCCTGACGTCTTGCATGACTTTAGTGTTTGGTGCTTTGGTACTCTGGTTGTACAGTCTTTTAGTAACGATCCTGGCCTCTTCTTTAACAACATTTTAATCTATTTGTTAGTTTCATTTAAACGTTACCTGCTTTTCCTTGGAATAAATAATTCAATGATAACAAAGCATTTTCATCATGTTGGCTATGTGCAGAAAGTAGAAAAAAGGCAAAGAAAATGTGAAGTTATGTTTTAAAAATTGTTCAATATAAATTAAGGAATGCTATGGTCAAGCTATATAATGTACTGGTTGTTTTACACTCATTTTTGATTATTTTCTTTCATTTGTCATCATTTTTTTTTCTAATTTACAATATTTCATGTCATAGTTTAATTTTAACATGATATTAATGAAGTCGCACCACCACCATTTTGAACTCTTTTTACCACATTTGACGTAATTTTATGATTTTTATTTTTTTTAATGGTCACATCCACACTGTTTATGATGACAACACTCCTTACTGCCACGTGATCTATGGTATCATATTGTGTGATGTCTTCAGCATAAAAGATTTGATATAGTCATCAAAATCCTTAAACCGCTGCCAGTGTGCTAGTTAGACTTTGACTCTTCGATAATTACAATTACACTATTGACCTCCAGCTCCACTGCAACCCTGCTCAGGGAGTAGAAAATGGTATGGTATGGGGTTTTTTTGTTTTTTGTTTTTGCTTTTATTGCTGGATTTCTTTTAAACTTTTTGGCTTCTTACCTTTGCCTGATTTCTTGAAGATTATTTTTTTTCCCCCTTGAAAAATAGATTTATTTCTTATTATCTCCATTTTGTAGAAGAGAATGGCCAAATCTTGTTTCTCCCTTCAAAGTCCTGCCTAACCTTACTCTTCTTTGCCTTAGTGAACTCTTCATCTCTTACTCGCCTTCTCACTCTCTCGGGTCTTCTGGTCGTATTCTACTTGCTGTCTCATGCACCAGACTGTGCACCTTGGGAGGCAGGTCCTTCAGTGCCATGGTCCGTAAACTCTGGAATTCTGTTCCCCAATCTCTCTGTGACTGCTCTTTCCTTTCTACTTTCAAATCTGATTTAAAGACTTTTCTCTTTAAAGAGCATTTCCCTTGTTCTTCCACTGCTTAGTCAGTTATGTTTTTTTTTTTTTTGTAAGGCATCCTTGGGATTATTGAAGGCACAAAAAATGAAACTTATTATTATTATAGCCAAGTACACCATGAGACCAACATTCATGACCTTCTATGACAGGCTAAAGGAATTAAAGTCTTTATAGACCTCAACAAAAATGGGTATGTGAAGGTCTAATCCAGGTCTTCAAATTTCTGAAAGGCATAACTAAAGTAGATCCATAAAAATTATTTAGATTAAATAAAATATCATATACTCAAAACTGCCAAGAAGCACTTCTTCACATAGAGTGTCATGAATATCTGGAGCAAACTACTGAGTCAAAAAGCTGAAGTTAAGTCTTCTGTATAATTTAACATGCCCAATACAAAACATTGATTTATGTAGTGAACACCATGCAGAGGGTTTTACATGTGCAGAGTTGCATTAAAATTAGTAAAGTGACTTGACTGTTAACACTCAGTAAGTCATTGTTAAGAAGCAAACCAGCTGAGTCACCAGGGCACCCGTTTTCTTTCATTTATGTATGTTTATTTGTATAATACGTTGGCAGTGAGGCTGCCTAACAGTTCTAGACTTTTGAATTTCAATCCCAGCCTGGTCACTGATTATGTGTAGTTTGCACATTTTCCAAATATCTGAGTTTCTCCAGATATTCCAGTTTTCCTTATGAACCAAAACTGTGCAGATTATCTTAATTCCTAACACTGAATTGGCCCAGTGTGGGTGGGTGCCCTATGATGGACTGCTGTTCCATTCTGGGTTCATTCCAGCCTTAAAGTTGATGATTTCAGGGTAGAGACAATACTGTCGTGTGTACAATGAAATTCACATGCTCACTAACATGAAACATGTTGCCACTGTCTAGCACCATGATCAGTGAGTATCACTACCTTACACCATGTATATGACCAGCAGGTGGTGTTGCAGAACCTGAAACACAAACACAATGACAAGTCCCTGTACAATAAAAAAAAAAGAATACCTTACAATAGGCTTCTTACACATTGTGTAATCATAAATGTTCTTTCTCCTCTCTCCCTCTCTCTCTTTCACATTCCTCCACTCCTCCCAGATGAGTGTTGTCCAGCTTCTCTCCTGACTCGGAGTCACCTTAATGAGGTTGAACAGCTTCTTCGATCTATGGCGCACAAGTACTTCAGTGCTAGGGCATAGCCCAAAAGAAGCAGTTCTGTGTCGAGGGGAAATCCCCAGACGCTTAGATTACAAATCCTCACAGCACCCTCGGGTGGCACCTCCAAAAGTCAACGATACCATCCCAAGGGGTTACAGTTCCCAGCATGTCTTGTGGGTGTCCATACTAGTAAATGCTGCCAGGGACACCGCTACTTAATGTGCCAGGGGAGCACGTAGGCCTGACCAGTTGTCTCCCACTGTCCTTCCATCACACTGGCCTCCCTGCCAGGTAAAGTTCCTTGGTCCTACCCTGCCAGGATTCCAGTGTACATAGACTGGTATCATCTACCAACTTCCTGGCTAACGCAGGGAACACCTTACCTTTCTTCTTGTGCCTCTGAAGGGCTGCCTTTCTGTCAAGGTAAGGCACCTTGCCGGGATGCCCACCCATGCACGTTATCCTTTATTATACTGTATATACATATCTCATATATATGAGAGGATAGCAAACTTTCATCACAAAAAAAAAAAACAATAAGTTAAGGGAAGCTGAAAACTAATGATTTTTGTGTGCCTGCATTGTTTTGAAACTTTTTTCATTCCTGCCAAGTTGTACCACAGCTTTTAATGCTGCTGAATCCCAACTCGCGGACATCTTTAATGATGAGCACCAAATGTCCCTCTGGACTTAAAAAATATACTCACACAGATAGCTGACTTTATTTTTATGTTGTCTTCATCATCTTTTCCTCAAAGCAGTCAATAGACAAGGTGTATTAAGAGGTATAAATAAAAGTAGAGCCTCAAAGCAGCAGATTATTTAGTGTCGTCTGTACTTCCTCAAGCTATTTTAAAACTGTACATTTAGAAATAAGTATCAGTAAGAAGTCTTCTTCCTGATATAATATAAACACACATTTTTGTAGTATATTTCAGCATTATAAATGACACCTTAAAACATTTGTGGAACAATACCCCATTGTATGTGTTCACACACATATTATAAATTAATAAAAAGGTAGCACACTACTGGTTCTCTTGTACCCAAAACAAACAATTCTTCTATCCATACCTCAAAGGTAGTCACCAAATTGTTGATCAAATGGGAAGAATTCTTCATAATTTGACAATTATATATTAACAGAGGACTGTCTCATGAAGGTCATGTCAGAGTATACTCTAGGATTCAAAAGCTAACACACAGCATAAGAATGAACAGTAAATAGTCAGTGCCTCTATGCAAAAACACTTTCTCAGGAAACTAGCAGCCACAGGACTGATTTTGAATATCCATTAAAGCATAAACAAAGTGTAAAAAAGAAGGGTTTTTTTTATTATTATTATTAAAGAGAATGTGATACAATATGACATGACAGACAGGCTCCCAGTTTAAATGAATTTTCAACTTTTTCCCCACCAATGATCAAGGCACACCACAAATGCCCAGCAACTTGTCAACCGTGAGCCTGAAACAGCAGGCGGATTTAATTCCGGTTAAGCCAGATCACAGTGTGTCTGAAAGAGTTTTAGAAAGTGCACTTCAGAGTCAACAGCCATGTGGAGGGATTAACACAATATGTTTAGAATACAGAAAAACAGGCTTTGACCTCACTGAAAGACAGATTAGAGGGTGCATGGGATTTTTACAGCCAGTACTCAGCACAACAGTCTATTTAAAACAAGAGCCCTGGAGGTAATTTAGTTGCCATGGGTCAAGCTTTATGTTGGACTGCCAGCATTTTTATAACCTGCAATAACTGAGCAGTAGGTCGTTTTAAACTTCTCAGACTCGCCCAGTTTTGGATTGGAGAGACGTTCTTCGTATTCGGACACCACCAGCTGTTGTACAGAATGTTACAATGAGAGGGAGACTTGTTGTAGAATTAGCCCTAGGGGTTAGAGTTAAACTCGATTTGGGTAACATTTAAAATGGGATGATGATGCTGCGGTTCCTTGAGAGTTAAAGGAATACACCAAATGATCACAATTCAGTTTCATGTACTACTTAAGAAGCAAAGCACTCTCTGTACTCAAGCTAGTTTCAGTTTTTTATCTTGCAACAATCAATTTATAATTTGCTACATATTAGGTAAATGAAAGGAATGTTCAACAAAACATCCATCTATCCATTACCAAAATAGCTAATCAAGTTCTGGGTTGTAGGATAGTAGGATCCACTCCAGAAAGGACATGACATGGAGTCTTATTAAATACTGAACAACGGATCATCTGGAATTTCTTTTACAGTGTATAGCTTCTTTTATGATGAACACTATTCCTAATTGCTTTGCCTAAATATTAATTTAAATACTGTATATATTCTGTATTTTACATCTTTCACATAGCTATAGAAGGATAACAGCAACACATTAGGCAGTCATCAGTATTGCATCAAAACAGGGGAAATGAGTTCTTCAGGTAGACTCTTTACAACAGTATTTAAAAATGAAATATGCATATTTTGTTGTATTCTGTACTTGTGACAGTACTATTACTACTGCTACTACTATCTCCATTGCATTTCCTATTAATTAGAAGAGGCTTCTAGAATGAGGACACATTAACAGAGTGCCTACAGCTACTGATGGGTGAAAACTCAGAGGAATGACTTTGGTTTTTCTTAGGATCCTCCAGTCTCATCCCAAACACAAACACAGAGAGAATATTTAGACTCCACATAGACTGATATTCTTTGTACTTCAAGTTTTCAGTCTACACTCCTCCATCTTAAGTTTCCACTTTATTCAGTTCTGGGTGGAGAGAGTTTGGAACATGGCAAACATTAACCCTACATAATGTATAATAGTCCTAAAAGCACACATAAAATCGTGTTACTGTACATGAAACATCAATTTGGTTGTAACTGAGTCGAGTACAGTCATTTTCTCTGTAGTAGTACAAGTAGAGAACAAGTTTGGATTGCAGTGTCTTCTAATTATTTGGCCATCCACAGGAATTAATTCTTCTGCCAAGGACAACCACCCTGACGTTAGAAATTGTGCCAGACATTTTGTGAATGAAGCAATACCCTACATCATCCACACCAGTGAATGAGTATAAATCTGGATGAGCAAGAATGAGAGAAGACATTTTAAGAAGATATAAAATCAGAGATATTTAATTAAAATTGGTAATTCAATCACAAGACTAATCTCCCTGCCTCCCTTGACCCTCTTCAGTTTGCATACTGCTCAAACAGGTCAACTGAGGATGCCATATGCTCTGTCCTTCACCTCTCCCTGACACATCTGGATAAAAATGACACATATGTCAGGATGCTATACATAGACTTCAGCTCTGCCTTCAACACAATCATCCCTCAAAAGCTGGTTGTAAAACTGAGCAGGTTGGGCCTGAACACCACCCTCTGCAATTGGATCCTGGACTTCTTGACAGAGAGGCTCCAGTCAGTTCGGATGGGCTGCATCACTTCCAGCATCATTACAATGAGCACTGGAGTGCCGCAGGGCTGCATGCTTAGTCCACTGCTCTTCACCTTGCTGGCTCACGACTGCACAGCCACGCACAACACCAGCCACATCATCAAGTTTGCGGATGATACGATGGTGCTGGACCTGATAAGCAGGGATGATGGAACGGCTGTCCACATGGTGTGAAGACAACAATCTATCTCTCAATGTCGACAAGACAAAAGAGATAATCGTGGACCTCAGAAAATCACATCCTGCCCACATCCCACTCAGCATCAACGGTTTAGATGTGGAGACTGTTAGGAGTACCAAGTTCTTCGGTGTGCACATAACTGAGGAACTTACGTGGATGCATAACACCTCATCACTAATCAAGAAAGCCCAACAGAGACTACACTTCCTGCGGTGACAGAAACGAGCAAGTCTTCCCCCTTCGTACTGACCAGCTGCATCACTATCTGGTATGGCAACTGCAACATATCCAACTGCAAGCGCCTGCAAAGGATAGTGAAGACAGCAGAGAACATTATTAGGGTGCCTCTCCCTTCACTACAGGACATATTTTACAAACGCAGTGTCCTCAAGGCCTGCAGCATTGTGCAGGACCCCTTATACCCTTCACATGGACTTTTCACACTTCTGCCATCCAAGAGAAGATACTGCAGCATCAAAGCCAGATCTGCCAGGCTGCAGGATAGTTTTTACCCCCAAGCTGTTAGACTCCTTAACACCAGGCTGCCCCCAGGATCTTCCACACTACCTCAACCACCTCTAAAAACAGAACTTTTATACATGTGAGCCACTTTCCTGCAAAGACGAGTGTGCATGTAAAGAAGAACTGAAAATCTCATACTGACCTTTAAGGATTTTGACATTCTTGATATCCTTCTGCTGTGAAACATTCTGACCTGTCATTGTTTACCCATGTCTTAAACAACTATTATCATACACTGATAATTTCTGTATTGTCTATATTTATTCATTTATTATATTACATATCTATTGACTATATTTATGTATCTAGATTGCAAATGCCATACATTGCATCAATGTACATATTGCTTACTACACGCCAATATTGCTGCTACTTTGTTGTCTTGTCTTTGCACAATGTCTTGTCTTGTTTGTGTTTTAATTTTAAATTTTCATTTTAATTCTATTTTTAATTTAATATTTGCACTTCATGTTGTTACACTGTGGACCCTGAGCTTCACAATTTCATCTATCTGTATACTTGTATATGGTTGAGATGACAATAAAGTTCGCTTTGACTTTGACTTTGACAAGGTTAAGCCGGCAAGACAACAGCCATAAAGACAAAAATCTGGAGAACAGGCACAAAGCACCAGATTAAATGATTCCCCTTTAATTTCCCTTTCCCCTCACATCAGATGAGTACAGTAACAGATGAAGATGGGCAAAGAAAAACTGCTTATAAGACAGAGCACATGATCCTCCATGGTGTAAGTAACAAAGTTACTTTTTCCGGTTAGTCAGTACTAAACGTGTCGATTAGTTGGTACTCAGTGCTGCCAGGGGTAGAAGAAAGTGAAGGTGCAGTTACCGTATAAATTGCCCAAGGGGAAACATTTCTCCCCCAAACCAATCTTTCAGTGACTAAACCCACCATATGGAGTAGCGTTGGGTGAAACAATTCTGGCAATTTGTAGAAAAACTCCCTGTTCCACTTCACAAAAAATAGTGAAACAAAATGGTGTTACTCTTCCAGCAAAATGCATAAAATTGAAACAAGAGGAAAGACATCTGCCTGTCATTTAATAGTTAAATAAAGAGCTCTAATAAAACATTACTGGCTTATTTCCTGTCGTATGAAGAAAAGTCGTCAGCTGTGTGTTGTGTCTATTTGGGTGGTACTTACTACAATGCCAACTTTACCAGCTATGATAACAGTCTTGGTGATCTCAATCCTAAAAGGTGCATCAGAAACCAAAAAATAAATAAATAACTTGAGGCATCCATATCTTTGACCTCACCCAGAATCAAGAAACAGTAAAGGGTGGTTGGTAAGTAACAGTGGATGGGAAGGGGGTGGACGATGTTCCTGAAGTGAGTTTTCTTGTGGGGAAAACCCAGTAATGTGTATAATCACGTGTTTTGGTGTGTCTTCATGTGGAAAATATGCAGCATATCACATTAAAAAATGTTCTCCTCCTCCATGGTGTTGTGAACGAGACGCACAAATAGAATTGATTTTATTGTTGTGGAATGGATTACATGCATTACACAGCCGTGGAAAAATACAAGTGAACATGAACAAGGCTTTAGGGAATAGTATTCTCTGTTTACCACCATAAAAAATCAACCACAAAAAATCTTTTGTGAGTTTTGCAGTTGTGAAAATGTCTATGAAATTAATTTTAATGTCAGTTTTGTAAAACTGTATGTAGAACTAAACTTTCTTGTTTCTCTAATCAGTAGTGAGGAGCAACTTTGCATCCCTGTGCCAAATTCCAAAAATGTCCCTGGGGCACTCCACTAATAAAGCCCAGGGGCAGTCACTAAATATAGGGAACATTTCCAGAACAAACCATTGTTGTGGTGGTGCTGGAGTTGAATAAGATGGAGTGAGCTGAGTGACAGAGAGCTTAGCTGATGACACCAGAAAGCACTCCGATTCCAACACTATCTGCTCGTCAAGGCCGGGAGTCTACTATTAGCTCAGACAGATAACAGGCTGCTTCTGAGAGCCATTGTAATCCAGATGCCATGGATTTGTGGCTGGCAGGTACCACAATACAGTTATGTGAACTGAGATGGCTGGTGTTGTGGATCCACTGTAAACATTTGTCACTTTAAGAACTGTCCTTTCTGGAATTGAATTGCTGTTCAATAAAATCAACTTTATATATTTCAATATTAGCTCCCACCACTGTGCCATTGTTTTATTCAGCATCTCCCTTTATCTTTCGTCCTGGTCAGTCGCAAACTACTCAAGCCAACTGTCCAACAGTTGGCTTGTGAAGCTTAACAACTATGCTTTGTTTCCAAGTTGTTTCTGATTTCCTGTGCTATTTTATAGTCTACAGAAGGGGTTCCCAACTCCGGTCCGTGACCCACTACCGGGCCACAGCCGTCTGACAGCCAGGCCGCGAAAGAACTGCCGGCAACGGAGACTCACTCAGACTTTTCAGAATGCTTGGCGGGCACGGCTTTGCAGCGGCGCAGAGAGAGGAGAGAGACTGAGGTGAGAGAGTATTACAACAAAGTTTTGTTACGGTCCCGACAGTTTCCCCATATGACACGAGTCTATAGAAATCGCGTTACTACGAAGTACATTCAGCAGATACTTTCATTACAACAAAGTGACCTTGAAATGCCTGAATGAATCATCCACAGAGCAGTTAGATCTGTGGTCGCAGCTCAGTTGTGCACATTTGCACAATGATCCCCAAACAGAAACATTGTAAAAAAAATTTCTTTCTTCGAACTTTTCTCATACTGTTTTTTTTTGCTGTTTTTGTTTTCTGTGGTTTTCAGTGATACCTTTTGCTTATTGCTTGTTAACATTTGAAAAACATCCATTGGAATTTAACTCATTGTCACCCTCCTATAGAAACTGCAGACACTAAAAAATGATAACAGTGTTAATGTTTGTGATGTGCAATCTATTGGAATGACAAATGCAATGCATATGTCTTTGTTATATGCAGAAAAAGAAGAAAAATCTCAGGTTGCAAACGTATGCGAACTGCTGCATTTGAAGACAGTTTTTATGTGGTTCAGTAATTCAAGAAACATTCCTATTAATGCGGCACTCATTCAAAAAAATGTGAGATTTCTAAACTCTCTTGGGACCTCCGTCAATGGGACAACACGCCGAAGAGCATCCCGAAGTGTGATCACCACCTCTCTTTAAGACTGTTTATCTGTTGCCGGGTCAACAGCAGGCTCACAGCTCTACTGTGAAGCAATCGCGCTTCGGGATGCACTTCAGCGTGATGTTCCCATTGGGTGGGGGGGATCCCAAAAGAGTTCAGAAACCTCACAATATAAACTGGCATTCAGGCACTAGGGCATCCCATCTTTACCCACTCTGCAGACTCAGTATCCAGCCAGGCTGGAGGAGTGCTGGAGGAGCCTGAGGAGGAAAATCTGAGGCAGCGGTGGAGCAGCAGCACGTGGGGCAGAGGCAGAAGATACCTGTTGTTCAAGTTGGCATATAAAGTGGCGGCATTCAAAGCCAAACTTGATTTATGGGGATGACAAGTGAACATTGGGATTTTTGATATGTTTCAAATGTTAGCAGAGGTGGTTAAAGATACCAAGCCAGGGCCTTCTTTCTCCCAGCTGGTGTATGATCACCTATCTCAGCTTTCAATAGAGTTTGAGCATTATTCCCAACCAAAAAAGACCCCCAAAATGGGAAGGAATGGATCTGTGACCCATTTGTGAATAAGCCAGGTGAATCAACTTTGTCTGTGCTTGAAGAGGATCAACTGCTTGAGGCTGCAAATGATGGTGGCCTTAAAAGTATGTTTGAGACAACTTCAAATCTCCATACGTTTTGAATTAAAGTCAAGGCGGAATATCCTGAGGTTGCCACTAAAGCACTGAAAAGTCTGCTTCCATTTCCAACATCCTATCTTTGTAAGGCAGTGTTTTCTGCAGTGACAGCAGCCAAAACGAGATTACGGAGTAGACTGAACATAAGCAACACACTTTGTGTGTCACTGTCTTCCATCGTCCCCAAATGGAATCGTCTGGTTGCAGGAACACAAGCTCAGGGCTACTACTGATTCTGCATTATGGTAAGTTGTAGAATTTCTATTACAATATTATAACTTAATAATAATAGAAATGTAATGTAAATTGTGTATAAAACTCCCCTACAAACCCGCCCCGAATCCTCAATTATATAATATATATTATTATAAAATATTAGGATTCAGTCTGTCAGTAAATGTAAGAGGAAGAGACAACAGGGAGCAAGGTCTAAATAAGAGTAGAGAAAGTAGGAACGAGGGCAAAAATACGGTAGGAATAAGTAGTATTGTGGTCCTCAAACAGGCTGCAATAAGTAAGTGCATGTGACGAGTACGTTTACATAAACTACATACTTATTTGGCTGACAACTTTATCACAGTGCGACTTACAACATTTATGATACAATTGGCTACATTTCTTTAGGTTTTCCAATTGGAGCACAGGCAGGTGAAGTGACTTGCTCATGGCACACAGTGTCAGTAGTGGGATTTGAACCCACAATCTAACAGTTTGAGGTCCAAAGTCTTAACCACTACACCACACTGCCCTCAATGTTTGAGAAACAATTACTTACATTCCTTTTTCCACTTGGAGCACAAGCCGGTAAAGTGACTTGCTCATGGTCTAACAGTGTCATAGTGGAATTTGAACCCACAACCTCAGAGTTTAAAGTCCAAAACCTTAACCACTACACCATACTGCTGACCCTACAGTGTTATGTAGTAATGTGTATTTGTTTTATTGCTGTTTTAAATTATTATTTTTCATATTTTTTATGAATTTTCAGCAATATGTGTATTTATGTACCATTCCTTTAATTGTGCTTCCATTCCTTGTGTTTTGTGGGTGAAGCCCCAGGAGGTGGGCCCCCCTGACATCACTCTTTCTGAGCCCTCTCTCAGGCAATTTAGGGCCAGGGCAGAGTAATCTCAAATCAGGAGAACATTGTTTGCGATTGCAGTTTGAAAGTGATTTTATTTTTTATTTGTTTGTTTTTTTCTGGTTTTCTTGAATTAATTAGTTTCTGTTCCTGGTTTTCTATTCTGGATTGTAATTTTGGACTTGCTTTCCTACTAGATAACTCCTTTTTGCCTTTTTAGGTTGTATTTTTCTATTTGTTCAATTAAAACCTAAAACACTTAAAGATTCTTTCTTTATACTGTTCATACTTAGCAGAAGGTGTTATGGTCCTCTTTCTTCTGGTGGAGCTTTTACTATATTTTCTGACTTTTCTTGTTATTTTTTCAGCTCTCCTCCTTGTTTGGGGTCTTCTGTGTCAGAAGCCTGGAGTTAGCAGCTTTGAGGCTAGCTGGATTTGGTGTGAATCTCATTAGGTAGGATGGATTAGGTTATGGCCCTGCCTTTATGATTCTTGTAGGAGACTTTGCTCCCATTTTGCTGTGTTTGGGACTCCTTTTTATCACGGACAGCGTCGAGAAAATATAGATAGATAGATAGATAGATAGATAGATAGATAGATAGATAGATAGATAGATAGATAGATAGATAGATAGATAGATAGATAGATAGATAGATAGATAGATAGATAGATAGATAGATAGATAGATAGATAGATAGATGGGATTTATAAAGTATCTAAGGGGAAAGAAGGAAAGAGCTAGCTTACTGTATGAAAATATTGCCTAGCATCAAGGGAAGATTGTTGTTAGCGGCCATGATATTGTCTTCTGTTGGCTTAGTGCATGGTACTTAGGTTGCATGGTATGGCCAATGATGATGAAGTCACAAGCAGAGAATTATTATAATTTTAAATTGTCATATTATTCAGCAATAGAGAAGTAATGAAAATGAAAAGTGACAACAGGCAGTGAGAAATACCCTAAACATATTTATTAAGATAGTGGAGGGCAAGTAGTGTGACACTTCAAGATTAGGAATCTGCCCATCCTGGAAAAAAAACATGCACTTGATGCCAAGATGTCTAATAGCAAGTCATCCTCATGCCCTGATGTATCTTATCCATCAGGATCCAGCCTAACAGCTGACGAGGAGCCACATTCCATAATGTCTCCACTTTCAGCTTGTAAGTGTTCGGACTTAATTAGAATCAAATATCTCACTCTCAGCGCTTCTCTAGGGCTCTGCTACATGCCGTTCTTTTGGGCCATTAAGGCGTATCAATAAGTAATGATTTTTTCAGCTCTTGATTGCCCAATCAACAGGCACTGTAAGTGATGTCTGTAGTCAAATAAATTCATCTCCATGAGTGGGAAAGCATAGAATTTGACATGTGGAAGAAGAGCTGAGCTGGTAGCCTTGACTGACTGCCTGCTGTCTATTGTGTAACCCAAGGACAATCATTTTTTATTATGCACTTCCAAGGTCAGTGGATTAGAATGAGGCGATGCATTTGTTTTTCTTCACCAACATCATTAAGTCATTCATTTTTATTGGTGCTCCGTCCAGTGTGAGTTCCAATGTTGCTCTCAATTTTGCCAGGACAGGTAGGGTGTCCTGGAACCCTGAACTGGACAAGCAGGATAGAGAATAGATGGATGGATGGATGGATGAAGAGACTGATGAATTATTAAAGCACAATATTTCAGTCAGGGTTTTCAAAGATCATAGATTATTTTTAACAAATTCACTCCCATACATAACTGTTTCTTTATCTGAAACTGCACTTAGATGTAACCATGAAAAGTAAAAAGCACTTATCATGGCCCTCTTTTCTATACAGCAGCCTGATACTTCTGTACAGCTTTAGTGTGTCACCTCTTCCTTATTTAAAGAATTTTGATCTTATGTTTGCCTAGCTCGATACATGTAGCAATTTACTGTCTGGAGGGAGGGTGTCCACTTTTAAAACAAAAAAACCTGAGGCAGAATAATAAAGGGGACCCTGCATTTATAAAGTTTATTATGAAGGTGTTTTTCAGTTTGAGAGAAATATTAATTATGTGAAGACCTGTTAATCAGTCCCTGTGTTCCACCCACGTCACTGCTGGTACTCTTCAGACTGGCTCTTTAGTGATTCAATGAATGATTGCAGTTGTTGTATTACAAAAACAGAGAGCTGCACCAAGGCCCCAGTTCTCTGTCTTCACTCATGCGTGTTTCCCTTGCCATGTGTTTATAAATGTTAGGCGCCTCTGGCGCAGACAAAAAAAGTGGCTCACGTCAGCCTTTGCAAGAAGTTATTCTCCATTTCTTATTCTCTTTATTTCCTGGCCAATTAGTCTGCTCTTGGTTGGTTGAGTTGGAAATCCCCAGCATGCCAGTTGTGCTGTGGAGGAGATCCCTCAAGAAATGCTGATCTGACGGAATCAAAGAGCTCTTGTCAAAGTTGCAGCTAATCAAGAAGCCCCCACTTAATCACATTAGCTCCTCAAGCTAACATCTGCCAGATAGTCAACTTGGGATTTTCTTGTCGTTCGATACAGCCTTTTATTTAAATTGACTTGTTATCACCGCCTAGCACACCACCAAATGTTGAGCGCAACTTTGTAAGACAACAGAAAAAATACAAAGGGACAGAGGGTTGCATGGAGACCAATTCTGGTGTTACTTTTATGCAAAGGCAGTGAACACAAAATGCACAACTGGACAATTAATTGGCAGGCGCGAAGGGATGGCAGCACCCAAACGCAAAGATCTATGAAGATGAGCAATGACCATCTGGCCAGGAAGACCACTTTAAACAATCAAAGAGCAACATTAGTGGACTATCTTCCTGGAGTTGGTTGACTCTATCAGTTGTAAGAGAAAAACACAAAAGAAGCTCATAAAGGATCTGGGGGACTCGAACGCAAACCCTGTGTATTGAAGGGTGCGCAAAAGGCGCAAACGAAAATGTGTAGTATAGCAATATTTTATAGATTATCTAGGTGTGGTGTTCGAGTCTGCCCCAAGATGGCGATGTCTTTGGGTATGATAGTTTTTGGGAGGAAGAGGCGGATACAGTTGGGCAGTATCCGGAAGTGACATCATGGATGGTGGCATGTCAATCTGTCTTTCTATAGAGGGGAAAGAAGAAGAGATACTGTTATTGCACACTGCCCTCATGTTGCCCGGGGTAATATTGTCATCAACTAAGCCTGTAAGTTGTTCCTCAAGCGCACGCGTGTGACACAGTATGTTTGGCTGTTATGCAAGAGATGATCAATGATTCTTATAAACATGAGTAAGGCCTGTGTCCTTTTACCTTTCACATGTCATAATAGCCATAACACAGAATTAGCTAGCAAAAAAGGGGTTGACAATTAACAAGCAAACAATGGTCATATTCAGTTCATCCCTCAGTTTAAAATGTTTCATGTATTTCCCTTTCCAGTAACTTGTATCTATTATCAAATACAGAGAGGAGGCATTAGCCTTAAAACAGGTTTTTCGTCCCAGCTAAGTTCTGCTTTTAATTGGACTTTTACCCAAATTTGGCAACGTGGTGCCCCTACAGTGGGCATCTTGTCATAATTGACTTGACCAGTGAGTGAAAGAGAGGGACACAGGCACAAAAGATGTTGTCAAAACAGAGTTTCCATTTTATTCCACCGAGTGCTAGCAAATCACAGTTCAGTGTCATGCAGTTATGAGGGCAACAACACAATTAAACAAGCAAAAATCAAAAACAAGCTACTATCTACAATATTGTAGTGACTCCAAAATAAAGGGTGAAGACAAAGAAAAAAACAAATGGTTTTCTTATTCCTTAAATCTACACATTTCAGGATGGTTCTTCCTCCTACCAAATCAAAAAGTGAAACAAGTATAAAAATAAGGCACCTCACCAAAACCCAGACACCTCCAGGAACCCCAGTTATGCTGAGCTTTCACCCATCAGTAGCTGTAGGCACTCTGTTAACATATGTGTCTCACCTCATTCTAGAAGACTCTTCTAATTAATAGAAAGTGCAAGAAGGCGCTGAAGGTGGTAGTAGTAGTAGTAGTAGTAGTAGTAGTAGTAGTAGTAGTAGTAGTAGTAGTAGTATTGTCACAAGTAAAGAGTACAACAAAATATACATATTTCATTTTAAATACTGTAGTGATGAATCTACCTGAAGGACTCCTCTCCCCCTGTTTTGATGCAATTCTGATGACTGCCTAATGTGTTGTTTTTATCCTCCTATAGCTATGTGAAAGATGTAAAATATAGTATATACTGTATATATTTAAATTAATATTTAGACAAAGCAATTAGGGATAGTGTTCATCATAAAGAAGCTATACTCTGTAAAAGAAATTCCAGATGATCCAGTGTTCAGTATTTAATAAGACTCCATGCATAGGAAGCACTCTCGAAAATTTCTTGACAATTGTATTAACATTAATTTGCCAAGAAGATGGTTGAGACACTGGATGGCATTGCTGCCTCACAGTCCTAAAGTCCAGGGTTTTAAAGTCTACCTGGTCACTGACTACATCTCTCATGGTATAAAGATATGTAGGTGTGTGAGTATGCCCTATAATGGCACACAGTGGGTATGTCCTACCCAAGACTGACACCCAGTCTAGTGAGTGTTTTGTTTTACACCTAATGCTACCCAGATATGCTCCAGCATGTCATGTCCACACACTAGATAATAAGGACTTTGAGGTGTGGGAAGCAGCCCGGACACAGACAGACGGACATCATTTTAAAGTCCAACACACATTTTAATTACAATAATAAAGTGCACAAACCCAGTGCCAGCACCAATCACCCCAACAGTCCAGGCCAACCCACAGTCTGCCTTGTCTCTTCAGGCCGCCTCTTTCCTCTCCCAGACCTCATCCACTTCCACCCGACTCCAGCCCTGAATGAAGGGAGGCGGCCCCTTTTATTGTCCCCCGGATGTGCTCCAGGTGTGCTCTGGTTATCTTCCACCGACACACCCCAGTGTGGCGGAAGTGCCGGCTGCATCCCCGGAAGCACTCCGGGTGTCCCTGCTCCTCTTCCCCCCAGCACTTCCTGGTGAGCAGGAATTGCTGTGGTCCAGGGCTCTCCAGGCATTGGGGCGCCCCCTGGTGGTGACCACGGGCCCCTACAGGGTTGAGCTTCAAAGCTCTGTACCCGTGGCCCCCACACCAACCAGGGCAGTTGCCCCCTCGTGGTCTGGAGGACACGTGAGCCCTCCTACGGTCCTCTTGGGCATCCCAGCTGGGGACCACCCCCAGCCGCGTGCCACAATGGATAAAATGGATGTGTCAATGCTGACATATTGATCCTGGACAGCTTGCTTGTGCAATGTCAAAAGCCCTGACTTGAAACTGTTTTTTCTGCCTTTACTGTGTCATACACGGGCGCTTGGAGGACATCTTGAGGGTTCGTCTAACAGTAATTTCAACCAAAGTCATGGGTTGGCGCTATTGGTGAAACATGTGAATTTCCCCTTGGGATTAATAAAGTATCTATCTATCTATCTATCTATCTATCTATCTATCTATCTATCTATCTATCTATCTATCTATCTATCTATCTATCTATCTATCTATCTATCTATCTATCTATCTATCTATCTATCTATCTATCTATCTATCTATCTATCTATCTATGCTTCTCCTCCTTTCTCTCCAGCAGACCCAATAATTGGTGACATATTATCACTTCTGGGGTTCAGTCCCTTGAGCCTGTACCTTTTGCTAAAAGTGTTCTACCATCATTTTGACTTCAGCTTGTACTGGGACTTGTGTTTGGAAAGATGTTTTGTTAATTTATTTAAGTTTGCCTTTTTTGTGATTTTACAATATACAGGGTTCAATTTTGTGTGCTAAAAATCGTTTCCCTCTACTTTGTCTTTTGTTCTCTTACAACTGTTAGTTATTTTTACTGGTATTTGGCCTATACCATAATAAACTGTGCTGCATTGCTTTTGATAGTTTCTACATTGTATTAAACCAGCATACTGTAGTATAAAAGCTATGATAAAAATGAAATGGCTGTAATTGAATATTACTCTATAAAGTAGGGTGCAATGCGGCATATCAGTAGATGCTGCTATCTCACAGCTCAAAGGACCTGGGTTTGATTCCCATCCCCTGTCACTCCCTCAGAAGAGTTTGTCCCATGGATTTCCTCTCTGTACTGCTAACACATCCATTCTGAGTGAGTGAGAGCACCGTGTCAAGGACTAACAGCCTGGCCGAAGGTCACTGCCTACTTCACTTCGGATGTTGCCGGCATCCTCAGTATTGGAATGAATGAATTATCAAATGAATGAATGTGTGCTTTCTTGAGTTCTTGCTTGTGTTGCACCCAGTGCTCCCACTGCTCGTAGCCCTGTAATGGAAAAAGTAGGCTCAGAAAACAGATGGGTATCCAGAATGTGAAAAAGTGCAAAAAAAGTGAGAGTGGGAAAAAAATAATTGAAACTGATCCTCAGAAAAAAGAGTGAGAATGTTATCAACACTTTTTAATAAGAGGAACAATCTATTCTGGACTTCTTCTGTATGAGAACTGCTTCTGCCTTCAATCACGGTGCAGCTTATGTGCATTAGCACCCGTCCTGAACCCCAAGACTCCTCCACCTCCATTGTGAAACTGAAACAAAATGTGGGCCAAAAATGAAAAATTAAATATCTACCATACAATAACAATTTGTCTATTCTGTGTGATCATTAAGGTCACATCTCTCAAGCATGGGCTCTGAAACTCTGGCGCACCTTGTGATTTTTATTCCAAGCTCTCAGCTACTTAATGAGCCATAGGACTGGATGACTTGGACAAACTGCTGCAGTCAGCATATCTTTGGGTAAAATAATCTATAGAGAGTGTAAATATGTGTAATCTGAGAAGTTGCCACAGATAAGGAGGTGAAGAAAATAACAGTCTTAACAAAACTGTAAAAAAAGGTCCTGAAGTGAATTAGGGTGTACGAAGAAAGAAGTGAAACTATTAAACACATCACTACTCTTTATTGTTCTCCAGAAGAATCACTTACTCATCTAGCCTCACAAGGTGCTCTGCAAAGCTAACGAGGTTACAGTTGTCTCATTTAACCCTTATAGCCAAAAGTGTGACCTGGCTGCACTGCTCCCAAGGTCACCCTGATTTAAAACCCAACCAGACCTCCAAAACTGCATTGTAGACGTACTGTAGGAAGATTGGTGCACTGGGACAGTGGTCAGTATGAACGGGTCAGTGTACAGAGACTTTTTATCTTTATCAGTATCTGTCCAGACAGCTCAATTTTCTGATTGCTCTACCTGTATTTAATTTTTTTGAAGTTAAATTTACTGTAAGGTATATATGTTTTAATAGACGCTTACAAATATTCCATGCCATCTTCAGTATTCTGTTTTTATGCTGTGAGCTCTGAAGTTTTACTCAATGACTTTTCTGTACCTCTATATTCTTTTTTTTATTTTTATTTTTTTATTACGTGTGACAAGGGTAGTCTAGTGCAGTGGTTCTCAAACTGCGGGGCGCGCCCCCGAAGTAACAAAAAAGGGGGAGCGAATGTTGCCATATGTTGTGTAATTTTAAACTTGTAGCAGTGTATCGGCAGCAAAAAATATAGGAATACATTTATTACGGTTTCATAAAAACGTTGGGGGGTGGGGTGGGCACGATTAAAACTGTTATGTAAACCCGGGTCGCAAATACTTAAAGGTCGAGAAACTCTGGTGTAGTGGATGGCTCTGCTAAGTCATACCTCCAAAGTTCTGGGGTTAGATTCTGTCTACATGAACTACTCACTGTCAACATGAAGATTACATGTTTTGGTATTATTGTGTTTTTAATTAACATAAAATGACTTTTACACACTAATAAGTAAAGGTATAGCTTTTGTTATTATGCATAATGAAAAAATGACTTTATAGTTAAATTTGCTTTTGCATGCAGTGGCTTGGCCCTGCTTTTTCACTTGTTAAAGAAAGTCAAGGACAGCGTGTACTATGGAAAACCAAGCAGGCCATTGTTTTAGATTTCAGCCTTGTAAGTAATATCCACTTGAGAGGCCCAGTATACCATATATGGGTCTTCCTGGCTTTGATGTAAATTTTGTAATTGTTTGATGAGTACGTTTCATTAAAATGGTGGGAACACCGGCACAGGCTATGAAGTAACAATGGTCAGTTTTGGTCAAGTGATGGGCATTAGGTAATGGTAGGAAGAACTGGAAGGAAGAGAGAATTTTACATAGATGATAAGAGATGTAATGTAATCCAATGCTCTTGCTAGTTCGGGCACCTGCATCATGGTCAAGTCTCTTTGTTACATTACCGTGTAGTATAAATTTTTCTGCACTTCCATCTGGGCTCCAAGGCAGCCTACACTCAAGAGAAGGCTTTTCACCACAACAGTATCATTTTAGGATAAGATTTATTAATAAGTCATTAAAATGTTATATAATGCTAAACAGGTTACTACTTCATGTACTGTAGATGTGCAAATATTGTAGTTACAAGTGTCATAAATGATAAATCATAAAACAAATTGTGTATTCATTAGTTGCAGATCTTGGGCAGTACAACTACAGTTGAACCCGGTGATCCATTATAAAGGTTTAAACAGGTTTATTAATAAAAGTAATCAGTTATTCTAAAGTCTTAGCCATATTTTCCCCATGTTTGTCTTCGGCTAGTCTTGTTTTCTTTTGTATTCGAAAGGTGTGAAGATCGGATTAATTATAAAAATGAAATTGGCCCAATATACTGTATGTGTAGATGGATTCTACAATGGGCTGGCACACTGTTCAAGGTTGTATTCCTGCCTTGTGCCTGATGCTGCTGGCTATACTATATTTGGACCTAGAATTTTTGTGAGACAGGGTTAACCAGAGGCTGAAATCCTAGTCATGCTAGGCCAGCATGAATGTAACGCTAATTACCACTAAGAAAAGAATGCTGACGAATCATACTGAAAAAGGATACCGAAGATGCCACACGTCCGCCACATTTATACCAGGCAATGGCCATGACGTCACTAATTTCACAATGTGACAATGTGTGCCCAACATAAATAAGTAAATAAGCAAAATGGTGACAATAAAGAATGCCCTTAAAATGAAATTAAAGTAAAAAATTGATGTTTGAAATTAAATCCCCATGCGTAAAAACTCCAAAATAAAACAAAAAACATACACGTAAAAATGGTTTAATACAGCCCTATGTGACACTAAATTATCTAAATAAACAAGAGAATTTTAGGTTATTCTACCATTTATTATATGCCTGTTATGTTTAAACCAGGCTCACTATCTTGGCTTACGTTCTTTTTTATGTTTTTTGTTAAATTTTGGTCCTTTGCTTATTATAATTTGTTGATTTTATTTTTTATGCTGATTGATTTGTATTTGTAATTATTCATTTTTATCGATTTTGTTTATTGTTTGGTTTCTGTGTGTGGAAACATGTTATCTTCCTTGTCTCTTCCTTCTTTCTTGTCCTTCCTTCTTCTGTTTTATGGGTGGTTGCCCCAGAAGCAGGGGCCACCTGTCAATCTCTATTGAGGGATCTACTGACAGCCCTATAATGGCTGACAAAAATGCAGACCCTCACCCTCCCTGGTAGTTTAGTGAGTTCTCTTTTATGATTATTGCTATTGTTTGGATTTCCTGTTTTATTTTACATTTTCTGGCTCTGTCTTAAGAAATTTTGTTTTCTGGTTTAGGTTTTGGGATTTGTTTGCTGAGCATTGTCTTTAGGCAATTTCTTTTTGCCTTCTTCTGTGCCTTTTGGGCATTTTCTATTTTTTTCTTAATAAATCTTTAATTTTATAAATATTTCTTTGGTTTTATGTCTTCCCCAGCTAGAATGTTTGTGGTTCTTTCCCTGGGGAGACTTACTTCAAGCTTTTGAAACTTTCTTCTATTCCTTTTGAATTTAAAAGCCTGCCATCCATTTTGAAGCCTATAGCCTTCTACAAGTAAGCCCGCGATTCGCTAGCGAATAGGAAATCCAAGAATGGCAATCCGATATCTGGATGGATGACATATCATGGAGGGTGGGTGCGTCTGGGGAAATGTCATTTAATTACATAAGCATATCTGTAGTAAAGCGGTCTCCTTTTGTGGAGATGTGATTCCGTTGCCTTTGCTGACACCGACTGCTGACAGAGTGGAGCACAGCAAGTTCAGTTTACTGGTTGTGGTGTTCGTGTGCCAGCCACTGAGTCTGGGAAGCCGCTGGGTTAGAGTCTGTGACCGTTATGTGATCTATATTACTGGCACAGTGGGTTAGAGCAAGTGTAGCTCACAGGTTGTGTTGTTTGGGCGCCACGTACTGACTCTGGGAAGCCGCTGCGTTTTGGGAAGCCGCTGCGTTTGACTCTGGGGCGGGTGCCACGGCGCATTACGTTGTATTATTTGGGCAGTTTCGTTTTTCAGCCGTGACTCTTTTGCCTGGGAGCTGTTTCGTGCGCTTCATTTGTCTAGCGGGTGTGTTTTCTGTGGCTGTGTCGTTAGCTATGGGCGGGCTCGTTGCAGTGGCGATCACACTGAAAGGCGTGTTTTCTGTGGCTGTGTCGTTAGCTATGGGTGGGCTCGTTGCAGTGTGGCAGTGCGCGTGCACTTCGATGCGCCCTGCGTCCATAACCTTCAGTTAGTAATATGGATTTTCTTGGAGTCAGGTGTGTTTTTTTGAGACAAAGTAATAATAACAGGTAATGAACTGGATAGCTCTTCTACTTCATCATTCCAAAGTCCTTGAGTTAAAAATTAATCCTGTATATTCTGAATTTCTTGCATGTCCCAACTACTTGAAGGTTAGGTACTGCAACTGTAAGTTGCCACCATGGGAGTACGAATGAGCATTCCATGAGATTGATTCATTGTCCAATCCAGTGCAGGTTTTTACCTTGTGCCAAGTGCCAGTGGGAAGTCTGTGGACTTGGACAACCCTGAAGTGGGCTAAACAAGTGTGAGAATGCTTTTTACTGTGTTATCTTATTATCCATTGGAAGGCTGTCAAGGATGTACAGTGAATAGCTTTACAGCCTCACAGCTCCTCTGTTCAGATCTGGCACAGTTACGGTCTGCCTAGAGTTTACAATATTTCCACGTCTGGGATAGTTTACTGTGGAAACTGCAGTGTTTTTCCCAAAAACGTGCAAACGTGCTTGATTAGCAACTCAAAATTAGTGTGAGTATGGCCTGTCCTGTGGTAGACTGGTGCCTTGGCTATGCCCAGTTCCTGATTTAAGCTTGAAACATCCAGAATAGTCTCTGCACCTGTATTGATATACGTAGGTTCTGAAAATGACTGAAAGTATTCCTATTTCTAGTAGAACTCATGGTGTATAGCAACACGGTGGCACAGTGGTCAGCAAGGCTTCCATACAAATCTCTGCAAACATGTACTCAATAAAACGAACAAATGATAGTTTACAGTACTTTGAATGACAAAAACCATTGAACAAACTTAATGTATACAAAATGTTAAATGGCTGTTTTTAATTTACAACATGGTACATTATACCATAAAGTGCACATGTAGAGTAATTCTGGAACTAGCAACATGGGTCTGATGGACTGATTCTGTTTTGTGTGTTGTATTTAACCCATTTTTTGGCACCCTTTGCACATTTAACCAACATGGAAAGTGGTCTCTCTCTGAATTGCTCTTTCCAAGATTCCTTCAATTGTTTTTTCCATCCATCCATCCATTTTCCAACCTGCTGAATCCGAACACAGGGTCACGGGGGTCTGCTGGAGCCAATCCCAGCCAACAAGGCAGGAACCAATCCCGGGCAGGGTGCCAACCCACCGCAGGACACACACAAACACACCCACACACCAAGCACACACTAGGGCCAATTTAGAATCGCCAGTCCACCTGACCTGCATGTCTTTGGACTGTGGGAGGAAACCGAAGCGCCCGGAGGAAACCCACGCAGACACGGGGAGAACATGCAAACTCCACGCAGGGAGGACCCAGGAAGCGAACCCAGGTCTCCCAACTGCGAGGCAGCAGCGCTACCCACTGCGCCACCATGCTGTACTCAATTGTTATTTCCTACAAGATTATTTTTGGAAGTTTTTTCTTGTCAAGGCTGGGGGGGCTGTCAAAAAACGGCCCGTTAAAGTCCATCGAGGCATTCTTTGTGTGATTTTTTGTTATACAAGACATAAATTGTTTTTGTTAGTAGATGTCCTCCATGTGCATTTTTATAGGGATAGTCTTATATGAATAGATACAATATATTGATATTCAAAATATATTAAGCTTGCAGGAGAATGCCATTTCTAATACAAAACAGTGCAGCCCTCCCTCAACCTCAATTCCCCACTGACGTGTAACACTGTGATCATTGTCGACTTCAGGAGGCACAGCACCGACCTAGCCCCCCTCTACATCAACGGCGAGTGTGTGGAAAGGGTCCATACCTTCCGGTTTCTTGGCGTCCTTATCTCCGCTGACATCTCCTGGACAGACAACATCACAGCAGTCATCAAGAAGGCTCAGCAGCGGTTACACTTCCTGAGGGTCCTCAGAAAGCACAACCTGGACTCCAACCTGCTACTGATCTTCTACCGCTCATCCATCGAGAGCCTCCTGATGTACTGTATCACAGTATGGTACAGCAGCTGCACCATGGCAGACAGGGAGAGGCTTCAGCGAGTAGTAAAGGCAGCACAGAAGATCATCGGCTGCCCTCTCCTCTCCTTGATGGACATTTACACCTCCTGCTGCCTCAGCAGAGCAAAAAACATCATTAAGGACAGCCCCCACCCTGGCTCTGATCTGTTTGACCTGCTGCCCTCAGGGAGGCGCTACAGGTGCATCACAACAAGGACAAACAGACTCAAGAACAGTTTTTTCCCAAAAGCCATAACCATTCTAAACTCACACATGCACTGACTACACAGTCTAACCTCCCAACCCCTGGACTTCCTTCTATCCATCAACTGTGCAATATCCAATATCTAAATGGTACTGATAATAACTGTGTAATATCTGTATACTGTACAATATCATTACTCTCAGGGTCCAACATCCACTACTCACTGCACATGATCATCATTATTGTGCAATATTTAAATTATGTGCAATAACCCAATAGTGCAATAGTTATTTATTCTTTCCAGTATTTAAATAATGTGCAATAACTCGATTTAGTTATTATTCTTTCCATTTGTATATAGCGTCGCAGAACTTTTTTGCAACTTTTTGCACCATTTGTTTATTTGTTTATTTACTTGTTGTGTTCTACATATATGTCTGCACTGAAGGAGCTGCTTTTAATCTCATTGTACATGTGTATAGTGACAATAAAAGGCATTCTATTCTATTCTATTCTATTGTCCAAATATGCACTCATTTTGCTGGCAAATGAAGAGTTTGAAAATTGCCTGCATTGATGAATTACACCTCCATGTCACATAAAACTTCACCCTTTTCCCTGCAGAAGAATAAGTAGAAATCCCTTCATGTGCATTATGTTGTAACACTGTCATTGTGAGGTGAAGGGCTCAAAATAAACTCTTGCACCTCAGCCCATGATGCATTTCCTGTCTTTTCTCTTTATAAGCTTCAGTCAAATCAATGATTAACACTTTCTGTAGTGAGTGTCAAAAGAAGCAACGTTACCTTTTCACTACATGACTCAGAGTGCTGAAACACAAAAATTTAAAAGCCCCAAGCACTGAGAATGCTCTTTTAGCTCACTAGGATAATAAACTTGCTGTACTTGACCCCTTTGGATGGGAGATGCTTAAATGAGCAGAGAGATGATGTTCATATAGAAGGCATACCAGCCAACTCCAGACTAAGCACTGTGGAGCAACAACAGCACCCACTTTGTTACATCGTCATCAGGTTCAACAGCTCACTGACAGCTCCATTGTTTTCTTAATAATGGCTTTCACCTCTTTATTTTACCATGTTGTTTGGCTTCTGTAATGCTCATTTAAGAAAGAGCAACAGAAAACGAACATCAGGTCATAAATAATTGGCAAAGAGAAAAGCAAGATAGATAATTAACAAACCTCTAATGTTAAATTAAGAATTGAGGTTAAAAGGAAAAAATAGCTAGTTTAATGGGTGTTTAATAGCCTTTTTGTAACTAATCATTGCACATATGGCTGTTTTAAGAACCTTTACTTATAAATTTGAACAACAGAGATATTGCGCTGTTTTTGTTTGTTTTTTTTTTTGTATAAGTGGGATATGATGAGGCAATATGTCACATGACTTATATGTCATGTGACTAGCAATGGTCCAAACAACCATAACCAATATGGCTGTCACCATCAAAATATTCCCAAAAACAGGCAAAGGGACAACAAAAATGAACAAACTGGCATTTTGATGATGTCAAAATGTATATAAACAATTTTACAACTTTTAAACCAAAGCAAAAAAAAAAAAATTAAGAAAAGTAATTCAAAATAAGTCTACAAGTTAAAAAAATTAATCTTGACAGTTTTTGGGCAATCAAGGTGCCTGAATTATTGTGATGTGGATGTATTCACATTGTCATGATGAGGCTTATTACTGTAGTTTCATGTTTTTCCAACTGTTCCTTCACATTTAAAACTTATTCAAATATAGTTTCTGGGGTTTTGAAAGTCAAGGAATCTATTTGTTATATTTACTTTTTGTTCACATGTTTTAGCTGTAATAAAATGATTCATGTTCTCTCCATAATGGCATATTGTTTGCCATGTGGGTTATGCCATTGAGTGTGCAACATGTGATGTCATTACCATGAAAGCATAAAGGTCAGCACTTTGTGTACTCATCTAAGATTGGATTCAGCAACAATCATGTGATTCCCTGGTCGGATTGAGAGCCCCACGTGCCCCTGGGTGACTTAGCCTCTTAACAGACAGTTGATCACTCTTTTAACATTGCAGCAGGCGGACGCTGGATCGTTTTAATGGAGTGTGGTATTTCTCACTCTTGATTTCCATTCAAGACTCGATCAACCTTGGTCATTTATACTCGCAGATACTCCATTGTTTATTCAAACTGAGTATTCCATTGTGTCATTGAACAGGCTGGAGAGTGTTCAGATAAAAAGGGCTCCAGATGGTAGATCCGACATTGGTCATTCCTTATTGTTAGTTTTGAGTTTACTAGTTATGACAACATTTTCTTGGTCTCTGACTTAAAATTAACTATTATTAGCTTTGGTTGTGTGTACTCTTTATGCCTTACAACATCTCACTCTGCTCATTGATTATGATTCTGACAACACATTCTAAGCTTTGCTTATTTAATTAGTCTTTGATGTTGTCTTCTGACTCACTTTCTACACTCCTGTCGCCCTGTGTAAGCAGTATGCACTTGATACGGTAGGCAGGCATTTTCTCAGTAAAAGGAGGCCCAAGACCCAGTAATGTCATCGCTCTTCTAATTCTTGTTAGAAAGGTCTGTCATTTTAATGATCTTTTGCCATTATTAACTATAGAAATTGTTTCCTGTTTGCTTGTGCAGTTTCCAGTTTTTGCACTTTGGTTTATGTTGTGTAGCATTCTTTGTACAATAAAATTATTTTTGTGCTCATTAGGAAATGTGTGGCTGAGGGAAGCACTTATCTCTAGCCGCATAGGACTACCTAACTGAAGCAAGCCCTTGCAGGTTCATTCATAACTCCTTTATGTTTAGCTCCTTTCACAGGTTAGGGTTTAGGGCCAGCTGGAGGTTTTAGCACCATGTACAACTGTCTCTGTGCCTAAGCAAGTAATAAGATTTTTTGACTGCTAAATAATAACTTCATTGAAAGCAAAAATAGAACAAGTCCAATTCTAAAAAGATTTAATAATAATAATAATAATGATGTAAGGTCCCAGCCAGGTTGAAGGCCTTTTGGAGTGACTGTTGGGTCCAATTGAGGCATGGCAGAGTACAACGCGGAGGACTGACAGCAGGGGTATGATTGACGTGGAAAGGAGGACGGGGGGAGGGTTTGAAGTCTTATTGGAGAAGGGGCTAGAAGGTTGTGTCGTGGAGTTACAAAGTTGGCGTTTTTCTTTTTCTGTTTTGCTTTTCTTTAACGGCGTTCCTCAGGACCACAAATATGACGTCAAAGACGTTAATTTTTTTGCTGTTACAACCCTGTGTTTTTTTTTCTTCTGTACTGCTCAAGTAAACTGTTTTCTGAACTTTACTTCGTCCGTCTGTTTTTTTCGTCTTTTTTGAACCTGACGCGAAGGTTGCTACAATAATAAAAATAATAACAATAATAATACTTCTTTACATTTACATTTATGAGTCCTTCAAATGAGAAATCATTCAGAAAGTATTCAGACCCTTTCACTTTCTGCACACTGTTACTTTGTTGTAGATTTTGTTTTAAATGGGTACATTTGCTATTTTTGCCCATCACTCTACACTCAATAACTCATAGTGACAAAATTAAAAGATGTTTTCACACAGGTTTGCAAATGTATTAAAAATCAAAAGCTCAAATCTCTCATTTATATAAATATTTAGATCCTTAATTCAATACTTTGTCGAAGCCACTTTGGCAGCAATTACAGTTTTCAGTTTTCTTGGGTAAGTTACTACAAGCTTGGCAGACCTGGATTTGGGCAGTTTATCACATTTTTCCCGACAGGTCCTCTCAAACTCTGTTAGATTCTCTAAACTGCCATCTTCAGGTCTCTCCACAGATATTCTGTGGGGTTTTAAGTCTCGGCTTTTGCTGGACCAATCAAGGACAGTCAGAGACTTGTCTGAATCCTCTGCAGCATTATTTTGGCTGTATGCTTCAGGTCTTTGGTTTTCTGAAAGGTGAATTGTTCCCCTAGTCTGGGGTTGTGTACACTCTGGATCAGGTTTTCTTCTAGGATTTCTCAATATGTGGATGCATTCATCCTCAATTGTAACAAGTCTCTGTGACCCTGCAACTGAGAAGCAACCCCATAACTTGATGCTACCATACCATGCTTCACTACATAGATGATATAAGGCAGATGATGAACTGTGCCTGATCTTCGCCAGACATACTTCTTGGAGTTCCGTCCAAAGAATTCAATTTTTGTCTAATCAGACCATCAAGACTGGCATCAGTATAGAGTTATGGTGGCTTCAAGCATCTTCCATTTCCCAATTACTGAGGCTACTGTGCTTCTGGGAACACTCAAAGCTTTAGAAACCCTTTTATCCCCTTGCCCTGATCTGCGCCTCATCACAATTTGATCGCAGAGGTTTACATAGAGTTCCTTGGACTTCATGGCTTGGCCTTTGTCCTGACATGCAATGTGAATTGTATTGTATATGTGTGATTTTTTTTGAAGATGTCCAATCAATTGCATTTGTTACAGATGGACTCCAATCAAGTTCTAGACACATCTCAAGAAGAATTAAAGCATACAGGATGGACCTGAGCACAATTTGGAGTGCCAGAGCTAAGATTCTGAATACTGTACTTAAAATATATTAATGAGGGGTTTCAGTTTGTGTTTTTAAAACTTTTCAGAAAACATGTTTTCACTTTGTCATTATGGGTTATTAAGTGTAGAATGATAGGTAAAATTGCAAATATATCCATATAAAATTAAATTATAACACAATAAAGAGTACAAAAAGTAAAGGGGTCTGAATATTGTCTGTTCACAGTATCTTTAATGAGTTATCTGTTTTTCGGGAATAGTTCTGCAATTTTAATTCTTTGAAAAGTAATTTTATATATTGATTTCATGTTTATATTGTTGTCATCTGGATTATGTCATGCTGTGTTTCCTACCATAAGTTTGCATCCAAAGATGCTTTTTTGTTGCAGCATTTTGCTACGCGTGCATCCATTGTGAATGATTTGAATAGAGGGAAAGTTAAATTGTTTGAAATTTCATTAGAGTATGCCAGAGATCAATTCATGTCATTCTGAAAGAGCTTGAAATGGGAGAGACTGAAAACAGGCAGGGACAGTAACTTGTGAATCCAAGAAATCTTTCATCTAAATTTCAAACCAGAATACCAGGTCAAAATGTGCCAAGATAGAAAAGTCATAAAAGTACCTCACATAATTTCTTTGTTTTCATAATCTAATTGTTCAAAAATAAAATGCTGATGTTCGTTTGACTACTTCTTTCAGACCTCTTTTATAACAGCAATGTAATAGCATCATGTGTCACAGAGTATCAATGCAATTTTTCAAAGAACAAAAGCAAAAATAACTAATAGTTAAAAATGAAATGAAATGAATCGCAAAAATGTCCAATGCATTCCTAGTGGCATTGATTATTGGTTCATTGCAACTGAAACCAGCACATGTTATGCAAGACCTTCATTCTTATTTATCTTGGTGCCCGAGAATAGCGGCATGTTGCATTCTGTTTGTAAATGCAATGCAAAGAAAGTCCATCCATCCATCCATTTTCCAACCCGCTGAATCCAAGCACAGGGTCACGGGGGTCTGCTGGAGCCAATCCCAGCCAACACAGGGCACAAGGCAGCAACCAGTCCCAGGCAGGGTGCCAACCCACCGCAGGACACACACAAACACACCCACACACCAAGCACACACTAGGGCCAATTTAGAATCACCAATCCACCTAACCTGCATGTCTTTGGACTGTGGGAGGAAACCGGAGCGCCCGGAGAAAACCCACGCAGACACGGGGAGAACATGCAAACTCCACGCAGGGAGGACCCGGGAAGCGAACCCAGGTCCCCAGGTCTCCTAATCTATTTCTGGTTCACTCTTCAAATTGAATTTCTGCACCAATCAGCCACAACACTAAAACCACTGACAGGTGAAGTGAATGACATTGATTATCTTGTTACCGGGGCACCTGTAGAGGGGTGGGATATATAAGCCACAAGTGGACAGTCAGTTCTTGAAGGTGATGTGTTGGAAGCTGGAAAAATGGACAAATGTAGCACATAATGCATTGCAGCTTGCTGTGCACGAGGCTGTGTAGCCACAGAATGGTCAGGTAGCCAGACTGACCCCTGTCCATCACCAACAATAGCTACAACGGGCATGTGAGCATCAGAGCTGGACCATGGGGCAATGGAAAAAGGTGGCCTGCTCTGATGAATCACATTTTCTTCTAGATTATATGGCTGGCTGGGTGTGGTTTTGCATCATTTTTTTGGGAAAGATATGACATCAGAATGCACTATGGGAAGAAGGCATGCAGGTGGAGACAGTGTGATACTCTGGGCAAAGTTCTTGCTTTGACATGTACCACCTGCCTAAAGATTGTTGAAGACCACATACACCCCTACATGGCACTGGCATTCCCTGATGGCAGTGGCCTCTTTTAGTACGACAATGTGCCCTGCCATGCTGCAATACTTGTTTAGAAATGGTTTCAGGAACATGGCTTAGAGTTTAAACTGTTGACTTGGCCTCCAAATCCCCCAGATCTCAATCCAGTTGAGCATCGGTGAGACATGCTGGTAAAACAAGTCTGATCCGTGGAGCCTCATCTCACAACTTACAGGACTTAAAGTATATACTGCTAAGGCCTTGACGGGTCAGAGCTGTTTCGACGGCACTAGGGGGACCTACACAATATTACACAGGTGGTTTAATGTTGTGGCTGATCAGTGTATATGGCATTTTTAATTCTCTACAAGTTGAGAAAAAAATTCCAAGTGATTTGGTCTTTTTCTTGGAAATTATGTATTTATTATTATTATTAAATCTTTTCATGGCTGATATAACATTGATCGGAGAGTGTACTCTTGAGCACTCGCCAAGTGTCTCATTTTGAGCTCTTTCGACCCCTTGATCCCTATCCTCCCCAATATACCAAATATCGTCCTGCTCTTTATGTAGTGTAATCATGTACATCTTTGGACAATTTCACAAATGAATTCTGAGCAGTAAAATCATTTTTGAAAGGAACTGATCCATCAGTTGGAAATTTTTCAAAGTGCAGCAACCGGGCAGGGTCTTTACAGAAAAAAACCTGATCCTCCCCCCTAGCTGTTAAAATTTGTGTGGTGTTGCTTTGAAGACACCTTTCTTGTTTTAACAAGCTCTCTTTTTTCTTTCTGAGCGCTGAGCCTTCCCTTGTTCGCTAAGGGAACATGAAGCCCCAGCCTCCAGCTTTGCCAGACTTGATCCGGCTAACCCCGGAGTCGAGCGAGGCCTTTGCAGCATTTTCCCACATTTGCTTCACCTCCCCATGGCTCCCAGAGGGGAGAGAGTCTCCAATGTGAGATAATCTGCAAATCAATGAGGCTGCTTGTAAAACTCTTGCTAAGCCATGTCATCCCAGCTGGGGGTAAATTCACTTGCCTGCAGTGTGAAACTTCTAATTAGGGATGTCAATTTGCTGCTCAGAGAAGGACTTCTGAAGAGAGGAGCAGAGAAATACCAAGTAACTGTTTCAGTGCACTACGGCTTTGAATGCTGGGAAACAAAGCGCAGCCGCAGATTCCATGCTGAAATGACTCTGCACCAAATGCCAATGTATGCACTGACATTTTTGTAACCCATCTCCCAGGAAAGCCGGCAAAATGCTTGTGAGCATAAGGATTAGGGATTGACAGCCTGATCGACTGATTGCCTGATTGATGAGAGATGCTGGTACAATGACACTTAAATGGGAACATCTGGGAATGCATTACTGTTTTTACTCTGCAGGACTGGTGGCCTGTGCAGGATTGGTTTGTACCTTGGCACTGGCCCTCTGTGACCCTAATTTGGATTATACACATTAAAGACTGTTTGTATGATTACTGATTTCAAATACTGTTATTCTAGCAGTCCACAGCAGATTTCAATTTCTAGACAACAGCATTTTCTGAAAATGGTTAGGAAACGAAGTTCCTGTTTTCATCCCACATTAATTATTTCTTTCATGTCACAAATTCTTTAACATGCTTTTTGATCTTCATTGGAGCTGCACGATTAAGCCATAGCTCTATTGAAACTTATCACTCTGTTGAATCTCATTAAATCAAAAATGACTACAAGGCCAACCGCTTGCGTAAAGACAGCACCATGTAAACCAACGGAGCACAAGCCACCGACTCCTTTCCCTTGATGTAGCTAAAGAGGTGGCAGTTGCTGAGCTGCTTTCGGGGCGTTGAGAGCTGTATTATTGTGATATTTCCCTCTACTTACCCTTTACCTAGGGGTAACTGTGTACTCATCAGATTAGTTACCGGGTTGGTCTACGGTTGCACCTTAAGATTAATACACGCATACATAGCTATACGCATACACACAGATACTCAACAGTGCTCTATGAATGACACACACACAGCAGGTTAATCTCTAGCACTTTAAACCACACAAATGATTTAGGAATAACACAGCCTGTCACACTCTCAGCACTTCAAAGGACTTACTTATTATCAGCACGAACAAAATACGATGTTTTAAATATATCTCAGACCTAAATATTACTTTAGGTCTCCAAGAGTACATTTAAACATACAAAGGCTCAGTATCCTTGACTATAGACCATTTATCAGCCAAGAATGCATTACTTTACGTACTGTTCCCTACTTTTGGATGGAGCTCTTACTCTCAGCCCTTAATAAACCTCGCAGCACAGAGGTAATGGCAAACCTCCAGCTGCACCAGGTTCTCAAAGAAATCTACCTTATTACTTCAATCACTCTAGACATGAAGATGAAGCATAAAAAGTTAAAAGCAGTATGGTATTTATTACAGGAATAATAATAATACCAATGGAACAAAGAATAATAGAAAATAGGACTGATAGTAAAGTCTGAATATACAGTATATAGTCTTTAGAAAAAGCTTACAAAAGAGTAAAGATGACAAGGATGAATGTCACAGGCAGCTTGTGCTCTAGCACTCGTAGTTCATTATACGTGTTTCTGACGATCAGATGGTAACGGCTGCACGCTGCAGGCACCCTCTTCTGACGTCGCTCTGTTCCCTTCTCCTGACGTCTTCGTCCCTTCTTCTTCCTCCCTCCTATGTCACTCTTCAGACGAGGCATATTTATTATAAAATTCTACCAGGGGGTTTTGCAGGTTGTGATTGTTAGATATTGTGATTAGCTGACTGTCAATATGGTGAATGAATCCACTGTTCATTTTCCCAAACAGTAAAACTTTTTTGATGTTGCCTGACGTATCGGCATGTCTTCCTTTCCCAGGCTGTAAAATAATTTAGATACTTGTTGACCCAGATGCCCAGGTTATAATCTAATCGATGGCCTTAGGCACCAACATGTCTTCCTTTCTTTGTTGGAACAGCTGTTTTAAAAGTGAGGTACAACTGGGAAGAGGATATGCTTTAATGTGTCCTGAAGTTAGTTCATCTGTTGTTTTGTCTTGAACAAAATATCAAAATGTACAGATTTTGTTCCCCACAACAAGAGCCAAAGCCAGGACAGTGGAAAAGAAAAAGTGGCAGGTGCAGAGTGGAGAGAAGGCAGTAGATAACCTGTGAGGTGAGAGGGGGTCATCTATGGGGTTTCGCACCAATCAAAGAAAAGGGTTTGTTAAAATAAAGAACATTATATTGGAGCCCTACACAAGCTTGTATGGACCACAGGCCCAGGTAATCTTACCCTTCTTGGGCTTGGTCATTTGCAGTTATTGATTAGCAATATTGCCCCCACCACATATGTATAGAAGGCCATGAGATTGTATAATAGAATAAGCCATTCTTGGGTTATGTGCGCACGCTCATACAACTGTGGGAGTTACAGATAGAGATAGTAATAAAACAGTATTAATTTCTTTAAACTTTCAAGGAAGGAATAAATAAAGGAAGATCAAAAAATTAAAAGGAATTGAAATTGACAATTTCTGTTGTCTATGAGGCAGGGTTGTTATGTTCTTTAGGTTGAAGTAGCGACACACTCAGAATAACGTTTTGAATGCTGCTTATTTTGAACCCTGTTTAACCAACTCTCCATACAGTGTGCTTTTTAAAACCACACCCTTTCCTCCGTATGTCATAAGTCCCAAAAGATGCAGACCATAGCAATCAATACCTGAACAATCATATACAACATTTTCCCCCCTCCCCTGCCAATTGAATTAGGTGTGAAAAGAGGTCAGAAAGTCTTGGAAGCGGGCAGGCCTTGAACGCAGTCTTGCCGCTCGAAATATTGGGGTTCCACTGGTAGCAATGGGTTGAAGATCCGTATTCTGGGGAAAAAGAAGGGGGGCCTGGGACATCCAAGTTGTGTCATCTGAGGTAGGGTTGCCCTTGATGATGCTATCAGATCCTGAAGGGGCTGGCACCTTGCGCAGTCTCCTGGCATGCCACTGAGTCCCATCCACTAACTGAAAAGTTGCAGGTCCAAGCTGGCTCTTAATCTGAAGGGGTGACAACCAGAAGGAGTGAAGCTTGATAGAGCGACATGGGCGGCAGACCCTAACCCAGTCCAGCACCTTGAAATTGGGAATCCGTATTCTCCTCTTTCTATTGAAATCATGCTGGGAATTTGTCGTTTTTGCACGATTGACTCAACTGACTTGGTGGGTGAAAAAGATATAGGGGGACAAAGCCTATGCAAGGATAGTTCCAGCTCACGGCCCAGCATAAGTTTGGCTGGGGAAACCCCAGTCGTAACATGCTGAGCAGCTCTATAATGCAGCAGGGTCTGTGGCTGTGCTTCATTAAAAGAGCAGCAGGTGAGCCCTGAGGCCATTTTTCAGGCTTTGATTAAAAAGTTCAACCCCTCCATTAGCCTGGGGGTGATAAAAGGATGTTTTAATATGGCGTATACCCTGGTTTTGGACAAAATCAGTGAACACAGCAGATGTGAACTGTGGACCATTATCCGTTGTAATGCGTCTTGGTAAACCCCAGCGAACAAACAGTGTGTCCAGGAAACAAATGAGGGACTCTGCTGTGATTGAGCCCATGGGAATGACCTCTGGCCACTTTACGTGGAGGTCGTATGCTACTGCCAAGAAGTGCTGGTGATGTGGCACACCTTTTATTTCACCACAGATATCAACTTGAATGTGTTGCCAAGGCTGATCAGGCCAGGCCAAGGGTTGGAGAGGAGGCATTGGTGGGGGCTCAGTCTTACTACTTATTAAACATGGTGCACAGTTACGCACCAGCTCCTCTAAGTCTTGGTCAATACCAGGCCACCAGACTAGGTCCCTGCAGCGTTGCTTTAGTTTTACAATTCCGAGGTGGCCCTGATGAGCCATGGCCAGGACCCGACCCCTGAGGCTGCTGGGCACAACCGTGCGATGTCCAAGAGCTAGACAAGTCTCATTCCAACACGAAAGCTCATCTTTAAATCGGATGTAAGACTGGAGGTTCAGTGGCACTTCCTATGGCCAGCCATTAGCAATATGCTGTCGTAGGACTGTGAAAACTGAATCAATGCAGATTCTTTTGTAAGTTCCTGGAGTGATACCATATCTTGGAGTGGAGAGTGCAGCAAGTGAATCAGATCCTCCTCATGATCAATTTGCATAGTGGTAGGGGGATGAAAAACAGAACGTGACAACAAATCAGCCACTACATTGTCCCGTCCTGGGGTAAACTGTAACTTAAAATTGTACCTCTGGAGATGCTCACCCCAGCGGTGCATGCGCAGCAGCCTGTGACATGAACCAGCAGAGGAATTCAAAGATGTTAGGGCCTGGTGGTCAGTTCGTAAAGTAAATGGACACCCGTACAGGTAGGTATGCCACTTTTCACAGGCCCATACACATGCAAGTGCCTCCCTCTCCCCTACTAAGTATTTCTGTTCAGCAGGGCTCAATGCATGGGAAGCAAAAGCCACAGGCTTCTCCACTCCATCTTGTATCTGTGAAAGAACTGCGTCTACTGCTGAAGCAGATGCATCACAAGTTACAATAGTTGGACTGTCCACATTAAAATGTGCCAAGACTGGGGAAGTAGTAAGCAACTCTTTAAGTTTGCAAAAGGCTTCTGCACAGTCCGCCGACCAACTCCAGGATGCCTCTTTTTTAAGCAGCTGCCGAAGGGGTGTAGTGAGTGCAGAGTATTGTGGCATGAATCTCATGTAGTACCCTGTCATCCCCAGAAATGAGGCCAACTGTGAAGCTGAAGTAGGTACTGGAACACACTGAATGGCCTCTACATTCGACTGAAGAGGTGACAAACCTTGAGTTGACAAGTGGAACCCAATAAAGTCCACTTCATGTGCAGCTAACAGGCACTTATCTGTATTTAAGGTAAGGTTGTGGTGGTTGTTGTGGACAGCATTATCTGGGCCATGGACTACAAATGTCATCCAAGTAAACAACCACCCCTGGAATTCCTGCCAGGATAGTGGACATTATTTTTTGGAAACGACTGGGAGCGGAGCACAGGCCAAATGGCATTCTGGTATAACGAAAAATTCCAGCGTGGGTGGTGAATGCAGTCAAATCCCTGCTGTTCCTGTGCAGAGGAACTTGGAGATAACCTTGACGAAAGCCGAGCTTTGAAAAAACCTTTGAGCCATGGAAGTGAGTGGTGAGCTCTTCGATGGTTGGCAAGGGGTAACAATCAGGGATGATAGCCTGATTTACTGCCCTTAAATCCACACATAACCGCAACCTTCCTGACTTTTTTTCTGCTATGACCAAATTCGATATCCAGGGGGAGGCGTGGATTGGCTGTATAATGGCATCTGTCAGGAGGTGTTGTAGTTCTGTTGTGACAGCATCCCGCAGGGCTAAGGATACACACCGCAGAGGTTGAATAACAGGAGTGACACTTGTATTAAGCAGGGCTTTGTGCGTAAATGTGTTAAGATGTCCTAAGCCTGTGAACAGGGTTGGCCATTTCTGATGCCACAGTGATGTCACATTCAGAATAGTTAACCCATCACTGTCCAGTAGTGTGAATCCTAGACTGGTGAACAAGTCCAGGCCCAAAATATTGCTACCTTGTCTTGTGATATGGAAAGGAAAATCAGACACAGTGTTTTTGCCATACGTTACAGTGCAGTGCACAATACCCACCACATCAGTTCTGGAACTGCCATATCCGTAGAGGGAAAGGTTAGGTGGCTGAAGTGGTAAGTGCGATACGAATGTTGTATAGGTGGCCATGTTTAGAAGTGACACTTTAGTTCCTGTGTCAAGCAGAAGAGGAATGCAAACATCATCCAGGTACACAGCACAGGAGCAAAAGCCAGGTAGAGAGGAACAGACTGTGTGAATAACTGCAGGGGAAGACTCAGCAGAGCGTTGTTTTTGCTGGTTTTCTTTTTTTGTTTTTGCGCTGACCTACACCATTTTGCGAAATGATTGGGTTTTCGACACCACCTATGTATTTGTCCTTGTGCAAGGCAGTCCATGGCACGAGACACATGTCTAGTAGAACCGCAATTGCCACCGCGCCGGTGAGACTGAGCTGTATGAGGTCTCATCTGCTGTACTGATGCTTGAGACTGACAGTCAGATGCACAGTTACACTCTGCGCCCTGTGGCTCATTCACTGTCTGAACAGCAGTTAAGGGATTTGCAGGAGGCATCTGTGTTTCAGCAATTTTATGTGCACATTGAGAAGCTGATTCTATTTGGCACACATCATCCTCTAAAAGAAGCCTCTCACGCACCAGAGGAAGTTTTTTCAATCAGTTGGTCTCTAATCATTTCATCACGAAGAAGGCCAAATTTACAAGACTCGGCTAAACCCTTTAAGTCAGCCACGGACTTCGAAATAGACTCACCAGCATGTTGTGTCCACTGACGGAACTGTAACCGTTTCAAAAGGACGCTCTGCTTTTTTGTAAAGAGCCCAATAGCGGCTTTGTATGTGTCAGCATCACTGAGAGTCTGGAAGACGCTGAGTCCTTCTGAGCCGAGGCAATGCAGGAGAATGGCTCCTTTTCTAGCACTAGCAACTGCGTCCAAACCCACAGCAAGCAGATACGTTTGAAATGAAGACTTCCATCTGTCCCACGGAACGGGCGGTTTGCCCGGCTGAGGCAAGAAAGGCTCGGGGGGTGGAAGCGAAACAAATGGAACATTTTCAGCCATCCTCGTTCGCCAATTGTTATGTTCTTTAGGTTGAAGAAGCGACACACTCAGAATATCATTTCGAATGCTCTTTATTTTGAACCCTTTAACCAATTCTCCATACAGTGTGCTTTTTAAAGCCACACCCTTTCCTCCGTATGTCATACGTCCCAAAAGATGCAGACCATAGCAATCAATACCTGAACAATCATATACAACAAGGGTGGCTCACCCACTTGCCACCTCACCTTGCCTCACACTAAAGCACTACTGCATATCATCTTTTTGTCACAAGGCTGGACTCTTCCTCACACCAGTAAACCTTCTCTCCAACTGCTCTTCTCATTCTGGATGCCATACGACTTCAGTCACTCACCCATGAGCTAGTTGTACCCATGCTGGCCGCCTTGCATACTCTACCATCGGTCCCTTTACACCTCACTTTCTGATTATAGCCCTTCAGTATATTTGTAAGGATTCTTTTGTTTCAATTTTCAAATACACACTAAAGACCCCCACTCTCTATTGTTTTTAATTGACTAGTCCTTCATTAAAGAGTTTCAACGTTGCCTTGTGGTACTAAAAACCATACCCTTCCCCAAGCATGTAACCAACATATTTTCAAGTGGAAAACACACAAGTCAAGTCAAGAATTGACCTGACAGCCTTTTGGTTTTAGAGTCCGGTTCCTCGTCCATTATGCTACATTACCTAGTGCTGTGATAGCAATGTTATATCCAAGAATGTTTCCTGCTTCAAGCCCTGTGCCGTTCGAATAGACTCTGGCTCAATGCAATATTCCACTGGGGATGGTTTAGGTAATGAATGGATGTCTGAATGTCTCTCTTTGCCCTTCTTTACAGTTTTCTTTCATGTCAGTGTTTGATTTATAGAGCATGTCGCTTAAATTTGTCAAGTAGGCTTTCTTTGCCCTTCCGGTGTCTATCAGTGCTGCAGTTTTTATTTATACTTGCTGTGTTCAATTTATTTTATTGATCAGTTTGTGTGTTTGATACTGCACTGCAGTACTGTTTCCTCAATAAAGTGCCTTGTGATGGTGCATTATATTAATGCCCATCCACAATCTACAACTAAATTAAGGACATTAGTTAATGGAAGCATAGGTGACTTTGATGACTTAAAGATTTTTAGGAAGTTCATACTAAAAAGTTATTAGATGATCAGTGCCACCTTGTGGCTACCAAGGGCTCCACTGAGTAGACCATGTGAGGCTTGCAATCCTGGAGCTTAGCAATTAGATGATGTGCATCTTAAAACAACTCTGCTACTGGCCTGTTTTCCCCACGGTATTCCACTGTGGGGCACATCCGACGTTTGGAGGAGGCATTCAGCTCACTTGTTCATTCAGCCCAGGCCTTCCGACTAATCCACACACGCGCAGGTCTCTTCTCTCAAGCCCTCTTTGTCCAACAAAGGATGAGCCTGAGTCCCTCCTGGATCAAGGATGTCTGATAATTATTCTTCAGTCTTCAAATGCTGCATAGCTAATGTCAGGCAAATAAAAAAAAAAAATTGGCAGTGGAGCAAATGTTCCAAGAGAGAGGAGCTGCACAGCATAAGATGGGCTTTATTCGCTCCTCAGGAAAGATCACATCAGCAGGGTCACCTCACTAGAGCACAATCTACTGGTCTCTTTTTAAAAAGGTTTGCATTCATCCTGGAGTATTAGTCGGCTCACCCCAGAATCCTCATGTGTGAGTATTCTCTTTGTGTTTAGTTTACCAACTCCATTGAACATGGTCTTGGTGCAGGAGAATGTTTTTCTTAATGAATAATCAAGCTGTGAAAATTAACACAAAGCTCACTGATATCAGAACGAAGGCACTTCTCGAAGTCATCTGAATGCCTTCCACTTTTCTCCAAAAGGGCCTATGATTAAGTCAACCTGGTCCTAGGTTTAGGAGGAGCAGACAACAACATTCTTAATGACTACAAAAAATTACTTAGTGGTGGAACACCTCCCCAAAACCTGTGTGGTCAACCGACTGTCCCATGGCAGAAATTTAATAAGAGTCACACACAGACAAGTCTGGCAAGTCTTACAAGGAATGAATTACAGACTGACATATAAGTGGCTGCGGCTGATAGAGATGACATGATGAAGAAGGGGGTCTTGCCTCACATACTTAGGGTTGGACTGATTGACCTGTAAGTAAAGAGAAATCTAGAAGAGCTCACCTGTTGAGAGGTCAAACTGACCTCTTTGTGGTGAGGGACTAGCAGAACTGACATGACCCTATATGCCATCCTGAAACATAATAACAGTCACTCATTCTCTCTGACATTGAACACGATTAACAAATATGAAGTGCACTGAAAATGCTACAGGCAGAGCTGCACAAGGAAACAAAATCAAAGAGGATACAGGGAAAGGACAAGAAAGAAAAGCCTGTGTATCAAAAGTATTAAAACACAGAGATACAGATTGGGGCTGGGACAGACAGTTAATGAGCCGCTGGGCATCAGAAGGCAGCTGCAGTGGTGCAAGCAGCCATTTCCATGGTTACTGTGTACACACACCATCATTAGTCTGTTTGTACAGGCAGAACGGTGGCCCTCCAGAGGTGAGGCACAGCTGGCTCCCTGATAGCTGGCTTGGATTTACAAGAGGAGCTCTGTAAGCTCCCAGACTTGGTCAAACTTACTTTTGTTCACAAAAATGAAAAAGTCTTGCGCTTGTCAGTTGTCATGTCTGGCATGGGGCTGTGCAGATGCCCAGTACTGTTCTACTGAAGATCAGTGCTTTTTCTGGCCAGAGGAGAGAAGAGAAAAGAGAGCCAGGGCTAAACAGCTTTCAACCTTGCAATTTAGATTTGTGGATGTGCTATGCTGTTAGCAATGTGCACAAGGGTGAAGTTAACCCAAGGACAGAATTCAGAGCACACCTTTGGCTACCCATCAGCTTGACAACTTGGGAGAAAACCCACACCATGCAAGTTGCATAACAATGGCCCCAGGTAATAATTGTGCTGCAGTTTAAGAAACGTGTGGCAGTGGTGAAATAATATTCTTTATTTAAAATAGCAACTTTCACATAGCTTTATACAAAGTAATCACATATTGGCATGCACATATGAGAAAAATTCCACTATTTTATTTTGTGGATTCTAACTATAAATTTTGGTACAACTTTTTTTTTATTTTGTGGATTATAACTATAAATAAAATCCACCTGCTTCTCAAGCTCTGATTTGAATTTTAATTTCAATGAATAATAATAATAATAATGATAATAATAACACATTTGCATATGAACATTATTAATTTTCTTAAATCTATTATTAACTTACTTAAACTATTAATAGGTTCCACACAGCTGAAGCCTTCCCCATCTGAAAGAGATTCAAGGCTGGAGCCAATTCACCATGAGGTGCCAGTCCGACACAGAGCATACACAGTCTCATTCACTCACTTTGTACCTGGTTACACTTACCTTTAGAAAAGGAACATTCAAACAATTGTGACGAGAGTAGGCCATTGAGCCCAACAAGCTCATCAATCCTATTCTCACCTAGATTATCTAAAATGACATTAGATGGAGATCTGAAGGTCTCTAAAAGTCCTGCTTTGTACCACTCTAGTTGGTAATTAATATCATACTTGCCACTGTACCTGTTGAAGACCGGTAATAGAATAATTAAAAAATAATTACTATCTGTTATTCTACATGTAGCTTTAACACCTTACCTCTGTATTAGTGTGTGTGTGAACATCTCTTCTCCAGCAGTCCGACTCTCAGAAGTGTTCCTGTAAAGTCTGATTCTGAGACTCTGTCATTATTTTCGATGCACCAGTCCAGTTTTATAGTTGCTGTCTTTGACGTCAGCGTGTATCCTTCGTCTTTACTCCTCGTTTGTCTAACACTCGCACTTCCTCTATCATTGCACCACCAATGCCAGACTGACTAATCAGTGCAACTGGATACGCACACTTTATTGTATAGTAAGTGTCTATGGTTCTTTATGTGAAGGAAAACTTCCTTACATTTGTGTAAAATCTGCTGTTAACAAGGAATTATTTTAAAGAATCCATTGTACTAATTCCTATAATGATTTTAAACACTTCGATCATGTCACTTCTTAACCATCAATTGCTTAAACTTAAAAGGTTCAGTCATTTCAGTCTCTCTTTATAGCTCATATCTCTAAGTCCCAGAATTAGCCTAGTCGTTCCTCTCTGATTTTTTTCAAGCTCTGCTATATCTTTTTTTTTTTGTAAGACAGAGACCAACACTATACACAGTACAGCAGGTGAGGCCTTACAGTGTGGTGTAACTTAAGCATAACCTTCCTTGACTTGCACTCTACATATTGTGATATGCAGCCTAACATCCTACTAGTCTTTTTGATCATTTCTGAACACTGTCAAGACGTACATAGTGATGATTCCGCTATAATTTTTAGATCGTTCTCATAAAGTGTTCAAGTTTCAGAGCTCCCATTGTGTGTTCAAATATAACATTTCTACTTCCTATGTGTAATATCTGACATTTACTTATATTAAATTTCAAGTTTCCCAAAGCCCCTCTCTGAGTCAGACAGTCACTCATCTTTGGCAAATGCTGTAGGGACTTTGAAGAGTAGTAGAGATTCACTCTCATGGTGATTTCACAGAGGCAGTCACTGCCTACACACAATGGCACATGAAAATGCCCTCGAATTGTCAATATGAGTGTCCTGCTCTCATGATGTGGTCACTCCTAGACTCAGCCCCATTCCACGCCCACTGGTATTCATGTCCTTGGTAGCACTGAAAGAGTGCACAGTAGGAAAAAGTGGAGGTAAAAAAAGTGAATGAAGGAAAGTAGTGCATCTCCAAAATACATGAGAGAATTTGAGCTTTAGGTGTATTTTGAATCTTGTGATCAATGGAAATTCACACGCACGCACGCACACACACACACACACGTATACACACGTGGGAGAAAATTTCAAAAAGGTGAATGTGCAATTAGTTTGGGTTTGTGTACATCACTGGGCATGCCATGATACTACCGTCTGATTATTATTGGATGTTTGATCTTACAAGACTCTAAACAAGTTGTAAGGTTTTGTACATGATTCAGTATCTAACAAGAAGGTCAGCAGATATAATTAAGCCAGGTTAAGGATAAGTATAGGGATGAAACAAATCAGGTAACTAGAGCAAAACAAAAAAAATGTGTTATAGAAGAAAGCCAAATGTATCACCCATTCATCCATAAATCCATCTTCCTATCCATCCAGCCATCAATTCATCTTCTTCTCCATTCATTTTCCCAATTTGCATTATATGAGGCGGCCAGGGAGCCATCATAGCTGCTGTGCTGGCATAAAGCAAACAATTCAGCTTTGTATGAAAAGCATGGCAGAGATAAGATGCAACACTGAGAAAGTGAGAGCCTATAAATCAGGTGTATTCTTTACCATTTTTTAAATTTATTTATTTATTTATTTGATTCTGTAAGAAAGAGGTGGGTGTTCGATATGGATTTAAGTTAAAAAATCTGACAAACAAATAAATCCAAGCAATGTGGGGGCAACCAGCTGCCAAGCATGTAGCCTTACTGACCTTTCATTTAACGTAACTACTAACAGACAGACGGGTACATTTTTCAGAACTTGCTTGAGGGGAGAAAAAAGCCAATAAGGGCGGACTTTTAGAAGAAAAGTAAAACTAAATAAAATGGTTGTTTGCATAACTCGGCAATTGTAATTTTCATATATGGTATAAAAGATGGCAAAGGCTAACAGTTCATGCCATTCATCTGCTTTTTCTATCCACTAACAGCAAGGAACTTAAAATGTGTGGACACGGCATGCATGTATTTCAAGATGAGGCCTTTACGGCTTTATGCCAAAGCTTTGTCTTCTCAAAAAACACACATATTGAACACTTCACAATACCGGACTCAAGGATTTCCTACCACAGGTCAAAGACACACAGACTAGGTGGAATGGAAATGCTAAGTTGGTTGTAGTGTGTGTTTGTGTGTCCACCAGTTCCAGGGGTTGTCTCTGCCTTGCACCTGATGCTTCTGGGATAAGCAGGTTTAAAAGATGGAGGGAGTGATGGATGAACTGACAACAGAAGAACACAGCAGAGAACACTAATACCCAGCTCTCTGCTGGAATCTAGAGGGACAGAGAGTAAATGTCAGATATCACCACTTTACTTTAAGCCACTGGTTTTCAAACACAGTCCTGGAGACCCCCTGTGGCTGTAGATTTTTGTTGTCACAACTTTCTTCATGAGGAAGCGATTTTTCCTACTAATTTGTTCTATTATTCTGCATTCTGAAAAGCACAGCAGTGTGATTTTTATATTTATAAGACAGACTAGCAAAATACCCGCGCTTCGCAGCGGAGAAGTAGTGTGTTAAAGAGGTTATGTAAACATATATATACATATACATATATACACATATCTACATATACAGATATATACATATATATATATATATATATATACACATATCAACATATATATACATATATATATATATATACACATATTAATATATATATATATATACACATACATATACACATATACATAAACACACACATATACATCCATCCATCCATCCATCCATCCTCTTCATATATACATATATACATACATACATACATAGTGCGTAATAACACGGGCTGTGATTGTTACATGGGAGGGAGACGACAAATCACAGCTTCTCGCTTTCTAATCGGGCCTGTGATTGGTGCTTTGACTGATGCCCAGATCCCACAGTATGTCCCCTTAGGAGAGGTGTTAGGCAAGTGTAATTCAATAGCGGTGCTGCAAGTTTAGCTTTACACCTGTTTTTAAGGCTTATTGACTGAAAGGGGCTTTCATGAAAAAACTTAGGGCTTTGCTACAGGATACACCCTCCACAAGTTAAGGAAGTAAAAATAAAGGTATATATTTCTGTTTTATTTAAAACTTTTAAGTTTGTATGCGGGCGGCATGGTGGCGCAGTGAAAGGTGCCAGTTAGGAGACCCGGGTTCGCTTCCCTGCGTGGAGTTTGAATGTTCTCCCCGTGTCTGTCTGGGTTTCCTCCAGGTACTCCGGTTTCCTCCCACAGTCCAAAGACATGCAGGTTAGGTGCATTGGCGATTCTAAATTGTCCCTGGTGTGTGGGTGTGTGCGCCCTGCCGTGGGCTGGCACATTGCCCGGGGTTTGTTTCCTGCCTTGTGCCCTGTGTTGGCAGGGATTGGCTCCTGTATTTAGGATATAGCGGGTTGGATAATGGATGGATGGACATCTGTATGCATAGCCCTATTTTCCCGTTTTCGTTTTTTTTCTTTCTTCAGTAATATTTCAGCAAACCCGGAGCTTGTCAGTTCAAATCCTGGTACTGACACCACTGTGTGACCCTGAGGAAGTCACTTCACCTGCCTGTGCTGCAAAAAACAAAAGTAATGTAACAAATTGTACCTCAGATGTTGTAAGTTGGTGGAATAAAGGCATAAGTAAAATAGATAAATATGTATTATACACATAGAAACTATTCATTTATTTTCAGTTAAGTCATCTGCAGCAAACTTTTATAAATGAGGGTTTCTCCTTTTTAGATAGTGCAAACTGTTTCTTCTTCATTGACGTTTTCTCTTGGAGAGCTTTTTTCATTTCATTGAAAATGAAAGCAGCAGCTGCCAAAATATGTAGCTTTCTTATTAAATTTTCAACATTGTGTAAAATAAATTTATAAAGTAACATAAAAGGTTTAAATACTGGTTATCCTTTTACACTAAAATATTACTAAAGAGATACAAAAAAAGTAAAATGCATATGTTCTTTTTCTTTAAGGAGATTAAATATTACTGAAGAAAGAAAAAAAAACTAAAACAGCCAAATGGGGCTATGCATACGAACTTAAAAGGTTTAAATAAAACAGAAATATATATTTTTATTTTTACTTGCTTAACTTGTGGAGGGTGTATCCTGTAGCAAAGCCCTAACTTTTTTCGTGAAAGCCCGTTTCAGTCAATAAGTCTTAAAAAAACGTGTAAAGATATTGACAATAAGCTAAGCAAACCCAGGAAGACATGGAATCGTTTAAATCAAGTATCATTACATCTTCCTTTCTTAAAGAGAAGTAAGGCAGTACTTATAAGCTTACATATTTATATATAGACATGCATACATATATATATATATATATCTATATCCGAAGCCGTGCAAGCACACTCTTGAGAATGCAACGTATAGTTGTACAGAAGAAAAGCAATCTTGCCTCAAATGAATGGCAACCTTTTGTAGGTCTATGAACTTAATTTAAACTTTAGGTTTACACGGTGCTTTCTTTCCGAAGTACCTGCACTCATGAATATGTCTGTATGTGTCAGTCGGTCAAATCCACGCGCTTCGCACCGGCGAAGTACCGCTTTTAAATTTTTAATAAGAAGGAAATAAAACCTTTTTAAATTGAGGGAAAATATACTAATAACAGTTTGTTAAGGATCTGTTTTTTTGTGAAGCTGCCTTTACTCGAGTAATCACTTCGACCTGACTTGCTGGCCAACTATAAGTGTTACCTGGTAGGTAACCACCCATACAATCAGATTGTGAATCAGACAACGAATGCCGTGAATGTAATTACACACTCACTGCACTTGCTTACGGTAATCGAACCTCGGACGTCAGCGCTAGAGGGGCTTAGCAGCGGTGAAGTATTGCTTTTAAATTTTAATTAAGAACAAAAGAAAACCTCAGAGGTTCAATTCCCGTAAGGGAGTGAAGTGAGTGGCCCATTACCTACCAGGTAACGCTTATTGTTGGACAGCAATTGACGTAACATCAGCCACGGTGCCTTCAGTTGTGAGAAGCAGATCATAGAATGATTGAAAATAGTTTTGCATTTACCTTTTTAGTAAAAGGCGAGCTTTTAAGCCTGAGAAATCACCCCGTAAATGCACACGTTTAATTGCACATGTGTTAATATGTATGGTTACACAGTATTAAAAGACAGTGAACAACGTCAGTTACCTTTGTTCCCGCGTTTGATAAAAGGCGAGCTTTTAAGCCTGAGAAATCACCCCGTAAATGCACACGTTTAATTGCACGTGTTAATATGTATGCTTACACAGTATTAAAAGACAGTCAAAAATTAACGTCATTTACCTTCGTTCCCGCGTTTGACTCGTGCTGTAAATCTCTTCCTTGTTTTTAGTTCACGTGATTACGTAGGAGGCGTGATGACGCGATACGTGACTCCGCCTCCTCCATTAGAGTATATGGACAAAAACATGTTCCAGTTATGACCATTACGCGTAGAATTTCGAAATGAAACCTGCCTAACTTTTGTAAGTAAGCTGTAAGGAATGAGCCTGCCAAATTTCAGCCTTCCACCTACACGGAAAGTTCGAGAATTAGTGATGAGTCAGTCAGTCAGTCAGTCAGTCGGTCAGTCAGTGAGGGCTTTGCCTTTTATTAATATGTATAGATATAAATTTTTTGCGATACTTTAAATGTTTAACTCTCTTTTGCAGTTTTCCTATTAATTTGCCTTTGTTCTGTGTAGTTTATATCTTAAAAATAAGAATAACGAGGACAACAGAGCCAGGACCCAACAAACGACACTGAATGCTGAAACACTGCAGCTACTTCAGCATCAGACCCACTAGCGTGACCAGAAGTAAATAATGGATTAAATAACTAGAATACCAGGAAAAGCACAAGAAAAATAATCATGATGATGAAAATCTTAAAAGTCAAGTTAAAAAAAATTGTCCTCATGCAACATACAGTGGATTCAGACCCCTTCACTTTCTGCATGCTTTATTGTGTTGTAAATTTAATTTTAAATTGATAAAATTGCCATTTTTGTCCATCAGTGTAACTCAATAATCAATAAAGACAAAGTGAAAACATGTTTTCAGAAAGGTTTGCAAATTTAATAAAAAGTTACAGACTGAAATCTCTCATTCAAATAAGTTTTCAGACTCTTAATTTAGTACTTTGTAGAAGCCTCTTTGGCAGCAGTTAAAGGTTTGTGTTTTCTTGGTAAGCGCAGAAATCAGAGTCTTTAATACAAAGTGAAAATTAATTGAAAAAAACAGAATTTAACAAAAAAAAGCACAGCAAAACTCATTGAAACTCCTTAAACAAATTATTCCCCCTCCTGAGCCTTCTCAACCCGAATAAACAGCCTGAGGGAGGACTCAGAAGTGGCAACATCAGGGTGATCCCACTTCTTGGAGCACCACCCACAAAGAATACTGAAAATAATTAAACTATACAGATAGTATAATATAATAATTAACAGAAAATATGTGAATTTTCAAATTTGTGTAATTGCTCTGAGCACGCATGAATTGGAGTTTTATAGAAAAACAACTTCTGTCATCAATCCTCATTTTCAGGCAGTGATTGCTGATATGGCTGCTCTGTCTTTTTTGGCTTCCTTCTCCTTCAATCTCAGTTTCTCTGTGGGAGTCCATATACACTACTGTGTCTGTGATGTCATCACACTGTCAGCCATAATTCTCTGTTAAGCTGTACCCCTGTCCATGTAGGTGTAGATTCCAGGTGATCAATTAAATGACCTTAATTTTGCATCAGACATCCCCAATTTTAAGACAAAGGTAGAGTTCTGAAATAGCAAGGAGTTTAGATTACATTTCTGTGACACTCCCAAAGCTGTGCGTTTTGAAGAAGAAAGGACCATGTAGTGGACCATGTAGTGCAATACTGAATGGAAACTGTGCCCTGCTGGATATACATAGCAGACATCTTCACTTTAAGAAATTAACTTTGAGGCGAGGTCCTGAAAGCCCATCTTTGGAACCAGTTTAAAAATAAAAGCAGTGGCCTTCCATACCTGGTTTGAGTCTTTCTATAATTAAACAGATTCTTCAAGGCAGCATGAATGCTAATGGAGATTTGGCTCAGAGGTTAGTCTCCCAACTGCCTTTCCCCAGGTTGACAGTGTATTGTTTCTCTTGTAACGTTCTAAAATGATTTTATAGTGCCGTAAAATGTACGAGAGGTTTCTGTACAGACACCAGCACAACTGACATCCCAATGTAAATCATTGTGTCTAATTTTGATTACTGCAAAATTATTCTCGGTTCAGCACCCAGAGATCCTATCAACACTCTAGTCAGAGGCATCCAAGCGAGCGATGCAGCTGAATGCCAACAAAATACAAAGAAGGAGAGTCATTCTGGTTATCCTTCTGAATATAATTAAGCATTATGTTGTGGATCACTGTTCAAGACTCAGATTCTACCTGTACAAAAACACTCAAACTATATGGAAGATGGAACAATTTGGGCTCTGCATGAAGTCCCACTATGTAAATGTAAAAGCTGGGAGACTTTGTACAAGAAAAGTGCCTTCTGGACACAAACGTCTGGGTAAACTGTGCCAACTGAGGCTGTGGCAATGATCAATGAATCTTTATTTTATATAGCGCCCCTGACATTGTGCAGCACCAGCTTCTTTTGAGGCAAATGTTTAATCATATAGTGACCATGATGTTTGTATAGAGAACGTTCTTAAGCACAATCATGTAAGAATTTCAGTGTGTTCAGTACACATGACAATATGATTCTATAAAACCATTGTCATGTACAGTATACAGTAGAATTCTTACTTGCACTTAAATAGGATAACTGAGGTAATAAAATGGAAGGAAGGATAGCATTGAGCTTTTAAACAGAAAAGAAAAATCTAATTGCATAGTTTCAAAGTCAAGAAGCCATGAAAAGACAGGAAAAGTCATCACAGTTAGTAGCACAGGCTCACTTAAAGCTAACTTCATAGGATGAGTGCCCGAAAATTTTGTTTTATAATACTTTACAATGTGTATTGGATAGGATTGCTCATTTGCCAAACAGGCCTCCTGCCTGTTGAAAAGTCATCTAAGATAAAGGAGCATCAGATTGGACAGCCAGCAGGCTACACTATAGAATGCTGAGGAGGTGTATGTGGCTAGTTAGTCAAAGTTTCCAATGTCTTCATTAATAAAATTTTGCGTGGAATCAAGCATAAAAATATGTGCATACCAAAACAAGCAGGAAAATGCGTACAACAAAAAAAAATCTGATTTACCAAACCAGGCATACACACATTTCTACACAATTTACCGTTTATAGATCACAGTCACCTTGTAAATATTCATAAATGAGCACGCCTTGAATGCCACCCTGAATCATCCATATACTGTATGGAGCATGCCAATCAGTCCCACACATATGCAATTACGATGCTGCACAACTTCATTGGCCGATATTGCAGCCACCTGATGAGTCAAGAACACACCACCTACATTCAAGATTACCTGGTTTGTGTTCCACAACTGAGAGCACAAGACCATGTGCACTATTATAGCTTCTCTTCTTTGCACTCTGGGGGTCCAGGAAAGGTGTATGGTACCATTGTCTGGGCGGGTAGCCACTACCACCTGGCATATGTAATGACGTGATTTCTGTTGCAATGAATAGTACATAACACATGAAAAACTGAGTGTTCATTCAGTTACCTTACCGACAAGTCAGCAAACACGCACAGCACAATCACGTCTGTCAAAGCTACTTTGCCTCCAAATAAATTAAAAATGGGTTGACCAGGCCATGTAGACACAATGTTTGCCAGTCAAATCTTAAATGACTTGTGCATTAATGAAATGTCACTTCTTGTGGTTAACAAAAGCAACTCATTTCTCACTAGGGGCTCTTATTGCAATGTGAGTGCAGCAAAGTGCTCTGGTTATGTTTGGAGAACCAAACACTGTTGCCAATTTCCTTTGTTGGCAATGTTGGCAAAACGTGTTTTTTTTTGTATGTACACCCACACCATAAGAAAACTGGATGTAGTGCCTCAGCAGTCAGTTAATGGCTTTTAGGCATGATGGAGTGAAGCCTGGCTGAGATCATGTTGACTTGTCGGCTAGTTCCCTGAGAAGTGACAACAGGTAGCCAATATAAACTAATGAAAAACCATAAATTGTCTTCAGTGCAAATACTTAACATTGTCCCTTTTGAAAGGGAACTAAAATGTCATCTGTACGTTATATTCATTGTTTTTCAGGTGTAATATTTTTGTCATGTCAACACACATTATAATAACAGCTCAGTGATATGAATAATTATGCATGCGAGTTGTCATTTAGCTTGTATGACTGCATTTCTGTACTTGATCAAGGGTACTTGATCATTTCCCAGTTTCTTTGAAATGTTAGTGCACATGGGTCAGAGTCTATGCAAGGTTTCACATCAAGTTTTCTTTTAGAAATCCTGATGTTTTCATGGTTGCATACACACATTTCAAGCCACTTTTTGTGTATATGCAAGCTTTATAAAGGAGGCCACAGGACTGTCACCATTTTTGACTTTGTCTTTCTCTCTTACAATTTTCATCTCCTGTATTGTCAACTGGCTAAAGTCTATCAAGTAATTAATAGACAGATATTGTTGGTTTCCATTTCTGATCGGCTTTGTACTTTTTCTGTGTGTTCTGTGTCTTTTATGTACTAATTCTGTACTTAGTAATTAGTATAATCTATACTGGAATTTTACCTGAAAATATGTCTTCAATTTGCCTGTACTCAGTGAAGAATGCTGTACAAAAACATTGTATTGTACTGTAATAGTATTTGAAGAAACACAAGTACCAGTAGTTTGAGGAATATCATTTATTATACAACCAAATACCTCTCCAAAAATTTGCTTATGCGTAATATATGTTTCACATTATTTCATTTCATTTCATTTTACAAACTTACATGGGGTCATGGAAACCAAAAACCTGTCTTTCTCTCTGTCTGTTTCATGAGATGCCTCCAAGATGTCCTACATGACAATATTACCACTACTACTACTGCCATTCAAGTCAAGGAATGGGCTGGTGGTAATAACCATTATGACTGTAAATGGCCCAAGAGCATGGAAGTAGACAAAGAAATGTTTGGAGAGATGACAAAATTAGAAGCAACGTGAAAGAAGGGGTATTTTTTCTGAAATAACAGCTAAGAAACTTCATACATGTTTGAGGGGCTGACTTGCTACAGTTGGGCTATGTGATGATGAAAGATCGAGGCTTAGTGTTTGTTGGGCTGATAAAATATTTATTTTGTATACACTTGGAATTGCTTTTTCGCGATTCATACTTGCCTCACAGATGCACCAGGTTCTTATCTTCCATCCTGTCATTGTCCGTGTAGAATTTGCATTCTCTTCCAATGTTTGCATAAGCTTTTCCTCCAAGTACTCTGTGGTCTTTCTCCCACATTTCCAAAGACAATATGTTAGTGTGACTGTGGGCATGTGCGCATTATTTAGCTTTGTAATGGAACTGAACCCCCAAATCAATCCAGAGTTGATTCCTGCCTTGTCCTTGAAGCTCATGATCTCTGGCCCTCCATGGCCCTGAATTGCATTGTTACCAATGCCACCAGCGGATGATGAATGGGGTTATATTTTTTCTTTCATGCTTTTCTACAGGTCTCGGAAAAAATATGGGCAGTTAAGTTGGGCAACTTGAGTAGGTTTATTATGAAGAAGTTTTATTAGGGGCAGTCATTTTGAACTAAGCAGCTTTATACCCTATTATATGGATGCTTTCTACATTAAATCCACCATTTATACTTCAAATGACTTTTAGTCCTACACTAATATAGTTGTAGTAGTAGTAGAAATAGTATTGTCATATAGAACAATGTGCAGGGATTCTTCCACAATGAAATCCATTCTTTGAAGGCAGATATAAAGATGTTTAACTGTTCATGAGTACTATAGCATAGTAGAGACAAGTCAATCAATCAATCAATCAAGCAATACTTACTTTAATATATTTCAAATTAAATGCTATTACTATCATAAATATTGCACATTCATCCATTGTATGAACCTACGTTTTTACATTGAAGACTGCCAGGAATCCACAGCCTTTCAATAGGCATGAAGGTATTGTAATAAAATATATCATTGTCAAACCTGCTTAATTCCAGATCAGGGTTGTTGGGGGCCACCGGAACCTATTCCACTTAACATCAGGCAGGACACAGAAGCCAACCCTAGATGTCAGCCAGTCACAATGTTGTGTCACAAAATTTAGAATCTCCAATTAACCTAATAAACATGACCATGGAGCACGGCTGGAAAATCAAAGTACATGGAGGAAAGAACTGGATTTGTGAGACAGCAGTGCTCCCCGTGAAGAAAAAATATTTGAAACACAATAGCCCACTCAAAAGGATGAAAACCAGAAAAGGGATTCAATCTCAGGACCCTATAATAACCATTGTACCACTATTTTAATATACTACAACTACTACTATTAATAATAATAATACAATGAATAAGAGAAAAACCACATGCGACTTCTCTTTCATTCTGTATCCACCATCTAGGCATTCGACTTCATTTTAATAAAGCTATAGCACAAATTTTTTATCTGATTATGGTTCCCGACAACTGGATGTATTTAAACGTCTTTATTAAGTCAACAGCATTTGCGTTGATATGCACACATTATTAGCTCTCTAGCTCATTACACACTGACAGACAGTGGATTGTCTGATTGTTTTTGCTTTTAAAAATTCCATTTACTGCCATTAAGTAGAGAGATCTGTTCAGACTTCATCAGATTGCACCTTGAAATGATATGGAAGTTAAAGCTGCTACATCACAAGCTGTTTGGGAGAGAGGGGTCATAACCTTTGTTAATCAGGTTTAGTGAAGTTTATTCCCTGGTTTCTAAATTGTATTTAGTTGCTCATTTTTTATTTGAAATGAAATGGTGAAGTGCTTAGTGCTACTGCCTCACAAATCCTGTGCAATGGGTTACAACCCTGCACCCTTTTCTTGTGTATATGGTGTTTGCACATTCTTTCCTTACTAACATTAGTTTTATAATGGATTGCATCCCTTTCCAGTGCTGGATCCTGATGACGCTACGATACGCCGTGGCTCCTATTACACAATGTCTCTTGTGGTAGACAGTCTTGGAATAGCAGACAGAAGAAGACCACATCTCTGGACTTAGATCACAAAGCATAATGGAACTCATGTCTTGTTACCATTTGAACACTCAGTAATTATCTTTATGTTGCATGGTACCTTTCACAGAGCAAACTATTACAAGACCTTTATAAAGAAGATAGAAATGCAATTAAAAGTCAGAAAACAGCAAATGTGGCAATGCAACATAATTTGAATAGATGATGAATAACAAGGAAATGAACACTACATGGAGGTAACGAAGGAAAAAAGAATTGCTCACACACTGAAGTGCATTGATAGCTTCTAGACACATATAACACAGAGAATGGTATAGTCAGCACCAGTATAGTGCTTAGAGAAGGAAAGATTTAAGAATAAGCATAAATCAACAGATGGGTAAGGAAGATTTAAAATTCAAGTGCCAATAAAAATGTTTTTAGACCTGATTAGCAATTATTAACAAGTAGCTGCGTGTGGTTTTTGGGACACAACCCGAAGCAGTTTACTACAGTACAGTATATCCGTGAACTTGGAGAGGTGTCCTAATAATCTTTGTCTTGAGAAAATACCTCCAGATAGACAATGTTTTTGGTGAAAACTTCAAACCTTGCCCTGCATTGCTGAGGTGTATCACTTGCACCTGAAGAGTGTTGTTGAAGAGCGGCGTTTGCTTCGTCTCAACGTTGTGTCTCTTCATCTGTGTTATAAGCACAACGTCGTTGTTGCACGGTGGCATTTGGTGCATGCAGGTCTTTCGTACAAGCAGCAAAAACATGTAAAAGTACACATGTGTGCCATCTAGTGGCTGTGATTGAATATGAGCAGGGAAGACTGCTCCATACACACACACCCAGGTCTTTCGTTTATATATGTCTAATTATGGCACCTTACTCGCACTCAGAGGGGTCTACAGACTAGAATCTTAAAGCTGAAAGAGCTCTCGCAGGAAAAAGCATCATGATACTTCAAAATAGCAAGAGGCCATTAAATGTGCACCAGGTCGAAACAGGGCAAGCACCAAAGACAGCAGTTCAGAGAGCTGGATTTTACTGAAAAAGGGACATGCAACTAGCTACGAGTCACAAGGTGAGGCTATGGTGTTCTTTTGAATGTGGAATTCCAGGTTCAGCTTATTAGCCATTCTTGTTTATTCATTTGCATATACAGTATGTGTACAATATGTGACATGATAGAGACATAGCAACTGGATGAAGAAACAGATACGCAGACACACAAACACTTATTAAGATGGATGATAAGTCTTCCCCAGGACTGGTCCATGTGGTCTTAACTAATGCTGTTGGGAAAGTCTATGGCCTTCCATGACCCTGAATTGGATTATGTGGCTTTCAGACTGTTAAGTCATTTTATGCACATTGATTTTACTATTGGTGTTTAAAATGCATACTTTCAAAGACTGATAACAATTAGGCAAGCATAAAATAGGATTGATACAGTTTGTTGGATATTCTAACCATTTCTGATTCAGTTCCTGTATCTCCACCCTCCATTGTAGTGGGTGCATAGTCAAAGTTTCTTTATATTAGTATTGTATTTGATTTTTTGTCTTTCTGACTTTTTTCTGCTGTTTATTAGATGTTGCTATTGGTTTAAGTATTTCAACTTGTTTGCTTTCAATTACCTTTTTAGGCAAATCCTTTTTGTCCTTATTTTGCCTTGTCTTTTAAGATAGATAGATAGATAGATAGATAGATAGATAGATAGATAGATAGATAGATAGATAGATAGATAGATAGATAGATAGATAGATAGATAGATAGATAGATAGATAGATAGATAGATAGATAGATAGATAGATAGATAGATAGATAGATAGATAGATAGATAGATAGATAGATAGATACTTTATTAATCCCAAGGGGAAATTCGCATACTCCAGCAGCAGCATACTAATAAAAACAATATTAAATTAAGGAGTGATAACAATGCAGGTATACAGACAGACAATTACTTTGAATAATGTTAACGTTTACTCCCCCAGGTGGAATTGAAGAGTTGCATAGTGTGGGGGAGGAATGATCTCCTCAGTCTGTCAGTGGAGCAGGACAGTGACAGCAGTCTGTCGCTGATTCTCCATGATTGACAGGAGCCTGCTCAGCGCCCGTCGCTCTGCCACGGATGTCAAACTGTCCAGCTCCATGCCTACAATAGAGCCTGCTTTCCTCACCAGTTTGTCCAGGCGTGATGGCGTCCTTCTTCTTTATGCTGCCTCCCTAGCACACCACCACATAGAAGAGGACACTCGCCACATCCGTCTGATAGAACATCTGCAACATCTGATTGCAGATGTTGAAGGACGCCAGCTTTCTAAGGAAGTATAGTTGGCTCTTTCCTTTCTTACACAGAGCATCAGTATTGGCAGTCCAGTCCAATTTATCATCCAGCTGCACTCCCAGGTATTTATAGGTCTGCACCATCTTCACACAGTCACCTCTGATGATCACGGGGTCCATGACGGGCCTGGGCCTCCCAAAATCCACCACCAGCTCCTTGGTTTTGCTTTTGTTCAGATGTAGGTAGTTTGAGTCGCATCATTTAACATAGTCCTTGATAGGTCCCTATACTACTCTTCCTGCCCACTCCTGATGCAGCCCACAATAGCAGTGTCGTCAGCGAACTTTTGCACGTGGCAGGACTCCGAGTTGTATTGGAAGTCCGATGTATATAGGCTGAACAGGACTGGAGAAAGTACAGTCCCCTGCGGCGCTCCTGTGTTGCTGACCACAATGTCAGACCTGCAGTTCCCGAGACGCACATACTGAGGTCTGTCTTTAAGATAGTCCACGATCCATGCTACCAGGTATGAATCTGCTCCCATCTCTGTCAGTTTGTCCCTGAGGAGCCGAGGTTGGATGGTGTTGAAGGCACTAGAGAAGTCAGAAACATAATTCTTACAGCACCGATGCCTCTATCCAAGTGGGAGAGGGATCGGTGTAGCATGTAGATAGTCAGTGGATACATAGTTTCCCTCTCTCTTGAATTGAATTGCATTTTTGTATATCTGGAATATTTAAAAGTATTTTTTGCACTTTTAAAGCCAGTGCTCCATTTTGGGCTTGGGCAGGTAGGGTCTGGTTGTCTGGGGTGAGGCAGACTATTGATATCCTGGTCTGGCCATTTTTGTGTATTCCTTAGCCTGAATCATCTTCTGCTCCTTTTTTTTCATGAATTTCGCAAGAATATATACTGGACAATCTCTTTATACCAGTCTACTAAACCTAACAAGGATTATAAAAACAACAGTGGGAAGTCATGCTTTCCGCTACAGGGGACTGAAGCTGTGGAATGATCTGCCTGCTTATATAAGAATGCCCCTTCTGTCTCTGCTTTTAAATTCAGGCTGAAGATCTGCATACCCTTACTAGAGCTGCTGATTAGCTGTGCATGTGTTTATTAGTCATGCACAAAACATAGATCACGTATTTCTATTACCATATCTCTGTGGGCGAGTCAACTAGTCTTAGTTAAAAAAAACAAATTACATGACTTATGACAAAAAAATAAGAGCTTAGGAAATTTAGGTGCAATATAATGAAAGAAGGTGGATACACTTTAAGGACCAATGAGGTGGTGCAACTAGAATAAAATAAAGAAGTTAGTGAAATCAATCATTCCATCCATTATCAAATCCCTTAACCTTTATTCAAGACTGCAGGAAATGGAGCCTACCCCACCGCTGGAAGGGGTGTCAGTCCATCATTTAAAAAAATGACAATTCACAGTCATTGACAAACTTACCACACATGTTATTGGCATTTGAGAGGAAAACCAGAGTGCTTGTAGTGACCAGTGATATTTCAGTTCTGATATTAATTTTAGTATTAGTTTTTATTTTATTTTATAAAATTAAGTTTTATTTTTATTTCATTCTAGTTTTCAGTGGAGTCAACAATTTGTTTTTATTTAGTTCTGTGTTTAAAATTTTAGTTTTTATTTTATTTAGTTCTGGCATTTTTATATAAAATTAGTACAATTTTAGGGTTTTTTTTCTGTTGCAAGAACACAAATGCTGGCCTACACATATTTCAATGCAAGTTATGTTTCAGTCAACAGAATACACTCACAGTTCATAATACCGTTAAACACAGCTTGACTATCAATGCAAACAAATTAAGTGGCCTAATGAGTACAGTCAGCAAGATCATATGTTTCAACCTAAGAAACCAGTCTGTGCAAGCACGTTGCTGTTAAGCTTTAAACAAGCACGCATTTTGAGGGATTTGTTCATGCTGCAACAACATCCATTGCACAGATAGCCACAGGTGAAAATATTAGCTTGACAAGCTCCTGTAATGCAGGTGCAAAGAGAAGGTCCTCGGCACTATGAGCAGCACCAGCAAGACTGTATGTTAACGATTTCTGCTGCCAGCATTGAAGCAGTGATGTGCAGTGAGGTTCATGAGGCACTGACTCCTTCAGAATCAGATTTACAAATACTGTATATGAACCCATATCTTATTCAATATTTGATTGGCAGCATGCACATTGACTACTGGTTATGTTTAATATCTCATCAACATTTTTTACACATATATTTGGCTAAGAAAGATCGTTACATTTATAGCAGCGAGAGAGAGCGCATTTGCTCTGTACCCTCCATATGTTCTACATTTGCCGTTGCAATTTCATAATTTATACTCATTCAACACAAATGAAAGACTGTTCAACAAAAGGATAACAAGAAAAGCAAACGAATATTTTATTTAAGGTCAAAATTTATAGTCTTTAAATACTGGATTTTTTTTCTTAGTCTGATCCCATTTTTTATAAAATTGAAAACCGTTTATGGTCTTACCTTTATTTGTAAATGAAGTCCATACGCCTATCCTTCTCCACGAAAATCTCTGTCACTTTCTTGTAAAAGTCCTCCTTGTTTTCCTTTAGTTTTAAAAGTCTTAATCTTCCATTTTGAAGTTGGAAGAAAAAATAAAAATAAACGGACTGCTGCAGTGCACTTAACTTTCTGATATCGCTAACTTTTTGGCGCGTCTGTGTAGAAGAACAGCAGCAGCATGTACCCGTTGGGTTCACATCCACCCCCTCCAGTGCGACACAGTACCGTCTGCCTTACCTTGTGCCTTTTCACTGTGATCAGTAAGAGTAGATATGTCACACAAATTCATTAAAGATATTACCCAGACTGTGGAAAGTCAGGGTGTATAATAAACATGTCTGCAAACATTATGTTGGCGACACACAGAGAGTCAGCAACAGCTATGTGCCAATTGCATGCATCAGCCCAGTATGTGAAGGATAGCGCAGTCCGAGCAGAGGCTCCGCTTGTCGCTACTGCACCTTACGTTTCTCCCTTATATTTAATCAGGAAATGTACAAATTCAGCGATTTTGATGGTAAAAAAGATAAAAATTGGAATCATACAGAAAGTGGACAAATTTATTTTATGTTAGCATTATTAGTTTTTTTTTTTTTTGTTTTACTTTTCATGCCTCCCCCGATCACACATCCCTGTACTGAAGTGCAGTCATGGTGCCAGAGAAGTGCTGGACTTCCACTAAGTACTGATCCAGTTTGTCCTGCACTGAAACTCTGAGACTCTTTTCTTCTTCTCGCACACTACATTTGCTTTTATTATCATCTGCACTGTAATTAAATTATTTCCACACGTTACATCAAACATCTGTGCAAAACTCGCCATTGGCAACCACACGTGCTTACTGCTTCAACCCGACGAACCAAATGTGCTTAACAAACAAACAATGGTCCTTTATGGACGTTGCACCACGTGACTATAGTAAGCCCAAGGTAGAAAATCACCGCATAGTGAACAAGGCAACTTAACTTAACGCTCAGGGTGACTGAACCGGATTGAACGAAAATGCTATTGCTGTTTTTTTCATTTTTACTCAATTTTCATTCTCGTTTTAGTTCATTCATATATAACTAATTTTTATTTTTATTTAGTTTTAGTTTCTCTGTTTGCCTTAATTTCAGTTCTCGTTCTTGTAAAACGAAAAACAATATTTTTAGTTCTAGTTCTTGTTTTTGTTATGAAAATATCACTGGTAGTGACCAGGCCAGAATTCTGAAACCCTAGAGCCAACCTACTGTACTTCCATAATGAAATTGGCGTTTATTTAAGTCTGGTAATACTGAGCTGACAGAGAAGTCCTTTTTGGTAAATGACATTCATGATTTGAAAACAGAAATTAGCTATCTGAAAAACAAATTGTAATGATGCAGCACTTCAACACAATATATTGCTGTGGTTACTCAGAGTTAGCACCTCACGAGATTGAGTATGTAATGGTTTTAGCAGCAGGGAGATGGATTGGGATGCTCTAGCCAGGCAACCCGGCTAAATGGGAACGTAAATGATTCAAGATGGGAGGAAAAAATATTCTCTTATACTTTATTTTTTTACAGTAGTAATACAGCAAATAAGACAACAGGAGTGCGGCCTTGAAGAGAAAACAATAACATTCTCAGCATTGCTTAATCCAGGTCAGAGTCAGGCATGGCAGCATTAAACATAAGGCTGGAATCAATGCTGGATAAGGGTGGTGGTCCATTACGGGGCGCACACACCCACACTGACGCTCACTTGGGCTAATACAGAATCACTTACCTAGACATATTTGGAGACTGGAGAAGAAAATTGGAGTACCCAGAGAAAAACCTACATGGGCATTTGGAAAAGAATCAGGTGCAGGATTTGAAATGAAACAAGCTGGATTTGTGAGACAGCAGTGCTCCCCGTGAAGAAAAAATATTTGAAACACAATATCTTTAAATGTATGCCTGAATCTAATGTCTTTAATGCTGACATCTGGGAAAGGACCTGACAAACGATTTTAACAAACACTGCAGAGATTTACATGTGTAAACCCAGAGGTCCAGATGAGGAAAGATCACGGCAGACAGTTACAGAAACAGACTACGGGCTCCCATTAACTTTGAGAATGTAATGCTATCAAAGATGCAATTCAGACTGCACTTCAAAAAGGGAGCAGGAAAATGGGAATTATCACGGGACACATGCAAGGCAAAGATGAATGTGCTGTTCGGTAGAGTCAGCATAAAGGGGAAATGCGTGATGACAATATAGGTGTGGAAGAGCTCAAAGAAAGTGATCAAGAAATTCTTAAGGTGTTAAAACAAGAATTCAGCTTGTACAATGAGAACAAACCCCCGAGCCAGAATTGAATAAATCTGTCTGTGAGAATCAGAGTGTGAGGCTTGGCAGGCATTAAACAAAACTACAACAGATTCATGGCTGCTGGTTCAATTGACCAGAGTTTTCATCTTTTGATGCTTAACACATTAATACATATAGTAGAAATCAAGACAAACCAGCTTTCACTGGCCACCACCAGCACAAAATCATTAAGTGACTCTCAATCAAAACAGAGTAATGTACAGGAACAAAAAGAAACATAAGGTACAAGTATTACAGTTTGCAAAAGCCCATCTTTTCTAACAACTCCCATATATTGGGAACAGTGGGGCGAGATGCATCTTTAGACTAAGCAGTCAGTGCAACCTCAATCATCCAAGAAGCAATCCGCTACACCATTAATCTTGTGAATAGTACCCCGTCTTTTGCAAGCAGCTTAAAGCAGATATTGGCAAATATGCCATCACTGATGCCAATGATTACAGACTTCATGTGACTGGCCAAGTCTGAGAAGGATTTCCAAAGTGCATCACAGTACTATCACCTTTCCCATTTTTTTAATATTTTGCTTCACAACTAATCCTCCATCACATTGCATGACATTTGAAGAAATGTTCATTTTGATCATAAATTGGATTATAACGTCGTGAGGTGAGTGGGGCGCACTATGTTCATATGGATTGGCCAGCTCTCGCACACCCTAAGCTTAAAACACATTTATACTCACACAAACCATATCCACTTAAACATTGAACATTAGTGATGCCTGCAGAGCCTATCACTCCTCAGTACTGCTCACTAGCCATGGCTTGAATGAGCAACGGTGTGTTACCTACAGTAGACACTAAAGGTTGATACACCTTGGTTATTGGTACTTACCATCAGTGTACTCCTCCTTACTGTCCTTTTTACTATTGGAAGTGTACAACTTTAAGATGAATTGTAATTATAATTGACAATTCTAAATTAGTACTGTGCAAGGGCTTAGTGATGTGCTGGCACTCTAGTCAGGTTGGTTCTTACCTTGCACCCATTACTGTTGAGACAGCCTGCAGCCCTATCTGTCACAGGACAAAATTATAGAACTACATTGCCTCGTACAGGGCCAATTTCAGATGTGGATGTAGGTGAGTGATTCAGAATACTTGGAGTAGGGTGGGTTGGGGAAAATCCCACACTGAAGGAACATACAGGCACACTCAGGATTTGAACCCCATCTTCTGGAGTTGTGAAATATCACTGGCAGCTGCTACACCGCTGTGCCACCATTTACTGTGTACCAGTGTTACATACTATAAATGTATTTGTTGCGTTTGTTTGTTCCTACTTCATTATGTGTGGTGGTAATAGCAGTAGCCGTTATGGCATGTGTATAGTGCAGCAGGGTGAATGATGGGGCAGGACAAAAGCCAAATGCTTGAATTGACAACCAGGAAAAACCCTGTTTAATTTGAACCGAAATAAGAGAAATGTGATAAAAACATGCCCCGTATGTGCTCTTGGTTAGGGACAATTCCATTGAACCAGTGATCTCTCCGGGTCGCACTTTCTCTCTTCTTTGTCTTTTTTAGCATTCACTATTATGATCAGATCCAAAATGAGACCCCACCTTCCGGGTGAATCTCCCTTTTATAACCAGTGGACCGGAAGGGACGGGGCTTCCTTGGCTTATATGCCCTCAAGGGGCATTTTCTCAAGACTGTGAGGGAAAAAAGGAGACAAGCTTGTTAGTGACAGCGGCCCCTCTAATCGCTGTGTGGTACCACATATCTTAGGTGAACCTGGAAGGTGACTTTCTCTCTCTCTCTCACGCGTGTGTGTGTGTGTGTGACAACAGATTATTTTCATTTCCTAATGACAAGCAACATGTCACCATGTTACTAAGCTTATTTGATGTGCTCCTTACTCCTGTTGCTATGTAATACCATGCTGTCATGTTTGGATTTTATTTTGGCCTTTTCTTTTAGATGTATTTGTCACTCAACACGGCTTCTGTCCATTCTGTCCCAAGAAGGAACTTGTTTTCTATTGTTTTTTTTATAAGAGGGAAGCCATAAAATGAAAGATTTTGGTGCCCAAGGGGAACCCCAAAGGTACTATATACAGTAATATACACCTTCTGTTATTTACAGTTTTCAAAAGTCAGTCTTGCCATATGTCTCCTGCCAAGACAGTAGTGCATTGGGATGCATGTCCTCTTGTGCAGCAAGTGAAACCATGAGTCCAAAGTCAGCAAGTGAAGGTCAGAGCGCAATCAGAAATAGCAGAAGTTTCAGGCCTGGTGGATATTCTGTGCATCATAGAGTAAATGGAACTGGAGATGGAAGGAATCCAGTGCTCAGACACCTCTGCCTAAACTCTATGACCTCCTTTATCTAAATTTAGAGTTGAATGGAGCTGGAGCCATTATCAGCAGCATTTGGAAAAAGAGCAGGGAAACACAAAGCATGTAATACGGGTAACTGTTAGAAAAGACAACAAAGTTGACTAACCTGAAATACTATAATATACATTTTTGGAGTAGAAGGTAATTAATCCCATGTCAACGGATCTCTAATTTTAGAATTTCTAGAATTCCATCCACACTACCTTGATCTGCATTTCTATTTGGCCATATCAGCATTCATTTTCACGAACGTTGTCATGTACTGAAGCTCTACAAACCCTTGCATTTCTTTATAGAGCTTGTGAGCTCATAACTGCACTTGAACACTGAAGAGCAACTTCACATACAACTTGTGTTTCATCCCAACGGATGGAAACATTTTTATTCTGACAAGAGCTGGAAAGCAATGACAGGAGCTCCTGGGTGTTAATTTACAGCCCAGAGTCTTGACGAACACAGTCTACTAGTGCATAATGAAGCCAAACTATATGAATATTAAGCAGAGGCCCACGTGTATGTTTTTACCCTTTGAAATGTAAGACACATGGGTGAAGAGACAGCAGCTGTACAGCAAACCTGTGCTCTAAGGCAGTACATGATCAACAATATTCCGACATGCATCCGGTGCGATCATTCCACTGAACAATGATAAATCATCTCTACACTTTTACCAGAAGCATTGTGAATCACCTTAAAATTTTATTCAGACACCTTTAAGCTATTCCCACACAAACAGTAATAATGAAAATAACAAGTTTAAATTAATTCACACTTCAGGCAATATTCATTCACCTGGACTCCCATGATTAAAACAGCAATGAATAATACAGATAGTATTTCAGATCTGGATTGAAATAAAGTTTGGAGGAAGGAAATTATAAAGCAAATGAGTAGATTGACAATCATTCTAATGCTATCACAGAAGCACATATTGTGCAATCTGCCAGGGGTTACAAAAACTGAGCAGATCCAAGTGTATCAAATGCTTAATTATATCAATCCATACATTATCTTGTCTGCCTAATCCAGCTCATGCTTGCAAGGAGTCTATACCGGCAGCTTCATATATGCAGCAGGAGCCAACAAAGGATTAGACAGTAGCCCATAATTATAAAATAGCAGTTCATAACCATCTTTCGAGTCATGGAGAACAAAAGCTAATATCAGGTCAGGAATCAACCATGGGTGGCTGTGAATGCACCTATACTTACTCACACCAGACAAATGTAGTAGCATGCACATATATAGGCTCTGACAGGAAATGTGTATGCATACATTCAGATGAGCATTAGGAGAATATACAAACTCCATACAGAGACTGACTGGCCTGGGAAACAAATCCATGTGTCTGGATCTAAAAGGCAACAACACTAACTGCCATGCCACAGTCCCACAACACTACTATTATTATATACTCTCTCTTTGCCTGCCAGTAGCGCAGCATGCAAATTTGGTGGTCTCTACCAGAGGTCCTGTAAATGGAAAGTTCGTAGAATATAAACTTTTACCTAAAACACCATAGTGGACATATGAAAACCTTTTGTACTATGCTTCCTAAAGGCCAATATCCTTATTGAACAATGAGGTTAAATTTTAACAAATGTGTAACCCATCCTGTCACACTCAGATCCACAGTACACAAAGTGATATTTTGGATGTCTTTATTCTGACTGCTGTTCCTATAATAGGACAGTGTTCACTAGATATGCCAAGATATTAATAAATACAAATGCATGAAATAGGGCTGTAGGCTCTTACTGAAAGGAAAATACAGAAAATCACACCATTAATTCTTTTTACAGCACACAGTTAGATGGCAACTGGCTGTTAGTTAACGTATTAATATTTATGTGCAGAACAGCCAGTATATAATACAGAACACCATATGCACCTACACAAAGATAATGTAACAGTATTATGTAATTATAACCTCCCACCATTTCATTTAAATCCCTCTAAGTATAGAAATCTCATACCTCATACACCACACAACATACTTTAGCTAGCAAAAGAACCACAGCTTCAAACAGCTGTTTAATAAAATATTAAGGTATCATTTGCCTTTGACAAAAACACACTTTTACAGACAGTGCAAGGTTGTCCACTACAATATTTTCTTACTGTACTGCTACAATATTAAGTATTACCACTAGAATTTGAAGAAACGTTTTCCCATACTTTATCTCTTGGCATGTCATATTTGCTTGCATTGTATTAATGCCACAAACAGAACAGAGAAAGTACTTCCATCAATAAAATCTTGTTGATCCTGGCACCAGATATTGGTAACATTTTGCATGTAGGTTTGACATGCAAGTAAGAATCTCAATGTAGTCTGCTTATGTGACCATACTACTACTACTACTACTTTAAATTCAGTGGTACCTCCAGTCAACAAGCTAATGTAATATGCTTCCTCAAAGCTTAAAACTTTAGTTCTAACAATTCTGAGGTCATTCTAAGGTGTATAAAAAGAAATCATTTCGGAGAACTAATGACAGAGTAGTACATTTGCCCACATATCCATCTATGAGGTACAGCTAAACACTTAATTCACTATCTTGGTCACTTGAGCCTTCTCTATTCCTCTCGCCAATTGGTTCTTTGATCTCCTCTCATTATTGCAGACTCAATATCCCTCTAAATGTGAGGGGAGTTTAAACCCTCTGCTTGAGGTCACTTCCATCCATGCACAAGGATATATTGCTGCACCCCATCATTCTAATGATTTGTATTGCTTTCATCATAATCTTCCTCACCCACCCATTTATAACATCAGCTTGTTCTCACTTACTGACCTTGTGTCCAGCTCTCCCATAATTCAATCAACTTGGGTGAAATAAAAACAACATAATCAAAACATTCCACCTTAAACCTTAGAGTCCCATCCAAGTCACTATTAATGTTATGAAAGTAGCAAATCCACCTGCCCTCTAAAAAAAACAACATATTTTAGGGCCATTGTTCTTTTTTAAATAAAGTATTTTTCAGGAAACATAGTACATTGAAGATCATTGCTCATTTTTCTGGGGTTGTTAAAAGAAAGACAGATATCAGGGGTCTATTTATTTACAGTCCTTTTTTGTACCAACTTGTGCACTATTGTTTCATTCATCTGTGAAGTGGACCTTATATTTTTGCAACCCACCACTTAAGCCATTTCAGTTACATACTGCTTAGCAGAAACTATAGGATCAATTATGATGTTAACCCCATGTCTTCTTGTAGGTTTCTCATAATTCATATTATAATAAACCTGTTGGTGGCACCTTATGAGAAGCCACCATGGCAATCACAGCAACCTCAAAACACAACAGTCAAAGAAGTCTGTAGAAAAATGACAAGTGAAAAAAGTAAACAACCTTTACCAGAAACTTAAAATAGAATAAAAAAAGGGTAAGAAAATGAAAAAATAGGCACAGCCAAACTCATCCAGACACCTTCATCCAAGCAACCTTACACGCCAAATGCAGATGACCTCACTGCAAAAGTAACAACAGAGTAACAAACAGATAGATAGATGGTAGAGGATCACTTCCAAAGTCAGGCACAACCTTAGTTTTCTATTTCTGCTAAAGATTAACTAGAATGGAGTCTTTGCATCATTGAGCCTTCAATTGACTTTAAAGGGTCAGCTCTCCTAAACAGAATTTTAACTACCATTTCTCTTTAAAGCAAAAAGTACCTAGCAGATAGTGGGAAAGAGTATTCATCTTTACCAGACACAACCAGCTTCCCCACTTCAAAAAAGAAGAGTGGATTGAATGATCCCAACCAATTAGTTTGCTTTTGGCTATTCCAGTAATTAATGAGACAATTAGGAATCACCCTTACATTATTTTCTTTACCTTTCTCTGTAGATGGAATTTCAGTCATTAGACTGATATCAAGGCAAGTGACGCACACTTATTTGAAAAAAAAAAAAACAGAATAATGAGATTTATTGATTAACACAAGAATTATAGAAATGGGACAACATAGTGAATTGACATGCAAGATGAGTTGCAAGACAGACGTGACAGACAAATATATAACACAGAAGAGTCTGGATGTTGTTTGTTTGTTTAGAGGTCGTCTGGAGTTTCTTGATTTTACAAGCCTTTTGGCTAAGTGTATCCCTTTTGAAACTTCAGCAGAGATCTCACTCTTGTACATATAGTTCTGCAGCTGTGGTCGAGGGAGGACTAAACAGTCAGACTGCATCTCAAAGTTATTTGTTTCCAAACCAGCAAAAATCTTGTAAAAGCTAGATGATAGTTGTTCATGAACTTGTTATCAAGTAACAAATATGAGAAATCAAGCTTTTAGTTGGGTGTTTACCAGGAACGTAAAGTTCTTAGTTATCTTGGTACAAGTAAAGCAGATTTACAATAGAAAACCTTTATGTCTAATGGCATTAGAAGTTACTGCTCCAAGTTCATGTGAAGAATTTTCTTGTGATGGAGTGCACTGATTGTCTTGGCTACATTGTTCTTTAACCATGCCAATGGCTTGGCTATGTCTTCCTCAGCGCAGTTTGATTGCTAGACTCCTTGCCAAGTCCTCGCAGATTTGTCGGAAAATCATTCTGGTGCAAGAGTTTAGGCTTTACAATTCCCTACTTAATTTAAAGCTTCTTCTCCCAGACTGGGATCAGTCACTGGCACAAAGTCAAAACTTGGGAGAAATGATCATTAAACCAATGATTCCTCCCAAAGTGTTCAGATAGTTTTAAACATGTTCACCTCCAAGAGATCTGATGAGAGGAGCTTGAAGGTCTAAAGAAGGTGTTTTGATACCAAATTAAATGGGTGAGCTCAATAGCTCCAAAGAAAGTCCTGTGAATCCCCAAAAAGGGGAAAAGATTCTGGTGTTTAAGGGATGGAGTAGTTTCTTCTGATTGGATCAGAGTCCATTTTCAAGTACAGATCAGCGCCCACTCATAGGTATACAGGTGTGTCATCAGAGTAAACAAGTGTTAAGCTTACAGTTATAAGCTTAAGATGATTGTCCTTCGATCGAGTTTATTTTGTCAGGCAGATGTTTGGATGGTTTGAGCAGAAGGAAGAGGCATATTAATTCTGGATGTGTCAAAAGTGATGTTTTTAAACAAGAAGATGTCAGATACAGTACATGTTAGCCAAAAGAAATTTGCAACAAATTCGAACATTTTTGTCATAGTCGAAGCAAAATCATTACTGAACTGGTATTTATTTATTTATTTTTGTTTTTCACTTAGTCTGTTTTAGTGCTAAGTAATTGCAGGCCATTTTTCTGTTGTTCCTAAATTAGAATATCACTATGCAATTGCTGACATGTTTTATAGAGGCGGTGCACTGATGTGATGCTTTGTATTGTTGTTAACTCTCAAGGCTTACGAGTGGTGCATTTGTCATCAACAACATGACAGTGCAAATTAAAAACAATGATAAAAATGTATAGCACTTAAAACAATTGCAGTAATAACACCAAACATTGTCTGAAATGGGTTGGAATTTTCTCTGATAAGATCTTGATATCTTCCAAGTGCCTCTTGGTTTTGATTGTGGGGATATCACGTCATCTCTGATAACACCTCATGTTATAAGATGAAATTCAGAAAGCAAGCTGAACAAATGTTGGCTAACATTTGTTTAGCTTCAACAGACTTATTTCATCCACTGAAATAAGTGTCCTTCCAGAATGCAAGCAAGGCAGGGTCATTTAGATTCCTACATTGTACATTTCTTTCAGGTCTGTTCTTTAAGTAGAAGAGGCTTTGTATACCACTGAAATCTTAGCCAGATGGGCAGTACACACTTTGTTCTGCACCTCCTGAGACTGATGTGGTTTTGTAGCATTTTGCCAGATGTCTCTGACCTTACTTTCTCTAGTTTTGCAAGGCCAGTCATTTCTGTCTACAGCTGAGTCACCTGCTTTCTAGCATTCTGAGGATATATTGCATACTTACGCCTAGGCTGAATTTCACTTGGCTCTATACAAGCTCCCCAGCCTAGTGACTTTCTGAAGTCCCGAACACACATGAGGGCATACCACCCTCTTGTGGTAAATGTCTTCTGGACAGTGGCATGTCTACTTTCTCCAACTGTGTTGATTTAAGTGAGTTTGTGCATGATTGGCCACAGCCATCTTTGCCACCATGACAGTGCCTCTTCCAAGCCAGCCACTGCATCGCATCATATTTAAAATAAGCTCACTCCTCATCTTGCAATTTCTCAAATATTTTGATGGTAAAATGTCAAAAGAGCACAACCCAGCTTTTGCTTAGAAAGATCAAGCAGTTCTGTCGCATCCCTATAAAATAACTTACCTCTGTGCAGTACTTGGGAAAATGATGGTTATAGTAATATAAAGAACATAAATCTAGATGCCAATAACCATTGCGATACAAAAGTGCCAACGTCTGCAGAGGTGCAATTTAAAAAAAATGTTATCATTTACTATAACTTCAATACCTGAGAAATAATGTTCATTCAAAAAGTATCTTACAGGACAGCACGTCCCAGTCACTAGATTAATGTGTTCAGTAATTCCAAGTGTAATTGAGCTTTAAATGCTCCAGTCTGATTCTTTTCTTTAAAGAGTAGTCAGGACAAGATCAAAATGAAAAAGATGAAGGAAACCGCAATGTCCATGGGAAGAGGGCTAAGAGAGACAGCTTTGACTAATGCCTTACTAAATGTACATATTCTGCTTGACACTTTGTGTTACTAAAAATCAAAAATTTATTATTTTTGTTCTTCCACCTTATACTAGGCAGTTGATATTATTTTCAAATAATGAATATAAGTTTTTGTAATTACTTATATTTCCAAGAACTTTCTATTAAAATTGTGCTTTATATTAAACTAACCCATATTAATGTTTTCTTTGATAAAAAGAAAATCGAACTTTGTGCAATACTGAAACTTAAAGTACACAATAACCTGTTCCCTGACCCTATAAAACTATAAACCTATGTATTAAAATGTGCATTATTTAACTGTATAATGTTTTATTTCTGGAAGTATAATTAACATATTTGAATGCTCCATTTCTGTCTTCTATGTTGTGTAATTTAAACTGATTACTTTTCCAATGTCCCTTAAGAAATCAGAACTGTCGCTATCTCTATCTATCCTGCATAGTTCATTATTAATTCACATGGCTCACTTCCTCCTACCCAATTAATTAGGTGGGAGTATAAGTTGATATTAGTATTCTATAGCTTTCTCTGTACCTATATGTGTTATCATGATAACTGCGTATTTCATTCCACAAGAAAAACAAAAGGACTTGCAGAATGTAGACCTTAATTACTACTAGTGTACACACGCGTACACACACACATACATACGCACACTTGCTGACACACACATATAAAAGACCATAGCCATTTCAGAATGTCATGTATGTATTTTAAATTAGGAGACAAGACAAGATGAAGTATTGCGGGCACCTCAAAAGCGAATCCCGTATAATTGATGGAAAAGTAACAAAGGACATCAAATTTGTAATTGGTCTTTTCAGACTGGACTCAAACGATAGACTGATTCAAAGTGGCAGCAGTGGCCCTTAAGAAGAAACCAGGCCAGAAACGGAGGGGCCAAAAAACTGTGACCTGGAAGTGAAGTCACTGGGGCTGCTGGTCGCCTGATCTGTAGGGGAGAAAGGAGGAGAAGCATTAGGCAACAGTGCCAACCCTCAGCTCGGGGTGGAATTACCATTAGATAAGCCTTCACAGCTCGGGGTGGAATTACCATTAGATAAGGCTTCAAGTACATATATATTGTGGCACCCGGACGGGGCTCATGCCCGGCCAGGATGCCCAAGAAGACAGGAGGAGGGCTCATTCCTCCTCCAGACCGCGAGGGGGCATCCGCCCTGGTTGTATTGGGGGCCACGGGTACAGGGCTTGGAAGCCCAACCCTGTAGGGGCCCGTGGTCACCGCCAGGGGGCGTCCCCCTGCCTGAAGGATCCTGGACCACAATACTTCCGCCACACCAGGAAGTGCTGGGGGGAAGAAGAGAGGGAACACCCAGAGTGCTTCCGGGAGTACTGCCGGCATTTCCGCCACACTGGGGCGTATCCGCGGGATTGCTGGTGCACACCTGGAACACATCCGGGTATGGATAAAAGGGGCCACCTCCCTTCATCCGAGGCTGGAGTCGGGTGGAAGCAGGACAAGGTGCAAGAAAGAGAGAAGGAGGCGGTCCGAAGAGGCAGAGTGGTTGGCCTGGACTTTGGGGAAGATTGGGGTTTGTGGCACTTGGACTTTGTAAATAGTAGTATAAATAAACGTGTGTTGGGTGACATGAGTGTGTCTGTCTGTCTGTGTCCGAGCCAGTCTCCACAATATATATATACAGTGACCTGTAGGCCCAAGCCCCAGATACAACCACAGTGACACAGTCCTGGTTTGAAATAAATATTTATTAACCAAGAAATACCTCTACCTGGCTTGTTTTATGCTCATAGTACAAAGTTTCTCATTTCTTCTCCTCTCCTCCCAGGTGAGCTTTGTCCGTTCTCAACTTGCAATTCCAACTTACCTGGATAGCGCAGTGCTGTTCCTTTTATTGAAGACCCAGGAGTGCTTCCGGTGCCAGGGCATTGTCTTTTGGAAACACATCCAGGTAATACAGAAATCCCATAAAGTGGGGAGTGAAATTCCCTGCAGCACCCCTTGGTGGCACCCATGGACACCAACAGGGTTGCCCACTGGACTACAGTTTACAGAATTCCCTGTGGGTGTCTGAATGGGTACTGAAACCCAGGGATACTGCCATGTAGCAGGCTGGGAAGTATACAGCATTGATATCCTGGCTGGTTAAAAAAATGGTGTCAATTCCGGCAGGGATGCCAGCTCATGCATGGTGTCCATTACAGTATGTACTGTATGTATGTGTATATATATATATAAATATATAATATGCAATCTGTTTCCTTTACATATACAAATATTTTTGAGGCGAGATCCTGCCACAAGTGGAGGAGTTCAAGTATCTCGGGGTCTTGTTCACGAGTGAGGGAAGAATGGAGGGTGAGATCGACAGGCGAATCGGTGCAGCGTCCGCAGTAATGCGGGCTCTGCATTGGTCTGTCATGGTGAAAAAGGAGCTGAGCCAAAAGGCAAAGCTCTCAATTTACCAGTCGATCTATGTTCCTACTCTCACCTATGGTCATGAGCTATGGGTAGTGACCGAAAGAACGAGATCGCGAATACAAGCGGCTGACATAAGTTTCCTCCGCAGGGTGTCTGGGCTCTGCCTTAAAGATAGGGTGAGAAGCTCAGGAGGGGCTTAGAGTAGAGCCGCTGCTCCTCCGCATCGAGAGGAGTCAGATGAGGTGGCTCGGGCATCTGATCAGGATGCCTCCTGGACGCCTCCCTGGTGAGGTGTTCCGGGCACGTCCAACCGGGAGGAGTCCCTGGGGAAGGCCCAGGACACGCTGGAGGGACTATGTCTCGGGATTCTCCCGGAAGAGCTAGAAGAAGTGGCCGGGGAGAGGGAAGTCTGGGCATCTCTGCTCAAGCTGCTGCCCCCACGACCCGACCTCGGATAAGTGGAAGAGGATGGATGGATGGATGGATATAAATATTTTGTTCTGCATCTCCTGAACTATTATGCCATAAAATGGTCATGCTTTTTTATGGATGCCTTGTGTGTTTATGTCACTTTTTTGAGAGAAAGACATGGCATTTGGGTAAAAAGGCCATCTCAGAATCCAAGTATGTAAATGACTTCTATTCACAGCCTACTCACAAGTTGGATTCAGTACTTTTTTGCTAAATTGAATCACTGGCACTGACTGTTAGCCTTATCAAAATGTCCAAATGGAAAGTTTTTGCTTTGAACTCCTTCCCTTTGTAAAAAACACATTTACGCTTCTAACATCCTTTCCCTTTTGATCAGGCGTCATTACTGAGATGGCCTTTTCTTTGACTCACTTTTCATTTGGTTATTCCAGAAGCTTCACTGATATAGGCATTATGTGAGGCAAAGAAATGGCCACGTTGTCATCCACAGTGCTGTATATTAACTTGTAAGAAAAGTCCAGGCGATGCTAGATAGCTAGAAATGCTATCATTTTGGCACCCCAAACAAGATCCAAAGAGAAATAATCTGAGGATGGGATAGAGATATTAGGGCAGAGGGGCAATATTTAGTAGTAGTTATGCCAAGGGCTGCTAGATGAGAGCTCCTTGGAGACAGTAGCACTATTTTAATTTGCCTTTGTTAGAAAAAAAAAATTATATTAAATTTTTAGTTTAAAAATGATTCCAGTTCCTGATAGGTGAATTTGGAGTTAGGAGGAAGAGGAGAAAAAAAAACTCCCCTCGAGAGGAGGAAGGAAAAGCTGAACAACAATTCGGAAACTGGTTCAGAGAAAGGTGTTTTGGAAAGCTGGCTGTTGAGTCTCATTAGACCATGGTGACTGTATTTGTACAGTTAATGTTTTGCTTTGTGATCTACCCATTGCATTATGCATTCCTCTTTTACAGTCCTTTGAACAGAATTTTACCAATAAACGTTTTTTTCTTTGGACTTTATTTTCCTGTTGGTTGTATTCCCAGGTATTGGGAACTGCTCTAAAGCTCCCCATCCCATCAATGTATATTTTTTCTCCATTTCAGACATAATAAATGATTCATGACAGTTATGATATATATTTAATTTTTATAAAACTTACAGTTTAATGTCCACAATCCAGTCCTCATCTGCTTTTTGTGCATTTTTAGTACCTGAGGTTTTTTTTATGTCAGAGAGCTCCTGGCCCCCATCACTGCCTTTGTACAACTTTGCGAAACAAATGGTGTTATACCTCCACTGTTTCCATGCATTAATTCCATGTGCATCTGCTTGTCATTTAGTATTTAAATAAAGATTTCTTGTGAAAAAAAAATCATCTAACCCACTTGCTGATACATTACAATGCTGAAGCATTTTGTGGAGCTTCCAGATATGTTCTGATGATAGGATTCCCCACTTTGCCAATTAGGAATGCGATCACCAAGATTATCATTATAAGGATGCAATGGTCATCAAAAAGAATCCTGAAACTTCACAGTGCTTGAAGACAGTGCATACCTTCAACCTTTTCTGTAGGAATTATGAAACAGGAATGATAGATAACGTAGATGGCTTCCCGTACACAGACAGTACAGTAATGCTTTTCCCTATGAAGTTGCAGATGGCACAGCAAAGGGGCTAACTGAGAAAAGCACTGCACACCACAAACAAAGGCCTGTGTAACAAAAAGTAAGAGTGCACTTCAAAGCAAGAAGAATCTTCCTCTTGAACCAAGAACAACAACGGCAACAACTCCGGGCAACATTGTGTATCACCCTTAAAGACCTGGGGCCTCATGCATAACACCGTGCGTAGAATTTACACTAAAACATGGCGTAAGGTCAAAAGCAGAAATGTTCGTACGCACAAAAAAATCCAGATGCATAAATCTGTGCGTTCGCCAACTTCCACGTTCTTTCACTCCATAAATCCCAGTCAGCGTTAAAAGAAATGCATGTGCATGCGCTTGCCGCCCCAACCAAACTCCTCCCAGAATTACGCCATTTTGAATATGCAAATCAATATAAATAGCGCTTAAGCTCAGCATTCTGTGAAAAGGCAATGGCAAAAGCATGCGGAAAAATAGAAGAATTTCAGGAAATACCGAGTGGAGGCAAGGAGAAACGTACTATTTGTTGGTTTTAACAGTGGTATAAACAACAAAAGGAAGTTGATCGAGTGACATAGCGTGTCGGAGAAACTCGAAAGCTCAAGTTCACTAAGTCATGCTGTGCCCAATATAAAAAAGAGGTTGTCAGATATCAAAGTCGCCGTGAAAAGGCGAGTCATAGCCCACTGTCTGAGTGTCATATGAAAGCTTATAAGGGTACAGAGAAAAGAAAAAAAATAGGGACACAATGAGAACAAAGCTTGAAATGTCAACTTTAATCTCAAAATTTCCACTTTAATCATGTAGTTTATTTTGTCATTAAAGTAGAACATCATAAATTCATCTTTAAATCATTTATTATTTTCTTAAATACCATCGTAACTAAAGTAGCATGTTAAATGCTTTCTTTTGTATATGTTCTTCTATGTGCACTATGTGTGTGAATCACTATGTGCTTCTTAAATGGGCTTTCTCTTCCTCCGACAGGACACAGAAACCATTACATTCATGATATTACAGTTCTCTGAATAATTAAAATACTGAGATGTATACTTGATATAATTTTCATGATAATGATAGGAGCTAAAGCATGTTATTAAACATGGCAACACGGTGGCACAGTGATAGTGATGAGCTGGCGCCCTGTCCAGAGATTTTTCCTGCCTCCCGCAAGATGCTTGCTGCGCTGTGCGCGACCTTCAATGAAATAATTTATTGCAGCAGTACTGTCTCTTTCAGACGTACTAACTTCTAATTCCTGTCCTTCCTTTTCTTTCTCTAAGTAACCAATTGCCACACAATCAGCTCAGTAATAGATGTTAAGCCATCTGTAAGTTTAGAATGCCGATTCTTCAAAACTTTTAAGGAATATTGAAATATCTTCGTAGTGCATGTTTAATTATTCTATCCATCTATCCTTCCAGTATCACGCCATCCCCAGCAAGCATACAGCGTGAGGCAGGAACAATCCCTGAACTAGCTTGCGCTGCGACACCGTGTTCTCACATGTTTAATTATTAACAATATAGATTATTTAAATGATGTTAACATTTTCCCTTCTTGGATTGAGGCTTTGCCGTGGCAGAAGGGCTTGCGTGGGCTAGTGATCCTCGGAGCTATGTTGTCGGGAGCTACATGATCCTGGTAGGGTTTCGCAAGGCAAACAGATCTGAGGTGAAGTTCCAGACTAACTTGATCCTGAGACCCCACATGGATTTAAATCAAGGATCGGCGTTTCCCTTGCCCGGGAAAGGGTACCCGGGGCCCCACCCTGGAGCCAGGCCAGGGGGAGGGGCTTGCTGGCGAGCGCCTGGTGGCTGGACTTTTGACGACGGGGCCCAGCCGGGCTCAGCCCGAAGGACCAACGTGGTTCTGCTCTCTTGTGGACCCACCACCTGCAAGAGAGGCCATAGGGGTTGGGTGAAATGTGATATGGGTGATGGCCGAAGGCGGGAGCCCTGGTTTTCCGACCCTCGGTTACCGAAACTGGCTCTTGGGACATGGAATGTTACCTCTCTGGTGGGGAAGGAGCCTGAACTGGTGCGAGCGTTTGAGAGGTACCGGCTAGATATAGTCAGGCTCACCTCTATGCACGGTCTGGACTCTGGAACCATTACTCTTGAGAGACTTTGTTCCACTCTGGAGTTGCTGTGGGTGAAAGGCGTCGGGCAGAAGTGGGCTTACTTCTGGCCCCCCGGCTCGAGGCCTGCACGTTGGGGTTCTCCCAGTTGGACGAGAGGGTTGCTTCCCTGCGCCTTCGAGTTGGGGGAAAGACTCTGACTGTTGTTTGCGCTTATGCGCCGAACGGCAGTTCAGAGTACCCAGCCTTCTTGGAGTCCCTGGAGGAAGCGCTGCGAAGTGCAGCTCCTGGAGACTCTATCGTCCTGCTGGGAGACTTAAACACTCACGTCAGCAACGACAGTGAAACCTGGAGAGGTGTGATTGGGAGGAACGACCTCCCCAATCGAAGTGTGGATCGAGTGGTATTCAGTTGTTGGACTTCTGTGCTGGCCATGGATTGTCCATAACGAACACAATGTTCGGGCATAAGGGTGTCCATAAGTGCACTTGGTGCCAGGATGCCTGAGGTCGCAGCTCGATGATCGACTTTGTAATCGTGTCATCAGATCTGTGGCCTTATGTCTTGGACACTCGAGTGAAGAGAGGGGCTGAGCTGTCAACTGATCACCACCTGTTGGTAAGTTGGATCAGATGGTGGGAGAGGCTACCAGACAGACCAGGCAGACCCAAATGTATACTGCTGGGAAAGTCTGGCAGAGGAACCGGTCAGAAAGATCTTTAACTGCCACCTCCGGCAGAACTTCGATCTCATTCTGAGGGAGGCGAAGGACATTGAGTCTGAATGGGCCATGTTCCGAGCCGCCATTGTCGAAGCAGCAGAACGGAGCTGTGGTTGCAAGGTTGTCTGTGCCTCTCGTGGTGGCAATCCACAAGCCCAGTGGTGGACACCTAAGGTTTGAGAGGCCGTCAAGTTGAAGAAAGAGTCCTATCGGGTCTGGTTGACCAGTGGGACTCCAGAGGCAGCTGAGGGGTACCAGCGGGCCAAGCGTGTGGCGACATCGGCTGTTGCAGAGGCAAAAACTCGGGAATGGGAGGAGTTTGGGGAAGCCATGGAAAATGACTTTTGGTCAGCACCGAGAAGGTTCTGGCAAACTGTCAAGTGCCTCAGGAGAGAAAAGCTGTGCTCCACCAACACTGTGTATAGTGGAGACGGGGCCCTGCTGACTTCAACTTCAGACGTTATTGACCGGTGGAAGGAATACTTTGAGGATCTTTTTAATCCCACCAGCATGTCTTCCTTAGAGGAAGCAGAGCTGGAGGACTCTGGGGGGGGGGGCCCGTACATATCAGGGACCCAGGTCACTGAGGTAGTTAAAAAGCTCTGAGGTGATGGGGCCCCTGGGGTGGACAAGGTCCATCCTGGGTTCCTTAAGGCTCTGGATGTTGTGGGGCTGTCCTGGTTGACACATCTCTGCAGCATCTCATGGACATCGGGGGCAGTGCCTCTGGATTGGCAAACCGGGGTAGTGGTCCCCCTTTTTAAGAAGGGTGATCGGAGGATGTGCTCCAACTATATAGGAGGATCACACTCCTCAGCCTCCCCAGTAAGGTCTATTCAGGGGTGCTGGAGAAGAGAGTTCGGTCGATAGTCGAAGCTCGGATTCAAGAGGAACAATGCGGATTCCGTCCCAGCCATGGAACACTGGACCAGCTCTACACCCTGGCCAGGATCCTGGAGGGGGTATGGGAGTTTGCCCAACCAGTCCACATGTGTTTTGTGGATTTGGAAAAGGCATTTGACCGTGTTCCTTGAAGCATCCTGTGGGGTATGGGGTACAAGGCTCGTTGTTATGAGCTATTCAGTCCCTGTACAGGAGGAGCAGGAGCTTGGTCCGCATTGCCGGTAATAAGACAAACTTGCTTCCTGTTGAGGTTGTACTCTGCCAGGGCTGCCCTTTGTCACCGATTCTGTTCATAAGTTTTATGGACAGAATTTCTAGGCGCAGCTAAGGAGCAGAGGGGGTCTGGTTCGGTGATCTCAGAATCTCGTCTCTGCTATTTGCGGAAGACATGGTTCTGTTGGCTTCATCGGACAGTGACGTCCAGCTCTCACTGGAGCGGTTCACAGCCGAGTGTGAAGAAGCGGGGATGAGAGTCAGCACCTCTAAATCCAAGGCCATGGTTCTCTGCCGGAAAAGGGTGGAATGCTCTCTCCGGGTGGGGAACACATTACTGCCTCAAGTGAAGGAGTTCAAGTATCTCTGAGTCTTGTTCACAAGTGAAGGAAGAATGGTGTGGGAGGTTGACAGACGGATTGGTGCGGAATCCGCAGTAATGCAGGCTCTGCAACGGTCTGTCATGGTGAAGAGAGAGCTCAGCCAAAAGGCAAGGCTGTCGATTTACCAGTCAATCTACGTTTCTACCCTCACCTATGGCCACGAGCTTTGGGTAGTGACCAAAAGAGCAAGATCACGGATACAATTGGCCGAAATGAGTTTTCTTCCAGGGTGGCTGGACTTTCCCTTACAGATAGTGTGAGGATTTAAATTATCCGGGAGGGACTCGGAATAGAGTCACTGCTCCTCCGCATTGAGAGGAGTCAGTTGAGGTGGTTCGGGCATCTGGCCAGGATGCCCCCTGGACGTCTCCCTAGTAGGGTGTTCCGGGCATGTCCCACTTGGAAAAGGCCACAGGGCAGACCCAAGACACGCTGGAGGGATTATATCTCCTGGCTGGCCTGGGAATGCCTTGGGGTCCCCCCAGAGGAGCTGGAGGAGGTGGCTGGGGAGAAGGAGGTCTGGGCTTCCCTGCTTAGGCTGCTGCCCCTGCGACACGACTTCAGATAAGCGATGGACAATGGATGGATGGATTGATGGATGTTAACATTTTATCTGTATAATGTAATAAACATATTTTGCTGCATTTCATCTTAAAAATATCATCATCATATGTAAATATGCGCTTCATAAAATGGCTCAGGATGTGCAATATTACTGTACAGTAATCCCTCCTCCATCGCGGGGGTTGCGTTCCAGAGCCACCCGCGAAATAAGAAAATCCGCAAAGTAGAAACCATATGTTTATATGGTTATTTTTATATTGTCATGCTTGGGTCACAGATTTGTGCAGAAACACAGGAGGTTGTAGAGTGACAGGAACGTTATTCAAACACTGCAAACAAACATTTGTCTCTTTTTCAAAAGTTTAAACTGTGCTCCATGACAAGACAGAGATGACAATTCTGTCTCACAATTAAAAGAATGCAAACATATCTTCCTCTTCAAAGGAGTGCGTGTCAGGAGCACAGAATGTCACATAGATAGAGAAAACAATCTCTAGCAAACAAATCAATAGGGCTGTTTGGCTTTTAAGTATGTGAAGCACCGCGGCACAAAGCTGTTGAAGGCGGCAGCTCACACCCCCTCCATCAGGAGCAGGGAGAGAGAGAGAGAGATAGAGAGAGACAGAGTTTGTTTTTCAGTCAAAAATCAATACGTGCCCTTCGAGCTTTTAAGTATGCGAAGCACCGTGCAGCATGTCGTTTCAGGAAGCAGCTGCACAAAAGATAGCAACGTGAAGATAATCTTTCAGCATTTTTAGACGAGCGTCCGTATCGTCTAGGTGTGCGAACAGCCCCCCCTGCTCAATCCCCATACGTCAGGATCAGAGAAAGTCAGCGCAAGATAGAGAGAAAAGTAAGCAATCTAGCTTCTCAGCCATCTGCCAATAGCGTCCCTTGTATGAAATCAACTGGGCAAACCAACTGAGGAAGCATGTACCAGAAATTAAAAGACCCATTGTCCGCAGAAATCCGCGAACCAGCAAAAAATCTGCGATATATATTTAAATATGCTTACATATAAAATCCGCGATGGAGTGAAGCCGCGAAAGGCGAAGCACGATATAGCGAGGGATCACTGTATAACTGTATCGCAAGTTTACAGTGAGGTAATTGTACTAGTAAGTACAAACAGTTCTACAAGGAGCACTTGATGGACTAATTGATTGCGTTTATAGTTCTTGGGATGAAACTGTTTCTGAACCGCGATGTCCCTACAGGAAAGGCTCTGAAGTGTTTGTCGTATGAGAGCAGTTCAAAAGAATGTGCGCATGGCTGAGGCAGGGTGTGCTTGATGCTGTATACCAATAATTCTCTTTCCAATCAGCTGCTGTAGATCTGTGATTCCACACTCAGATACAGTGATATAAATACTCAGAGTGGTGCAGTGAGAGCAATATGGAAAAAGATGATCCGCTGTGGCAACTCCTAATGGGAGCAGCTGAAAGAAGAAGAAGGTGCACTGAGAGTAACAACGCTAAAGCAGTTATGGTATTTAGAATAGTTTGACCATTCTGTGGACCATTGTATTGTTACAGGTTAATTACAATCAGATGCCTTAAACTAATAAACAATATGCTGTTAATTTCAGTGTATTTATAAAGCCGCGTCAGGGATGTGCATCTAAAAAAGAAAGGGAAACCACACTGGAACAAAAGCAGTGCTTTGATGCTGGGTGCCGCCAGTTTGCAAAACCGAGCGGAGAACTTATGTAAGCCATGGTTTTAGCTATCGTGAAAATGTGCGTGGCTTTACACCATGTTTAGGTTTTATATATCGCGATTTGAGTGTGGAAATGGGCTTACGCAACATTTTTGATGGTACGCACCATTTATACATGAGGTCCGAATTATCCTAAAGCTGTAAATCTGTGTCGAGATAAATTAGAGGTATAAATAGCTAATAATGAGCTTGCCTTTTCTGTGTTACATGCTTGTCTGTCTTATATGTGAATATATACAGTACATGCAGTTATCATCTTTATATATAATACGCTACTGTGGTTGTTCGTTTGTCTGTTCAGGATTTTAAATCACCTGTAGTTCACAAACAGTTTCTCCTATTGACCTGAAATTTGGTACACATACAGTATACTACGTGGCCTCTACTGTCTGCTTTCAGGGTAATGGCTGACCTCCAATGTTATTCCTCGTTTGTTTTTTATTTTATTGTAGAATCAACTCTCGGCAGTGGCCAGCAGGGCGTACATGCAGCGCATGTGTAGATAGATAGATACGGGTGCCGTTATCAAATCTACCACCTTCACTGTCACTTCCCCTACCTCTTCATATCTTATATTATTCTTGAGGCAGATTGAAGACTTAAGTGCCAGCTTAAGTGGAAAATTCGGGAAAACATACTAAGTAATTGCAACACAAACACTGACTTAATCAGTTTTAATGCGAAAAGATGCAGACGAAAAGAAGAGAAGAAGCAGGCCGCTAGGGTGGAGAAAAGAAGAGCTGCACAGGAAGCAGCAAGCGCATCAACCTCTGAGCAAATGAATGCTAAACATACAGAGAAAGAGTATATGAAAACTATGAACGCTCAAGTCAAGTGTATTCACTGCACGTTATTGTGCAGTGCGCCATTACTGGTATTTCTATAATCCTTGTGTTTATCAATAAATTATATTATTCAGTTTCTTAAAATGAGAGTGCTTGAGTTAACATGGTATTAGTCTAACAGCCGGAGACTGCCTCCCACAGAGAAAAGTAAAGAAAATAAAGTAGAAGCCTTACTGAATTATTTAATTAATTACCACATTACCAAAGGCAAAACTGATTTAACCAAAGTTAAATTTCTTCTTTTTCTGCACTGTATTTGAATTGAAAATTGCCTGTTTCACTTGTCACTAGTTTTGATTTTTGTTTCAGCTCCTTACCCATTTACACCATATTGCTTAGTCTAAGGGGGTGGTGGTAGTAAAATGTAGCAATTACCGATGAGCAAAACAATTTGAATTTTAGCTAAACGTAGACTTTCACTGTTTTGCCACATGTGAAATTTATGTCACCAGCGCATATATTTTCACCTCATCTGCAGCTTTTTTCCTGCATGTGTAAAAGCATGGTGAAATTTATTCTGTAGCACAGCATAGAAAAGGGTACATGGCTAGAGAACACTCGCCTGCAGGCTCTTTGGAGTTGCTTCTTCACTGTTCAGATCCATTGGCCTAGGTTTGCAGCCACTCGTGAAGGATCTGGCTGGATTCTGGCTTGGATCGCCTTATGGAGTTTGGGAACGTGAGTGCAGGTGGCATTATCTCTGATTCTAAATTGATTGAGCAGGCACATAGATCACAAGGGAGATGAGAGAGAGTAGATCCATATGGAATGGCATCAGAGAGTGGTTAAGGATGGAGACCGTGCTTTTGGCTATTGAATAATTCTTAGGGAATATATTTCTCTTTCCATCTAAAAAAAATAGTTTCACGTTACACAATTGTGAAAACACACACTGAATGAATTTTACATGAAATTAAAACAGTTTTTTTCTCTCATCACTAATAGCCATATAGTAGACTGGAAAGTACTTTCAAATCTGTGATCAATTTAGATTGAACCAGAAGCTTAGCAAGTTTTGATTCTTTCTTTTACTGCATACAGACAAGTACATCAAAACACAGGCATCCATCAATCCCTTCATTTTCATAATTACTTAATCCACTTCAGTGTCACAGGGGTCAAAGTCTGTTCAAGAAGTATTGGGTACAAAGTAGGGACCTTTCTAGGATGAGGTACCAGTCAAAACAAAACCATTTACTTTAAAAATTAGTTTTGTCTTGTTAAAGGAGAGACATGGTGATTTCCAATAAGGAAATTCAATCAATATGGTAAGCTTAAGCTTATATGGTATGAGAGATTCCAGTAATTTTCTTTATTTCTTGTCACAGATGCCAAGACTTTTTGATCAACTTGTTTTCATGAAGGCAGCCAGATCTCTTTCAGGGCTGCACTTGTGACAATGCATGTCAGAGTGTTGAATCAATGTGGGATGTGAAATTTATTGATTGATGCATATCGACAGATGTAAAAAAAGTGGAAAGGACAAAGTGGAAAAGCTTTTAGATGTGAGGGCACCATCTTTAATGCAGCCTTGCATTTTACAGCTACATGTCTTGTTTCAGATAGACAACACTATACAGTGTGTTGTAACAGAGCCCAAATAATGGCTTTTCAGAGGTGCTTATCCATCCCTGACAACCGTTCTTGACTTGACAAGTAAAATACAGAGTAACCTGATGCAGCTTTAGGGAATATAGACGGCATGTCACAGCTTAGAATTATTGACTGATAAAAAGGTGGCAGTGCTCACACAACTAGGGAGGGCAATAGTGACTACAAGATGGACATGATGGATATCCGACTGTTAGAACCAGGGATCCTGATTGTACCTGAATCTACATGTCAGCGTGAGTGTGTGTAGAAATAAGGGTGTAGGAAGACACACACATAAACACACACACACACACACAGACATGTCCGTTTATTGTTAATCATCAAATGATGATAAGTGGGAATGGTGAACCATCTGATCACAAGAAATTAGGTGAGGAGGGTAGAAAAGATCACCTGGTCATTGGTAACCATTCCTGTCAACTATTAGTAGTTAATAAACCAAACAAAACTGTAATGGACTGCGAGCAAGTTCAAAAGACCATATGCTTTGTGTTGAAACCGTCTCATTTACTTCAATTTCAGTCCATTGTAGGTTAAGCTCACTCATACCAGGAGTTTTAATGTCATTAATCTTTTTCTTTCTTTTAATAGATTTATAAAGTTTCTATCTAACAAATATTTGTCAGGTACATGATGACTAGAGGCACCCACAGAAGCGGGAATACACCACCAGCCATCCTGCCAGAAAAGACAAGCTGATGGACAGCAGTGCAGTGTGCTGCCCTGTAGCACATACTTGGCAGATGAACATAGTTAGAACTGACAATAAAACAGATGCTGTTTTATTATTCCAATTTGTAATCCAAAAAATGGTCAAGAAAATCAAAAAATAAAGCACAACAAAGGAAAATATATCCAAAACACTAAGCAGAGGCAGAATCCAAAAATCAGTTAAAAATGTCAAAAACAATAACCAGTACATAGTTCAAAAAGCACAGAAACAGCTAGACTAGAGGTATTCCTAAAGATGCAATGCACAATATTAGAACAAAGTGCCTGGAAAATGACCTAAGATAGTCCTCTTGAGCATAGCCACTGGAGTTACTGGTGCTTACAGTTTACTGTGTTACAGAGGCTAGAAATGGCGTTTTCACACCTAGTTCACATAATGTGTTTCTTTTGAACTCTGGAGCAATAGCCCCCACAGTTCTGTTCATTTTGGCAGATGTGAGCACACTGATTGCCTTCTGGTGCGGACCAAAACAATTGTACTGAGACCCTTTGGAAACGGTAAATCTTATTGTGGTACCAAGTGAACCCTGGAGTGGTTTGCATGAGGTAGCAATGTGATCCGACAAGGGACTGAACCAACTACAGGAAGTACTGTGCATTTCTACCAGTAATTAGACAATCCCAGTAGAAAAATAAATCCACACATGCATACAAGTTTGTATAAATCAATTTGCAAAAGTACCAGTCAATGTGAGCAATCCTAGCAACTATGGCATCATTTTCACTCTCACAATCAGATCAGATCAGGTGGTAGTGGATCACATTAAAAAAAGGTGTAGATTCACTTGTGATTGAGTAGGTAAAACTGATAACATACAGAGTTCGTCAGAAACAAATGAACTTTGTAATTAACTATCAAACTCGCTAATCTTACACGGCAAGAATAATGGGCTTACGTAGAGCGTCCTTTCAATGCAGTCAAACGTCTGGCATGATGAGGGCACTGGAGACACGTTCCCAGGTGTACATTATAACCATATATTTACAGCCCTAAAGACAACAGACATTTGATATGAGATAATCTAAATAGAGGTGATGTTCATGCTGCAGGGAAGTAAATACGCAACATCATAGAGTGAAATTAAATTTACCCAATATATCCATAATCTAAATTAAATTGTGGCCCATCCCTGTATGCCCAGATGTCCTTTTTCCTCACCACCTTCTCCAGCTCTTCTGGGGGATACTGAGGCATTCCCAGGCCAGCTCAGAGAGGCATCCTAATCAGATTCTCAACGGGCTGCTTGCAACATGGGAGAGCAGTGGCTGTACTTTGAGTTCCTTACAAATATCTGTGCTCCTCACCCTATTTCCAAGGTTTAACCCAGACAACCTGTAGAGGAAGCTCATTTCTGCCAATTGTACCTAAGGATTCCATTCCTGGACGGGTTTATCCATTCCCGGGAATTTGGGAATCCCGCATGTCATTCCATGGAATCCCAGGCTCCCATGGATGACACAGTGCACGGGCATCTCACATGTGAATGGTTTTAGAACTAGTGACACTTATTTTTACTAAAACTAATGCAATATGTTGACACCAATAAAAGACTAACCTTAACTACAAGCAGTTCATGCTGTCATATAAGTACATGTGTCTAGTTATTTGCGGTAATAAGAGGGTAGAAAGCACAACGTGTCCAGCATGTGGTCGTCCAGGTGAGAGCGCACCTTCGTGCAGAGTATGCCATCCACTGAGAAAGCATGCTCTGCCTCCACCAAAGTAGGCGGCACAGTCATCAGATACTGATTTACTTGTTCTAAACAATGCCCACATTTGCCGTTGCTCTGAAACACCGGCATTTCAGCTTTTACTGATGCATCCAGTTTCTTGTCATCATTCTGTGATGGCAAGTTTCTTAGCACAGATAAAGCGGATGCAACAAACTGACACATTGCAATTTCAAGTTCCTGTTCAAAGTTGTCAACATCACAGACGTCAAAGAACTCTGCCCCGTCCAGGTAATTCTGTCTACTATGCTCAGTATTAGTGGGAGCCGGGAGACTGACTGCTGCTGGTCTGTTGTTGACTGAATTAATGAGCAACACACTACACTGTGGGCCAAAAAAACGTGCCACTTAATTATTTTCAACCCTAACTCTGTTATTTCTTGATCGATTTTTATACTTTTGCACGCTATATATGCGAGCTTGGCCATTCCCGTTTTCCCGGGAATTACAGCAGTTTCATTCCTGGGAATGCAGGAATGAAAAATGTCTGGGAATCCCTAATTGCACCTGCAATCTAGTTTTTTTGGTCACTATCCAACATGATTAGAAACAGTGCACACACTAATTAAAATGGTGACACCAACAGAAAACACAATGGAATCATTGGAAGATGTTAAAACATCCTAAACATCATTAAGTAAAAGTGTTTACAGCAAAATGTTATCAAAATAAGATTCAGTAACTTTCAGAACTCTTACATGAGCCACAAAATCCAAGAAAAAAGTGAAAACCAAAGATTTAATAAATATATAATTTAATCTAATTATAATAATATAGGGCGGCACGGTGGCGCAGTGGGTAGCGCTGCTGCCTCGCAGTTGGGAGATCTGGGGACCTGGGTTCGATTCCCGGGTCCTCCCTGCGTGGAGTTTGCATGTTCTCCCCGTGTCTGCGTGGGTTTCCTCCGGGGGCTCCGGTTTCCTCCCACAGTCCAAAGACATGCAGGTTAGGTGGATTGGCGATTCTAAATTGGCCCTAGTGTGTGGTTGGTGTGTGGGTGTGTTTGTGTGTGTCCTGCGGTGGGTTGGCACCCTGCCCAGGATTGTTTCCTGCCTTGTGCCCTGTGTTGGCTGGGATTGGCTCCAGCAGACCCCCGTGACCCTGTGTTCGGATTCAGCGGGTTGGAAAATGGATGGATGGATGGATAATAATATAGATGAGTAACAGTCATATTGCAGTCTAGCAAGTCTACAGAAGGGCTTGTAAGTGTGTGCTTCACCAAACCAGATTAAGAATGCTGGAGTGATGCACCTGCCTACAATAACTAGCTCCTGTAACCTTAAATACATAAATAAACTATTAAAGTGAGCAAAAATAAAGTCTGATATGAGCCTAACAAAGCTGAACTAATACATTGAGGCATGTGTGTACCAGGTGCAACAGGCAAGTGTGAAGAAGTTATGAGTAGATGTGATTGTACAGATCGCAGAACAGTTGAAAGGACACCATAATTAAGAACACTATAAAAAAAATACAAAACAACAGGTACGGACAACAAGACCAATGAATGGAAAAGACCTGTTAGATGTAATAGATGTCTTAACCTCTCTGTTTTTATCAGAGTAATCCCAGGCCAATACCTTCATAGTTATTACACCTTTCCTCAAACTCAAACTGGCACTTGCCCTCTGATTCCCCATCACACCCACACCCATACCCCCCACCCCAATACACACACACACTCCCTCTCTCACTCTGTGTTTTAGGAGTTTTAGGAGTATGTGATATTGATAACATGCACTAGGCACATTGATTTTTTTCCTACTCTGCTCTTCTGTCCATGATCCATCTCTTGACTTTGATTAATACATTCTTTTAGAGGAAAAAAGAAATTCTGGAGAGCTCTGTCTTTGAGTGCCATGACATCTTCTCCACCTGAGATGAGAGTCTGACACGCTTTTTGCTTCTGCTTTTAAGAAAACGTTTAGAGCTTTAATATATCGGGGTAAGTGAGAATTGATTTCTTTGGCTCTCTTGTGTGCTGCTCTTGACATGTTATACTTTTTCCTTAAAACATTTAAAATACTATCTGTCCAAAGTTTGATGCTTTTATAAATGTTAATTAATTTTTTATAGTGTGGTTATTAACAAAAAGAAGGATTAGCATTCATACGTTAGTAGCTTGTTCAAAATGTACAGAAGGATGACAACTAAAGTGTCTGAACACGCATCATTGTGATACCATTGCCTACCACAACATACATACTGACTGTGTTTGGAGGAAATGTTTAAAATATATTGGCATGCCGTAGATACTCTTGCCAGGTTGTGTGACACTTTGGTATGCTTCCTTATGCTATGCTTCAGTTAGGGGTTCATACATGGATTAATTACGTGTTTTTTATTCTTTTATTCATTGTGTTGTGTTTTAAATATTATTTTGTATGCTGGTTTTATTCTGGCTTTATTTTATTTGTTTAATATAGTGTTATTTATTAATTATTTTTCAATTCTGTTTTATTTTCAGTTTCTATGTATTAGTATTCTTTGTTTTGTTCTACTAAAAAATGGAGAGGTCCTATTTTACTGAGCTAAACCAGGAAAAGCACACATAAAATAAAACCAAAACAAATAAAAATAAACATAGCTTTGAAATCCTAACAAGAGACAAGAATCAAAGTCGGAAAAACAGGCAAAGAGTTCAAACCAAATGGAACTCATGAGAAGTACAATAACAAAAGATTTCATATTTTGTTTCTCATTTAGGAGGTTTGTATCCACAGACTGCATAACAAAGGGAACCCCAGCCAATCACAGCTCATGACCCCAGAAGCCACACCCCTAGCAACACAGGAAGAGGAGCTAACCACAGCTTTTAAAACAGTGGAGATAGAAGGAAGTAGAAAATAGCATTCCAGATGCAGATAACACTAAATGAATTCACCCAAAATCTAGTCATGACATGTTTATTGACCTATCCCCTTTATGTAGAGCCTCAAGGAGTAAGGCCACCTAATATTGCAACTGTACGCAAACCAAAGCTGCAGACAGAATAACAGCTTCAACTTTGCCTTGTGATTCCTGTTTTTTGATTCTGATGTTTATTTGGATTTTTTTTGTGTTTGAACCACGCTTTATTTTTAAGGTGCTGTTCTTTGGTTTTGTGATTTATTGGATTTATTTTATTTAGTTTTTGTCTATATTTTTTTGTTTTGTTTTATTTTTTTGGTGCAGCCTTTTTGAATCCTAATAAATTCTTTATATATAAAGAAACTTTGCTTTTGTTTGTATTTTAGACCTGAGGTTTTATGGTTTTCCACTCATTTTTTGGATTTATGAAATTTAAAATGCCTTAGCTCCATTTTTTAAACTGAGTAGGCTGTAAGCCTTCCATTTAAGTTTAGGGATGGGCTGACTGGTGAGTCCTGCTCAGTGAGGTCAGGTCCAACTTTGGCAGTTTTCTGAGTCCTACACTTCTTTTTAGGTATTTCTATGAGGCAGAAATCACAAAAAAGTCAAAGAAACATGGTAATGTCTTGTATAAAGAATCAGCAGTATATAAGGAATTACACAGAAATGTGAACTCACTGTCAAATTACAGAAATGTGAAATTGGCAGATTTCATTTTTTTTTTTTGGCATATTCTGCTGAGCATTGGAAAATCACGTGGAGCATTTTATGCATCTAGATTGTCTGCTAGGATGACAGAAAGGCTCAGCAGGTTATTCCATTTTTAGACATTGGGAGGTGGGATTTCAAACGTGCAGCGTGTATTCTGTCGTCTGCTACTAGGATGACTTTTTCCTTTTTGTCATTCTTGCTGTCACTGTGTTCTCACTCTCTTTCGACCTCTACCTCCCTCCATGCTGTGGCACACATGAAGTGCATCATGAAGTAGCCAGTTCTGCACTTTTTTAGTTTTTTTTTTTTTTTTTTTTAAATTAATGTATTTATTTTTTGAGATATTTCAGTTCAACGTCTGAAAAAATGTTAAAGTAAAAGAGGAATTTGAACAGTGGGTGCGGAGAACATTGTTCGGCTAGACAACAGCTATTTATATAATGCAGAGATAAATATGTTAATAGTTAATTTGAACTTGTGAATTTAGAAATGTTGATTATTCCTTTGCTGAGAATTTTTACATACGCTGAAATAAGGTAGCATTCTGTGCGCTTCACTAAAATGCATTTTAAACTGCAGTGATGACGGTCACATTAACCTGTTAGAAGTGTGGATTCACATTATAGTTCTGTCTTATTTTGCCTCAGGCAATATTTAATTTTGATTTCCTGGTTTTAAACATTTGCCTATTATTTGGACTAACATTTATCTCCTCATCCCTTATATATACTTTCACCAGTGTGATTTATTTCTCACTCTAGACATATCAGAGGAAAATGTGCAATGTTCCAAAAAACACTAGAGGGCTGATAACCCAATGGCTTCCATGGTCCTGACCCTCCTCCAAAGCACAGATTGAAGCAAAAGCGAAAATACCAGAAGTGGCAACACCTCCTGGCAAATAGCAAGCATATGGACTCAAGAGAAAAACATACGGGACTGTGCTGCCTCATTGTCACAGCAGAGCTTCAGAGAGCTGCCTTGGAGACCTCAACCTTTCAGTTCCGCTTGAAGATTTGTGTACAGGAAGACCAGTGATCCCTAGAGGAAGTCTAAGCCTGGAGCAAAAACTTGGCCAAAATTGACCTCAGTAGTGTGATGTAAAGCCAACTCACTTGCAGAAAATAGTTATTAGATTAGATAAACTTTATTAATTCCATGGGGGAAATTCATGTGTGGATTTGAGAAGAGAATGAGCAGTCATTCTTCTGGTGGGAAAAGGGAAGCCAATGCCTGGGAAGAATAAGAAAAGATGAGTGGTGAGAAAGGGAGCGCCTAGTTTGAGTGCTATGGTGTTGTCAAGTTTCCTCACCTAATAGATGGTTAGGCCGAGAGGGGTTTTATAACTTTACCTGTGTTTTTTTATCCATTTTTTCCATGATCATCTCCCTCTTTAGGTTATTTTTGCTTATGCTTTGTTTTTATTGTGTTTACATTTTTGTATTTTGGGATGCTATGATTGTGTCCCTCATTATGTACAACATAACAAAAAGACTTAAGTATAACTAATTTATGACTACTCTGAGTAGGAGTAGATTTTCCTTGAGAGGGAGAAAAATGAGTGTCCATATAATAAGTTCAATGATTCCCATGCTTGATAATGTCAGATTATAGATATTGTCTTTAATAACTTTATTTTTTCTTAAAAGATTTTTTGTTAAATTTATCCAAATATTAAGACGTAAGAAACAGTAAGACATAATGTTAGAGGGGATAGAACTTCATGATTATCTAGAAGCAACAGCTTAAATAATTCAACATTTCAAAATAAATAAGAGAGAGCAATGTTAGCAAGCAAGAATGGCATTTCAGATTCATTGCTGTGTGTTAAACACTATAATATGTGTTAAGTTTCAGTTACAAGTGAAAAATCCCTGCTGGGTATTTCTACATTACTTTAATAAAGATAAAAAGAAGAAAGAATATAGAATTTGTGTGGAATGCTATGACTATGACCTTGCATCAGCAGGATGTTGGTATGGTCTGTATATACAGATTCGACTGAAATGATCAGTGATGCTGTAGCTGAGGGAGGATATCCTTCACAATTGGTATTCAATACCACACTCTCTTTGAAAGATTATTTTCAGTTATGTTTGTTGCACCTTGATATAATTTGGCCAGCATTTTTATTAAGGAGGATACTCTGTTGAAATGTGGATGGTGTAACCACAAGGGGGCACTACTGACTCAGAAACCAGAGACAAAATGTTACCCAGCAAAATTCCCATTAAAATTTTTATTTGCTAGCAACACTTTAATAATTAAGTACTGTACTATCCAAAATGCTCAAAGTACAAACAGTTTCTCTTCTTCCTTCTGTCTCCATTTGATTGTTACCCACAACCACCCGACTCTGTTTCTCCGAGGTGTGTCTGCAGGATTCTTTTAAACTTGATCCAGGACTACTTCCAGTTTTCCGGGATTCCAGTATGTGGAACACATCTCAGTCAGACAGAAACTGGAGGAGTCCTCACCCAGAGGATCCCTCTGGCAGCACCCAAAGACCCTGACTGGATTGTTTATCTGGACTTCAAGTCCCGTGCCACCCTGTGGGTATCTCAAATTGGGTTCAGCCTGGAGGAAAACAGCCACGTGACATGTGGTGGAATGAACACCTCCCTGCACTCATGTTCGCCCATTCCATGCATCATCCTTCTCTCCATGCTGTGTGAAGAATGTGAGGTGTTTTGGTCAGGTCTCAGCTCCCTCTTTCCTTCCACTATGGCCTCCTGCCCAGGACAGAAATCATCCTCCATCCTAGCTGGAATGCCTGTCCTTCCTTTCTGGCACTTATAATAGATAAGAGCTTCTGTTGTCATCTGGCTTTATTTATGGGGGTGTAGTCTGTTTATTTCATGTCCCTATTTGAAAGAAAATTAAATATAGCACCCGGCAGGTATGTATAAATATTAACCTTAAGTTTTGTTTGTTTCTGCCCTTTTACATGTGTATAAATTTATGTATATGTATGGCAGTTTTCCAATTTTTAGAAGTGGGGAATTGGACTGCAGTGATGGTGGAGCTCCCAGTTTTAATTAAATATCAGTTCTGGGTCATTTGTACTCAACCACAATCTAAAATGTTTCTAAGACTTACTATTATTAATTGCAACAGGTCCAATATTTCTGAGGCCATACATTTTCATTATATTAGAAGACAGCCATAGTGGCCAAGAAAACACACTACAGTCTTCACTGATCAGGACAGGAACAAGCCACAGACAGTTACATGCGCCACCTGAAAGCACTTTGCCATAAAATTCATGGTGAGATCATTATCGTTTTTTTCTAGCTATTCAGTTTTCACTCATTTATATCCACTGTAGTTACATACAGGTTATTTTTCTTTCATTTTAGCTATATCAAAAATCTGACTGTGTTATTGTTTTATATATTTTATGTGCGTGTGTGTTATGGGGTTTTTGGTTTGGGGGCAATGTTAGATATGTAAATTGTGAATCTCAGTTTAATATAATGCTGTCTACACTGTTTAAGTTATTCATATATTTACATATTAATGTTCTTTAAGCGCCTTGAGCATGGACAAGGTGCCATATAAATAGAATGCATTATTATTAGTAGTAATATTATTGTATATTTTTTCACTTCAATTTGCATTTAGTAGTTATATAGATTAGATTTAATTGTCTTTCTTCATTGGAAGGGACAGTAAAGGTTATTATGGTTCAGTATTTGCCTAATTTGAATAATTCAGACTCTATTTAGAGCTGTGACATCTGTTTTTAGTTAATTTGAGCGAATTGTTACAAAGTAGTGCTCTCTCTGGGGACTTAAGTACACTTTAAACTGTTGGGCTGGAAACTTCACTACAAGAGAAGTCCACAGCATCAACAAGTGGACTGAAAGGGAAAGTTCAGTTAGGGGAGACACTATGGACCTCCTGGAGGTAGCAGCGAAGGAGAGAGTTAAAACAAAACTGCATGCCATTATGAACAATGTTGCACATCCTCTCTCTGACACGCTGGCACTGAAGACTTTCAGCCAATAAATTATTCAGCAGAAGTGTATCAAGTACAATGCCTCACTGGGAATGCTCTCTTATATTTAGCCAAGTCAGAAGTTTTTTCTTTTCTTTTAGCAATTCTTGCATTCATTTTAGGGGGTTTGATGAAATTGCTGTTTGTCATAATATTTTTGAGCTTCTGCAAAAAACTAAACTTCACCCTTGGCATAAATAAAATAATATCTCTCTGTCAATAGGTTTCCCCATTTCACCCTTTTGTGAAGCCAGTGTTTTATTGAAATTTGAATTGCATTGTTCTTGTAACATCTCAATACATAATTCGCCTGCCTCCTCACTCACTCACTCACTCACTCACTCATGTCCATCCGAAGCCGAAAGCGCAGTCACCTTCTGCGCACTCACTGATGTCAGTCCGAAGCCAAATGCGCAGTCGCCTTCTGCGCTGCTGCCCGAAAAACCTTAAAAGACCGAAATCCAACCCCAACATTGCGGCAGGCGGCGGATTTAGCCTACGCATTATACAACTGTCTTCAACAGGTACATTCATGACTTAAACATTTCAAAGTTCGTCTCACTTCCAACTTATACAAATGCCTCTAAAGAGAAAATTTGCTTCATCGCGGCAGGCGGCGGATTTAGCCTACGCATTTCGGGATTATTATTCTGAAATCCCAAATCCTTCCTCCCAGGCGTAGGATATTAGCCCTGATCACAGCCAACCCTCACACTCAAAATAATACGTAAGAACATATTATTATTAAGTACTTTCAGCGGGCGAGTGATGTGAAGGTGCAAGTTAAAGATGGGACACATCAAGGGAAATTACTACCAAACAGTGAGAGTGTCTTCACAAAATATGTAGTCTACAGAGAGATTTTACAACTTTACTTGCATACTGACAGGCCTCCAGTATACAAACAAAAAACGTCGTCATGGATAGCATGTCTTTTTTAAGTGTACAGTATTTTTTGCCGTGATAAAGTCATACATATACCAAACCTCTTAGTTCATTATCATTACTTACATCACTTTCTTATTTATGTCTTACTTATCATTTGTTCTTCATACACGACTTACACAAACTCATGCCCGTTTCATCTTACATTGTTGAAATGGGCTTTTTGTCTAGTTTGATAAATAAAACTGAAGCTCTATTTATTTCCAAATTCCAAGCCACAAGATAAAAGCATGAAGGAATATTTGACAGTACTATAGTATTAGTAGTAGAAACTTTAATGTTTTTGTGCAGGTCTAAAGAAGAGTTTACTGTTGATTACTGCTGATTCTGAAATGTTATATTTTCTATATTCAGCATTTATTGCTACGGAAAAGCACAAATTATGGTTTTTAGTTAATAGAAGAAATTGATACAAATAAGGACAACTATAACAAAATTATTTCCAAGATATTTTTTCATTTGAAAAGAAGCTTTCATACGTATTCAGGGTAAATTGATCCAGTATTATATTCATAGTTGGTGGTGTAGTTTATTGCATGTTCACCTGACAGCATTGACAAGTTAATTTGCACCAGACATGGACTGAATTCAATTTAATTTACTTTTGTAAAAAGTGCTTTCCTTTACAAGACCAGAACTCTGCACATATTTTCAAATGTCGATCTACAGAATCTATCCCATATCCTACCTGCTTAGTAGAGTTCAAGGTCACAAGAGGCTGGAGTCTAACCTACCAGCAATAGACACAAGACAGGAGTCAAGCCTGGGGAAATCATAAGTCCCTCACAGTCTACCCTCACATCCTTCCCCACATCATTCAGGGATAATTTAGTATGCTTAAAATAAAACACCACATAACATTCTCAGGCCCAGGAAATGCAGACTAAGGTCTCTAGGGACAGGTGCCATTCCCAGCAGCAATGGCTAAAGACTGGAACCAGCCATGGACATGACACCAATTTTTCACAGGATGCAATCAAACATGCACACACCCACATTCACCCTCAGACATAACCAATTTAGAATCTCCATTTAATCTAACAGACATTGGTAGAATGTACAAATTCCATACAAATAATAACCAGTAGCAGAACTCAACTCCAGTATATTGGATCTGAGAGGCAGCACTGTGGCAACTACCTAGTTAGACTACAACTCTCAGCAATCCTGGAAGTACTGCAGCATTGAGTGCTTTGTATTTTTGCAGGGATTGCTGGGAATACCTGTAATAAGGTGCTGCTTTAAAAATGAGCTGTAAGACACTGAAGAAAAATTATAATAGTTTTTGTTCATTCTTTTCCACACTTGTTCCCACTACCGGATTAAAACCTTGGGTTCCAGGTTTTTTTGGATTTATGTTCTAGTCCTGTGCCTGCTTCTTCGTGTACTTTCATCCTGGTCGGATGCATCTTTGGCTGGGGAGTGCTGCTAATCACTTCAATAACTGGAACAAGGTAATACAAAACTTTCACAATATTCAGGAGGCTTTTCAGTTGGGAACTCTGTTTCTTTTCACTGTCATCTGCATCTGCTGCCTGGACTGCGTATGGACTTTGTTGTTAGTCTGTTAACAGACTGTTTTTGTGTTACATCACGTCCATTTGTTCTGTGTCAGTTAAATAATAATTGCCATCAGGGAAATTGGGTGAGATTTTGGTGAGTGCTGTTTGTTTTTTATCTACTTTTATATGTAATGTATACTCTTTATTATCAATTCATTTGTGCAGCTGTTTTATACTTGCATGTCTCTGTGTGTGAGTGTGAGGGCCATGTCAGGGCTGGGTGTGTTTCTGGGGTCCCCAAAATAAACAAAACAAAAAAACATTTTAGGCCAGTTTGAATCTGAGCATCTTCTGACCACTACAGCATTGCTAAATACTTCAACATCATGCTGACAATAAAACACAATAAGCATCATCCACCAAGTACGAAAATATTTTTATGTAACATAAAATAACAGTTGAAACACAATTAGTCAAATGTAGGGTTATTATTGGACAGAGCCTGCCCCAAAATCATTGGGTGTAAGATGGAAACCTATACTGGGGGTCACAGGCCACGCTCACACTCACACCCACTCTGTTACTTATAAAAGACTTTAAATGAATGAAATGATTTACCCAGAATTGAATTTCCAGAGAAATTTAGCGTTTTGCTTCTCCAAAAAAACTGCAAAACAAATGGTGTTTTGTTTCCAGTGAAATTTGTATCATTAACAAAAAGAAAAGAAGTGTGTTTAGTTCCTGTCTGGAATCATTTTCATGCGTTAATTTGACATGTAGCTGCTTGTCTCTATTATTTTAATGAAGACTGCAGTCATCTGGTATGGTTTGGAGCCATTAGTTATTTGTTCCAACAGGAACATAATTTCTAATTAGATAAAATTTCTTTGACCCTACGGAGTTTTATTATAGACATAAATGTATACAGTATTCTCATCCATAATTCCCAATGTCATTATTAAGTTATGATGTTAGGCTGCACAACCTCAACATATAATAGCATATTATAAAAGAATAATTCTTTCTGCCATCTATCCCCCAATCCATTTCCTGAATTTACTTCAGGAACACAAGGAGCAGCAGCCTAATCCAGCAGCATAGGACACAAGGCAGGACCCACCTCTGGACTTCATGACAATCCAACAAAGATTACACTAATTTTTTCTGTTTATGTTATTGTAAAAATGGTATGTATTTTCACACTATTCCCTCTGTATATAGCAAAAAATTAGTAGCAGCAAACCTTCATGATGCTACCATGTTAGTCTGCCTTTGACTCCTACACCACAATATTCAGTTAAAGACCCCTGGACCATTACACTCATCCATCTTTTCTGGTTGCTGTGATATTTTATGCTCATCTCTGAGAAATAAGTGCAGTCAGAGTGGAAAAGACGGCCACTTTAAAATGTATCCGTCATTTGGTTAGTAGCTTGATGATTTGAGTCGCTTTCTAGAGCTGCTCGCTGAAATAAATAGTTTTTTAATCAGGTTTTCCTAGGAATAAATTTAATTTGCGAAAAGTGAAAGTCTGCTTCTACAGGGAATGGAAAACCTTTTAATAACCCAAACATTTTTCAATGAGCAGTAATGACATCTGTCAGGGAACTGCAGCTGCAGACATATCGGGAAGAGGGGGTTTTATTAAGGTGATGGGTTGTGATGAAGCTGAGATTCATCTGTGTGCTTCACAAAAATTGATTTCATTGTAAAATTCACTGGCTGGATGGCAAAAAGGAGTGCTTTCATAGTCTTTTCATTCTTCTTATATTATTACCACTTTTACAAAGTGTTAAAAAGCACATACAAGAATTTCACGAATAAAACTGCTAGACTTTGCTTCTTTACAGTAAAAAATAGCTTTGAAGTTTAAGATTCAAAATCAAAGCCTTGCCAACTTTGGTACCTCTGACTTGGCAGTGTGATCTAATACAGCTTTGCCCAATTTTTCCCCTTTCAGCTTCTGCTTCTGTATGCCATATTGAGTGTTGATCTCATTCTTTAGACTGTCTTAATGCCATCCATCTATTTACTAAACTGGTTAAATCCAGGGAGACTAAGTCTACTCTAGTAACATCAGATCAGGAGAGAAACTTAAGCCAGAATGGATATCAGTCCATGACACTAGAATTATCCGGAATGTGAAAGTTCAAGTTCACTTCATTTCTTCAGACAAGACATGTTAGAGTCGCAAGGGAACTCGCTTTCTTAGAGAAAGGAAAGTGATATTTGCCACAGAGCTTGTTTGGCTTCCATTGCAAGTGGGACAGATGTACAGTATGTGTTGTAAGAGAAGCACCACTGAAGATTGGCTGAAAATTCTTGGGAGATGGAAATATGCCTTGAGGTTTACTGAGAAGTCATGAAACCTGTCTGTTCTGGTAACGTGATATAGGTCAGCAATAAAGGATAGGTACCAGAAGAAAGTGAGAGGACCTCCCAGAAGAAATGATGTTTGGCTCTACCACACTTTCCACACAATAAACTTTCCCAGTCTACTAAGCAGGAATTGACGTAGACTTTTATTTCAGGTTAGCGGAAATGTTAACTTCACTGCTACTGCATTATAGTTGTGAATGTGTGTAAAACCCCTGAGGTGAACTTTAAAATGTGTATATATGTGTGTATATATATATATATATATAGTGTATTATATACTGTATATTCTCTGTAAGCTACTGTAAAGTGAATGAAGTGAAAAAGAAAACCCTGTAGGTATCACAGCATGGAGCTGAGATTCAGGTATAAGAACCATCCGAGTGTGTTAAATACATGATTTCACACACACACACAAGGTGACATAACATGGTTTATTCAGTAGATAATGTATTACAGAATATTTAAATGAATATCAGGTGTAACTTTCCTATGGTGTAATACAGTCCTGTCTCTGCCATGAAAACCGGCATTATACAAATGCACGCCTGTGAATGTCCTTTTAACTTGTAAGTGCAACTGGTCAAGGTTTTGTGCTGATGGCTGGGTGTGGGAAACATGCCGTCCAATCCAGCCCTATAAGTGATAATTCAGAAAGAAGTCCAACGAGTGAGATGGCTATAGGAATTAAGGAACAGCCCTATAGCATATTAGGTTGCATCAAGATGATGCCCAGTATGGGCCCTGTGTTACAAGCATATACCTGTTGGGCATGAATACCCTGCCTAATAATGACATCTCTTTTTCTCCTACATAGCAGCGCAAAGACGTCCCTTGAGGGCAACTAATCTCACCTCTTCTAGCGTTAGAGCTATAAGAATTCGATGCACCCAAATGTCGGCATCTCATTTGGACTCAGACACACCTTGAGGACAGAGCTTTGACACTGTGAACCACTCAGAAGAGCTGCTTTATATAACACTGGAAAGGCTGTTTATGTTCTGTTTTGAACCCACAAGTGCCTATTTTGTTTATTTCTCTCTATTATAAAAAAAATCTTGGAAGCAGATGAGACGTGATTGTCTCAGAGACACTTTCACGTCCTGCAAGACGAGTCTTTGTGCCAAGTGATGTAACCACACCCAGGGCCAGAAGCCATGTGAGACAAGAGCTTATGCAAAGAGATTTGGAAAAGTCCTGCGTGGTTATGTGAGGCACATTTCTTGTAGAGAGAAAGAAACAACGTTGAGTTATCATGATGTAATTCCAAACATGGAAACAAAATTCAGTGCGATATTGATGAAAAGGTAAAAGCGAAAAGAGATTGAATATATGGACATAGGTGATATGACAGAAGTGCGGCACGCAAAATGCAGATCACGTGGCATGGCAGCAACAGCAAGCCAGCAGCTGATCGAGCAAAGAGGAGGTAAAAAAAAACTGTATGTGTTTCCCATTGTATCACCATTTAAGAGGGGGTGTCAGAGGAGCGATCGTGTCTCCATGGGGTACGTTCAGCCCCCCTCTTCACAACGCGAGGGGTAGGAAAGGGAGTGGGTGAGCAAAGCGAGCAGGGAGCGAAGCCCCCTACTTCCACTAATATTAAATGGGATGACCTGTCTGGCACCCCAACGCTTCATTCAGGCATTCTATATTCCTAAAATCCATCCACACCTTATACTTACTCTTCATACCCACTTCTGTTACACCCAAGGTATCATAGAGTTTAAAATGAAAATGATATTATTATAGTACCTACATACAGAAACTGACACAGAGGATAGGGTCAGGCCCTCTGTGGGCACATGTTCACTTAAATAAGTTCAGGAAAAATGAATAATCTTGACACAAAATCCATCCAGAAAGGGAAAAGTAGCTGCATGTTTTTTATTCAATCCAATGGGATGCGCGAAATCCTCTTGCTCCACTTACTGTATATTTGCTCTTTAATAGCAATTCTAATGACTAGTAAAAACACAGATATGTCTTGAACTCTTCAGCTAGACACAAATAACTGCAGGACTCCTGCCATCACCACCTTGGCTTTCAGAAAATAAGTGGTTTGGCAAAAATTGTACACATAAGGGATTCTGAAGAAATCTAAAAAGTCATGTACCATCGTCACCATTCTCTGAAATGGATGAGTTTAAGGGTAACCCAACCAGGACTTGTTATTGTTTGTGAATTTCCCATTAATAAAGTATCTATCTATCTATCTATCTATCTATCTATCTATCTATCTATCTATCTATCTATCTATCTATCTATCTATCTATCTATCTATCTATCTATCTATCTATCTATCTATCTATCTATCTATCTATCTATCTATCTATCTTCCCAAACACTGAGCAACCCCCAAACACCCAAAAAAAAGTCCCATAAGTGCAATGAAAAGCTATTAGGTGACATGCTAGGAAGGAGAGACAGCCTCTCACAAAGAAAAAATTGTGAAAAGATGGAGCAGAGTGGAGGATAATATGAGGAATCTCAGAAAGAAGAGAGACGAAGAGGAAGCCAGGATAAATTTGGGAGTTTAATGAAAAATATTGTGCAGTATTGCAATATATGGGAAATTAAATACTGTTCTTCAGCTCCACCATTAAAATCCCAAACTTGAAGGTCCACAATACTTTGCTCAGTTTTTCAGTCTTTATTAGTGTCAGAGCAAACACAGGTATTAAGAAAAATAATTGGGCAAAAACTTCCACAGACACTCAAAGAAGCTACTGATCTGGGACAATGACTACTTGAGATTGCTGAGGAACTCTGGAGTCAAAGTTGTTATCGCTCGACTTGGTCACTCTGATACTTGAGTGTAGTTGGTGATCCCTATAGGCTCTGTGAAGTTTCTCTTGTTGTGAATGTGATCAGTAGTCAAGAAGCACATAAAAAAGAAATCTGACAGATGAACATGAGCCACTATTCTACAAGACCTGACTCAAATCACCCATTTCTCGGGATATAAAGGAATTCACAAGACTTCTGGCCAAGTGGAGGTCTTTCATAAAGCAACATCTCTGCAGCTCTTGTGTTGTCACCTCTTAAGTATCTCATGTGAGTAGAGTTTTCTCCTTAACTGTAATCTTGGTAGGGTGCTACACTTTGCCACTAATAAATAATAGTGTGATCCTGATATTGACTCTGGAATTGTCAGTCAAGGGTTGAAAGTGGTGAATGGTTTCACAGCACATACTGAGGCCCTCACAACAGCACTGGGGTATTTGTCTCCACCTCTGTACCAACACTATTGAATATCAAGGATTCACCTTGCCTCTGATTTTTTTCCTTTTTCACAGGCTGTATATTTTAAAAGGCTGCTGGCGAAAAGTGTAGTCTGAAAGCTGAAACTGCAGCATGCAAAAGGTTCAGATCATAGTAAAGACACACAGTGTCTTTCTATTCTCCTTTTAAGACTTTGTCTCCCTTGAGGATTGCTGCAAAGCTTTTTGTTTGTGAGATAAATCGGTGACTGATTGGAATGATTGAGCAGACGCCACCAGATCCCCTGGGGATCTGCTTTCAGCCTTCCTGCTAAGTCTCCCCGGAGGGTCCCTCTGAGGATGCTTGAGTGACTGCGCCCTGTCAGTTCAGAGACTATGAGCGACTCGGCTTCTTCTCCTAATGGGAAGCATTTGGAAGAAAACAAAAAGTGCTTGAAAAAGATACAAAAGCATAAAATAGATTCTAGCCAACAGGCAAGGTCTTCATCCCAAAGGACACTTTTACTCCAGTACAACCTTCCAGAAAAGCACAAGAAAAAATTAAAATTAATCTTTTTTTTTTTTAAATAAACTTTCTTCCACTCATGATACAACTCTTTTTCATTTAAACTGGCACTCATGCCTATTTCCTAACTGTAGTGTCTAAAAGACATACAGTGAGCACTGCCCCCTAGGAGCTTCTACACTCCCACCATGACATATATAGAACCTCTCCTGCTGCCATTATAGCTCTGTAATCTGGACACCATCTGTGGGACCTGCAGTTACCCTATGACTGCCTGGTGGCAACCTTTTGCCAACTGGATACTTCTTCACATATTCTTCAAAATCAAACTGCTATGATTACTAGATGTATCATACATGAATGCTACTTGGAAGTAATGTTCATCATGGTAAAGTTTAGATGCTTGGTGCTTTCAGTAATATGTGCATTGCATTTTATATTGCATGTACAATACATCAAGGTATGGTGTAAAGACAGGTCTGGTAGTGTGATCCATGTTGCAACCATCAGAAGGTACTACTATATAACTTTGCAAGGTCATGAGAGTAGAAAGACTGTTGCAGTATGAACAGTCAACATTATGTAAGAGTAACGATTAAGGTATAAAAACAAGAACTCAAGACCTAACCACTTCCAGGCCATGGAATTGCATGATGGTCTATGCAGAACTTCCTTAGAAGTTCTTCAATCCATCAGAGTGCAGCACAGGGGTCTGAGGTATAATGTGTGGGCTCCAGCTGCCCAGTGTGGTTCCTGCTCCATAAAATCTTAGGTAGGGTTTGAAGATACAGAAGTACTTAGAGCCATCAAAGGTAAGTGGACAAATATGGCTACAGGGACTCTGCACAGCATCCTGCAGCAGCTTCCTGGGATGCCCCTGTAATGGTCTCTGGTTAGCAGTAGAAAGCCGCCTCTACTCAATCTCTTTACCTGAACTTGGAGTGAGGAGATTAACTTGCATGAGGAAGGGAGGCCACAACTAGATACGAGAAAAGAGAAAAAGAGTCAAAGAAAACTTGAAGGTGATAGTGGGTGTATTTTGTGTGATACTTGGTTGGGGAGATGGATTGACACTCCATTTAGAGACCCATTGGACTAGGCTTAATGATAATAGGGTTATTGTTTTACATTTTGTATAACTGTTACGTGTTTACTCCCTTTGTCCATCCCTTCTTTATCTTTACCACCTTCAGTCAACAATGATCAAATTTGCTAAACTGTAATTGTATCAAGTTGTTGCAATAATCAATTAATAACATAATAAACTGATGTGATTTGTGATTCAAATTCATTCACAGACCTTTATGCTATTTATTTATATGGAACATATATTTATCATTTTGACCAAGTGATGAGTCCTTGTGCCTCTCAGCTCCAGTCTGGTGAGTTTTTATGTTACGAAAGTGTCTATGTGGATTTATATCTGAGCATTTCAGCTTTCCTCCTTTATATCAAAAATGTGAATGTCTGTCAGGATCATTAGAAAGACTCAAAGATTCAAAAAGGTCATACACAAGAAGAAAATAGGCGATGGATTAAAATTTTGAAAGGGACAATTTAAAATCATTGTCAAAAAGCAGACAAGGGTCAGGAAACCAGAGAATCAAACAAAATTAAACATCAAAGCCAATGTGCAAAAAGAAGCAAAATCAAAATAAAGTGGCACAAAGGTTTTATTTTTAACTTGGTTCTCTTGCACCTAACTATACTAGAAAAAAAAATAATTGGCTAGTTAGGTCAAAACTAAGGCACCATGAGAAGCTGTTGCCATCCAACAAAGAAAAAAAGGATCTGCTATCATAATGCATCATTTGGTCATGTGACCAGCAACGGCTATCGCTGCATTCCATTTACCTGAGAATTTTGGATGTCGGAGATAGGAATGACGTCACACCCGAGTTGACCACGTTAAAGTAAAACCAATTGGACTCTTCCAGGTAAACCTTTCTTGTGCTTGCTCCATAGGAATAAATAGCACTTGATAAGAACACGTTATGTGGTATTTTGCATATCCAAACACTGTTCGAACATGTCCACAGATAGGAGATTGACAGTACTGTGTGTACGACTGATTTAATGAGACACAAACATACAGAAGTGCTAATAAACCGTGTAATACTACAGCTTCCACTGAAATATGTGGTGTACGTCACCATTTTGGATTAACATCGTGATCTGAAGTCAGACAAACTCGGACTTGACAGAACAGCCCTAAGTCTCTGAGTAGGAAATCTAACTTAAGGGTGCATTCCAGTTGAAAATTCTGACTAGGAACTTGAATATTTCAACTTCCCACTTCAAATAGAATGCAGCTTATAGTTAAAAGATGGCAAAGGCTATAACTAGTGGTGAGCGAAACAGCCACGTTTTGAATTCACATACATTTTTGTAAAACTGGCACAGGCAATTTTACAATGGTGAAATTCAAAATGAACTGAAAAGATCTTTTGAGGTTGTGGCGAGCGGCTGGGGGCAGTACCCAGCCAGTATGCCCAGAAAGACCGAAGGAGGGTTTACGCCTCCTCTGGACCACGAGGGGGCGACCACCCTGGTGGCTATGGGGACCATGGGAAAGGAGCCTATAGGGGCCCGTGGTCACCACCAGGGGGCACCCAGATGCCTGGAGAGCTCTGGTCCTCAGCACTTCTGCCACACCCGGAAGTGCTGGGGGGATGAAGACCAGGGACACCCAGAGTGCATCCTGGTGTGGCGGAAGTGCCGGTAGAAGCTCATTGGGAAGCACCTGGAGCACGTCCGGGTGAAGATAAAAGGGGCCGCCTCCCTCCATGGCTGGAGTCGGTGGAAGAGGACAGAGCTCGGTGAAGAGGAATGGAGGCGGTCAAGAAGACAGGTATTGCAGAGAGAGGCCTGGACTAAGGGTGATTGGTGCAGGGGCACTGGGTTGTGCGTGCAGTTGTTCATATTGAAAATGTATAATAAATGTGTGTTGGTGATTGAACAATCGGTGTCTGCCTGTCTGTGTCCGGGCCAGCTCCCACAAGGTTGTAAAGGTTTTTTCGAGGGAATGGAAAATAAAGAATAGTGCTTCCTAACTCCTCACCAATACTTCCCTGCTTACCTGTGTTCTTTATGCAGTAATGAAACTGATGTAATTTGTTCTATACTAGTAACATCAATTCTATTTACAACTGTCCTTCACATCACCACAAAGGAGTGCAGTACATTTTTTATAAATGTGATGTGCTGCATATTTTCCAAACAAAGACACACTAAAACACACCATCTTGCACATTTCTCAAGAGGAAAACTAACTACATGAACCTCCAAGTTGTTATTTATAAGAGCCACTTATTCTAGTTGAAGACACATACACTAACATTAAAAGTAATTAATTAATTAATTGATTAATTAAGTAATAACAACATGACCCAGCCAAATTTGAGCAAAAAAGAAGATTCTACAAAGATAAAAGCTGGGATTCATGGCAATGATACATTAGCGAGTGTAAGGGCTCGTTTATACTTCACGTACAGAACGCGTACGAACACGCATCATGGCTGCCACACATTCCCAGCGTTTATTTGACACGTCCTCTGAGCAGTTCTTCAGAAATTAACGCAACACGTGCGCGAGTTGCAGTACCAGCAAAAAGTCGGTGGGTACAGAAAACCGCTATGTGGATCCAACAGGATCGATGTGCATGCTTTGATGTTTTTTAAATGGTTATATGTGGTGAAGCAAAACGCTGACATACAGATGCATTTGTGGTGCTTTTATATTCAAGCATTACATATTTCCGATCGTAATGACACGATACATTTTAAAAGTCTCACATACCATCTTTTGTGCAGTCTTTGTTTTCTGGGGCTTCCTCCTGACCTGACAGGAGTGGCAAACATCAATAGATCACCACACAGAACACATTAAATGTATGATATTCCAACTCTCTGCACATTTGGAATCCTTAGATTTATACTTGATATCACTTTCATGATAAAATGCATTAAAGTATGTATGTTACATTTTATAGATAAATCATTAATTTTGTTTAAATAATGAATATTGTTAATAATTACACACATGGGGGTGACACGGTGGTGGAGTGGTAGCACTCCTGTCTCGCATGGAGTCACTCCGCTGGTACTCCCTGCCTGGAGTTTACATGTTTTCCTGCTGGGTTTCCACAGTGTGTCCCGGTTTCCTTCCAAAGATATGCAGATTTGGTGGCTCCAAAATGACGCTAGTGTATGTGAGTTTTTGTAGTCACCTTGCAATGAGCTGATGCCCCATCTAAGGATTGTTTCTGCCTCGTGCCCAATGCTAGCTGAAATGGGAACATCCCTGGATTTAATCCTTAAACATTCTTTTCAGAGATATTGCGGTATGGTGTCATTGGAATTTAATGGGTGTTCCAGGCAATTCACAACACACCGAAGCCGAACCTGTTCTCACCGTGATAATATCTCACACTGACACCTAGTGGATTCCTCCAGATTTACATAAAGTACATGTGCAAGTATAAACAGTAAAACGCTTGCGTAGCAGGATCATCCGCTGGAGCATGCGTCGCGTCAAGTATAAACCTGGCCTAAGTGTGAGTGAGTGTAAGTGTGGGCTGTCATGGCTACCCCATCAATGACAGATTCCTCTCTTGTGTCCCAACCTACAAGGATATCCTGTGGTTCCCCTTGAACCTTAAACTAAGTGAAATGGGTTTGAGTACAGATTGATGTGATTAGCATACACATACAGTGTATAAAAGTACTTAGCTTTTAATAAAAAAAATATTTATTTTTTTAATCTAGACAGTTTATGTAAACTGAATCATGATTTTGGTTAGCACAGAGCAGGATTATACAAAACAAAAGGACATAGACAAGTATGAAATAGCAGCAGAGCATGTACGGGACGCTGAATGAGAAAAGGTAATTTCAGGAAGAAATCAAAATTGTGCAAAATGGACATTACACCCTGGCTCAACACTCACCACCTCTGCCATCCTCCAAGACAGAAGCCACATTAAGCAGAGGCATTTGGGGGAGTTATCTAGTAGAGGCCGCCACATTCCTGGGGATTCAATTATCTAATCTATCTATCTTCTTTAATAAAATCCCTGTGTGCGTCCATGTGTCCGTGTGTGTGTGTGTGTCTTCTGGTGAAGTGCGCGTGCGTGGGGCACGGTGCGATGCTTCAAAGGCCGCCTGATGCGTCACACAAGACAGAGAGGGCGGGACCTATAAAATATCACGCGGCCGATCCATTCGGATTTTGGTAAATGAGGTAAGACCTAAAACATAACGCACAAAAAATCTAATCGGGTACTGAGACGCGGAGACCAGCTTCCCCAAAGAGGTGGGATTAGTGTTTATTGTTCACTCTGAGGATGTCAGATTTGTGATTAACAAAGTTGGCCCGGTAAAGTGTAAAGTGTTTTCCTAAATATACGAATTTTCATGATATTACAATAGGATGACTTTTAAAAGTAGATTTATTTTCGCGCACATGAAATCCGTTGCTGGGGAGACGCCATACATACAATAATCAGCTGCACGCCAGCACAGATTAAAATACTTGTTGGAGAGACGTATTACTGTGAGAGAAAATTAAAGGCACACAATACAGTGACGCATATTACAGCCACATACAAGCCAGTATTATTGTAACAGAAAATAGACGGTCCTTTGCCATATAATATAGACTGTTCCTACTAATGTTTATGCACTACTATTCTAGCGCCCGTTATTGTAACGGGCTTAATGTTTAGTATATATATATAATCCTAAGCCTAAAAGTGCAACGATTTTATGTGACATTTTAATGTCATGTTTTTTGTCATGCTTTAAATCAGGCTTATTTAAAAACCTACATATATATGTTTGGTATCATTCTTTTCAGATTTTATCGAACTTTAATGTGATGTTGTTAGATTTTCAGATTCTTATTCCGTTTTTAAATTATAAACTAAAAAAATATCAAGAACTCACGTCCCACGAGATGAGAATTTGTGCCAAGAGATTTAACTACACACGGAGCTGGAAATAAAAGACAAAGAGTAGAACAGCTGCTGTACAGGCTTTTAAATGTTCGAAGCGCTGTGAGAGATGCAGACCACCACCACCACGATTAAGCTGCAGCAGCAACAGATTGAGCAAAGAGGAGGTAAAAAAATAAAAACTATATTTGTTTCCCATTGTATCAATGTTTAAGAGGGGGTTTTGGAGGAGTGACCGCGTCTCCGTGGGGTGCGTTCATCCCCCCTCTTCACAACACGAGCAGCAGAGATGCGAAGTGGCTGCCATGTAACGCAGGCCACGGGGGTTGGCGAGCAAAGCGAGCAAGGGGTAACGCCCTAGGTTTAACTATAATAAGAAGGTAAGTACAAGATAATCTGACTTTAAAAGATTGTCTTCTGATTCTCCTCTCACAGAATTTTTTTCTAAGCATTGCTATTGTAGATGTCTCCCTTTCATTATCAGTCATAGTCAGGAATCTTGAACTCCGCACTTTCTTTCATCAAATACTGTTCATCTTTCACTGAATTGGTTGTTTCTTACTTTCTTGTATCATATATTATAATCGTACAAAGATTCAATGTTGATAATTTGATGAATGAGTCCGAAAATACAATTTTTGGAATTTTTTCTGTGTGTCTGTCTGTCTGTGTGTGTGTGTGTATGTAAACACGATAACCTGAGTATGCTTTCACTTATGTCAATCAAATGTTGCATACAAGTATTAGGTACAAAACGTAGATTTCTATAAACTTTTGGGCTATTTCCGTTAACTGGAAGTGATACTTTACCTTTTATTCATGCAGCTGCAGTCTGATTTATTCAACTTTACTTTATAATAATTGTTCAATATATTATTCATTTGATTTGATTTGTTGTTGATGGTTCTTCAATGTACATAATATACAATTATAATTATTGTCTTGCAGTTTAGACCTCTAATATCCATCCCCATATCTGTGTATATGAGAAAGTCTAGGGGAGACCACTCTCGATTTTTTTTCATAAAATTCAGATAATTCAGCCCTTCCTAACTGATGCTACCATGCAACTTCTTGTTCAGACACTGGGCTACTGCAACTCTTTCATGGCAGGTCTTTCCCCAACTGCTTTCTCCAGCAGCTTCAGAATGCAACTGATCAGAGTTCTCGATTCCTTGTTTCACTCCTAATACTACTCTGCTTCATTCTCATCACTGTCTACCTTTTGCAGCAACAAGCCAATTCAAAACCTCTGTCTTGTCCTATGGTTCTCTGAACGGTTCTGCTACTCAATATCGATAGTCTTTGGTCTCTGCAAATGTCCCTTCAAGAAGCCTCTGACTATCTGCTGACTGTCCCTCCTCTTGCCAGACATGCCAAGACTGAACAATGCTTCGCCATTCTTGCTCCAAAGCTGTGGAATGATTTCCCTTTGTCTGTTCAAACTGCACCCAATTTCCTCATGTTAAGGCATCTTTAAAGATGCACTTTCATTAAAAATTGTGGAACTGCTTAATTTCACTTCTATGGTAGAGCTGCTATTATACCGACAAAGAGTTCAAGATACTGATTTTTGTCTGTGTCTGGTTTGCCAGTTTAAATAGTAGTAGTAGTAGCACTACTGCGGTGGGTTGGCACCCTGCCCAGGATTGGTTCCCTGCCTTGTGCCCTGTGTTGGCTGGGATTGGCTCCGGCAGACCCCCGTGACCCTGCATTCGGATTCAGCGGGTTGGAAAATGGATGGATGGATGGATAGTCGCACTAATCCATCTTCTTCAGTTTTTATCTTGTTCTGTGTAGTTTTTGATGCTTGCACTTTCTGACCATTCTTGTATGTATTATAACTTGCTTTGCAAGTCTCCTAGGATAAAAGTATCTGATAAATAATAATGATAATCAAACATTATTTTATATCTTTTCATCGTCACAGCAAAACATTCCATACTTGGTTTGGTGGCAGACTTCTGTCTTTCTTCTTGATCTGCCCTGTCCTTTTACACTTTCTGGTGTTCTTTGTGGTGAATCAACCGATTAGGTAAAGACACACTTTAAACCTAACACACCTGGGGGGTATTTTCTGTGCGTCGCTTAAATCATCCGAAATCATATGCCTCATCTTGGATGAGTTAATGCCGGTGAAACTCATCCGGGATAAATCGGTTTTTCAAACGCGGCCGTGTATTAGATTAGTCTAGCTGGATCTAATTATCCGAGATGAATGCGTGCGCCCGCGCTGATTGAAAAGCCCATATATATTGAGTCTAGAAAACATGATCAGCAAGTCTTTGATAGGCTGTAACAAAATGACGAAAGAACGGGTGCATTTTTTTTTCACACAAGCAGAGCAAGACCTTTCATTCGAAGGACATGAAGAATTTCAAGATTTAATATGCACAAGGGGTAACACTGCAAAAGCAGCCCAAACAAGAAAAGACGGCTAGCAAAAAGTGGCCGACAAATTAAATGCGTGTGCATTGTACTTACTGAAAGCAGCGTTTCATTTCCTATGTGTCAGATTAATTATTATTTAATATGTCATAATTCCAGATCAAATGTGAGCACAAGGAGAACACGGGAACAGGTTAAAGTGAAGTACAAGAATATACTTCAAACTGGTATATAACTATTTAAAGAATTGTTGACATAAAGAATCATATATAATGTAAAGAACATTAATTTTAAAGCTAATAAGAAGGCAGACAAGCAAAAAACAGGTGGAGGTCCACGTGGTCCATACCTAACCCCTGCAGAAGAGTTGGCTCTCCAGCAAAAAGCCCATTGTCTTGTTTCTGAGGGCATTCCACGGGGAAGCTCCTCCTCAGAACCAGTGGCAGGATGCAGTGGTCACTTCACTTCAGGTAAAGGATGGTTATTGCATATATTTGTCCTCAATGTGTGCCATAGGTATATTCCATATAGCCCTCTTTTTTTGTTGGGTCAGTTGCAGGGAATGCCATAGCCCTAGAACCTGTGTCTGACCAATGAGATATTGACAAAGGTCAAATATTTGATGAAGACACTGTGTCTGATTATTCATCAGGAGGAGAGGTACATTTTCCAAATAATGTTTGATCAAACTCCACTCTGATCAGTCCCATGTGCCCCAATCACATTTGGAAATCCTGGGTGAGGAGAATGTTAGGCTGATTGTGAGATTCTTTATGGAACTGTGGGTGTTTTTACCTGTGTATTACCTACCTGCAATGGCATGAAACACCTCTTTTATTGTCTGCACACGCAGGTGTCCAGGAAACACAATGAAAACCCGAAGGAAATATTTCAGAGCCAAACAGACTTTATGAATTGCCTGGCAAACTGCACTTTTAGATAGATTTTCCGCATCGCCTACAGTATATAACAAAAAGTGCCTCTTGCAAAAAACCTCAAAGCAATGCATACTGTCGGTGTGGTTGTGAGAGCCCGACTTCACTGAGTTTGACTTCGAATATAAGGTCCTAATAAATTTTTGAGGTACAATATTCCCCCTCGGCTAAAGCGGTATCTTTCGAAAAGAATTTCCTCCGGGAGCAATAAAGGATCTTGTCGATCACGCAAACCCCTATCTATATGAAATTGTTTTCTTATAATTTGCGTACCGATATAAATTGGTCGCTCATTCATGAACGGCGAATTCATGACTGAATGAATTCCACGCATGGACACTGATTAAGTGTGTGAGCTAATCCTTGTTTACATCGAACAAACCTGCTCATGAGCAGGTTTGATGATTTGGATGTGTTGCTATGACAACACTTCCAGGAAGAGTTTCAAAAAACCGACAGATCCAGGATCATGTCAAATTGTCAACAATTACATCTGGCTAAACGAGTAATCCACGTATGAAAAATACCCCCCTGTGCTTCTGCCATGTTGGTAAGAGATACCAAACACAGACTACCTGTTAACAACATTTTGCTGCAGTGAATCTGAGTCTTCATGATCAACTGTATTTGGTCATTTCAACAGCTGCCTCTTTGCATGTCAGATGTTTATCTAACCTTAGAAGTTAAGCTAAGTATAATTCCCAATCTGTAGCTCTTTCAGAGTGAAAAGTACAATTTAAAATGGATGGTTCTTTGATTATAACATAATTCAGAAACACTAACATAGTATATAATGATATCCATTTTATGTTGTGTTCAGTATGGTCACTGTGGTTGATCATCTGGAGGAGGGTTTATCATGAAGGAGCAACACAAAATTAAAGTAGGACATTTCAAAATTCTAAATGAAAACCAGTAGTGACGTAATGGTTTCTGCAGTACTTCTTCCTCGTATCTCCATGAATTCAGTTCACAGAGTGGATTTTTTCTCCTTGTGCCTCCATGGTATTTCTATGGCTATTGTTATTTCATCTTAAATCTCTAGGAAATTCATAGATGCCATCATCTATATGTTACACCGATCCCTCTCCCACTTGGACAGAGGCAGTAGTGCTGTAAGAATTATTTTTCTGGAATTCTCTAGCACCTTCAACACCATCCAACCTCTGCTCCTTAGGGACAAGCTGACAGAGATGGGAGTAGATTCATACCTGGTGGCATGGATCGTGGACTATCTTACAGATAGACCTCAGTATGTGCGTCTCAGGAACTGCAGGTCTGACATTGTGGTCAACAACACAGGAGCACCGCAGAGGATGGTACTTTCTCCGGTCCTGTTCAGCCTATATACAACGGACTTCCAATACAACTCGGAGTCCTTCCACGTGCAAAAGTTCACTGATGACACTGCTATCGTGGGCTGCATTAGGAGTGGGCAGGAGGAGGAGTACAGGAACCTAATCAAGGACTTTGTTAAATGGTGCGACTCAAACCAACTACACTTAAACACCAGCAAAACCAATGAGCTGGTGGTGGATTTTAGGAGACCCAGGCCCCTCATGGACCCCGTGATCATCAGAGGTGACTGTGTGCAGAGGGTACAGACCTATAAATACCTGGGAGTGCAGCTGGATGATAAATTAGACTGGACTGCCAATACTGATGCTCTGTGCAAGAGAGGACAGAGCTGACTATACTTCCTTAGAAGGCTGGCGTCCTTCAACATCTGCAATAAGATGCTGCAGATGTTCTATCAGACGGTTGTGGCGAGTGCTCTCTTCTACGCAGTGGTGTGCTGGGGAGGCAGCATAAAGAAGAAGGATGCCTCACGCCTGGACAAATTGGTGAGGAAGGCAGGCTGTATTGTAGGCATGGAGCTGGACAGTTTGACATCTTTGGCAGAGAGACGGGCACTCAGCAGGCTCCTGTCAATCATGGAGAATTCACTGCATCCACTAAACAGTGTCATCTCCAGATAGAGGAGCAGCTTCAGCGACAGACTGCTGTCACTGTCCTGCTCCACTGACAGACTGAGGAGATTGTTCCTCCCCCAAACTATGCTACTCTTCAATTCCACTCGTGGAGGGTAAATGTTAACATTATACAAAGTTTTTGTCTATTATACCTGCATTTTTATCACTCTTTAATTTAGTATTGTTTTTTATAAGTATGCTGCTGCTGGAGTATGTGAATAATTGTGAAATTATTTATTTAAAGAGCTTATGTAAAAAGATGCATTCCCCCTGTGACAAATATCTATCTATCTATCTATCTATCTATCTATCTATCTATCTATCTATCTATCTATCTATCTATCTATCTATCTATCTATCTATCTATCTATCTATCTATCTATCTATCTATCTATCTATCTATCTATCTATCTATCTATCTATTATTGTTAATTGGTGATTCTAAATTCATTGTGCGGGTATCCTGTAATACACTAGTATATGGTCCAGAGTTGCTTCTTTTCTTGTACCTGTTAAAGTAGGTACCAGTTTTAGTTTATGTATATTATTGATGTTTTTGACTACTTTTTCATAAATCTATTTATTTACTGTGATGCATGAAATTATGTACTGTCTTTTTAAAATGGGTCTCCATTCTGTGTGCTTTGTGGGTTGTGCCCCATTGAGATGGGACCACCCTGATGTTACCACTCCTGAGCCCTCCCTTGAGTTGAGTAAGCTCAAATCAGATGGAGTAATTTTTGAGTATTGCTAGTTTCTTTGGACTTTTCTGGTTCCTCTGGTATCTGTGCTTGTTTTTAAGGTTTACCATTCTGGATTAGTGTTTGGGGACTTGTTTGCTGTACAATTGCCTTAAAAGCAACTCCTTTGTGCCTCATTTTGCTATTTTAAGTATTTATGCCTTGTTTTATTTTATGACAAATAAATAATTTTCTCTATTATAAAAAAAAAATCTTGAGACAAGATTTTTTCATGTCCTGCAGGACGAGACTTTTGCCAAGAGAATTTTTCAAGTCCTGCCCTCTCATTCATGAAAATGCTTTTGCCAGACACAGTTCCTGCTCTCTCAGCTCTTATATATTTTTACGTTATTCCTCATTTAAGGTTCCCAACAAAAGAAGACTTACTATGTCAAAATCTTATTGATGAATTTCATCCTGAAGGGTTATCAACAGAAGATATGAGTACACAGGCAATCCTAGCACCAAGAAATGATGAAGTCAAACGAATTAATGTGAAAATTGTTGATCGGTTGCATGGCAATGACATGTGAAATTTTAACAGGCGACAAGAAAGGTAATATGGTACATCTACCGTGGATAACATTAGACACCAAAGGAGATCTTGATATGCCATTTGTATTAAAACATTTACAGTTTCCTGTTAGAATAGCTTTTGCTATGACAATTAACAAATCACAGGGACAAATATTCAAAAAAGTCAGTTTATTTATTAGAGAGAAAGAAATGATATTCACTCATAGGCAGTTATACGTTGCGTTGTCACAATGTAACTCCAAACATGGAATCAAAATTCAATGCGATGTTGACGAAAAGTTAATTCCAAACACTGTTTTTACTGAAGTTTTACAGTAAGAGTTAAGTTTAAAAAGTATTTGCATGTTAATTTCAAAGCCAAACAGAATGAAAACATATAATGCAATGAATACCTCTAATGCAACATGAAACGTAATTTTCTTTCAATTTATTACATTTTACTGTTTTTTACTATGGTTAATTACTCACTGTAATGTAAAATAGTTCTATTATGCATGCTGTATGTAACAATTCTCATGAAAGTAACAATCTGTTTAAATTGTACATCTGCTTCCCCATACTCAAGCAGTACATCTGTGAAGTGGCTAGCGCGTAGCGCCTGCCCGGGAGTTGGTGAGTGAAGCGAGCGGAGGGCAGAGCCCCCTAGTCATTTACAAAGACTCTTTGTTGGCCTTTTTGCACACAAGCTGGGGGTTTATAGTAATCCCTACTCTGATTGAGTTTTTTTGCTATATTATGGGAATTATTGTGACAGCTCTCCTTGTTTGAGGTGTGGAAGGCAGAAGTCCACATTTAGCAGTGAGGAGTAGCTAGATCTGGGCTGTGTCTCTTCAGGCAGGCTGGTGAGGTACCTGGCCTGCCTTCGTGGTCCTTTTAGGAGGCCTCAGTCCAACTCTATCATACAACAGGATGCTGTTATGTTATCATTTCTCAGTCACACTTTAGACAAACAAATAATCACTATTACATATTACTTCTGGCAAGTGGTCATACATCACTTTCTACTGCAGCCCTCAAAATTCTCAAAACATTACATCAAAAGAAAATGAAGCTTAGCCCCAAAAAGACATCTAAATATTTGTGAGTTTAGTGACTTCTTTGATGTGCACGCTTAAGACCTATTTGGACTGGGCTAGTTTTACACAAAGGGTTAAAATAATCATTACAGGAGGACCTCTGTAATTCTGGCCCATGCAAATTGCTTATGTCAGTAAATTTTTACAAACTGAGCGTTCCTAACTCAGTAAAAATCACAGTGTCTTTTGCCTTCTATAAAAAGTCAGTAAGAAAGAACCCCAGGTTAAACTATTTCCATGTGAATCAACATATTGGAAAAACCTTAATTTATGTGATTTGGATGGGAGTAAAATTACAGAGGTCCTCAGATAATAAATACATTAACAAGTGCCTGAACTGCCAGTACTCCTTGTTGTGTGTGCTGAAAAAACGGGGGGATTTCGTATCCCCTCAGTGATCTGAAGGCACTGTGATATACACAACTTATATTGAAACGTGGGGGGGTCAGGTGGTCTCCTTTGGAAGTGCGAATGGGCATATTGTTTTTATACATAAGTATTGCTAATGTGGTCAGAAATTACAGTATGCACTACCAGTAGTGTATGAGTACCTGCTCACCCCACCTCCTGATGTAAAACTAATCCTGTCTGAATAGGGCTTTATTTTAAATAAAAAATGTCAGTGTAAGCATATTGAACTAATAATTATACTCTGAATATGTTCAGGGCACTGTTTCTCATGCCAATGATTAAACCCTAGTATTTTCTGAATTAGAGTATTTCAAACTGACAACTGTCCCACAACACACATCCCATGTTCACTTCTTCCTGACACATCAGCCTTGCCCCTGTCCACTAGAACTATGTCTTCATGTTCTTAGCTTCATCCTCATACTGTATGTCAGGTGCCCCCAACTGGTTTGTGAGGGTTTATTTTACCTTTATACACCTCACATGCGTTTTAATTCCCCAGCCTGTTTTTGGAAATCAAAGACTTATCCTTCTTGTAAAGGCCTTTTCCTTATCAGCATGTTCTGTCATTTTGTGACTTGTCTTCTTCAGTTTTAAGGCTCAGAATATAACGTCATGAGGCCCTTCATTTATTGTTCTGGCCTCAAGTCCATAGAGCAAGTTCTCCTAATTCTTGTCTTGAAGTGACATCTTTATCTTTTCCAGTCAGACATAGTTATTTATCTAGTATGTCTTTCATTTTGTGGCTAACATACTTGTTTTTAACAATCTGGCCCCTCTGGTCTGTACATCACATGCTCTTGATACTTGTGCTTAAGGCCAGACACATTGTGCCCTGTTTTAGTGAATATATTTATTAATTTTAGGAATAGGTCTGCTTTGCCTCTGCACTTAACGTCCTAGCCTACACACCATAGATCTGATGTTCTTTCCATTTGTGCTTCAAAGCCCAGACACACTTCTGCCCTTCAAGTGTTTCTCCTGCTTGGCTTTATATCTTTAACCATACCTAAATAAAATAAATATCAGAAGTTACTTCCTTTTGTTGTAAAGGTCAAAGTGTTGTATGTATGTCTTTTGTTTTAGTGCTTATGTAGTTTGGTTTTAGGCCCTTCACTTCGATGCTTGATGCACTGGCTTCTTCTCTTTAAATCAGTTGTTCCTATTTCTTACCGTTGACATCCCAGTCTCAATTTTCTGAATCAGGCACAACTCCTACTTTTATGGTTATGTTTTCCATTTTTATGGCTTGACTTTGATCCACCGCATTTATACTTAATGCCCTGGCTTTATCTCCATATATCAGATGCTTCATCTGCTCATCTCTGAGGTCCCAGCTTCACATGTCTCATTCAAACACACCTTCAGATATTTACTTGATTTGTATTTTTCTGTTTCGTGGCTTCAGCACCATTGTCTCTTCACTTATTTCCACTGTTCTGATTATGTTTGAGACCTCCAAATCACTTCTGCATATTAGATGTCCCACCTGCTTGGTTTTAAGGCTCTTGACTCAGCCTTGCAGATCAAACATTTGGCACAACTTTGTCTCTGTTTGAAACCTCAGGCCATCTTGTCAGTTACTTTGCTTGTCTTTATGCTTTATAGTTTTCTTATCGGTGTCCCTGCCCTGATACTGTACCTTCTCTAATTTTATCCTTGCTCAAGTGTGTATTTTGCAATGTTGCAGCTATGAGTTGTGTTTCAGCTGACTTCATACGCAGTACAGACCCCAGCTCCTATTTTTTTCATTGCTGGACTACTGTGTCAGACCAAAGACAGACATCAGCCTCCTTGCTTCCTACTGAGAGTAAAACATGTGCTTCTTGGACTGCAGCAGCTATTCTGTAGTCACTTTCTCAGCAAACAAAGGCTGGATATTTTTTTAACTCTTCTGAAAGGCTGTGAGCCAGAGGCCCTGTCATCTTGAATTTATTTTTATGACAGTTTTTTCTTGTCATAAATCAACTTAGGGCTTGCTAAATGACACAATGCACTTCATGCCACTATTGTTTTACTGAGTACTTGTTCTCTGCCTTCATAGTGTTTCAGGTTACAGTGGTCCATTAACCAATAGTCAATCTAATTCACTCAACAAGCGGTTATCTGATACCCTCTGATCTACTGAAATTGGCACTGCTGAGCTTTTTTACATTATTTTTCTGAGACAATGTGCCACCCTTGTCCAATTCCATGCCGATTATCAGATTTGGGGGTCTTTCTGGCCTTTGTCTTGTTTGAGGAGCATAAGTAGGACAGCAATACAAAAACTGTAGTCTGCCTGTCCAAAATCAAAGATCAGCATGTTTAGGTTGGAGGTAATAATTTGCAGGACAACGATAGGCCTCCAAATTCCAAGAATGAACATGGCAAGGCATTTCCAGCTCTCTTCTGTTCAAAACCATTTGGTACCATCCCTAATGGCTAAACCTGCTTCAAGTGTCAGAATACTCATGATGCAATATGGATAGACTGGTATCCCCGCCAGGATGGACACCATTTCCTTACCTGGATGGGAGGCCAGTACAGTGGATAGTGACAAAGGGAGGCATGGCGTTCTCTGCCTCAGTCATTAAACTGTCATAGAGGGTCACTAGCACAAATGCTGCGCTAACAGATATCCTGGCAGCAAGAACTGGAAACCCCTTACCCAGCCAGCAACAACAATAACAACATTTATTTATTTATTTTTAAGAACACCCAGCCCCCACTAGGCATTCTACCTAACATAAATGATTTAAATAAGTCCTCATGGTTTTCAGGCTTCACGTGGAAGAATTAGATGTTGATGGTCATGTGGACATCTGGCCTTCAATCCATCAATGCAGGGATTGTATGATAAAATAATGTGTTTTTAGCAGTTTTTTTAAAGTGCTCCACTGTATTAGTCTGGCAAATTTCTATTGGTAAGCTATTCCAGATTCCAGCCAGGAGACCAGAAGAAAATACAGACTGTGGGGGGTTGCCTCCCAGCCTTATGTTGTTCCCCAATACACTGAATTGCAGCACCCCTCTTTGCGAACCTCTGTATGGACACCCACAGGGTAGCATGTGCTTTTATAAGGTGGCCCTGTTGGGTTCTGTGGGTACCGCCAAAGGGAGCTATCGGCATGTGAATCTGCTATTACAGCGTGCTTCTGCCTGACTCAGAAGTGATTCTCGGAGGTAATGATATGCCCCTGGAAGTGCTCCAAGGTTGGGTTTAAAAGGGAGCCTTCCATGTCGCCCAGGGAGTTGAATTCGAGATGTGGAGGACAAAGCTTGCCAGAAGGGAGAAAGAGAACTGGAAATGGAATTTTGATTGGATCGAATCTGTAATTATATTATTGGCAGAAGAGTCTGAAAATATTATTTTTAATATAATAAGATAAAAGTGTAGTTGAACTCACAAATGCTTCAGTGCAATAGTGTCTGGGTTTTGGGGTGCTGCTATGCCCCCTTCAGGCCATGGATGCTTGAAAGGCATGACAGTGTGTTGTGATGTGAAATTTTGAATACAAGTTGATAAATATTTTGCATATCTTTATTTGTAAATTAGGCAACGCAATGTAATATTAGTGTTACATTAGTGAGAAGCATTCATTTTTACCCCCTAGGACTAAGTTAGGAAAGTGAATTTTACGACAGGTTGGGGGAAGTGCCTCAAACAAGTTTGGCAAATGTTTTTCGGCTGGAGTCTCTCAGTCAACCCCCACAGGAAAGCCAGACTGCCTACCTGGCAAATTCAGCTCAACAAATGGTTTTGGTGGCAGGTGTGAAGGTGTTCTCTGCCCCAATGGTCTGAAGTATGGCTGTTTGGAATTGGCTTGTATCAGCAGCCTTTAAGTACCATGACGCCCTATTTGGGGTTAGACAGAAAATCTATAAATTCGTTTGCTTTACCCCTCCCTCTGTCTCTTACCAAATGATGAAGAAGCATCTCACACACCATGAACTGAAAAGGACAACACAATGAAGAGCACAGCTCAGCAGCCATAGTGAGACAGGCATGCGGCCTGTGCTGAAGAAAGCTGACCAAAAATGTAGACTTAACTAGAGACATTTTAAGTAACTAACAGGTCTGTGTGCTGCCTGAAACTACACATCACCATTTATCAGGTTGTATAGTTGCCAATATTCACTTGTACTTTGCATATTGTTATTATTTATGAATATTATCAATAATACATTATTTAAATTGTAACTTAACTCCTGCTTGTCTTTTACTACACCTAATTGCCTGATGTTATAAATGTAGAAGGGAAGGTGGGGAGAAGTTATTTGGTACAATACCTTATAAACTGTGGTAAGTCTCTGAGATTTGAGGCATTCTGACAAAGGCTACACAATGAAGAATAAAAAAGGGGAAAGTAGAGTAATATATTACTCTACATAGTGTGTTGGACGGCCGGCAGCTCAACCCGGCTGAACACCCCAGGACGCTAGATGGCAGCTTCCCTGTAGCTTAGCAGTGCCCCAGATTCACGCAGGGCACCATGGGAGATGGAGTTTGGCTTCACAGCCCTGTTGAGTACTGTGGATGCCGCTAGGGGACACTGCAGGGAAACACAGGGATTTCCATTTCCAATATAGCCCAGAAGTACTCCAAAGTCATGGGGACGGAAGGACAGAAGTACTTCCGGGCTGAAGAAAAATGTGATCCTCCATCTGACCTGGAAGTGCTGACAAGTCACGTGAACAAAAGAGGAGAAACATTTCCGGGTCAAGGATTACATAAAAGACTGCTGGAGACCCAGCAAGAGAGCCAGAGTTGGGAGGGAGTGTGACAGAGCTGCTTGGAGGAGAGGAGGAGAATCGTTGTGTTTGGTATTGTGTGATTATTATAGTTATTACCTGTTTATTGTGGTGGAGGTGCTTTGGGGCACTTCAAAGAAGAAAATTAAAATACTTCTTGGAGCTTTTAAACCTGTGTCTGTGTCTGTCTGTTGGGTTTCATGGGGCAACAGTGCCCTGAAGCGTCCATTTATTGACAATAGACAAAGCACAGTTACTGACAGCAAAGTGCAGTATAAGATCTGCTTTGACTTGGTGAACCTGGCAGCCACTGGATGAGGTCATAAATAAGACCACAGATTAGTGAAAAGAAAAGCAAATGTAGTGAGGAACTTGGGCTGGTGGTCAAAATCTTGAGCTAAAGTTACACCCAGTCACCAGAGGTAATCAGTGGGGTCTTTTAGTTCTTCTGTTGGCCAATGCCAGTGCTTGCAGCAGCTCCAATTGCAGCCAACTCAACAGTTTTAACTGAAGAAGTGTTAGTCACAGATGTAGGAATGACAAAAGGTAGGCAAGGTACTTTATAAACATGTCTGCATGTTGTCACATTCAGGTGTGTTCGGGGACTTGGTTAAATGCTCTAAAACATGCTTTAAAAATAAACTTTTTTGTTTATTTACTTTGTCAAAGACACAGCTATCCCAGATTAAATGTTTTTATAACAATGAGTCATATTAAAAATAACAGCATTAATAGAATGTAATTATACTGTATGTATTACTTATAATAGAGTACATAAAATGTATGGTTTTAATAGCATTTTACATCATGTAGTTAAAAACTGAGCTCAAACAGGTTTGTGGTGGCTGAAATAACTTATACAGATGCCAGATTTAATCTCAAGTGACACAAACATTTTTGTACTGTTTTTAGTTGTTGGTTGCGGAGTGTCTGTGGCTGATTGTAGTTCATATTTCTTAACCACTACATTTTTTAAAGGAGTATCTGATGGAGATTCACAATCTTTGTTGAAGTACAGTTGTGTGTGTGTGCAAGCAGCTGACATTGCAATGAGTTCCCATCCACGTGTCCAACCATTCTGGTGCTTCAAAAAGTCATATGGAGGACTGCTTGTGTTAAAAATTTAAAATTTCAAACCACATAATTCCAAAACAGTTCCAGAAATTCCCACTAGAGGGGGATATTATCATCAAAACCCTGGCTAGTAATAGGGCAAACACAGAATCTTTAGAAAATAAAAAGATTTCTTCTGCACAAAAATTCTCTGTATAGCAAAAATCTCCATGGAGCACAAATTTAAAAAAGGAACTGCCTGAAAAGACAATCCAAGACAAAGAAGTCCAAATCACAGATCCAAAGCAAGGTCAAAAAACAGAGCACAGGTTCCAAACTCCAGAAAATCACAAAAGCACAAAAACTCATCACTCCCTAGTGGATTTGAATGAACCGCATGACACTATGGGAAAACCTCTCCTTTACAGGTCTGAGGGCAGTCCCTGACGGGGATGGGCAGGTGGTCTTGCCTCTTGGGGAACCACCCACAAAACACAAGTCACATAACAAAGGCATTGATATATAGACAAAATCAAATGCAAAGAAAAATGCAAATAAGCATCAATAAAATTAATACAAACAAAAGAATCAGAAATGAACAAAGAAGATGTAAAACAAAGATCTCAAAAATAACAGACTGGATGCGTAAAAGAAGAAAATATACAAGTTAAAATAACCTCTTTTAAGGTAAAATATAGTAAATGATTGAGTAACTGTTACTACAAAGAATTTTTCTCTGTTTTAACCCTTACCACATCTTTAGGTCAAGTTTGTGATTGAAGTTAGAAACAGCAATTTGAATTTCATCTGTTCAGAATCAAACTTTGTGCCTCATCCCACATTTCACCAAATCAATAAACAATAAAAAAAAAAAAAAAAAAATTTATACATGGCAAAATTTGTATAGCTTTTAAAAGAGAAATTTGCCTTGCCATCTCTTTCGGGTCAGTTCTGACTCACCTTCGACTTTAATGGAGTTTCCACTACATTTAAGGTAGTTTGTTTTTTTTTTAACTCATGGAAACATCCTAAATGTCATCTTTTCAATTCAACATTGTAAAGTATGTTAGTAAAGTGTCCTGACCTTACAAAAAACAAAACAGCTTTCAAATGTCATATTTCTGTACAGCTGTTACATATTTTGATCACAGTGTAAGCAGGAGTTCATGTCAGGAAGTTTTAATAAAGTTTATTGATGGATTATTTAAGGGAGAAGGGAGGAGAAATTTGGAGTGTGGAGAAAAAAAAAGAAGTGTTCTTGGGTAGCTCAGTGCTGTATCTACACCATTGTGTTATAAAAGAAAATAAAAAGTACAATTGGCAAATAGTCCACAAACTGGGGTGACCATCTCTGTGTGCCTTTCCACACATCGAGGACTCAGTCTGCTACGCTACCGAGGTCGCCCGCAAGCAAGAAGAACCGACGCCGAATTCTGGTAAGGAGACTTTGCAGACTCTCAACACCCGCTCTTACAACCGCAATGGCCTTTGGGTCACCATACACTTTTATGGACTTTCCACTGCATTTAGGGTATCCATCCATCCATCCATCCTCTTCCGCTTATCCGAGGTCGGGTTGCAGGGGCAGCAGCTTGAGCAGAGATGCCCAGACTTCCCTCTCCCCGGCCACTTCTTCTAGTTCTTCCAGGAGAATCCCGAGGCGTTCCCAGGCCAGCCGGGAGACATAGTCCCTCCAGCGTGTCCTGGGTCTTCCCCGGGGCCTCCTCCCAGTTGGACGTGCCTGGAACACCTCACCAGGGAGGTGTCCAGGATGCATCCTGATCAGATGCCCGTGCCACCTCATCTGACTCCTCTCGATGTGGAGGAGCAGCGGCTCTACTCTGAGCCCCTCCCGGATGACTGAGCTTCTCACCCTATCTTTAAGGGAGAGTCCAGACACCCTGCGGGTAAACTCATTTCAGCCGCTTGTATTCGCGATCTCGTTCTTTCGGTCACTACCCATATCTCATGACCATAGGTGAGGGTAGGAACATAGATCGACCGGTTAATTGAGAGCTTTGCCTTACGGCTCAGCTCCTTTTTCACCACGACAGACCGATGCAGAGCCCGCATCACTGCGGACGCCGCACCGATCCGCCTGTCGATCTCACGCTCCATTCTTCCCTCACTCGTGAACAAGACCCAGAGATACTTGAACTCCTCCACTTGAGGCAGGATCTCGCTCCCAACCCTGAGAGGGCAATCCACCCTTTTCCGGCTGAGGACCATGGTCTCGGATTTGGAGGTGCTGATTCCCATCCCAGCCGCTTCACACTCAGCTGCGAACTGATCCAGAGAGAGCTGAAGATCATGGCCTGATGAAGCAAACAGGACAACATTATCTGCAAAAAGCAGTTACCCAATCCTGAGTCCACCAAACCGGACCCCCTCAACACCCTGGCTGCGCCTAGAAATTCTGTCCATAAAAGTTATGAACAGAATCGGTGACAAAGGGCAGCCCTGGCGGAGTCCAACTCTCACTGGAAACGGGTTCAACTTACTGCCGGCAATGCGGACCAAGCTCTGACACCGGTTGTACAGGGCCCAAACAGCCCTTATCAGGGGGTCCGGTACCCCATACTCCCGGAGCACCCCCCACAGGATTCCCAGAGGGACACGGTCGAACGCCTTTTCCAAGTCCACAAAACACATGTAGACTGGTTGGGCGAACTCCCATGCACCCTCCAGGACTCTGCTAAGGGTGTAGAGCTGGTCCACTGTTCCGCGACCAGGACGAAAACCACACTGTTCTTCCTGAATCCGAGATTCGACTATCCGACGGACCCTCCTCTCCAGAACCCCTGAATAGACTTTTCCAGGGAGGCTGAGGAGTGTGATCCCTCTGTAGTTGGAACACACTCTCCGCTCCCCCTTCTTAAAGAGGGGGACCACCACCCCGGTCTGCCAATCCAGAGGCACTGTCCCTGATGTCCATGCGATGTTGTAGAGACGTGTCAACCAAGACAGCCCTACAACATCCAGAGCCTTGAGGAACTCCGGGCGTATCTCATCCACCCCCGGGGCCCTGTCACCAAGGAGTTTTTTGACCACCTCGGTGACCTCAGTCCCAGAGATGGGGGAGCCCACCTCTGAATCCCCAGGCTCTGCTTCCTCATTGGAAGGCATGTTATTGGGATTGAGGAGGTCTTCGAAGTACTCCCCCCACCGACCCACAATGTCCTGAGTAGAGGTCAGCAGCGCACCATCCCTACCATATACAGTGTTGACACTGCACTGCTTCCCCCTCCTGAGACGCCAGATGGTGGACCAGAATCTCCTCGAAGCCGTCTGAAAGTCATTCTCCATGGCCTCCCCAAACTCCTCCCATGCCCGAGTTTTTGCCTCAGCAACCACCAAAGCTGCATTCCGCTTGGCCTGCCGGTACCTATTAGCTGCCTCCAGAGTCCCACAGGACAAAAGGGACCAGTAGGACTCCTTCTTCAGCTTGACAGCATCCCTCACCGCCGGTGTCTACCAACGGGTTCGGGGATTGCCGCCACGACAGGCACCGACCACCTTACGGCCACAGCTCCGGTCAGCCGCCTCAACAATAGAGGCACGGAACATGGCCCATTCGGACTCAATGTCCACCACCTCCCTCGGGACGTGGTCGAAGTTCTGCCGGAGGTGGGAGTTGAAGCTACTTCTGACAGGGGGCTCTGCCAGATGTTCCCAGCCAGAGCCTCACAACACGTTTGGGCCTACCAGGCCTGACCGGCATCCTCGACCACCATCGAAGCCAACTCATCACCAGGTGGTGATCAGTTAACTGCTCCACTCCTCTCTTCACCCGAGTGTCCAAGACATGTGGCCGCAAGTCCGACGACACGACCACAAAGTCGATCATCGAACTGAGGCCCAGGGTGTCCTGGTGCCAAGTGCACATATGAACACCCCTATGCTTGAACATGGTGTTCGTTATGGACAATCCGTGACGAGCACAGAAGTCCAATAACAAAACACCACTCGGGTTCAGATCGGGGGGGCCATTCCTCCCAATCACGCCATTCCAGGTCTCACCGTCATTGCCCACGTGAGCATTGAAGTCTCCCAGCAGTACGAGGGAGTCCCCAGAAGGTATGCCCTCCAGCACCCCCTCCAGGGATTCCAAAAAGGGTGGGTACTCCGAACTGCTGCTCGGTGCATACGCACAAACAACAGTTAGGACCCGTCCCCCCACCCGAAGGCGGAGGGAGGCTACCCTCTCATCTACCGGGGTAAACCCCAATATACAGGCTCCAAGTCGGGGGGCAATAAGTATGCCCACACCCGCTCGGTGCCTCTCACTGGGGGCAACTCCAGAGTGGTACAGAGTCCAGCCCCTCTCAAGGAGATTGGTTCCAGAGTCCAAGCTGTGCATTGAGGTGAGCCCAACTATATCTAGCCGGAACCTCTCAACCTCGCGCACAAGCTCAGGCTCCTTCCCCTTCAGAGAGGTGACATTCCACGTCCCAAGAGCCAGCTTCTGTAGCCGAGGATCAGACTGCCAAGGTCCCCGCCTTCGGTCACCACCCAACTCACACTGCACCCGACCTCCTTGGCCCCTCCCATAGGTGGTGAGCCCATGAGAAGGGGGACCCACGTTGCCTCTTTGGGCTGTGCCCGGCCGAGCTCCATGGGTGCAAGCCCGGCCACCAGGCGCTCGCCATCGAGCCCCACCTCCAGGCCTGGCTCCAGATGGGGGACCCGGTGACCCACGTCCGGGCGAGGGAAAACGCCGTCCAAATTTTTTATTCGTCATAGGAGGTCTGTTGAACTGCACTTTGTCTCATCCCTCACCTAGGACCAGTTTGCCTTGGGTGACCCTACCAGGGGCATAAAGCCCCGGACAACAGAGCTCCTAGGATCATTGGGACACGCAAACCCCTCCACCACGGTAAGGTGTCGGTTCGAGGAGAGGGCATTTAGGGTAGTTCTTTCCCAACCCATAAAAACCACCTACATGTCATCATTTCTGCTCAGAAATGTTAGTACGTCTATCTATCTATCTATCTATCTATCTATCTATCTATCTATCTATCTATCTATCTATCTATCTATCTATCTATCTATCTATCTATCTATCTATCTATCTATCTATCTATCTATCTATCTATCTATCTATCTATCTAGTGAAAACGCGGCTGGGCTGAGTGAGGGACATGAGGAGGCAGAGGAGGAAAAGTTGGATAGTTCAAATGTGTCTGACTTGCAAGAATATAAAGGTAGAGGGGGATACAGTGTACAAAGTATTAGAACATGTGTGATGGAAACTGAGGGCAGAAGGGGTGTAGATGTGACCTATTACTTTCCTGATGTGGAACTTTTTAACTCTTCAATACAAAGCCTAAGAAAAGAAAAGTCCTCATCTGTCTTGTTTACTGATAAAGAGCTTCTCAGATTAAAGAATCTGTCAAGCAGACTGAAGAAACAGTTAAAACAAAACAAGCAATAATGGAGAGGGCAACTGGAACATTTCCAAGGTCCTGTATATACTGGGATCTATGGTTTGTCTTGAATATTTTTATACTTTCTGTTAACGTGGCTTGCTTTAATGTAGGAAGCTTGAATATTAATGGTGGAAGAACTAATAATAAGAGGTTGGCTTTTTTTGAACTCATAAAGCAAAAATATTTAAAAGTAATCTTTACACAGGAAACCCATATAGACAGTGTAAATCAATGGGAGTGGAGTAGGGATTGGAAAGGGAGCATTTTTTTCAGTAATGGTTCGAATATTAGTGCTGGAGTAGCTATTTTGTTTTCCAAGAATTTTCAAGTAGCTCTTTGTGATGTTGAAGAAATAGTGAAGGGGAGCCTGCTCAAAGTGCGTGTAAAAAGGCAATTCTTTTACTTTTATGAATGTATACGCCCCGAACGATGGAAAAGAGAAAATTGCTTTTTTTAAGAAGTTGGAGGGTGTTCTGACACAATGTTGCACAAATGAAGTTCTAGTTCTAGGTGGAGATTTTAATTGCACCCTTGTTACTCAAAAAGATAGAAATAACGGGCTGGAGCCGCACACACACTCAGCACAGGAATTAGAGAGAGCTGTGAATGAGACAGGACTGGAAGATGTGTGGCGAAATAAAAATGGGGACACTAGGCAATATACATGGGGGAAGATGAATGGGGGGATTATTTCAATAGCAAGGCTTGATCGTGTTTACTGTTTCAAGCACCATATCGGTTTATTTAAAAACTGTCACATTACCCCTGCAGGGTTTTCAGATCAGTTTGGTGTCTTGTTCTGTGATCTTAACTGATTATAAGCCTCATAGTTCCTACTGGTATTTTAATACGCTCTTCCTTCAAGACCAAAGTTTTAAAGAGTTATTTAATTTTTTTTGGGCAAGTTGGAGACTCATGAAGAAGGAGTTCACCAGTTTACAGCAGTGGTGGGAGGTTGGGAAGACCCACATTTGTTTATTATGTCAGGAGTTCACCAGAAATATCACAAAGTCACTACAGTCTGACCTGGCAATGTTAGAAACTGAAATAATTCAGATTCAGCAGCTTCCAGAGCAGTGTCCAGATGTCCAATTGTTGGAAACTCTTGGGGTTAAAAAGAAGGGCCTTGCCCACTTATTGGAAACAAGGGCTTGGGGGGCTCAAGTGAGGGCTTGGTTCCAACAGATAACTGACATGGATGCACCAACCCAGTATTTTTTTTGGACTTGAGAAAAAGAACTCTCAATGTAAGATCTTGCATTGCATAAGACAGGATAATGGCGAGGAGACTCAGGACTCTGGTGAGATACGGCGGGCGGTCCGGAGGTTTTATGACAATCTTTTTGCAACAGAGGAAGGTGAGGCTGAAGAACAGCAGACCTTCTTGAAAGATTTAGCGCACCTTCGTGATGCAGACTCCAAAGAGCCGGGGAAGGAATTGTGCCTAGGAGTGCTCACTGCTGCACTGAAACAGTTGAATAATGGAAAAGTCATTGGCATTGATGGCATTCCAGTGGAATTTTATAAATACTTCTGGGATATTATTGGTTCCGATGTATTGGAGGTGTTCATCCACAGTATAAAAATGAATGTGTTAGCTCAGAGTTGCCGCAGGCCGGTAATAACACTACTGCCAAAAAAAGGTGACCCACAAAATATCAAAAACTGGTGGCCTGTGTCCCTCCTTTGTGCTGATTACAAAATCCTGTCAAAGGCGCTAGCTAACAGATTGCAAACTGTTTTAGCTCAGGTGGTGCATCCTGATCAGAGCTTTTGTATCCCTAATAGAATGATTTTCAATAATATTTTCTTAATTCAAGACATTTTTGCGGCATCTAAACTCTTTAACTTTCAGATTGGTCTTATTTCTATAGACCAAGAGAAGGCATTTGACAGGGTCAGGCATGCATATTTATGGGAAGTGATGAAGGCTTTTGGGTTTGGGGACCAGTTTGTTAAATATATTCAGCTTTTATATAGTGACATTTCTGGTGTAGTTAAGGTCAATGGTGGTTTGTGTGAACCTTTTGATGTCAGAAGAGGAGTTAGGCAAGGGTGCCCCTTGTCAGGAATGCTCTACGTGTTGGCCTTGGAACCTTTTCTAGTTAAACTGAGAGGAGTGTTGACTGGTTTATCGATTCCATGTTGCACTTCGGAGCCTGTTAAGGTTTCAGCATACGCTGATGACATCATTATCATCATTAAAAATCAGGAGGATGTTGACAATTTGCTTCAATGCCTTTTGATCTTTTGAAATTGTTTCCTCAGCTAAAATAAACTGGAAAAAGAGTAATGATATCTTAGTGGGCAACTGGACAGGTTTAAACTCACCACAACTGGTTGGTGGCCTGCAGTGGTCCACTGAAGGATTGTTCTATTTAGCAGTGTTTCTTGGGGATGAACACTTCATACGAAAGAACTGGGATGGAGTACTGCAGAAGGTGAAGGATCGGCTTTCACGGTGGAGGTGGATTCTACCTCAGTTATCCTACAGGGGCAGGATGCTCATCATTAACAACCTCATAGCCTCAGGATTGTGGCATAAATGCATTTGTTTAGAGCCTCCTGCACAGCTGCTTCAGAGTATTCAGGACAGTTTTATTCAACTTATTTTGGGATGGCCTGCATTGGCTTAGGAGAAGTGTCCTCTTTCAGCCACTGGATGAAGGTGGGCAAGGAATTATAGATGTGTTCGGAAGAGTTGCTGCATTCCGGCTACAGACTATGCAGAAATTGTTGTATCCTTCTGAGCACCAGCCGTGGATGGATTTTGCACTACGTTTTTTTGATCACATTGAAAACTTGAGATTTGGAAAAACTCTGCTGTTGTGCCAGGTGAATAAATTTGATATGTCGGACATACCAGACTTTTTAGAGCCTGGCAGATGGTGACAATTAAAGGGGATGAGGACAGCTTGTCATTGTTCTGGGTTTTGGAAGAACCCATTGTCAATAATGTGAAGTTCAATAGTTCAGTGGGACTGTCGCAAACTTTTATTAATCGTCTTAAAAGTGGAGGGTGTACGAAACTAAAACATGTTATTGACTGTGACAATTTCTGTTGAAAGAATGCAAAAGAAATTGCACAACAGATTGGAGTGCGGTCAGTGTGAGTGGTGCAGACATTTTCAACACAAGTAAAGGCTTCACTGTCAGCTGAGAGCTCGACACTCCTGAGAGACATGTTCGATGAACGGACTCATCCACCTGAGGATCCTGATTTTCCAACACTTTTGGTATCTCCTGTGGGTGACTGGACAACGGCGGAGCAGAGCAAATTTCTTTCAGTGTAGACGCTGATGGACCTGCCTTTGCCAATAACCACAGGGAAACAACATGTACTGGATGTGCGTAAAGGTGAGACACTGAGATTCCCTGAGGACAATACCAGACACTCCATGGAGGAGAAAGATCAGATACACAGAATTCTCAGAGCTAGCCTGGAGGGCGCTGTACAAGCCACCATTGACCAGTAGAGTGGGTGATTTACAGTGGAGGGTCTTACATGGGATCTTAGCTGTGAACTCCTTCTTGTCAATTATTATGCCAGGGGTGTCTGACAGTTGTTGTTTCTGTGGGGAAACAGAGACTGTGTTTCACTGCTTTATGTTTTGTACAAGGCGGAGCCTTTGTTTAATTTAATAGAGAGGCTTGTTGGGGGATTGGAAATGGTGTACACTAGGGAGGGCTTTCTGTTCGGTTTTAAAATAACCAAAAGAAACACAGACAATGTAAATTTGGCAAACTTTATTATGGGGCAAAGTAAATTATCCATTTGGAAAACCAGAAAGTATAAAATTGTAGGGAGTGGTTTGCAAGATCCAATTGTAGTTTTTAAAATACTGTGCATTAGTCGCATTTTGATAGATTTTAATTTTTACAAATCCACATAGAATCTTGACAAGTTTTAAACAATATGGTGTGTGAATAGTATATTATGTGACTATATTAATGAAGAACTGCGGTTTGTTTTTTAGGGGAGTTTGTGGGTTCAGTTGTGTTTTTTCCAAAAATATTTAACATGAAAATGTATTTATAATAATATAATGTGTAATAATATAATATTATAATGTGTAAGTTGTTGTATAGTTGACTGATGTTTTTGTCAATAAAGTTTGTTTTTAAAATAAAAAAATATCTATCTATCTATCTATCTATCTATCTATCTATCTATCTATCTATCTATCTATCTATCTATCTATCTATCTATCTATCTATCTATCTATCTATCTATCAGTATAAGGTTGCCTTTCACTATCTATCTATCTATCTATCTATCTATCTATCTATCTATCTATCTATCTATCTATCTATCTATCTATCTATCTATCTATCTATCTATCTATCTATCTATCTATCTATCTATCTATCTACCTCAGGATATGTAGGGTACTGTTTGTTCACATCCCAAAAACAATTTTCACACAAGGCATGTGTCTGTAAGTAGTTCACAAGAGGATAAAGAAAGAATTACATGAAAACAACAAATAAATAAATAAGTATGTGAATAAGTAAATGAAATAACGAAAAAGTAAATAAGAATAAATCAATACATACTTAAATAACACAGATATGCAGGTAATAGATAAACAGAGTCCTTAATTATTGGTAATTTTTAATTATGTTTGTTTTTAAGCCTCACAATCAGGCGTCCAATGCTGTAGGCAGGAAGGACAGGAAACACAACAGACTCCAGCTGGTGAGATGCTGGAGAAAACCATTGAATCAGGGCTTGTTGTTAGGGTTAAGATAGGCAACATCAAAAAAGTTTACTCTATTCAAAATATTGCAATGACATTACACTAAATCTTTTAGTATATTTCTTTGAAGAATATGATATGTGCATTAAATTTCAATAAAATCATTCCACTGGAAGCTGAGTTGTTTCATGTGAATAGACACCTGGACAGGTAGGCAGAAAGATATGAGTATGACATAAAGTACTTACACATTTTGATTCATTGTGTGAGTCAAAACTAATTATTTTGTATAGCATCCTTTTCTCCAAAGCACTAAGGAAGTTGAACAGATCTGCATGTTTTAATGGATCCAGATCTATGCTCCCACTGTCTTTAAAGTGCTGGAATAATGCTGTTAATATATTCAAATTTCCCAAGCCCCCCTCACTTAAATTTCCCTAATGCTAAGAACAAAACTGTGCATTAATAGTCTATGCATGCCTCAGACAAAACAGTCCGATAATGAAGTAAAAGTTTTCACCATAAAGCAGCTGGATGCAAACAATACACAGACATTCTCAAGTCTAAGGCTGTGTGATTATCGTCCAATGGGACCTCATTGCCTGTGTGAACATTCAATAGCATCATCCAGGTCAACTCATTCCACTTATTAAATGTGATATATCAATAACCCAGTAAGATAACAGAGCACCTGAATAGAAAGCAATGAAGGGCCAACTAAAGTACAACAATGGAAACCTTTAAAAGAATACTATAGAATATACGGAAAAGAGAACTATCCACAATTATTGGCGCCCCTGGTAAAGTAAAGTAAAAAATGTTAGAAGTTTTATATAAAAAAAAAAAAATCACCCTTTTGGCCAATTACTTTTATCTCTCACAGGAAAAAAATGAGAGAAATCCAATCTTTAATTAAAGTAAATGTATTCTGAGAAAAGTAATCCTTCATCAAGAAATAATTATTTTTAATAAACCCACAATTATTGGCACCACTACAAAGAGTAACTGAAGCATTTCTTCCATGTATATCTCACTTTTGTTAAGTTGATCAGAGTGTGTAGGAACTTTCCAGCAGTAATTCATGACTTTCTGTATCACTGGGGTATACATATAAGGTGACACAGAGGCCAAATTCCTTCATTCATTCATCAACTTTAGAAACATAAGAGAACACACAATTCAAATGAGTTAAACATCTGCTGACCTTCATATGTCAAGGAATGGCTTTAAAAATAGCTACTTGCCTGAAGAGGCCCATATCTGCTGTTAATGGTAACTAGCCAACCCATGGCGTAGCATACGCCGCATAATTATGTATTGATGGGTGAACACTTCCTGAAAGACACAGCTGTCCAAATGGGGGTGGGTTTGAGGATACGACTGTAATTGAATGAAAAGATGGAACTCTGGAGAGAGCAACATACAATTGTCCATGACTGAAAACTGGGTTTGGCAGATACAGGCATATCGTTTTGAAAGTTTGGCCCTGTGCCTTAGATTGGCCTTTGCAATGACAATTACTAACAGGAAATTGTCTGCGTGTAAACGCAAAAGGCAAATTTGAATCTGATGGGGTCAGGGATTCTCTCTCTCGCGCCTGTGTGTGTGTGTGTGTGTCTCTCTCGCACGCCTGTGTGTGTGTCTCTCTCGCGTGCCTGTGTGTGTGTGTGTGGCTCTCTCGCGTGCCTGTGTGTGTGTGTGTGTCTCTCTCGCACGCCTGTGTGTGTGTGTGTGTGTCTCTCTCGCGTGCCTGTGTGCGTGTGTATGTGTGTGTGTCTCTCTCGCACGCCTGTGTGTGTGTCTCTCTCGCGTGCCTGTGTGTGTGTGTGTGTGTGTGTCTCTCTCGCACGCCTGTGTGTGTGTGTGTGTGTCTCTCTCGCGTGCCTGTGTGCGTGTGTGTGTGTGTGTGTGTGTGTGTGTGTGTCTCTCTCTCTCTCTCTTTCTCTCTCTCTCTCTCTCTCTCTCTCTCGCACCTGTGTGCTGTAAGTGAATGAAAAGATCGAACTCTGGAGAGAGCAACATAGCGTACAATTGTCCATGACTGAAAACTGGTTTTGGCAGATACAGGCATATCGTTTTGAAAGTTTGTCCCTGCGCCTTATTAATTGTCATTGCAAAGGCCAATCTATCGGGAAATTGTCTGCGTGTAAAAGTAAAAGGCAAATTTGAATCTGATGGGGTCAGGGAAATCCGGGGAATATGGACAGTTTGTGAGGTAGGAGCTGTGATTGTTTTACACTCCAGTACATTGCGGTGAATGCTGAGAACAGTCAGTCTAGTGCCTTTACAGAGACTTCTTGCTGGTATGAGGTTTCTGAGAAGCATGACGACTGAACCAATTTTAAGTTTGACTTTATGCAGAGGCATGCCAGTGGGAGTAATGGCTGCCCGGAGGGCCATGGGAATAACACCAGTCGGCATCGTTTAAGGTCGGAACTACGACGGTATGTGATCTTCTTCGAACCTCTGACTTTCGTTCTCGATTAATGAAAACATTCTTGGCAAATGCTTTCGCTCTCACGCGAATTGTTGGCTCAATAGTGCGTGTGCCATGGTCGGCTGCTTAGTGAATTGTTGGTGGGCAGGGCTCAGTCTTGCGTGCGTCTTGTTTGCCATGGACTTAGTGAATTATATATATAGATAATTGAAAGGTTCTAATCAACTGAAACTGTTACCAACCTTTCTGGAAGAGGACCCAAGTTTGTTTTGCCCCTACGCACAGTGAGCAGGATGGTAAAATAGGTAAAAAAAAATCCCCAAGGATCACTGCTGAAGAAGTATAGGAAAAATTAGTACAGATTACAGTGGAACCTCGGGTCACGAACATCTCGGACCACGTACAAATCGGGTTATGACCAAAAAATTCGCCAAACTTTTTCATCTGTTCACGATCACACACTCGGGTGACGAAGAAGCCAGTTTCCCTTCCGGTTCGTACGCGCCGATGATTTCTGCACGTGTTCAGTCTCTCCCTGTGCAGTGAGCAAGCAAGCGAGAGAGAGAGAGCGAGAGCGCAAGCAAGCGAGAGAGAGAGAGCGAGAGCACGAGCAAGCGAGTGAGAGAACCCTAGCAGGGGTGTTTTGGCTGACACTCAGTGGGGCAGAACGAAGCAGTCGCTCCAGCTGAGCGATCAAAGAGCTGGAGTGACCAGAAGAAGTAAGTAAACATTTAGTTTACTATTACTCTGTGCATTCTATGGTATAATTAACTATTTTTGTATAATTATCCATCCATCCATTTTCCAACCCGCTGAATCCGAACACAGGGTCACGGGGGTCTGCTGGAGCCAATCCCAGCCAACACAGGGCACAAGGCAGGAAACAATCCTGGGCAGGGTGCCAACCCACCGCAGGACACACACAAACACACCCACACACCAAGCACACACTAGGGCCAATTTAGAATCGCCAATCCACCTAACCTGCATGTCTTTGGACTGTGGGAGGAAACCGGAGCGCCCGGAGGAAACCCACGCAGACACAGGGAGAACATGCAAACTCCACGCAGGGAGGACCTGGGAATCAAACCCAGGTCCCCAGATCTCCCAACTGCGAGGCAGCAGCGCTACCCACTGCGCCACCGTGCCGCCATGTATAATTATTTTTGTGTAAATATATATATTTACATACAGCTCATACAGTCCGGAACGGATTAATTGTATTTACATACAATCCTATGGGGGAAATTACTTCTGGTCACGACCAAATCGTGTTGCGACCAGAGTTTTGGAACAAATTGCAGTTGTGACCTGAGGTTCCACTGTATTTAGATGGCATGTCAGGAAAAAAATGTTGCTAAACACTACTGGAACTTTGATTGGAATTGTGTTCTTTGATGAGACAACATGAAAATTGAGCTTTTTGACAACAGATGCTCAAGGTGATAGAGAAGGGTGGCTAAACCGAAAAGAACCTGATACCCACTATCAAGTATGGTGGACACATTCTGTGGTGATGTTGTGGGGTTTTTCCTCCAAAGGCTCTGGGAACCTTGTGAAGGGTACATGACATTATGGACTCCATGAAATACAAGCAGATTTTAAATTGAAAACTCATTGGATCTTCCGGCAGGACAATGATCCAAAACATATGTCCAAATCAACACGAAAATGGTTAAAGGAACACAAAACCAAGCTTCTGCAATGCCCGTTGTCTGCCCCGGACCTAAACTCTTTTGAAACCGGTGGGGTGAGCTGAAGAGCAGAGTGCACAAGAGACGACTTAGGGGTGTCAATAATTGTGACATGTGTTTTTTTTTAAGTACTGTATATGTGATATCTAACAAGACAAGTCTGAAAAAACCTTTTGGTCAGTAATCGGGCAAAATAAAAGCAGTTCATTTTGTCATTTATTACTCTTCAGCTAATGCTTGAACAGGGAGCATTCTTTCACAGCATGATCAGAATGGTCACAAAAACAAAGGATACAGGCTCATTTTATAAACTATTGAATTTACATACAATGTCAATTCATGCATACATTCCATACTCTGATTGGTTAAAAGACGTGATCTGTTTAGTACAGAACACAACCAGCCTAATTTAAAGCCTTTCTCCATTATATCCTTGTTCTTCAATATCTCTTTATTTAGATGCTACCCTTGAAATCTCTGCTTATGTGACAACTGTCCAGTTTTTTTTGCTTATAGGATATCTGCTGATCTCTTAATCATATATTTGGTTATTACATCAACCTGCTCCTGGTACCTTCTTGTCTTGGTTGTCCTCTTGACCTTTATCTGTATTCCTAATATGCCTGATCAGATTTCTGACATTTATTAACCCTTTTATACTTCTAAGATGGATGCTATATTTTAATATGGAAAGCATATCAAAACACTCTGTGACCCCTAAGTCTTCTTTAATGCATAATTAATTATTGACAACAAATTATTTTTTCTCAAAATAAATTTACTTCAGTTAAATGTTAAATTTCTGTCATTTTCAGGTAATTCACCAAAAGTTGATTTTTTTTTTATTTAACCCTTTTTACTCATCTTTGTTATAATTGTTGCAATCATCTCACTCATCTATGATCAATTGCTCTGGTAATGCGGAATGTGACGAGTGTGGAAATGTTATGAAGCACAGAGGCATTACATAGATTAATATTCCCCTCTAGATCTATCCAGCCATCCACTATTGTATCTACATAATCCAGGTTAGGTTACAAAAGGGCACAATTGGGCACAATGAAGCCCTGGCACTGGCATCAACACACTCAGCTTTGAGAATATCAGAAGAAAAAATAACGTGCAGACAAATGGAGAACAAGCAAAGCCTTCCCGGATTTGATTTTTAAACCAGTCTCCCAGAGTAAGCAGTATTAACCATGGGAATCCACTCAAAAATATATAAATAATTTACACCATTAAAATAAATGGTTAAGGGAGATATTTTTTTACATTATAGCCCTGGGAATTGCCACCTAAAATACCATACTGTTGAGTGATTGCTAAATAAAGCACAACCTCCACAAAAAGGGAAAAAGCTGATTAAACAGTCCAAAATAATCCACCGGAGGAGTATATTGTAAATCATAAAAAGAAGCTAAAAGCAAACCATCCTCAATGATGATTTCCTTAATCCACAATTCTTTGGTCACTATAAATAGTGAAACTGGATGTTGATTTCTTTGAAAATCCCGAGGCATGGTGAGTACTCTTCCTAAGAAGCAGCACTACATTCACTGATGTCAGCCTTAAGAACTGAAAGTCTAGGTCACATTGAAGTGTTCATCTTGAATAACCAAGGCCTTCATCAAACACTTGTGACTACTACCATGATGTGGCACATCCTTCTTACATCCTTTGACCTATCTGGATGGCTCCAGTGGTCAGTGCTGCTGGTCCACAGGACCTGGGCCTGCCTATTCCAGGGTTGTCTGTCCTTGAGTTCCCTCTCAATTCTCTCATTTTATTTGTTCATAAAGGTTCACTCCCTGCAGTGGGTTGGCACCCTGCCCTGGACTGGTTCCTGCCTTGTGCCCTGTGTTGGCTGGGATTGGCTCCAGCAGACCCCCATGACCCTGTGTTCGGATTCAGCAGGTTGGCAAATGGATGGATGGATGGAGGTTCACTCCTTCCTGTGGCTGCATGTGCCCTGTGATAGGATGGCCTCCCATTACACTTTGTTACTGCCTTGGATAAACTTTGACTTAGCAAAATCCTGTAATGGAAAAAGAGAGTTTGAAAAATGGATGGAAGAACTTGATGTTTGTTTTTTTTCCCTGTTGGAAAAGACTTTCTTAAAGGCCAGCTGTACCTGTGGTTTAAACATTAAAATTAGCCTAACATTTAAATTAACCTTACACAATAAAAATGATGTATAAATGGAAAACATATCAGCCTTCATTTACCCTCCTTAAACACCTTGGGTGGCAATCACGTCCACCAGACACTATATAAAGCATTTTTGATTATAATAAAGTGCTTTACCTTATACCCCCCCACCCCCCTGGTGTGCTTCATCAATGCTGTGATAGAACCACACAAAAGCAGACTAATTGCATCGTTTCAAACTGTAACATTTTCTAGTGAGTTAGCTCCATTATCCTACTGTTGTGGCTTGCTAAATTAATTTTGTACACACCACCCCATGCCTCACAAGATTACAAATTTGTCCATCCAGGCATTCATTACCTGACTGAACATAATATATTCAGGGTCTCAAGCCTGGAGGCTACTCTAGCAGCATTGATCACAACATAGGAGACACCCCTGAATGGGATGCCATTTTCTTACGGGGCATGCTTACCCACATTTTTTTGAATTGGGATCACCAATCAATCTTACATTCATATCTCGGATGTGGCAGAACAAACATCTACTATATGCAGACATGCAAAGAATGAGCAAGCGCCAAATAAACAGCAGTCACCTGCTTAAATCATTTCAGTATTGGGGGAACAAATAATGGATGGGGCACAGGGCAAACGCACACATACGCACACACACATACACACACACGCACACACACACACACACACACACACACACACACACACACACACACACACTCATACACAGCCAATTAAAACTTGCACATCCTGACAAGCACATCTTTAACTTGTGAAAGGTCAACTGAATTATCCACACAGAAATGGAGAGAGCAGGCAAGCACCACACAGAGAGTGAACTGAGCTGGCATTTAAAGCCAGTCCCCTGAGTAGCAGAAACTGCCATGCCACCCTGCTGCCCCAGATTCTAAATATTAATTTAAATAATAATTAATTTACTTTCTTTAAGTGACCACACCTGTATTCCAAATTTACCATTTTAGTCTTAAAGTGGCCGTGTGTCGCTCTTCTTTCCTATCCCCTATTCAAGAAGAAACACAGAGATTATTTTAAAGCTGTGCTTGCAGTAAGTTTGGCATATGTTCAGGTGGTTTATTTTTTATTAATATCTACAGGCTGTTCTAATAAACATCACTCTACAGTCTTTACACATCGAATTTGACACCAGCAATGTTTTTATTATCAGACATCTGTGTGATAAGAAAAGCTGTTCCGAATGTGTATTCCCTAAAGCTCAGTTTTAAAATTTGCCCTCTTTGGACTAATTCCTGTCTCATTTTTCTCTCTATATTGTAGATCATGTATTTATATTTACATGTATTTATTCATCAAATAAAGTGTGTGGTGGTTAGCCCGGCTGCCTTACAGATACATGGACCTGGGTTCTCTTCCTGCCTGGATCACAGTCTATGTGGAGTTGTGAATTCTTCCAACATCTGTGTAAGTTTTTGTTGTGCAGGTAAAATGAATTAATGACCACTGAGAGTGCCTGTCTACAGGTGTCCCATCCAGCATGGCTTTCTACCTAATATTGTGCAGTTAGGCTGTAGCTTACTGTATCCAGAAGTGGAGTGAGAGGATTCAAAAATGGAGACTTGAGTAGATATTTATCACATGAGTTTATTCTGACTTTCAGAACAGAAATATTTAAATTAAAGGAGCCGAACAGACACTACAAACAAGATCCTTTCTTCACCCAGGGAGGCCCATTCATTCATTTTCTTTACTTCATTATCCAACTTAGAGATGGAAGGACTGGGGCCTAGGTCAGCAGCTATGGGTACAAGACAGGTACCAATCCTGAATGGGAACCCAATCAGTCACACTAATAAAATGTGGCTCACCAGGTCAGTGTCCCATTTACATCTGGTAGTGAAACCTGGGTTCAAGTTAGAAATGCTGGGACACCAACTAGGTTGTCCCATTTCACTTTTTTAAAAAGAAAAAGCAAAATAGAAAATAGAGCTGCTTGCCTTTTCTCTTAAAGTGAACATTGCTCATCTGAAAAGGTCCTTCCCTTTCATGGACCACCATCTCTCAGGTTAAATTGGGTCAAAGTCAGGTACCTCCCATCAGGGATACATGGCTTTACAGGGTTTGCCTCCAAAGGGATGGAGTCAGTTGCCCCAAGTGTGCATTTTCTTAGAGCTGTCGAAGCAGAAACAGGTGACAAAGTTTACAACTGGCTGCCTCTCCTTTTAAGATGGTACTACATACCTCAGCAGATTCTGGAAGGCGACCAACTGACGAGCACATGTGACAATGTGTGTTTTATCCAGATATAACTTATACAGTTTACATTTACACCAGACATTAAAACAGATCTCCAATATTCAGATTGTGTCTAAGGAGAAAGGTCTAGTAGTGTCATCTTCTATGACCAAAATGCAAACTGCCTTCTGCTTACTTTTTTGTTATACAGTATATGGAGAGAAAATGCATCAGCATGTTAAATGCACTTGCTTTTTATTTCTGATCATCTCTGAATATGGTAGTCCTACCACAAGTCCATTTACACTTGGCTTTTAAGTTGGTCAAGAGCCATCCAATTGTGATGCTCTATTGTTAACTGTTTCACATTGTTATTTAAGCTTCATCTATTTAGTTATTATTATTCTATTTATGATTTTGGAATTTAAAAAGTTATGTATTGTTATTGTCCCAGTCATAGGCATTGAGTAGCTAAGCATTTCACTGCATATTGTACTGTATGTATAATCTGTATATCAGTTAGTTGTTCTGTAACCCGCTTAGTCCTGAACAAGGTCACGGGGGTCTGCTAGAGCCAATCCCATCTGGCATAGGGCACAAGACAGGAACAAACCCTGGACAGGTCACCAGCCCATCACAGGGAGAATACAGACAAACACACATCCACACACCAAACACACACTCGGGCCAATTTAGCATTGCCAATTAACCTAAAGTGCATGTCTTTGGACGGTGGGAGGAAACCGGAGCACCTGGAGAAACCCCACGAAGACATGGGGAGAACATGCAAACTCCACTTCCAGGGACGTGAACCCAGGTCTCCTTATTGCAAGGCAGCAGCACAACCACCTAATCAATGTGCCACCCTATTCTGTATGTGACAAATAAAACTTAATTTGATTTAATGGTAGGTGTAAATGGAGGCAGTGACTACAGGTATATTCATCCGGACAGAATGGATTGTGGGATAAATCGCTATCACTACAGGAAGCCCATATGAACTTAAGAATCCATGAATCAAAATGGAATTCAAGAGCTCTGGGGTGATAATTCAGCTCCCCTGTATATTCATACATCTATTCATTCATCCAGGTATATTCATGTTATATTTTGCAGCAAGCATCATCACAATGTGTTAGAATTCAGGCACGTCTTCTGATGAGCTGATCCAAACTTATCATCTCCCTGATCAGAGGTGTGCCTCAATCTGTCAGGTGTGGCCATGCACCATGGGGTGTGGTTGAGGTGATTTTTGCCTACTGCAAAGTGCAACTGAGTCTGTTTTTGCTATCAGTTCTCAGCTTTGGTGAAGATGATCTCCAGATAAATATTGCATACACACAAGTCTGCTGTGAAATGAAAAACTAGAAAAATATATTATGCTCTTCCATTGGGCAGGGAAAGAAAGGTTTTGAGCACCACCCTCAGACCCAAGAGTCTGGGAATTTTCCTTCATCTAAAGGTTAAAATGGTCAAGAAAACATAGAGTGTTTTTTAAGGTTCTTCATGAAAGTTGCAAGTTTAAATACTCTTGTTATTCCTTCAAAAAATGAACCACATAAAGTAGAATCTATAATCTCCCGAATGCAAAGACACTGAATCATTAACTTCAAATTTTTACTCTGTGCTAAACTCCGAAATGGATGGCAGATGTTACAATTATGGAGCATCTCTTATCTTGGCACCTCTAATTAAAGGACACCTGCTTTTCGGAGGGGCTGATTGCTGCTCAAGTGTGGTTGACGTGAGTCGCGTCTGCCTTCCCTGAGGCAGCGATAACAGCAAAACAAAAGTGAGGCTGAGTATCTCCTGACAACAGCAGCCCCTCGATCCCACAATTAGTACAAACTGAAGTATTGGCTAGAATATCAGAGAAAAGTGGGCAGCAATTGTGCTAGATATGAAAAAAGAAAGAAGTGCATGTCGTTTAGCTCAGTTTCAGCCATCCTAATTCTAATATTTCTTAGGAACAATTTGAGTGGTTACATGTAATTACTTTATTAAGCTAACATGCTGCTTTGCTCTCCATTGTAGAGCAGATCTGACTGCACTTGGCAGGCACTGTTTGCTTAACTCACCTTCTTTGTTCCCTCAGCCTTCATTCTACCGCTATGTTTCGCTCTTTTTTGGTTACTGATGTATTGTGCACCTGAAAAAGTAGGTTTGTGGAAAGGAGCAGCCCCCTACCCTAACTTATTAAGGTACCCTACCCCACTGCTCATAGCTTAGAATTGCTTTTACTCATTTCTTTGCAGTGTTTTATTTTTACCGATCTCATCTGCTTGGATGATCTTGGAAGTAATGGCATTGTAATTGCATTGCAATTGGCACCTGCTTCATTTCAATCCTATGTGCTCAGTCATAATTCCAGCATCGTGCAGGTGGAAGTGTAAAGTGGATGGGTAACAGCAACAAGCACCATGGATACATCACTAATTATGTTGTAATTATGTGTTAGTACATAATGTAACCTGCTGGGGTGGAAAATTAAAACAGTTCTGCTGTGACGAAATGGCAGATCATTCCGAGGTTTATGGAAGAATCGAAACAACCAGGGGCCCAAACTGCACCAGGATGAGGTGCACATGGAATTCATTTTACTTGAGATCTAGGCTCCTAAACATCAAGGCCAGCAGTTCAGATCATACCTCCTATCCTCAATGAGACTCTAGAAAGGTTACTTAATCTGCCATTATGGATGTGTACTTTTAAAGTGTCCTGGAATTGTCCTTGCTATAGAAAGGTGACACATAAAATAAACCTTGTTTGTTGGTTAAAATTGGCATCTCAGTGTAGTTCAGTCTCAGTTTAATGTATACAGATGTGAAAAAATCCCAGTTTAGGATCCATAAAAATAGTACATGAAATTTTATTGGTTTCAAGGTTTGGACACAATAATAATTATTTTAACAGAAAATTGCCTTTTAGCCTAATGTACCTCGACCACTTCATATTCAAAAGACCTTTCCAAGCTCTGATCCAGACTTGAAGGTCTCCAGGCTGCTGCCTACAACCAACACTACTTGCTCTATGTACAGTATTTGTGTGTAAAAAGAAATGATTTTAAAGTATAATCCACCCTGTTCTGCACTAATGTGCATTTCTGACTCACAGATACAGTGTTCAGAGTTTGAATATTGTTTCTGATCATTATCTGTGTGGGGTTTTCACCTTCTCCTCATGTTTTTGTGGGTTTTTCTGATTGATGAACTGTGAATTTGTGTGTGTGAACGAGAAGGTCCTGCAATGGACTGTTTTTTTCTCCACGCTTGCGCTATGTTTTTCTTGGTATAGACTCTGGCCCGTGAATTAGATTAACAAGGTTTGAGATTATATGCAGGACATTTTGTGTCCACCCTGATTACCTCTTATTTCAATCACATCCTAAGATTAAACAATGACACTCCTTTATAGCACCTTTCTGTAGTATCAGTAATCTCAAGGCCTTTTACAAGTAGATTCTTCACGTTCATGGTTTTATACTTGTATGCTGTCACCCCTTAATTTTTGTTTGCATATTCTAGGCAGATTTATCACTTCTCATTTGTTGAGAACTCCAGTATACTCCATTTCTCATGATTTTGTAAGTGGTCTTGGCTGACAGTATTAATAACATATAAAACTCCATGACTAGAGGCAATTTAATGCAATTATGTGTGCTGTTGATGGTATCAAAGAGGCTCAAAAATATTACCATCCAACTAATTTGCAGCTGTCATGGTTTATTTAATATTACACATGTTTTTGTAGACTTCGGTTAATACATAATTTCACTTTTTTATTTTATCCCTAATTATTTTGTAGTGATGAGGGAAACAGCAGAGTTTATTTTCACATCACAATTTTGATAAATTGCCCTTAAAATTCTCCTTGCATGTAATTTTTCACAAATGCCAAATACAAAACATACACATCAAAACAGTATTTTGTTTTTTTTTTTAAGTATTTTGTGGGGGGGGGTGGAAATTAATGATTTTGCTCCCTAAGGGTTATTCTTGCAATGAAATGGCTTTCTGTTTCCTTGGCCTCCCTCCAGTGGTGACTTGAAGTTCCACAGCTCCCTCGATATGGCTCCATGCAATATCATCACATTAGCTGTGAGTACATTTAGACTGCTAGTTCCACCTTGGACCACTCATTTAAGGTCAGACATAACACTTAGTTTCCCCAACCTTGTCAGCCAACAACCACAATAGATTTTAGCAGCAGCAAAGTGCTTGCTGGAACTTTCTCTCTAGCCACGCCCCTTCCTTCCACACTCTGCACCATACTAAATTTTGTCATAGTTTGCACTTGAAGAAAAAGGTGGCAGATTAGATGAAAATACATGTGCTAATGGCATGGATTTCATTAGTGGTGATTTGCTTGTTTCACAAAACATTTTGGAAAGTAGAACTCTTAAGTTTTGTTTCATATTCAAGTCATCTTTTTAAAGTACTTGTTGACTGCTCTGGTCCAGAACTCAAGCTTCAAAGAAAATACTCAGTATATTAGCAAAATTATCAGAAATGTAATTATTTGCTAAAAAGGCTAAGGGGTGATCTTGTAAACACCAGGATCCTAAACACTTACTCCATGTTTCACACAAAAACCATATGTACCTTCATACTCTCTGCGTCAACCATAGTAAGCTGAAGAAAATATTCAGTCTGGACTCTGCTGATAAGAATGTCTAAGGCTTCAGTGACGGGCAAAGGGAGAGTGACAAAGTTAAAAAGGGCCTCATGCAACCTTATTACCACATACCAGGTTATGTTGGATTATTATGTAGATGGATACCAGAAAGTTTTGAATTTCTGTTCTATGTACTTATGACAATAAAGCTGAACTGGAACCTGAAAGGCCTCCAGAGCCAGCTTATGGTAGCTTCTAGTTAATACTAAATCAGAATCAAATACCAGTTTACAGTACCAGTACATCTCTCTAGTGCAGAGGAGTGCAACACCTTTGTAAATTGAATTGTAAAGGAATACAACACCAGTCTACACCAGATCATAAATCCATAATTCAATAACTGTGTTTGCTGAAAGTCAATCCATTTCTCTTTTCTGATGGATCCTAAAATGAAGTGGAGCCCAGATTAAATAAACCACTACATGAATTGAATAAAGCCTTATATGGCCACTTCACAGAATGAGATTGCTTTTCATTCATATTCCCCAGCAGTGCCAGTTTCTTGTGGATGCTAATATACTGAGTAGCAAACCTTGCACAAAATATGTAGATAATTTTTATACCCTTTTGGGCAAAAACATTATGTAATATTTTTTTAGAAATCCAAAATGTATTATTTCATTAATGGAAAGTGTTACAGGCAACTGTTTAACTAGTAGATCTCACACATTTCTCCACTCTACTTCATAGATGATAGAGAGAAAGGTTGAAATGTTAGATAGATAGATAGATAGATAGATAGATAGATAGATAGATAGATAGATAGATAGATAGATAGATAGATAGATAGATAGATAGATAGATAGATAGATAGATAGATAGATAGATAGATAATATTTATTTTCTCTTGGGGATTAATAAAGCATATCAAATCAAATAAAAAATCATAATATTTGGCTTCAATATATAATAAGGCACTCTCTGTCAGTAATCACAATGCAAGGTGCACTATAGAAGATTAACTGACGTTGCAGAAAAGAATGGCAAAGCGCAGTGCTGCTTCTGGTCTTCATTAGCCAGAGATTAAAATGGCTGAAGCTGAAACTCATCAGTCCAAGACCTTCTCATTGCATTTTACTCCCAAACTAAATAGCTATACCATTCTGTCATCAGTACAAACTGTACAATTATTGGTTGGACCAGATTTTACGGGTCAGGGTGTGTTATAAGTGTCAAAATTAGACTGCCAGGATATCTCTTGATGCTTTTATATTCCATATGTAACATGAAATGACCTGTGTGTGTGTGTGTGTGTGCGTGCGTGTGTGTGTGTGTGTGTGCATGCACGTGTGTGTGTGTCTTAAAGATTTACAAGGGAAAGGTCACATTACAGCATTAGAGAAGATTAAGACAGATAAAAATGTGTTTACAGCTCATTCCTCCAAACACTGGATCCATTCTCATGTAGTCAGAAAATGATTGCTATAATCCCCCCATATTGTGCCATGTCACATCCCAGATTAAAAAGATTACTTGTGAACCACACAGAATGAAATTTCAGAATAAAAGTATATATATATATATATATATATATATATATATATATATAAATTCTGTATAAACAGTAAATAAAATAGAAAAAGCAGAAAATGTACTAGCGTCCCAGGTTAGTTTATTGGAGGGTGGCTGCAGACAGGTTTGTTGTGAGCAACAACACTGCCGCCACATATTCTGGCACATTGTGATGAAAAGTGACATGGAGATGTTCTAGTCTGAGGCAGAGCACATGAAAGAGTTGGATGATGTAACTATGACTATGGAAAAAACTGACAAATACATCATCCCACTCACCCTAATCAAAACCTTCTCCTGGTTTAGTCACCATAAAGCATCAGGATGGTGACATTTCTTACTCTCTTTCTCTGTCACTCTGTAAAAATGTGCATGTGTGCTTTTAAGTAATTTTTCGCTTTTAGAGCAGCATGGTGGTGTAGTGGTAAGTGCTACAGGTTTGTGTCTGTGTTTTTTTTTTGTTGTTGTTTTTTTTCAAAAACATGCGAGTAAAGGGAGGAAGGATTGTCCAGAGCTTAGAGACAAGATTGTGTCAAGGCATAGATCTCAGGAAGGCTAAAAAAAAAATTGCATCAATGAAGGATCCCAGCAGCGCCGTGGCCTCCATAATTCATAAATGGATAAAGTTTGGAACAACCACGACTCTACATGGAGCTGGCTGCCTGGCCAAAGATTTTAGCACAATAATAAAATGCACCGAAAGTGAAGTCAGAATACTTCTGAAGACACTGTATGGTGATAAAAGTATACCATATGAAGATTATTTTAATAAATGTTCACACTCAGAATAATGAACTATGAATTAAACAATACATAAAATAGAAGCTTGGACTGCCAATATTTAATACAAATCCAAATATGAACTGTGAATTTTACCGCTCAGATGAAATGTCATAAAATTAACACTGATAAAACTGCCAGCACTTAGGACACCTTTTTTCAAACAAAGTCTGTTTGAATTAAACTGCCATAAACTAAAACCAATTCTTAAGCATACTATATTGATCTGCAGACTGCTGGACTCTAAATCTCATCTCAAACAAACTGTTGTGTTGAAATATTTGCATCCCTTACATGACTGCTATGTATTGATTTAAACTCTGTATCTTTACTGAGTTGAACCTTGTTATCTTTTATATCATTCTTTTACTGAGGTCTTAAAAACTGACTGCTAGACATATTTTTGGAAATAATTATTCAGCTGGGGTAGTTGGGATCCGAAGGGACACCACCCTGAGAAGGAAAACACTAATGTAAAGCAAACATGACCATGATTTTAAGATTATTGATTATTCATGTAATCATTGTTAAGTCTACACCAAGAAAGGTTTTCCAAGTGGGATGCATGTTACTCATAGATAGGAAGCAGAAGAAGAGAAGAGCACCCAGACAACTTGCCACTTACTGTATATTGGCAAGATGTCTGCGGATTAAACTAAATAACTAGCTATGCACCCTGACTTGAAAAGTCTCACAATTCACAATTATCTGAATCCTTACATAAGTAAGTTTTACTGTGTTTTATTAATTTTAGTTTATAGTAATATTGCTTTATGTTGTTTGGCTGCTGTCCTGCGAAGGTAAAACTCTACATGTGAGAATATAGAAAGTATATAAAGTAGATATACCTAAAATTCATACAAATAATATAGTTAGCAGTAACTGTAGTGGAGGTGAACCAAGAGAATGAACAGGGTAACGTCCTTAATAATATATTCAAGGAACAGCGTCAGGCGCCTTGCTTATGTCGAGCTAATATGTCTCTTTGCTTGAAGCAGCTGTCTGCGAGCAGGTAAGCCTCTACAAGTGGGGCGCTATAAGGCAGTACAGGTACATTTCCAATGATAATACAATAAAATACACCAATCAGTGTTTTAATATGATATTTTGGGTGCTTCAGAGAATCAGCTCACACCTCTTATTTTAGATGCTACTTTAATGTTGGACGGGTTTCATCTGACTGATTGGGAAAAGCAGGAGAGGGACTGGAGATTTTTGTGAATGTGCAATGGTAAAAAAAGAAGCATAGTGCTATCAAAACTAAAATGTGTGCCTAAGACATTGAAATGCAGACTGAATTTGTCTGCAGTACTGTTCTGGAAAGTAAGTTACATCATCCTAGTTGAATCAACACTTAAATGTTCTTTTTTCTTAATTTCCTGGCTTTTAAAAGGGGCTTGGGTTGGTTTTAAGAATGGGTTGTTTTATTGCTTTTATGATGTTTTTGTTTTTAGTGCATGTCCTCGCATAAACCTGGACCATCAGTTGAACTGGGTTGGCAGAAAGTCGGGGCCTTTACTGTGCAACTGGGGTCTTGTGGAGGGGTGTGTGTGAAGAGCAGTCCATGAATAAATAATGGATGCACTCACGCTGGGTAGTGGAGCAGGTGAGAGCGATCATCTGCAAAGACATCTCATCTCCAGGTTGGTGCGAGGCAGTCTGCCAGTCGTGCGTGGCCTTGCCGGCATGTGCGAATGGTCTGATTGTCTTGTTATTAACCCTGGGCAGCAATTAGATGACTCTCTGCAGATAGATAGATAGATAGATAGATAGATAGATAGATAGATAGATAGATAGATAGATAGATAGATAGATAGATAGATAGATAGATAGATAGATAGATAGATAGATAGATAGATAGATAGATAGATAGATAGATAGATAGATAGATACTTTATTAATCCCAATGGGAAATTCACATTTTGCAGTGTATAAAAGGGGAGTGCAGAATTGGAGAAAGGAAATAAAAGCAAGGAGAGAGAAAAAAGATAACACAAACCGAGCCGAGAGTGCAGCATTGGGGTGAACAGAGACAACAAGCCAGCCACCCAGTATGTGGAAAGGCAGCATGGTTGTTGGTCCCGTGAAGGAGCAGAGGACTGGTGCTCTAAGGACGGATTGTCCCCACTGACTATCCAGAGGAGTGGGTGCGGTTGAGGTGGCATCTTCTCAGGGATCCAAGGTACGCCAGAGCAAATGAGAAGGAAGACGAGAGGACAACCGAACCCGAGTGGTCTTTGCCGGTGCCACTCAAGGCAGCCAAGACAGGGGTCAGGCTGAAGAGGACCATTGCTGTTGAAGTCTCTGCCACCTGAGCAAGCAATGGGTGAACTAGGGAGACTAAGAGGGAGTTGTACTGGGCTCATCCAGGAGAGAAAGCAACATTGACTCAATGACTGTGATGGCTTTGTTTATTCTCCTTTTAGTCTTGTTTTTTTAATCTCACAGATTTCCACTCTTTTATTGTATTATTTATTTATTGACATTTGACAGCACTGCACTTTTGATCACTGTTTTGGACTACTTTTAATAAAAGCACTAGAGCACATTTGCACCTACCCATTGCTTTTGTATGTGTTTGCCATCATCTGCCAAGCTCATCCCTGATGGTGTCGGGTTCAAGGGGCTCCTGGAGAGAACCGGTAGCATGGGGCCAACCCACACTGTCACTACCTGCTCTATCCAAATAATTAATGACTTTAAATAGTTTATAAACCTTTGGTACAATCCGAGCAGGTCAGACTTCATCTTACTGCCACCTACAAGCCTGTTATTGACAGCAGCTGCTCTTTCTTATGCAAGCTGGAAGTTCTTATGTGTGTTTGGAGGGCTTGTTGATTGTTTTTATTAAATTTATTTATTTTATTTATTTATTTGGAAACTTCTGTAAAATTTTAATTTCCACTTGGGGACAAATAAAGTATAATTTAATCTAATCTACTACTAGCTTCACCCTCTCAGTGCTAGACATTTCCAGAAACAAAGATGTTTTTCAGCATTTCTTCTGGCCAAGTTCAAGAAATAATTCTCACAGACTGACAGAGTATGATAATCAAAACAAAAACTATACAAGTATAACAAAAGGTTTAAGCAAATACTGTAATGATAATGAGTAGAAATAAAATATATTGTGTTCTAGGGAGGCAAGCCCCCCGGCGCCTTCTTTGCCCAACCCCCAGTTGCGGCCAGTCTGCCACTCACGTTGTGAAGAGGGGGCTGAACACACCCCAAGGAGATGCGGTTGCCCTCCAAAACCTCCTCTTTAACGGTGATACAATTAAGAGATAAGTACAGTTTTTTTTTACTTCCTCTTTGCTCGATCAGCTGCTGGCTTGCTGCTGCTGCCGTGCCATGTGATCTGCATCTTGCGTTGCACTTCGAACATTTAAAAGCCTGTACAGCAGCTGTCCTACTCTTTGTCTTTTATTTCCAGCCCCGGGCATGGTTAAATCTCTTGGCACTCTTGGTTAAGTCTCATCTCGTGGGATGTGAGTTCTTGATATTTTTTAGTTTATAATTTAAAAACGGAATAAGAATCTGAAAATCTAACAACATCACATTAAAGTTCAATAAATTCTGAAAAGAATGATGCCAAACATATATATGTAGGTTTTAAAATAAGCCAGATTCAAAGTGTGACAAAAAACATGACATTAAAATCATTGCACTTTTAGGTTTAGGATTTTATACTGTATATAGAGCAGGCATGTCAAACTCACGGTCCCCGGGCCGCGCAACAGAAATCTGTGCAGCCCGCATGACAGATCCTAGTTAGCACTGAACTTGTACAAAATTATTACTATCGTTTGTGATTGAATCATTCTGCATCTTCAGTGTTACTTATTGACTTTTCTTACTTCTGCCTTCTGACAAAAGCGCGTTTTCCCATGGCATTATGGTACCGGAAATGTCATCTGCTAGTATAGCCACGAGCCTTGTCCAAAGTTAATGAGCCGCAGCGTCACAACTGAAGTGCTAGGCTGCAACAGGGGTGGCCTTAGGCATGTGCAAACTGTGCACCTGCACAGGGCAGCCACGCCAATATATATTGAATATAAAACACAAAGAGAAAATAACGACACAGCTGACGGCAATGTGGCCGAAAAACATTCTGTTTCTTGTTAATTAGTAGGCTGTATTTACAAATGTCGCTAGAGTCGGAGCAGTAAGCTATATGTAGTATTATAATGTTTTGCCGTAATGAGAATATCATGGGCCGCCACTTGGTTTTCAAGTTACGCGTGTCATGAGCACGAGGCGGCTATGCAGTGTCCGCAACGCTTTCATAAGATACCATATTGACATTGCCAGACAAAGGGGCCGCCGATTCTTTCTCTGCCCAGGGCCGCCACGAGCCTAGAGCCGCCCCTGGCAGGCTACACTACTGGCTGGGCTGCTGAGACTGACCACTGGGCAGAACTGACCATCACGAGTAGTAATAGCTCGCATATTTTCACGTTTTTTGCTCTAGTTTCATGTAATTTTGTGCTAGTATTGTAACGAACAGTTAGTGCAAACTACAGCTGAAGATCTGAAGTGAACGCGAGAAGTTGGTGAGTATTAACATATTTTTGTGATTTTGAGTTTGTATAATTATTGTAGGTCAGGTGGCTTTTTGCATATCGGCTTATTTTACAATATAAACTTTGAAGTAAACTTAGTAAAGTAAAATTTGAATTTTGGAGGATTTGTTTTCCAACTTGAATTACTGAGCAATGAATTCAGTGAGCATTATCGTGATTTCAGTTCACACAAACAGGGCATTGCGCTGTTCTCTTACAACGTTGAGAATGCACCTGAGAATATCCAAATGGAATTGATCGAAGTGCAGTCAGATTCTATTCTGAAGGCAAAATACAACGAAGTTGGTGTGCCAGGCTTGTATGCTTACCTGCCACCCTCGTATGTGCAGATCCGTAAGTTGGCATCGAGAGTACTGTCAATGTTCGGAAGCACTTACCATTTTGAGCAATTGTTTTTGTTAATGAAAGCTACCAAAACCCCACATCGCTCAAGACTTACCGTCGAGCACCTTTCATCCCTCATAAAAGTTGCAGCTGCACAAGATTTCAAGCCTGATATTAACGAACTGGTTACTAACAAGAGATGCCAAGTGTTGGGACAAAAGAAATAAATATTACACTTTAAGGCTCCTATATAAGCAATGAATATAATATAATGAATATCAATCATCAAGACAGTTGGGATTGTCCTTCCGTCCTGTGAGTGCAAAGCGTAGCGGTATTCCGCTTATCACAGACTTACTACTTGCGGCTTGCGGTACGAAGCGACGCGATGTGAGCAGAGTTCTGGTGCTCCCATCGTTCCCTTGCTTTTGTGCGCGATGCGCTGGAAAAATAGACAAAATTATGTCTCTGGAAATAATTAATGTTGATGGAGTACAAATGCCTCACCGCGTAGTAAATATCAGGGGAGATGGTGCTTGCTTGTTCTCATCTATAGCTTATTTAGTGCATGAAACTCCGTCTTTAGCGGTACAGATTTGGGCTGACATTGTACGACATGTTTTAAGTAATTGGTCAAGGTTTCAGCCATTTACAATGATACCATCAGGAATCTCTTATACAAATGAGCTTCAGTATCTCACTGAAATGTCAAAAGTCTCAAACTTATGGTACCATTTCTGAGCTAATGGCAGCGGGAGAGTTGTTCCCCAATGAGTTTCAAGTATATTATTATGGAGTCCTACACTCCAAGTTTGGACAGGCACTCCAGGGGATAAAAAAACTTAGGTTTTCGGGAGATGTTATGAATGGGCACTTTGATGTTCTCATTCCCTACACTTACATGCCTGATGTACACATGGAGCTCACAGAAATTGAGGATAAAAGTCGGTCGCCTTAAAAGGCGGGTAAGCCTGGTAATATAATAAGGACCTAGCTAAGAGCTTAAGACTCTAATTCTACACTGTTGTATGGAGACTGCATGGAAATAAATTGCTTTTCTTTAAACTTTATGTGTTACATTTTTTAAAGTTTTCAGTATTGGAAAGAATGCTACAGTAACTTTGTATAATAGTATAATAGTATTTGTTACAGTACGGCCCGCTGACGCACGTATGGCAGTCGAAGCGGCCCACCAATGGTAGTGAGTTTGACATGCCTGATATAGAGAGTAGATTAAAAGCAGCATATTGTACAGGTCCGTGCAAAACTATAGACTCCCTTGGTCAAACTGCAAACAAACTAAAATATTGGCAATTTTCTGAAAATTTACAGGTATAATTTATTGATGAACTAAAAAAATGTACAAATAGTAAAGAGTAAATGCTGCATTTTCAAAAATTCAGGCAACTTACAAAGTCGGTACTTAGTAACACAGCTTGCAAACATTTTTTTAGGCAGCTAGGAGTCTTTAATTTCTCGTTTTGGAAACTTTCACCCATTCTTCGTCGCAGATCACTTCCATCTGTGAGATGTTCTTAAGCTGTTGTCGCACACGTGCGCATGGGAGGCAGCTAAAGGGCTTGAGTAAGGGCAATTCCGAATCAGACCGGGATGTGGCAGAGTGCACTGAATCTTTTTCTCCCTTTCCTGCGGACCAGTCACGGGAGATTACACCTGGCCCTCTTGTTGTCACTTGCCGGCTCCGGCCCCCGTGATGTCATGTCTGGGCTCGAACCTATGGTTGAAGACCATTATGAGCCCGACTCCTTTGACCTCACTTCCTGTCTTCCCCTTTAAAGCCTCCACCTTTTCCCTATTCCCTCAGTTCTGTTTTGGACTTGGTTTTCTACACATCAGTGCTGTGTAACATTTTTACGATTTTGCAGCCAGAATACCAACGGGTGGCTGCCCCAAACCTTGCTATGACTTGTGGTCAAGTTTGTGACACTGTCTTTTCTTCACAACATGTTTAGAATCTTCTCACGCATTATTAATGGGGACTACAAGGGCCAACCTTCACCTTGTGTTTCTTAAGGTACCTCATAGTAGATTGATGATCCAAAACACACTTAGAATTTTGTTACAGAAGCCATCCTTTTCTCAGATTCAGTTTGTTGATTGATTGTTTGACATTCTTCTTGAAGATTTAGTGGGATGCAGCCATCTTCCCTTTTCACACATAATGTGTCCTATGACACAAGCTGCCCACACTACCCAAAACCATAATACATCCTCTCTTCTACTCAACAGTTGGCAACAATTTCTTCAAATTCTTCTCCTTTTTTCCAAACAAACCTTTCTTGGTTAGGACCAAAGAATTTGAATTTAACTTCTGTACTCAGAGCATGGTTCCAAAATGCCTGTGTCTTACTGCTTTATTTAATGAAATTACAGGTAAGGTTCCCTTCTGATGGCTCTGCTATGAAGACCTTGTCCATGTAAGTAATGCTGCACAGTAGAACAGTGCACCACCACTTCTTTCTCGGTTAAACTTCCCTTCACCTCCCTTGCAGTCGTGTGGGGGGTTTTGCTTTGCCTTCCTGCACAGTATATAAGCTGTTCTATCAGTCAGTTTTCTTGGTCTTCCAGATCTTGTCTTGACCACCACAGTTCCCCTTAACTGTCTTTCCTTAATGACATTTCAAAATGATGAAATTGCTAGATGGAGGCACTTTGATATCTTTTCATAGCCTTCTCCTCCTTTGTAGGCATCGATGAGTTTAATTTTGCCTTTCTCTAATGCTTTTCTGTAGGTAGTGAAAAATCAGGTCATATGTCTTAACTCTGAGTCTTTCAAAGCGTCACAGGTTTCACATTTACAAACCTGGAACCCAATGTAGAGGTTTGGATGTCTGAGCAATACTCCTAATGTAAATGAGAGGAATTATTAAATATAAATAATATTTTTAATAACATCATCTTAAACACCACAGAAGCAGAGTTTTAAGAGAAAGCAATTTGTTGATTCTCCCCCTAGACTGACTTCTCTCTATGCAAGGCCCTCTCTCTATTTGGATCACTAGTCTTTCTTTCCTCTACAAATCAGAATAGGAAAAAAATTGGACTTTTTACGATTGTTTAAGCAGAGCAATATTTTCCTCAGGTCAGAGGCGGAGCCGCTTTACTTGAATCAATTTGACTGTATATGCTGTGATAGACAGAAGGCCCACCCATTTGCTGCGTGTGGAAGACACCAATGCAGTATGATATATGTTCTGTATTACAGAGTGTGTGTGGCTTAGCTTATAAAATAAACTCACGGAGGAAAGCACACAGACTCATCTGTCATTTCAGGAGGAGATGTATGCTTCTCCTGATGTGATTCATTGTGGAGCCAATGGCCAGGTATAATATTAGCTGTAGAGTCCAGAGACGTCTGGGCTGCATCTCCGGCAGCGTCACGTCTCTTTCCTTAAATGTGATTTTAATTTCTACAAAATGTTTCTCAGTACGTGTTTCACAATCAGAAGTGTGCCTGCTTCTGAGGTTGCCAGTTTCAATCAAATAAATATTCATTTCCAAATCTGAATTTACAGTAAGCAATATATTTGATTGCTCGATTTACAGTCTGCATCATGCTAGGTGACTTCAGGTGAATCTAAATCCCTGAATATAGGCACTCAGTGGCAAGTCAATTTTATTTCTTAATTATATTTAATAATGTATGAATGGACTAAAAATCCTAATGTAAAACTATGCTATAGTCACTTGTGTTGTAATAAGTGAACTTTTAAGACTAAATGTTTCAGGAGAACTGTGGTTCAGTGGCTAGAATTTCTGACACAAGGATTTCATATATTCCTGGGCTGATCATTGTCAGTGTTGAGTTTGCATTTTCTCTCTCTATCTTATGTGGGTTTTGTTCCAAAAACTCTATTTTTCCTCCCAGATCACCAAATTGTGTGTATGTGTTTGATTGACTGAAGAGTCCATATTGGCTTGTAGTGGTGTGTATGTGAATGAGCTTCTATCCATCTCATGTTAATTCCATCCTTGTCCCTACTGCTACTAGAATAGACTCCAGGGCCCCACTACCTGGAATTGGATCTGAGAATATTATGTCCTGTATATTATGCATCAAAACATTCAATAAAGTCATTTAAGGCTTTATTGGTCCAATATCAATTGGTAATCTGAAAACAAACCTTAATGTTTATTATAATTGGTGCAAGAGTTCAAGGTTGCCTGGTTTTGCTAAACACATTTCTTGTTCAAGTGGCATGACCGGAGTAATGATAATGTCCAATTGTTTATTTTCTTTTTCTGGGAAAATGTGTATTTTCAATTTGTTATTGCTTTATTGCTTGTGTGAGACTTCAAGCTTGTTTGTGGAAAGCTTTTGTCTAAATGGAATACAGCAGAACACAAAAGTCATTGCTACACTTCCTCACTTTACCGACAAATAAAGGTGTGATCTTTTTGACGGCTTATAGAACTAGTAAGTGGTGTTGAGTCAGCATGCCCAGTATTTTGACACCTATCACCCTGAATTATTCAAATGTGACTATATATGTGACCTTAGGTGAGAAGTCTACTTTTACATTAAAGACTTCCAGTTAGTGGCAGCCCTCTGTTCAGAATATGCCTTATGGTTTCATAGTTAATGCTGGATTTTGTTTTCCTACATGTTATTCCCAGGTTTTTGATTGTTTATTTTTTTCTCTCAGTGTGTTTTCTGCTTCTTATATTATGAGTTCTGATCACTTATGGAACCATTTTGTATTGCCACAACTCACCAAAACTGTGCTTAACTCCACACTCACGTGATTTTTAACCAAACTTTAACCCATCAGTTGAGCTTCACCTACATTATGTTGTAGACATTCAAAGGCATTTCTGGACGTCTGAGCAATGTTTGCCATCCTTGATGTGTCTTTTTCTTTAGCTGAAACAACAAATAAATCTTAATCTGGTTGACCAGACCATTAGGATTTTTTTCCATAAAATTCTTAATGGAGTACTTTTATCAAATCGAGTAGCAAAGATTTAAAGAACGTTACAAATGGGAGGTAGCCATGGTCAAAACACGATTAAAAAAGAGATCTATTTTCAGACTTAAAAAGTTCAGTAAAAAGTTTTGGAAAGAATTCTCAACAATTCTTCAACAAAACTTGGACATGACTTTACCAATGCAGCCATCGTATTTAAGATGACAGCAATTATGCATTGTACCATACCATAACATTGTCTATAATGCATTGCCCCCTAAAACATCATGTGCATCCCTAAAAACATCTTTTGTCCAAGAGGAGTAACAAGGGCAGAGGAAACTTCATCCATTGACCAGGGTAGGACAGCTAGATACAGCCCAAGACTGGGAGAATGCTGGTTCACATAGGCCAGTGTTGTACAGTCCCAAAAGGAATAGTTTCTACCATCCTGAGACCAGACTTAATATTGTGGTCCATCTTTCCGTGCTCTGTCTACTTTGTAGAGCTGACAATGTCCTGATGGGAGGACACCGTTAACGAAACAAGCAAGGCTGCTGAGGGACCTGGGAATCCATGGCCAAGCTCTATGTCGGACTATTAAGGAAACATCAGGGGCTGCAGAATGACGAATTGAACATGAGAGAGAGCAGCTGCCATCTTTCATAGTGGGAGCACAATGATGCCATGAGGAGTGTCCAGTCAGTACCACATGACAAGCAACAGAGTTTATTATTACAAATGCAAACATAAACCAACTCAGAAACTGGGAGTTCTCAGTTGGAATCAGAAAAAACAACTAGTGGCCTTATAGTTTTTATCCTTAACATTACATTTAAAAAAAAAATAAAAAGAATTCCATTTTTTCTTGAAAAATGACATTTTTATTAAATCTAATCTTTCTACTGAAAAACATGCAAAAATTAAAAGTTCGAACTCAGAACTGTAGAAAGTATAATAATGATACAAATAATAACATAATAAATAATAATGATGCAAGCGTCATTTTTGGATTCACCAGAATCACTTTCACGGACCGTTTCACTTTCATTGCCTGCAGACAGATTCACTTCGTCATCACTGCTGATAAGAGACATTTCTTAGGAGATGCCATTATGAGGCTAGGCGAAGACACGTCTCTACCATTGCCCTGTGTTACTCAGGACTAACATTTTTAGCACTGATTTACAGCCTGAGTGTTGCTCAGGACTAATGCTAAGGAAGTTAAAGTCCATTTCCTTATTTATGTATAAACTTAGTGCTGTACAATGGTGTAGAGTATTGCTACCCCAGGGTATTTAAGCCCACCTCCAAAGGGTTTGCCTGTTTTCTTTGTGGTATTTTGGAGTTCAACAATTGCTGTGGTTTCCTCTTTGTAATTTTAAACCAAGGCTAGCTGATTTTCTATGAAAATTGTCTTTGGAGGAGTGAGTGTTGTTATATACACTCAGAAGCCATTTTATTAGGCTAACCTATCTTGGATCTATTTATGCCTACATAACCACCTGAATGTTTCAAAGCATGTGTCTAATAAGTTACTGAATACACTCCTTAAGATTTTTTGTCCTTGGTGGATTAATAACGTTGTATAGTTCTTGCAATCTTTTTGGCCACAAACTTCCTGTCAAATTTCATTCCAAATCTGCTGAGCTCAACTGGGGTCTGGTGATTGTGTAGGCCATTGGAGTAAACTGAACTCACTGTCATGTAAAAAAAAAGGTGGCAAGGAGCGGTAAGTATCCATTGAAAAAGCACAGAGTGTAATAAGAAGAGGGTGCACATGGTCAGTAACAATGCTTAACTACAATGTGGCATTTACATGATACTCATTTGTAATTAAGGAGCCCAATAATATGCAAAAAAAAGTAACCCCATGGTATTATACTATCACCACTAGCCTGTACAACTGACCCAAGGCAAGATGGGGTCCTGTTGTTTATGCTGATATGGTGTCCCGCAGGGCTCAGTACTGGGATCTTTACTGTTTTCACTTTACATGCTTCCACTGGGATCTATCATTACGAAACATAATGTTAATTTTCACTCATATGCAGATGACACCCAGTTATGCCTTTCATTTAGATCAAATTAAGTTTCTCCGATGTTGTCTTTAATTAGTTGTTTTAGTGAATTAAAGGAGTGGATGGATGAGAACTACCTATCTTTAAACACCGATAAAACAGAGATGTTAATTGTTGGAGGGAATGACGCTGATCACAACAATATTTTGTCATCATTTAACTCAGCTGGAATCACAATTAATTTTACTGAATCAACCTAGGAGTTATCTTTGACTCTAGCATTTCATTTAAAGTGACATTACAAAGTTGTCCAAATCATGTTTCTTCAATCTTAAAAATGTCGGGAAGTTAAGGAGCTTTCTAAATAAACAAGATTCTGAGAAATTAATTCATGCATTTATTTCTAGTAGGATTGACTACTGCAATGCAGTGTTCACTGGATGTTCAAATTGTTCTTTATACAGCCTCCAGTTAATACAAAATGCTGCTGCAAGAGTTATTACAAGAACAAGAAAATACAAACACATAACTCCAGTTCTTATATCCTTACACTGGCTCCCGGTTAAGTTTAGGGCAGATTTCAAAATCCTCCTTTTAACGTATAAAGCATTAAATGGCCAAGATCCAGTTTACTTATCTGAACTTATCATGACTTACAAACCAGAGCGCACATTAAGATCTCAAGATGCCGGTCTGCTTAAGATTCCAAGGATTAATAAAATAACAGTGGGAGGTAAAGCTTTTAGTTACAGGGGCCCTAAACTGTGGAATGGTCTGCCTGCTACTATAAGAGGTGCCCCTTCGGTCTCAGCTTTCAAATACCGGCTGAAGACTCACTACTTCAGTTTAGCATATCTTAACTAGAGCTGCTGATTAACTGTACAGACTGCATCTCTATTGTTGGTCATTAGCACTAAAACATCAGTAATAGTGATAGTTATAATTTGTTACTAACCCTCATCTATTCTGTTTCTCTTCTCGGTACTCAAATGTGGCACTTGGTGCCATGGCCCACCTGCCAAGTTGTTTTGCCTGCCTAAGGTAAAGTCATTTCTGACAGAGGAGCACTGGAATTGTCGGGTAGAGGGGTTCTTTCATCGGATTGGCTGGCCCAGCGCTGTCTCAGCTGTGGAATGGCCAATAGGGAGAGGCAGCTTAATGGCTGAGGTCTCCAGGCCTCTAAACAAATCCAAATCATATTATGTGATATCACCTACTGCTAAACTCTTCTCTGTACTTGTAATATTTTTTTATTTTACTGTTATACTGTATTGAGGATTACTTGTGTTCTGTTCTGTGTATTGTATTGTATTGACACCCTTCTTTTTGACACCCACTGCATGCCCAACCTACCTGGAAAGGGGTCTCTTTTTGAACCACCTTTCCCAAGGTTTCTTCCATTTTTTTTCCTACAAAGGTTTTAATCTGGGAGTTTTTCCTTGTCTTCTTAGAGAGTCAAGGCTGGGTGGCTGTCAAAAGGCAGGGCCTGTTAAAGCTCATTTCTGCACTCCTTGTGTGATTTTGGGCTATACAGTATATGTAATGTATTGTTTATACCAAATTGTAACTCTGCATGTCACAGTAGAAATTAACATTAGTCTAATGGCATTTTTCCAACTTCCAGTCTTACAGTTTCGTCGAATCAAGTCATGTTAATTTTATTTATAGAACACATTTAAAACAACAGTAGTTGACCAAAGTGCTGTACAGTTTCCATACACCAATAAATATATTGATAAATAAATACACTAAAATAAATAAAGAAATAAATAAATAATAATACTCTCATACAAGATTAAAAGGGCAAAAAGAGTAAAAGTGAACAAAGTTGTTGCTGGCCTAATATAAAGAGGCAGACTATTCCAAAGCTTAGGGGCAGCTGCTGCAAAGGCACGGTCTCATCTGAGCTTAAATCTAGACTTCAGTCAGAGTACCTAAGTGATCACGATTGAGAGTAAGGGTGTCAGAGGTCAGTGAGATAATAGGGGGCTAAACCATTCAAAGACTTAAAAACAAACAATGAATTTTTAAACTCAATCCTATCCTGCAGCAATCAGAAAGCCAGTGAAGTTAAAATTGGTGTGATGTGATTCTGTTTTGCCTGTTGTACCTTTTAGGACCCCAGGCACAGTGTTCTGCACTAGTTGAAAATGAACAAGGGGATCACTGGTTTACTTCAGTATAGAGTGAGTTGCAATAGTCAAGCTGAGAAGAGAGAAAAGCATGAATTAGTTTTTGAAAATTATCTGCAAAAAGAAAAGACTTGACTTTAGTTAATACTTTGAGCTGATAGAAACAGGCATTACCAATGGAACTGATTTGTTTATTGAATTCGAGAGTATTATCAAAAATACTTGTAGGAGCACAGATAAGATCAAAAAGTCCAAAAGACACAATCTGTTTTTTTTTACATTTAGACTAAGAAAATTTACTGTCATTCATATTTTTATGTCAATCAGACATTCCAATAAGGGTTTCAGAGAATTTGTTTTGTTTTGTTTCAGTGGAAGATATATCTGTGTATCATCTGTGTAGCAAAGAAAATAAATGTTATTTTTTTAAATACTGTAGATCCTAAGAACATTATGTAGAGAGAAAAAGAATAGGCCCAAAGATAGGTCACTGAGGGACCCTATAGTGGTTAGTGGCGTAGAGGAAGAGGAGAAATCACCCAAAACGTCTTCCTGTTACATATGATCTGAACCATTCCAAAGCCAGCACCTTGGACGCCTACATAATGTTCAAGATGAGCAATATGGATGTCATGATCAACTGTATCAAGGTTGCAGTAAGATCCAAAGGGAACAAGACAGCAGTATCCCCCGCATCAGAGATTATTAGAACACTTAAAAGTGCTGACTCTTTGCTGTGGTGTCCTTTATAAAACCAGAGTGAAATACTTCAACAGTGATATTTTCATTGAAAAGTTATTGCAGCTGTAGAAAGATAACCTTTTCCATAATTTTTGGAAGATACGGGTCTGATGTTCTGGAAAATCCAGATTTTTTTTTTTTTTTAACTAAAGGCGGCACTGCAGCATTTTTAAAATAGGCTGCCTTAAGACAACTATTTATAATTCCCAAAACACAAGGCCCAACTACCTAAAAAATAAATTTAGTGATCACGTACCCACATGCCCACGTGCCCACTTATGTTCCTGTTTTTAGCTGATAAGAGTTGAACCTGCCATGGTCTTACCCTGCTGTAGCTCAATGAGTGATGCATTCTGAGCACCCTTTTGTGCACCACTGTTGTAAAGGGCTTTCATTTGGGTGATTGTAGCCTTTCTTTAACTTGAACAAGTTCAGCCATTCTCCTCTCACCTTTATTATGGGTATTTTCCCCCACAGAAATGCTGCCCAAATGAAAGTTAACAGTTCAACCTCTTGACAATGATTGCATGCTACATATAATGAGAGGGAGCCACATGATTGGATTTTTGTAGGGGAAGACATTTTTGTTAACAAGTAGGTGGACCTAATAATGTGGCCATTGGGGGTATGTGAGAGTGCTTTGGCATTGTGGATAATTCTGTGCCTTTCCTTTTCTTTAGAACATTAGAACTTTTCAACAATTTTGATGAAAAAGGACATTCATCTTAACAATGCTCATTAATCCCATTCATGTAATTCTTCAAAAATAACATCAAGTCTAGTTTTGAAAGTCCCTAAAGTCCTACTGTCTATCACACTACTTGGTAGCTTATTTCCAAGTGTCTATGGTTCTCTGTGTGAAGAAAAACTTCCAAATGTTTCCAACAGTGCTCCTGTCTTCTTGTTGAGCTCGTTTTAAAGTAACAGTCTTGATCCAGTAGAATAATTCCCTTCATAATTTTTTCAGTCATGTCTCCACTTAATCTCCATTTGCTTAATCTGAAAAGGTTCATCTCCTTTAATCTTTCCTCATAACTTATGCCCTGCAGTCCAGGAATCAGCCTAGGCATCCTTCTCTGGACTTTTTCTATCTCTGCTATGCTATGTTTGTTACATAAAGTTTAGGTCATGTGTCTTATTCAGTCATAGCAGAAAAATGAGGTGTAAATATGTATGTGTGTTGTGATATTGAGACTGACTTGGTGGTGCTGGGTTGGTGGTGCCTCCAAAGAGATGGGTACTACTCCTGGCCCAGTCATGGTCTACGTAGAGTTTATGTGCTCTTCCTGTGACTACCATATTTTTTCTGTATTCTGCTTTGCTCCAGTAAAGCCAAAGACATGAACATTCAGTTACTGAGGGCCTCTAAATTGTCTTGAGGTAAATGAGCATGTGTGGGTACATAAATTAGTGTGAGCTACAAAACCAGCTTAGTCTGTGCCCAATTCTGCCAGTCTCAATTTCAGTTGTCCTTGACTCTGTAATAGAAAATTTGGGATCAAAGAATGAATTGAAGAAGGATGGGGGCAGTAACTTCTGCTTCCTCAGGCTTTCCTGGTTCAAATTTGCATTTCTTTTCCTTCAGTTTATTGCCTCAGTATGTACGTTTGTGACTCTACATTTTCTTCACTGAAAAAGTCCGGGGCCCAAAAAATGTATCTTGCTTTCTCTTTCAACATTATCTTGGTCTGAAGGAAGACATTTTTGAATAACTATTGTCAGAAATAACAAGAACATATTAATAAGACCTCAAGAGAGATCATTCCTCCTTAACTGAATCCGTTTAGTGGACCATGGGAGGTCTGTACTTGACATGAGTATTGCAAGTGACCCCATTCTCAGCAAAGTGTCATTCTACCCAGCATCTGGCAAACAGGACAGGAATGTATGTTCCTCCCTAAACACTTAAAACTGAAATAATATAAATGTAGCCCAGAAATTATCTGCCAACTAATTAATTAGTTAATTAATTAACAGTTCAAACACACGCAAGGACCCGTCCTTCCTACATTTACAACATTCAGCTTGCTACTGGGGGCGGCAAATGCAGGAGGCGGATGGGATCGAGCCGGGGACTCTTGATTACAAGTCAGCAAATCTTTACCACTAAAATATGACAAACGTTTCTGTTTTGATGATGTGTTTGCACGGATTGTTGTGGAGGCGGGGCACGCATGGGATGCATGTGTTCCAAGTGGCGATCTATTGTTTCCACTTTGAGGCTCCGGCGTTTCACTCCCGGGTGGTCGGTCGGGGCATGAGCTGGGAGAACTTTGTGCACGTTCTGCGGCGGTGGGGGATGGAATAGCAGGCTGCTTGCTGCTTGTCTTAGTCGCCACATTTGCGGGATGGGGGACGCAGGGGGAGAGGTGCGAATGGATTTGGGGTGGGCTGGATCTACAAGTTTTTTTTGTAGGCTCTGGTAATTCTAGTGTTAAGAGATCTTATTTCAATTAAGTCAGTCTATTAGCAGTGCATTCAGACACTACAGTTGTTTTGATCGTTTAACTTTACTTAGACACGTCTGTGTCTCATATGCTATGCTAATTTGATATTAAATATTTGGGCTTCTTTTCTGTTTGTTGTCTTTTCAACTTGACTTTTAGTAAGGCATTCAAATTCCTATCGTATTTGTGCAAGTAGTGTTTGGTTAAAAGGTCAGTTTTCAGGTCATTGTTTAAGTTTAATCTATGCCATTAAATTTTTAAAAATTCCTTTGTGTTCATTCTACATTAAATTTATGATTTAGTGCATATTTACTTCATAGATAGATAGATAGATAGATAGATAGATAGATAGATAGATACTTTATTAATCTTCAAGGGGAAATTCACAGATTTATTGATTCATGATTTATTTATTTATTTATTTTATGATCACAATTAATTCCATAGAATTATGTGATTAGTTAATTCTTTTAATTGATTCCCAGCCCTTATCTATCTATCTATCTATCTATCTATCTATCTATCTATCTATCTATCTATCTATCTATCTATCTATATCTGTGTGTATACAGTATATATATATATATATATATATATATATATATATATATATATATATATACTAGCAAAATACCCGCGCTTCGCAGCAGAGAAGTAGTGTGTTAAAGAGGTTATGTAAACATATATATACATAAACATATATACTTATATATACATATCTACATATACACATACATACATATATACATATATATATATACATATACACATCCACATATATATACATATATCAACATATATATATACACATACATACACACACATACATACATACACACACATACATACATACACACACAGATATTATATATATCTGTTGATGGAAGTAAAATTTAAGGCCAGTACAAAAAGCGCCAGAGAATTGGCCGAGTCTTGGCTATCAGATGAAAACGGCATCAACAGACACTTGGAAATAAACCCAGCATATGTCAACTTAAGAAGGACATATGCACATTAATTAAACGATACACCCACCCCCCCCCTTGATCATACTGACTTAGTCACCGCCATCCCCCCCCAATACTGAATGTGTTGCTATATATTGCCTTTGATTCTTGTAAGTCTAAGCATTATCCTCTGATGAAGACCCCTGATAGGGTTTGAAAGCTCAGGAATAAAACTATTTTATGATACGTGATTCGTTTTTTCTCCCTTTGTGGATCTCCAACTGCAAATATCTATATATATATATACAGTATATCTATCTATCTATCTATCTATCTATCTATCTATCTATCTATCTATCTATCTATCTATATACATATATATATATATATATATATATATATATATATATATATATATATATATATATAATCTCTATCTATCTATATATATATATATCTATATATACATATAGCAAAATACCCACGCTTCGCAGCAGAGAAGTAGTGTGTTAAAGAGGTTATGAAAAAAAAAAGGAAACATTTTAAAAATAACGTAACATGATTGTCAATGTAATTGTGTTGTAATTGTTATGAGTGTTGCTGTCTTTTATATATATAATATACACACACACACACATAAACATATATATACATATACATATATATACATATCTACAGTACATATACACATATCTACATATATATATATACATATATACATCCACATATATATACATATATATATATACACATATCAACATATATATACACACATACATAAACACACACATATACATACACACACACACACATATATATATATATATAAATATACATATATATATATACATATATATATATATATATATATATATATATATATATATATATATATATATATATATATATATATACACACACACACATATATATACATAAATATTTACATATCTACATATATACACATCTACATATATATACACATATATATACATATCTACATATATATATATATATATATATATATATATATATATAAATAGACATACATACATAGATAGATTGACACATATATATATACATATCTACATATATATATATGTAATTGTGTTGTCATTGTTATGAGTGTTGCTGTCATATATATATATATATATATATATATATATATATATATATAGCAAAATACCCGCACTTCACAGTGGAGAAGTAGTGTGTTAAAGAGGTTATGTAACTATATATATACATAAACATATATATACATATCTACATATACACATATCTACATATACATATATATACATATACACATCCACATATACATATATATATACATATACAAATTTACAAATTTACATATCTACATATATATATAGATATAAATATAGACATACATACATACATTCACATATATATATATATATATATATACTGTATATATACATATCTACTTATTGGCTCCTGTATTTAGGATATAGCGGGTTGGATAATGGACGGATGGACATCTGTATGCATAGCCCTATTTGCCCGTTTTCGTTTTTTTTCTTTCTTCAGTAATATTTCAGCAAACCCGGAGCTTGTCAGTTCAAATCCTGGTACTGACACCACTGTGTGACCCTGAGGAAGTCACTTCACCTGCCTGTGCTGCAAAAAACAAAAGTAATGTAACAAATTGTACCTCAGATGTTGCAAGTTGCTGGAATAAAGGCATAAGTAAAATAGATAAATATGTATTATACACATAGGAGCTATTCATTTATTTTCAGTTAAGTCATCTGCAGCAAACTTTTATAAATGAGGGTTTCTCCTTTTTAGATAGTGCAAACTGTTTCTTCTTCATTGACGTTTTCTCTTGGAGAGCTTTTTTCATTTCATTGAAAATGAAAGCAGCAGCTGCCAAAATATGTAGCTTTCTTATTAATTTTTCAACATTGTGTAAAATAAATTTATAAAGTAACATAAAAGGTTTAAATACTGGTTATCCTTTTACACTAAAATATTACTAAAGAGATACAAAAAAAGTAAAATAGATATGTTCTTTTTCTTTAAGGAGATTAAATATTACTGAAGAAAGAAAAAAAAAATTAAACAGCCAAATGGGGCTATGCATACGAACTTAAAAGGTTTAAATAAAACAGAAATATATATTTTATTTTTACTTGCTTAACTTGTGGAGGGTGTATCCTGTAGCAAAGCCCTAACTTTTTTCGTGAAAGCCCGTTTCAGTCAATAAGTCTTAAAAAAAGGTGTAAAGATATTGACAATAAGCTACGCAAACCCAGCAAGGCATGGAATCGTTTAAATCAAGTATCATTACATCTTCCTTTCTTAAAGAGAAGTAAGGCAGTACTTATAAGCTTACATATTTATATATAGACATACATACATATATATATATATATATATATATATATATATATATCTCTATATCCGAAGCCGTGCAAGCACACTCTTGAGAATGCAACGTATAGTTGTACAGAAGAAAAGCAATCTTGCCTCAAATGAATGGCAACCTTTTGTAGGTCTATGAACTTAATTTAAACTTTAGGTTTACACGGTGCTTTCTTTCCAAAGTACTTGCACTCATGAATATGTCTGTATGTGTCAGTCGGTCAAATCCACGCGCTTCGCACCGGCGAAGTACCGCTTTAAAATTTTTATTAAGAAAAGAAAACCTTTTTAAATTGAGGGAAAATATACTAATAACAGTTTGTTAAGGATCTGTTTTTTTGTGAAGCTGCCTTCACTCAAGTGATCACTTCGACCTGACTTGGTGGCCAACTATAAGCGTTACCTGGTCCACCCATACAATCAGATTGTGAATCAGACTACGAATGCCGTGAATGTAATTACCCCGATCTACATGTTGTCAAATAAACGAAGCACACGCCGTGACGCGGAATGTAATTACCCCGATCTACATGTTGTCAAATAAATGAACCACACGCCGTAGCGCAATTTTAGGGGTTTGCTTGTAGCGCTGACGTCCGAGGTTCGATTCCCGTAAGGGAGTGAAGTGAGTGGCTGGTTACCTACCAGGTAACGCTTATGGTTGGCCAGGAAGTGAGGTAATATCAGCCACGGTGCCTTCAGTTGTGAGAAGCAGATCATAGAATGGTTGAAAATAGTTTACTGTCAAATAATGCAAAGAGTACGCGACACGTCTTTCCTCCTTATTCTTGGCTCATCAGGCATACACACTCACTGCACTTGCTTACGGTAATCGAACCTCGGACGTCAGCGCTAGAGGGGCTTAGCAGCGGTGAAGTATTGCTTTTAAATTTTAATTAAGAACAAAAGAAAACCTCAGAGGTTCGATTCCCGTAAGGGAGTGAAGTGAGTGGCTGGTTACCTACCAGGTAACGCTTATGGTTGGCCAGCAAGTGACGTAACATCAGCCATGGTGCCTTCAGTTGTGAGAAGCAGATCATAGAATGATTGAAAATAGTTTTGCATTTACCTTTTTAGTAAAAGGCGAGCTTTTAAGCCTGAGAAATCACCCCATAAATGCACACGTTTAATTGCACATGTGTTAATATGTATGCTTACACAGTATTAAAAGACAGTGAACAACGTCATTTACCTTTGTTCCCGCGTTTGATAAAAGGCGAGCTTTTAAGCCTGAGAAATCACCCCGTAAATGCACACGTTTAGTTGCACATGTGTTAATATGTATGCTTACACAGTATTAAAAGACACTCAAAAATTAACGTCATTTACCTTCGTTCCCGCGTTTGACTCGTGCTGTAAATCTCTTCCTTGTTTTTAGTTCACGTGATTACGTAGGAGGCGTGATGATGCGATACGTGACTCCGCCTCCTCCATTAGAGTATATGGACAAAAAACATGTTCCAGTTATGACCATTACGTGTAGAATTTCGAAATGAAACCAGCCTAACTTTTGTAAGTAAGCTGTAAGGAATAAGCCTGCCAAATTTCAGCCTTCCACCTACACGGGAAGTTCAAGAATTAGTGATGAGTCAGTCAGTCAGTCAGTCAGTGAGTCAGTGAGGGCTTTGCCTTTTATTAATATGTATATATATATATATATATATATATATATATATATATATATATATATATATATATATATATATATATATATATATATATTGTGGAACATGACCCAGACACAGACAGGCAGACACGTTTAAATCACCCCACACACATTTATTTACAGCGTCCATATTTACAATAAAGTGCTCACAAGCCCAAAGTCCCCAAAAGTCCTGGCCACCATCAACAATGCCTCACTTTGGCCACCACCATCTACTCAAAGCACCGTGATGTTTCAACAATGAAGAATTAAAAGCCAGAAGTCTGCATGTCTATCATCATCAAGTCCTTCCGTGAGAACCCTAGACACAAGAGGACTATTTCATTTATGTTAGGTAGAATGCCCAGAAGGGCCTGGGCGGTCTCGTGGCCTGGAATCCCTGCAGATTTTATTTTTTTCTCCAGCCGTCTGGAGTTTTTTTTTTTCTTCTGTCCACCCTGGCCATCAGACCTTACTCTTTTTTTTATGTTAACTAATATTGTCTTATTTTAATTTCTTATGTTGTTATATATTTTTTTTTATTTACTATTCTTCATTATGTAAAGCACTTTGAGCTACTTTTTTGTATGAAAATGTGCTATACAAATAAATGTTATTATTATTATATTAATTGATAAACCAGGCTTGTTGACAACTGAGGAGAAGAAAACAAAAACTCCTGTCAGCTGGAGAAAATAAACTTTTGCATAGTCAATGGTCAGTTAAAAAGGAAAACACTGCTAGGTTTTCATTTTAAAACAATGTTTTTATCCATTCTAGCATATCTTTTATAAAAGTAGTTCCATCCACACTAAAATGACAGAAAACACATATGACATATCCACGAAGGGGTGGTAATGCCACGGGATTTGCTACAAATCTGGTAAATTATTTGCCTTTTGCATATGTATGTATGCAGCATTCAAACTGTACAAAAGAAAATGTAATTTTTTTATTTTATTTGATGAAAATAACATTCCATAAAATCAATTCTAACTTATACAACAAAGAATATAACATTACATGCAATTAAGCTGAATTTAACAAAACAGAATTCAACCCCAATTTAAATACATACAGGTAATCACCACAACACGCATCATTGAAGACAACTCTTCTCTGCCCATTTTATTGGAATATGGTTTTATTTCGTGAAGGGCAACCAGGCAAGGAATGAGACATTGTAATGAGTAAGATTGAATCAGGGAAGGCCACATAATGAGCATGAACCAATCAGAGTCCAAAATTTGCATTATTGCCCATCCACATCACAACACTGACACTGAATTTCCTGAAGTATGTTTTCAAAAATCTCTGTTTTTGGGGATTGGAAATGCTGTGGTAGTATGGATGAATAGCAAAATTTTAAACTGATCTGTCTATTTTTTTTAAATGAAAGTGTAGTAGTGTGGATGGGATCAAAGCCAGACACAGTCATGTCACATTCTAACCTGTGTAATCTAAACCAGGGTCACCTTGGAGCCCATCCCAGCTAGCATAGGGCACAAGGCAGGAACAAACCCTGGCCAGGGCACCAGTATATCACAGGGCAAAGACACACCCAGGCAAATTTAACATATCCAATTCACGTAACCAGCATGTCTATGGACAGTGGGAGGAAACCAGAAAAACACAGAGGAAACCCACACAGACACAGGGAGAACATGCAAATTCCACACAAGGAGGACCCGGGACGTAAACCCTGGGCTCCTTATTGTGAGGCAGCAGCGCTGTCACTGTCATAATCTGAATTGTGACTTAGAAGTTTTATCCATTCTTCTTGGAACTTGCTTATTCCATTATAACACTGTGGTGGCTTTATAGGCAATTCCAGCTGTACTGGGAAGGGATGACTGTGTAACACTGGGTACAGCGTCACACATTCATATTAGTCCAATTGGCTTAATGTACTCCTCTTCAAGTTATTTTTAAAAGACTTAAAGATGAAACAAGAGGGAATATAAATGCACCACACAAAGTGGATTTGAACCCAGATCTCTAAACCTGTGACCCAGCAGATCTATCCGCTGTGACACACAGATACTAATCTGGACTTATAAAATGTCAATTGTAGAAAGTGTCTGCTAAAATTAAATCTTGATTCCAAAAAAAAAATGAAGTCAAATAAATTATGTAAATAAATAACCAGAAGCAGTAGGAGAGCTGTTAGAACACAAAAACCCGGAAAAGCAAGTTACTTATTCAGACATGTGAAGAACACATTTGAGTGCAAAACAACCTGGAATGTGTAGCAGTGTAAACATCTGAGCTTTTTTTTTTATTACTATTTTAAAAATCTCAAGTTTCTAAACATAATAAGTATCAATGGAACAGCTGAAGGAAGAGGCATAATGAGTATGCCCCATGATGAGTATGAGTTAAACTTTTATTTCAGCCATCTTTGCATATTAAAGCGGCACGGAAACAGTTCATTTAACATCTGCTCAAAGGAAAAGATGTTCTCCCAGGGAGCAGCACTGCTTTCCACAAACAGATGTCCCCATGAAATGACAGAACCTGCAGAAACAACCACAAATTGCTTTTAGTATATTCAATGTGGATTGCAGCTGATGCTGCGTAAAAAAGTTAACCCACAGATGTGGCGCTCAGCAGCGAATTTTGTCATTGAAGCACTCGCTCAGAGAGTTGGATTGTGAGCCAAATGGGGTGGTGGGTAGCACTGTAGGTTACCTTCCTCACAGTCTGTTTATAAGAAAATTTGAAATGTCATCATGGTATTGGGGTGTTTCTCAGTGGCAGAGACAGGGGGACTGGTCAGAACTGAGGGAAGCATGAATGCAGCCAAATACAGTGAGGTCCTTCATGAAAACCTGCTCCAGGGCATACACAATCTCAGACTTTGGTGACAGTTCATCTTACAGCACAGCAATGACCCGAAGCATATAGAAAAAAACAATACTCGAGTGGCTTCAGGACAAGTCTCTGATTGTGATTGAGATGCCCAGCCAAAGCCCCAGCTTAAATCCCATAGAACATGTGTGGAGAGACCAGGAGGTGGCATTCTGCAGATGCTTCCTATCCAGTCTAATGGAGCTTCAGAATATCTGCCAAAAAGAATGGGTTAAACTGCCCAGAAAATTTCTGCAAAGCTTGTAGCGTCTTACACAAGAAGACTCAAAACTGTAGTTGCTGCCAGAGGGTCTTCTACAAAATACTGAATTAAGGTTCTGAATATTTACATGAATGAGAGATTTCAGGTTTTGATTTTTAATAAATTTGCAAACCTTTCTGAAAGTATGTTTTCACTTTGTCATTACAAGTTATTGAGTGTAGATTGTAGATTGGGTGTAAATGGCAAACTCATCAAATTTAACACAATAAAGTTTGCAGATTGTGTCTACAAGTCAATATTCATCTGTGTGGCCTTCAAAGGCTGTATGAAACTGTTCAGCTCAGATTCCAGTTTAATCTCTCAGACACCGCATCCTAGTCAGTGAATATACTTTATTCTTTTGTGTCTTTCAGACCAGACCAGTACAACCTACTGGATAACTTGGTTTCCAGCTCAAACATTGGGCACTGCGTATAGATCTGAGTTTATCTACTCAGAGAGTCATATCACTTCATTTGCTTGTGTATTTTAAGGAAGACCATTATGGCCTAATGGGTAAATGATGGCTCCTGGTTCAAACCCCCACACAACTATGACTCCAGATTCACTCCTTGTGTCCCTGTGTAACAGATCTGCCCAGAGCTCAGCTCGGCCATGCACTCTCACACTTTCACTTGGTACCTCAGTCTAGTAACTTCTCATCATTTCCACCCTGTATTCTTCAAAGCAGACAACTATGACCCACTTTTGTTTCTAACTTGAGGTTTTCATTTCAAACTACACCTCAGTGAGGCTTTGACTGCTTGAGTCAAGCTATTATATTTTGTGTTCATTGGGATCTCTGGAATAAGATAAGAAAGTGAACTTAAATAAGGAGGACACTATATTTATGTACAAGTCGAATCATGATGCTATCTTCAACACATAAAAGATGAGTAAATGAAGGCAACACAAGGTTTCCTATTCAAAACATAGCACAGAAATTGCCTCAGTGTGTGATCCTGTGATGCTTGCATCCTTGTTAAATTTCAGCTCAGCCACTGACTGGCTGTATTACAGTCAATGGCTGAAGTCACCATGTTTCATTACCTCCTCAGAGTCCACATAAAGAATAAAGTAATTGGATTAATGGATGGCCACAGCTCAAACCACAACTTGGCTGTTAATTCCTGTGTGTGTCTATGAGTCAAGTCTACCATGCTTCTTGAGTTCATGAAAGATAGTGTGAGAGAGTCCAGTCCACATGCTAGTGTAGCTACTCACTCTCATCTTAAATACTGACCCCTACTGGGCTCCTGAGCGAAGAAATGTCAAATCATTCCCTTGTGTATCTTTCAGAGCAGACAGGTATGACCTGTTGGTAATGACTAGAAGATCCTGATTCAAATCACAGCTAAACTACTGGTTTTGACTTCCTCAGTCAATAAGTCAAGTCACCAGGTGGGCTTATGTCACTCAGAATCTCTGTAGGTGGCAGGGTGAATGAACTTAAATAATGAGCCCAATGAAAGTCAAAACTCAGTCGCTTAATTCCTGTATATACAATAAAATACAATACAATACAATTTAATTTTGTATAGTCCAAAATCACACAAGAAGTGCCGCAATGGGCTTTAACAGGCCCTGCCTCTTGACAGCCCCCCAAGCCTTGACTCTCTAAGAAGACAAGGAAAAACTCCCAAAAAACCCTTGTAAGGAAAAAAATGAAAGAAACCTTGGGAAATGCAGTTCAAAGAGAGACCCCTTTCCAGGTATGTTGGATTCAATAATTCAATAGTAGATGATACCACATAATACCATTTGGATTTGTTCAGAGTCCTGGAGACCTCGATCATCAAGCTGCCTCCTCCTATTGGCCATTACACAGCTGAGACAGTGCTGGGCCACCCAATCCGATGAAAGGACTCCTCTAGCCGACGATTCTTGCGATCCTCCATCAAAGATGACTTTACCTTAGGCAGGCAGAACAACTTGGCAGGTGGGCAGTAGCACCAAGTGCCACATTTGAGTGCAGAGAAGAGAAACAGAATAGGTGAGGGTTAGTAACAATTTACAGCTATCATGTTACTTATGTTTTAGTGCTAATGACTAACAACAGAGATGCAGTATGCCTTTGTATATGCCACCACAATTCAAAAAATATTGGTCCTAAAATGGTTCTTTACTACATTCTTAAAAATAAAGGGCCCAGTGTGGTTCTTCAGAGTTAAGCCATAGGGGAACCATTTTGTGGTTCCCAAAAGACCCATCCACATGAAGGTTCCAGAAAGAACCATTTATTTATTTACATAGATCTGTAACAGGTGCCATACAATAAATAACCAGGAGTAGATGCTAACAGATTTGTGAAATACCAATAGCTCATGATTTTACAAGGACTTTTCCTCAGGCCAAGTCCAGGTTTTCTTAATATGTTAGTGTCCTGCTGTTTAGCCTACCATACATTAAAGATTTCAGTTTTTTTATTTTATGTAAATAAGTCTTTCAACCCATAATGATCCAACTTCATATGCAATGAAACCTTCCCAGAATGAAAGGGTGCTTTGTCAAGACCAACACCATCCAGCAAAGAACCATGAAATGCCACTAATGAACTAGTATTTTTAAGAATGTAGGTTTTGTAGTTCCTCTTAGACTTACTGCTTGAAGAAAGTACCATTTCATTCAGGGAAGGGTTCTTTGCATATGAACTTGACTTTTTGTACTTTGGAAAGGTTCCTAATATGTTGGAAAAACAGAAGTCTTTAAATTATAGTAGACTACCTAGCAGGATACTAACTGATCAAAAAAATAAAATAACTTCCCCTGTGTAGATGTATACAGCAAAAGTCCTTTAAAATCAGGAACCCACTGATACTGTATTTAACAAATGTGTTATCATCTTTTCATTGTTTATTTCTGCAATCTGTAAAGGATCAAAATAAATAAGGGTTCTTTCTGGAACCTTCACATGTACGGTTCTTTTGAGATGTTAAAATGGTTCCCCTATGGCATCATTCATCAACCACTCTGACTCCTTTATTTCTAAGAGTGTAGGCCAAGTCACTTTTCCTGGTTGGGTTCCTCATAATTTGTAGAGTACAGTGAGTACTTCGTTCAAATGAATAAATGAAGTCACCATGCCTCTTTGTATCATTCAGAAGCCATATAATGGAAAGAGTAGCTAGGCTCAAGCCAGGATGAAAACAATTCAAACCCCAGCTTCACCAGAACCTTTCTGTGTTTCTGTGGGTCAAATCACCATGCTTCTCTATATTGGGTACATTGGGTAGTTGAAAGAATTAGTGTGATTAAGTCATGAAGATTCTTTTTCAAATCAGAGCTTGGCCAGTGGTAGTCAGCTCTGCCACTGATTGCTTGCATGTCAATTAACGAGCGACATCACCATGCTTCCGTGTGTCCTTTGGAGACTGTGCAATGAGGTAAATGGTCTGAAATCTGACTGATTCCTCAGGTTAGCCACTAACTCACTAAAAGTATATTAATGAGTCAAACCAACATGCTTCCATTGCGATGTGTAGAAAGAGAACAGCAGAGGACTTAGCACACAGCCATGTGGAGGGCCTGTGTTGAGAGTGAGAGATTTTGAGGATTGGTTACCAACTCAAATCACTTGTGGTCTCTCTGTCAGAAAGGTAAAAATCCAGCTGCACAATGAAGTGCACAGCGCATGTCCCTGAACTTGGTGATGAGTTTAGAGGGGCTCATTGAGGTAAATGCAGACCTATAGCACATAAATAACATTTGTACATAGGTCCCCCTTTTGGTGTCCACATGGGTCAGTGCTATATGAAGAATGAAGGTGATGGTATCTGCCTTGAATTTACTGGAGTGATATGAAAACTGCAATGGATCCAGTTCTTTTGGCAGAGTAGAGCATATGTAATTTTTGACTACCCTCTTGAAGCACTTAATTGCTATAGACGTTACAGTAAGTAACAGGAAGTAGTTTCTTAGATACAGGGACAAGAGTGGACCTTTTAAACCACGTTAGTGATGATATATATCAAAAAAGTTTTTACAAAACTAAAAGAGTTCAGGCTACCTTCTTTTTGCGAGCAAATCATATTACAATCATTGAAATATAAGTCAAGTAACTGCAAATTGAAGCAGAGACATTGCATGTGAGCGGATCTCTTAATGATGGCTAATTCAGTGGGGCAGAAATTAACAGGAGAGGCATGCAGGCCCCTTTGTAAAGTGGTTTCATAATCTAATTACAATTAATTTAAACTAAAATATTTTTAAGTGTTCCCTGACCCCACAAATGACCCACACTTTTGTTCAAATAAAATCAAACTAAATGGAAATTGACAGAATTCATTTAGTAATAGCACCAGTCATTAAAACAAACCCTAATTATGTTTAATAAAGCACTTTTCCTAGACTTTAGTACTTCTAGTTTCACATTCAAAGGAATTGCCTATGATGTTTTATGGACTAGTTCACCAACTGTCTTGGACTTGTTGTGCCCAAGATAATGTGAGAACACGTGTGACTCAACAAACGTGACAATGTGAGTGGACTACAGCATGTCAATGTACAACTACTCCTTGCTGTTTCACAACTGTCCATTCAAAATATAAAATCCAACAGCAATGGTTAGGGACTTTTGCACAATAATCAGGGTCTGATCAAAAAGATCAGGGGCTTAGCTCTGCTATTCTTGTACATTCCAGATAAATAAATCAGGGGTTGAAGCTTCTGGTGTTCTTCCTCCCTTCAAGAGGAGACTGGATTGTGCATCACCAACATCCAGCTCCACCCTTTTCAACAAGGTGCAGCAAGTTGTACTTGGAATGACTGTGTAGACGAGCAGGTGTTAGTGCCAGTGGCACACATTTAAAAACCGACCCAGATTCTTTGTATGCATAAATTTTCTAAAGCAGAAGAAGCCTGTATTTTAGATAATTGATTTAGTATAAAATTTTGCATATTTTGTTTTCTTGTTTAATAATGCAGTGATTAATGTGTCAGGCAAAATATATTGGAGTAAAAGTACTGTAGCTATATACATTTGAAAATTTTATACTCAAGGTAAGAAGTAATATTCACAAAATATACTCAAGTGCAGTAATGAAGTACTTGTACTTTGTTACTCTAAAAAACTGGTGTACAGGATTCCTCCTTTCCATTAGTAGCAGAGTTTGCTCCTGTCTTGTACCTGATGCTGCTAAGATGGGCTCCAGTCCCCCAGCTCTGAAATGGATTAAGCAGGTCTGAGAATATTATATTATGTCATGTTTTGTTATGCTATGCAATGTTATGCTCATAATTTGTATGCCACACAGGAGTCATGGGACTGCCTAGCCTGGACTTTCTGAAAGAGAATGCTGTCAAGTGGAGTCTTTTGGGATCTGGCCAGGTCAGCCACAGCAGATCAAATAAGGTGGCAAATTACCTCAAGCACTTCAATTCTGCATTGATAGATTCAATTAAGTAATTAGTGAAGTGGCCCCTGCTTGGATACTCAATTGAAACACACAAACGGCTCTGATTAGCTCCATTGGCATATGGTGGGCTGTGGAAGCAGCAACAGTTGGACCGCAGTCTGTATTCAGTTTTAAAGAGTATCAAAACCAGGGCTAACGTGTGTAGCCAAAAAAAAAGATGATTCAATCAGTGAAACCTAAAGTTTAAAATCCCAGTTTTGCTGGAAAAAAAAGGTATGTATGATGTTTTTCTGCTTCTAAGATTTGCATTGCTTTAGTAGGTAAGCTATTGCATTTAAACCTTACAGATACAAGTTTAAAATCCCCTGACAATTCACCACATGCACCCCTATTTGATGTTAAACTGGAATTGCACACACCTTGAAGACCAAAATATAATTTTTGACTCTTATAAATTAAGTGTCATGTGTGACCACAAAGGGGTACCAAACCACAGACACAAGTAATAGAGCACACACCATACAAATAAAATAAAGGATTTTTATTCCACCAAAGCACGTTCCACAATCACCTCTCCATTAATAAGCCACAAATAAACAGTAAGTCACAACTATTCTTCTTCCTTTTCTCCTCTGCTGAGTGTCGCCCGCTTCCTCCCAACTCTGACTCGTCCATGTGTGGCAGCGGGCTTCCTTTAATGCTGGGCCAAGGAATGCTTCCAGTGCCATGCCAAGTCTTCCTGGGAGCACGTCCGGGTCATAAGGAAAGTAGGGACCCCGACAGGGCTGCCCTTACGGACTCCATCTCCCAAATACCTCTGTTGGTGTCCAGGCTAGATTCCCAAACGAGGACCACTGCCACCTAGTGTATGGGGGATGGAACCACTACCATCTTTCAACTTCTGCTGGTCCAGTCAACATATAGTTGTCAGACGTAAAGAATTTCCTCATCCAGCTGGCCATGCTATCTGTACTTCTGTTTTGGCCTCCTGTCTGGGTAATAACACATCCTCCTTCCCGGCTGGGATGTCTGTTCTCCTCCGACACATTGTAGCACCAAAGTCAACACAGCTGACTGACAGGTCCAGCATCTGGGTTTGATGTTCTTTTACTCTCTATGTAAACTCTTCATATTCTCCTCATAGCTGAAAGGAATTTTGGAGTACTCCAACTCTTCTAAAGCCGTCTGTGCTAATTTAATTGGCAATTCTAAACTGGCCCCATGTCTGGAGTGTGTGGTGAACCCTGGATAGATCCCCGGATCCTGGTGCTACTGGAGTCTTAAATTAGAAATAATGGAAAATGTAAAATGTTATAATGGAAAATAAATTTGTTGTACCTCGCAACTTCTGGGACCTGAGTTTGAGTCTCACTTGTATATTCTCCTAATATCCTTATTGACTTGATCCACGTGCGTTAGACTAACCACGGAGTCTAACCTGGATGACTGAGTAAGTGTTGCCTGCAATAGGCTGATGGTGAGAGTATTTTCCTTTTGTTGCCACTACTGCTAAAGGGCCTGGTTCCTCAAAATTTTGACTGTCAAGTAGGAAATTCAAAAATAGATTAAGTGAGTAACAAGCAAGCATGACTTCTTTCTGCTGAGGGAAATGTCTTAATTGATCTTAAATCATATATCAATGAATTGGATTCAGTCCCAGGTAGACACATTGCTTGAGATTATTCTCTTGAAGGGTGTTATGTTGGCGCAGTGGTTAGCCATTCCTAGAGAGTGTTCCCTGGGAACACCTGTTAATTCTCACATCTCAGTGACATTCCAGATTATGTTGATGGAAGGCTCTAACAAGGTCTCATATGAGTGAGTGTGGCCTAGTACACCATGTCTAGAGCCTCCTTCTGCTTTGTGCCCAAGTTTTTATATTTTTTTTATATTTGTATTGTGACATGTGAGTCACTGCCTTGCACCTAAAAGATGAGGTTAAGTCTAACAACTTCTGGAAAACCAGCTTTATTCAACTTGAAACAGGAACAGCAAGGTTATTCATTGCAGCAGGGGCTACCACTCTACTACACACAGACACAGCAAACATGGAGATGCAAAAGGTCAGTGGCCAAGTCATAAAGTTTTCTGCATCACCCATTGGGTGACAAACACGTTGCATGAGAAGGTGAGCTTGCCGTTGCCTCTGTGGCGCTGTGTTTTGGCGACGGGCAAGTAGCCCTCGACAGAGGTGTCAGTCACATTTTGGCATGTTGCCCCGTTGGGAACAGTCTCAAAAGTGTTAAAAAATTTCATAATATTAATATTTATAGTTTTAGATTTTTTTTATAGTTTTCTGTGACCCTCCATTGGAATAAGCAGAGTACAAGTGACAATACTACTACTACTACTACTACTTCTATTCTTCAAAAATCAAATGCAATACATTTCACCTTGATAAAGATGATAATATGAGCTTATCCACAAAGTAGCTGAACAAGAGTGTATTATGAAAATAACTTTGTGTTTTTGTATAGTGTGCTTATAATGTGACCACCATTCCAAGGCACTTTACAAATATGGAAATGATCATCTTTAAATCCTTACTACTTTGAACTGGTTATGAATGTCTTGGTATGAAATCAGCATCCACATCAGGTTGAAGTCATGATATAAAAGACCTTTACAGATACAGGAAGAATGTGCAAATAGCATCATAGCATCTTATGTAAACCCAGTTTGCTTGATTCATAAGGAAGCAGTGTTACTTACTGTGCTGCCATGCTGCCCATACCTTAATATATCTGTTTTAAATGTGATGAACAGACAGGTTAAGTGACTCATTCAGGGTCACCCAGTGCATTAAAAAATGAATGACCCTAACCCTAACCCTAATTAATGATTCACTTATTGATCTTTAGCCCTAGGTGATCCTTTCTATACTGAGTAAAAAAGCTTCCAGTCTTACTGTTGGCACAACAGCAGGTAGAAATGCTCATCTCTCCTGTATTATAATTTCCATCACTATCTAAAGACCAAAGGGAAAAGGTTCAAATGGCATCATAGTTTCAAGCAGACTCTGAAGTAACTGAACATCTACAGACTAGGGCTGAGGAATAAAACAATAAAGATAATCATCATGAAAGTCGATATAACTCATCCCATCCATGTTTTGACTGACAATATGACAAGCCAATGATAATGAGATAGTGCCATGCCAAAAAATCACGTGGCTGACACGGAGTTACAGTGACATCAGGTTAGGCTGATACTCACGGCATGGAGCTGGCAGCAGCACACATGCTAATGTTTGGAATGCAGCAGTCGCGCATGCCAGTACATCAGGAGTTGGAGCAAGATAAAAGAGAAAATGACAAAATGTTAACAAAAACTCTAAAAAATCGGAATTACAGAAGAAGACACCCCGACAGACACAGCCCAAGGCTCAAAAGACAATGACTTTGTTGACACATTATAAGCATTTGTAGACAGCAACCAGGTAGACACACAGATACACAGACACCTGTCCTTTGTTAAGGTGGATGGAACTTAATGAGGATGATTGCAGAAGAAAGTATGAAACCCCTACATGAGCTGTTCTTTCAGTTTTATTGTCTGCTTGGCTGCATGTAGCTAGATGGAGCAGCATCATTTGATTGCTTGATTGATTGCTTGATCTGGATGTCTTTTGAATACCCTGTGCTTATGACTGATTGATTGATTCACTTATTGACCTAAGGTTGTTTTTTTTTTAATAAATGTGCTCTTGTCATGTTCTATACTTATTAATGATTGATTTATCGATTGAATGACTTAACTATAGTTGATACTTTATGGAATAGCACCTGATTGATTTTGTTCTTATTTAAATCTGCCTTTTAATACTGTATTCTGTTTTTGGAATTGATTGGGTAATCAGTTGACTGGATGATCTGTGAATCTACTTTTGTAATGCTCCATGACTGATTGATTTATTCATTCATTCTGATGTTTTATACAACTGTGCTTATATTGCAGGGTGATTATGATTGATTAATTGATTGATTGATCTGGATGTTTTTGGGAACTGCACTTGTATGGCTCTGTGCTTATGATTGATTAATTGATGTGGGTGTTTTACCAATTTATCACAGCAATGGCTTGTACTTATTGCACATATGAAGGATACATAAGCAGGTTATATAAAATAATAATCAAATGTGTATTCTCTAGAAGTAATTAACCACTCTACCCAATGACTCATCATATTGCCTATTATGTAAATGGAAGAAAAATTACTGTTTCAGTCAAACTCTTGATGTAAAAGATTTACATAACCTTTTGAATATTTGCTTCTTTCTGTTTTAATGCTCTTCAGTGAAGAGTTTTTATTACCTCCTCTTCTGAGCTGTCAATAAAGAAACATAGTGAGCACCTAAGGCAGCATGCTAGACGCAGTACCAGGTCCTCTGTAATGCAGGTAAGAGTCTGAACTCATAGCCCACATCTCTAGAGGGTGATTGTTCTTAGAATTCTCAAACAGACGGCTGTTCTGGCTTGGCACTGGAGTGCCTCCTGAGAATCCTGACATTGCTAACTCCAGTGGGGCATTTAATCTTCCGAAGTGCTCATTACTTACTCTACTTAACATGCACTTAAAAAGCACTGAAATTAAATAGGCCACTTGAAAAGTCTTGACCTTCTCACAGACTGTACTGTTAGAAACTCATGTCTCACCCACACCATGAGGAAAAACCTGGTTGAGCAAAGCATGTTTTTCATCTTTGATTTCTTATATTTTATGGTACACCTTACTTATTTATCATCACTAAGCCTGCTCCCCTTGTGCTCTTCATCAGGGGCCTCAAGTATAAATGGTGCATATGCACAAAAATGTTGCGTAAGAACGTTTCCACGTTCAAATCGCTATGTATAAAACCTAAACTTGGCGTAAAGCCACACACATTTCCACAGTAGCTCATACCCTGTCGTACGCAAGTTCTCTGCTCAGTTTTGCAGACTGGCGGCACTCAGCGTCAAAGCAGTGATACTGTTCCTGTGTGGTTACCCTTTCTTTTTTAGATCCACATCCCTGACACGGCTTTATAAATACACTGAAATTAACCGTATATTGTTTATTAGTTTAATGCATCTGATTGTAATTAACCTGTAACAATATAGTGGTCCACAGAATGGTCAGACTTTTCCAAATACCATAACTGCTTTAGCGTTGTTACTCTCACTGCACCTTCTTCTTCTCCTTTCAGCTGCTCCCGTTAGGGGTTGCCACATCTTTTTCCATATTACTTTCACTGCAGCACTTGGAGTATTTATATCACTGTATCTGAGTGTAAATCACAGCTGTACAGCAGCTGATCGGAAAGAGAATTATTGGTATACAGCATCAAGCACACGCTGCCTCAGCCATGCTGTCTATTGAACTGCTCTCATACGGCAAATGCTTCAAGTGCTCCTTGTAGAACGCTTTGTACTTATAGGTACAATTACCTCAATGTAAACTTGCGATACAATTACAATATTGCACAACCTGAGCCAGTTTATAAAGCGCGTATTTACATATGATGACGATATCATTTTTAAGATGAAATGCAGCAAAATATGTTTATTATATTATACAAATAAAACTTTAACTTCATTTAAATAATCTATATTGTTAATAATTAAACATGTGAGGATACAGTGCCACGGCGCTCCGTTCACGGATTGTTCCTGCCTCGCGCTGTATTCTTGCTGGTGCAGATGCGACACTGGAAGGATAGATGGATAGAATAATTAAACATGTACTACAAAGATATTTCAATGTTCCTTAAAAGTTTTGAAGAATCAACGTTCAGAGTTTACAGATGGCTGAACGTCTATTACAGAGCTGATTGTGTGGCAATTGGGTATTTGGAGAAAGAAAAGTAAGGACAGGAATTGGAGGTTAGTACGTTTGAAAGAGTCAGTACTGCCACAATGAAGTATTTCATCGAAGGCACGTGCATTACTTTTCACGCTGTCCGGGATTTATGGAGCGGAAGAACGTGGAAGTTGGCGTTCGCACAGATTTGTGCATCTGGATTTTTTTGTGCATAAGCACATTTCTGCTTTTGTGCTTACGTCATGTTATAGTGCAAATTCTACGCACGCCATTATGCATGAGGCCCCAGATCTTGCTCACATTTTTGATTTTGTTTATTTTCCACTTTCATCCAGCTTCCTTCAGCCAGGCTGAGCACGAAAAAGAAGCAGTCAAATTAATGAACAGATAGGCCTTTGTGGGTGTGGAAATGAGCAAGTCCTACAATGGATTGCTGCTTTGTCCAGCTCTGGTTCTTGCCTTATGTCTGATGCTGCTGAGTTAGGCAACGGCTCCCTTTGACCCTGAACCAAATAATCAGGATAGAAAATGTATTGATGCATGGAGGCATTACTGTTGAACACCAGTACATGTTGAGCCACTCAACATGTATCTCTTTCCTTCTGCATCATTTACCTGATTTTATAAAACTTTAGTTTTAATTAGCATGGGTGCAATTTTCTTTACAAATGTACCAGTATAATATGAACACATGTTAACATTTATACAGTCATTGCAGTTAAACTGTTTTGGGTAGAAAGACTGTATCACAACTCGTGTGAATCTGTCAAAACCTTTAAAGTAGCCGGTCATGAATCCTGTGATTTAGGCATATTTGATTATTTTTCAGTTTTTAACACTATGACAGTAACATGAGCATGTTGTCATTTTGCGTGAATGTCAGCAATTTGTACTGGAAATATAGTATATGGATGTGCCATGTTGTTTGTGTAGGAGACCCCCATTTATAATCACTTGATGTGATTAACCTTGTCGAGAGGTGTACTTACTTCAGCAGTGACATTCATGTCTCTGATGACTCTTCCTATGAAGTCAGTAGATGGATTGAGAGAAAATGGGGGGTCATGAGGTCACTGGAAAGGAGTGTGGCTCTCCCGATATCTATGCAAAAGGACAAAGGTCCAAGTCTTTAGAGTTCTGGTGGTTCCTGTCTTGCTATATGGTTGCGAGACATGGAAGCTATCCAGTGACCTGAGATGAAGACTGGACTCCTTCAGTACTGTGTCTCTTCGGAGAATGCTTGGGTACCACTGGTTTGACTTTGTGTTGAATGAGCGGTTGCTCACGGTGTCCCAGATGAGGCACATCATCTACATTATGAGGGAATGTCAGTTACAGCACTACAGCCATGTGGCGTGATTCCCCAAAGGTGATCTGGCTCGCAGGATTCTCATTGTTGAGGATCTGAGTGGCTGGACCAGTGCGAGGGGACACCCATGTAACACCTGGCTGCAGCAGATACAGGGTCATTTCCGGAGGGTGGGACCGGACCGCGTGTCTCCCTGAGGGGTTGCCAACCAGAATCTGGAGCTGTTTTGTCATGTGGTGGGTGTGGCAACATGCTGTACCAGTGCATGCTCCCCAACCTGACCTGACCTGACATTATTACCCTGCTTAAAGATGGCAGCATGATAATCAAATTATACAAGCATATGGATTAAACCTGTTAAAAAGGACAACATCTGGTTAGTAGTTTATTTAGTAAAAGAATATTAAATAAGTTACTGAACTCTATGCTTTGTTATGCTTTTTATTCTTGTTACTTGTTTTGAACATTTTTGCTCAGTTTGGTTATTGACTTCCTGGAATTCTAACATTTAAGCACATACCCAAACTTTGTTTTGCTCCCTTATAGTTTTTATCTGCTGGTCTACCTAATTACAATGTACTTAGTTCTTACTCTATCTCTGATTACTTCAAGGTAATAACATAGCCTGTTTTTGGTGTTTGAATGCTAAAACTGTCATCAGTTAATCCCACAAAAAATTCATCATGCATTAGTGCACTGCTGTGCGTTATGAAAAAACAGAGGGCTCTGTGGGTAAAAAGAATGAGGGGCCAGTTACTACCAAGAATCAAAAGATATCAGTTTTTGTTTCTGCTCTCTATCAACCAAATTAAATGCTCTTCCAGATGGATTAAAGTCTACTTAGGCATTGATAATTTAGGGATGCTGTGTGTGAGTGTGTGTCTACTGTTAGAAATTATGGTTCTCTCCCTGTTATGATCCTCTCTCATAAATTGACCCAAGGAGTGTAAGGCCTCCAAAAATAGATAAGAAAGCAGACCTGAATCCTACCAGCCTATCAAGAGAAGACACACAAGAAGACAGCCTACATTCAGTTAAATTGGCTGGCTTCAGCCTACTCCAGGCCGATATGTGCTTTTAACTTCAAAGTTCAAAAATATATTTAGAAATCCCAATAATTCAAAATGTCTCACAAGTAAAAGGGAGAACCATGAAAACATCTGGCTTGAGCACAAAAATAGTCCTCCAAAGAATCCCATCTTCATGTTGCAGAACTGGGGCTGGTCTTTTAAACATAAAAAAGCACAAAACACACATAGGTATGACTTAATAATTATACAGAACAAAATTAACAGTCAATAAATGAACAGAACAATTTTTTAAAAGTGTAAGTGCCACATGGGATGGGGTGGCATCCCGACCAGGAGAAGGGAAGGTTCCTTACCCAGATGGGAGGCCGCATGTGGACAGACAGACATCCCAGCTGAGGGCGAAGAAGGTGCCATACCTGAACAAGACTCCCCAGGTGGATGGATGGACATACCAGCCAAAAGAGAAGGACAGGGAATGACTGTCTTTGGGGGATGTTTGTTCCTCAACATATCGGTACCCGGTTGGAACTTAGAAGAGAATGCCAGGAATTGTAGTCTGGAACCACAGCCCTGCTGGGGTTCATGGGTGCCACAAAAAGGCGCTGAAGGGAGATGCACTCCCTGTTATTCGGGACTTCCATTTAATCTGGAATTGCTTCCAACAGGCAAAAGCCCTGGCACTGGTAGTACTCCTGGGTCATCAAAAAAGGGGACCACACTGCCTGTCAGAGCTGGAAGGAAGGAAAGAAGCACTCGACTTGACGAGAGCAGTGTGGTAGAGAGAGAAGAGGAGGAGAAAGAGAAGAGACAACTTATTGTTGGCTTTGTACAATGTACTTTGTGTAATAAACAACCTTTATTTGAACCAAGGACTGTCATGGCTGTTTATATTTGGGCTTTGGGGCTCATTGGCAACCCTAGCCTTCACAAAAGATGATTAAAAACAATGAACAATAATGAAAAGAACACAAAGAAGACAAAAAGAAACACTTTAAACAGGAGCATAGAGGAGGAAGCCTGGCTTTTTCATAACACTCAGATTTGGTTTTGTAACTGTTTTAATCAGCAATTACTCTCTATAAACATCAAATCAGAATTGCTAAAAGAACAAGAGTGAGGCAGAGCTAGTTTAGAACTAAAATGAAAGGAGACGTGTGAAGATAGAGCTGAGATCAAATACCTGGAGGAAACCAAACCATTATTTTGAGTATTAATGGACCCTTTCTCCTTTAATTGTTAGGTAGGCTGAAGCCTGCTTCTAGAGTCTGGGGAAGGCTAATTTTGAGTGGTACTCATCTGTGGAGCAATTGAGGCCTACTTCTGCAAAGCTGCACATCTGGAGTTTTGTAAGTGGACAGAATCAAAGCACATTGTACTTCTAAAGTACAGTACCACCGCTCATGTACTGTCTGCCCTCAGCCTCATCCTCCCTGAGATTTTACATCAGACGCCATTCCCTGCCTGTCTAAATCTGACATTTTGCCTGTGCTTTGGTTATGTCTGCTTGGATTAACAACTATCATTACAAGAACAAGAAAATACAAACACATAACTCCAGTTCTTAAATCTTTACACTGGCTCCCGGTTAAGTTTAGGGCCGATTTCAAAATCCTACTTTTAACATATAAAGCCTAAAATGGCCAAGGTCCAGCTTACTTATCTGAACTTATCATTACCTACAAACCAGAGTGCACATTAAGATCTCAAGATGCCAGTCTGCTTATGATTCCAAGGACTAATAAAATAACAGTGGGAGGTCGAGTTTTTAGTTATAGAGCCCCTAAACTGTGGAATGGTCTGCCTTCTACTACAAGAGATGCCACTTCAATCTCAGTTTTCAAATCCCAGCTGAAGATTCACTACTGCAGTTTAGCATACCCAGGCTAGAGCTACTGATTAATTGTGCATACTGCATCTCTGTTATTAGTTATTAGCACTAAGATATAAGTAATATGATAGTTATAATTTGTTACTAACCCTCATCTATTCTGTTTCTCTTCTTGGTACTCAAATGTGGCAATTGGTGCCACTGCCTTAATGCCATATTTTTTGCCTACCTAAGGAAAAGTCATCTCTGATGGAGGAGCACTTGAATCATCAGGTCGAAGGGTCCTTTGGCCAGCTCAGCACAGACTCAGCTGTGGAATGACCATTGGGTTTCCAAGACTCTGAACAAATCGGAATGCTATTATGTGATATCATCTACTCTTACATTTTGCTCTGTTCTTGTACTGTTACTATTGTACTATTGTATTGCATTGAGGATTACTTGTGCTCTGCTCTGTGTATTGTATTGTGTTTACCCCATGTTTTGACACCCACTGCATATCCAGCCTACCTGGAAAGGGGTCTCTCTTTCTGAATTGCCTTTCCCGAGATTTCTTCCATTTTTTTCCTACAAGGGTTTTCTTGGGAGTTTGTCCTTATCTTCTTAGACAGTGAAGACTGGGGCGCTGTCAAAAAACAGGGCCTGTTGAAGCCCATTGTGGCACTCCTTGTGTGATTTTGGGCTATACAAAAATAAATTGTAATGCATGATATTGTATTCTAACTATCCGACTGCCTATCTTCAGACTCTGTATTTTCAAGTTTGGGATGGTGGGGATGCCAGAGACCACCAGAATAGAATCAGGCTCAAGTCAAGAACCTACTCAAGAAAGATCAGCAGTCCACTGCTGTTATTTATTATTAGTTTTAACTGTTTTTGCTCTGAGTGGCTCAGTGGTCCCATTGTTAGTTCTGCAGACACACAGCTACAGAAAATTGGGTGTGAATTCAGGGTCTGTCAACATTCTGTCCATGTCTAAGTAGCTTTTTTTATAGATGCTCCAGGTACCCTCCCACATTTTGTTCTGGTCAGTTGGTGAATGTAAACTGCCTTAAAATGGGTGCATAAGTAAATGTATCTTTCAAAGAATTTGCTGTGACCTAGAATCAGACTCAAAGAAGGAACCAGGGACCTCAGGCATAACACCGTGAGTAGAATTCACGCTAAAACATTGCGTAAGGACAAAGCAGAAATATTTTTTTCACACAAAACAAATCCAGATGCATAAATCTGTGCATTCGCCAACTTCCACGTTCTTCCACTCCATAAATCCCGGTCAGCATGAAAAGTAATGCACATGCATGCACCTGCTGCCACCCCCCAACTCCTCCTACAATTACGCCTCTTTGAATATACAAATTAATATAAATAGCCCTTAAGTTCAGCATTCTGTGAAAAGGCAATGGCAAAAGCAGGGGGGAAAATAGAAGAATTTCAGTGGAGTGGAGGCAAGGAAAAACATACTATTTGTTGGTTTAAACAGTGGTATAAATGACAAAAGGAAGTTGATCGAGTGACAGAGTGTCGGAGAAACTTGAAAGCTCAAGTTCACAAAGTCGCACAGTGCCCGAAATAAAAAAGAAGTTGTCAGATATCAAAGTCACCGTAAAAAGGCGAGTCTTAGCCCACCGTCTGTCTGTCATATGAAAACTTATTAGGGTACAGAGAAAAAAAAAATAGGGACACAATGGGAAAAAAGCTCATAATGTCAACTTTAATCTCAAAATTTCCACTTTAATCACATAGTTTATTTTGTCATTAAAGTAAAACATCACAAACTTCATCTTAAAATCGTTTAATTTAATAGTTTCTCAAATCCCATTGTAATTAAAGTAGCACATTAAATGCTTTGTTTTGTATTTGATCTTCTATGTGCTCTATGTATGTGAATCACTACGTGCTTCTTAAACAGGCTTTCTCTTCCTCCGACATGACAATCCATTACATTCATGATATTACAGCTCTCTGAATAATTTAAATACTGAGATGTATACTTGATATCATTTTCATGATGATAGGAATTAAAGCATGTATTAAACGGGGGTGCAGTGATTGTTCCTGCCTCACACAAGATGCTTGCTGTGCCATGCGCTACCTCCGATGAAATAATTTATTGCAGCAGTACTGTCCCTTTCAAACATACTAACCAAATCCTGTCCTTCCTTTTCTTTCTCCAAATACCCAATTGCCACACAATCAGCTCTGTAATAGACGTTAAGCCATCTGTAAGCTGAGAACACCGATTCTTCAAAACTTTTAAGGAACATTGAAATATCTTCGTTGTACATGTTTAATTATTCTATCTATCTATCTATCCTTCCAGTGTCGAGCCAGCCCCAACAAAAATACAGTGCGAGGCAGGAACAATTCATGAACGGTGTGCCAGGTCCTTGCTAGCACTGCGACACCGTGTCTTCACATGTTTAAGTATTAACAATATAGATTATTTTAATGAAGTTAAAGTTTTATCTGTATAATATAATAAACATATTTTGATGCATTTCATCTTAAAAATTATATCTAAAAAAAATAATATAATAATATAATATAAAATTATATATACATATATAATTATGTGCTTTATAAAGTGGCTCAGGTTGTGCAATATTGTAACTGTATCGCAAGTTTACATTGAGGTAATTGTACTTATAAGTATAAACAGTTCTACAAGGAGCACTTGATGGACTGATTGAGTACGTTTAGAGTTCTTGGGATGAAACTGTTTCTGAACCACGAGCTCAGTACAGGAAAGGCTCTGAAGAGTTTGCCATATGAAAGTAGTTCAAATAGGCAGCATGGCTGAGGCAGCATGTGCTAGATGCTGTATACTGATAATTCTCTTTCCGATCAGCTGCTATAAAGCTGTGATTCCACACTCAGATAAAGTGGGATAAATACTCTGAGTGGTGCAGTGAGAGTAATATTAAAAAAGATGATCTGCTATGGCAACCCCTAACAAGAGCAGCTGAATGAAGAAGAAGAAGAAGGTGCAGTGAGAGTAACAGCGCTAAAACAGCTATGGTATTTGGGATAGTTTGGCCATTCCGTGGACCATTATATTGTTACAGGTTAATTCCAATCAGATGCCTTAAACTAATAAACAATATGCAGTTAATTTTAGTGTATATGATAAAGCCACATCAGGGATGTGGATCTAAAAACGAAAGAGTATCCACACAGGAACAGTAGCACTGCTTTGACGCTGGGTGCCGCCAGTTTGCAAAACCAAGAGGAGAACTTGTGTACGCCAAGGTTTGAGCTACCATGAAAATGAGCGTGGCATTACGTCTAGTTTAGGTTTTGTACATCGCGATTTGAGTATGGAAACGGGAGTGCGCAACATTTTTGTGCGTACGCACTATTTATACATGAGGCCCCAGATCTAGAAAGAGTGCCAAACAAAAAAGCACACTGAACATCTTTCATACCAGATTATCTGATCTTCATATCTTTGGTATGTCTGAGTTGCCTGTGTTGGCTGGGATTGGCTCCAACAGACGCCGTGACCCCGTAGTTAGGATATAGCGGGTTGGATAATGGATGGATGGATGGACTAACAGATCTCCTGCCCTTTGACCTGTACTCCTTTAACAAGAATTGTGCCACTCACACTGCACGAAGTGCTGGGCTCTGCAGTCAAGTAAACGGCCTTTGTTCACCGAAGGGTGTCTCAAGGCAGTGGTCAGTAAGTGTGACTGTGACACACTCATATTGCATTGAGTTCATTAAGGGCAGTATACACAATTTGATTTAGAAGCTGTAACTTGTGTATTGGATAAAAGGCAAGACATCTTAAATTCTCTCTCAATAATGAGTGACAGGGACCTCTTTTTAACAGGTCTTAGACACGATTTATGACATTAAATCTAAAGGTACAGTGACATGCTAATATTGACAGTTGTGTCAGATACATGCATAGTCTGAGTGAAGCAATTTAACTACAGAAAGGAAAATTCTGTTTGTGCATCTTAAAATAGTGTGCAATTAAAAACAACAATAACAAATATTCATTCAATATTAAACAGTTTAAAAACTTAGACTGCAGTTAAACCATCTGCAGTGTCATGTTATTCTTTTACTTTTTTGATTATTTCATTACCATTGAAATAAAATGTGTTTGTTTTGTGAGAACGTCCCAAATAACAATATTTCATTATATAACAGAAGGGGGAAATGTAATAAATATTCACTGAAATGAGTCAAATTAAACAGATGCTGAAGATTTCTATCATACTGAATATTTATGGTGCTAAATGTATGAGAGTGAATTTTAAAACCATGAAAACTGACAGCTCAGGATGAATTTTGCACTGGAATTATGTATTAATTTTAGTTCCTTGCTTGATATTAGCTCTGGGTTGGCACAGTAGTTAGCTTTGCTGCCTCACGCCTCCACAGTCCTGGATTCAAGTCTTAGCTCGTTTCACTCTCTGTGTGGTGTTTGTGTGTTCTCTCTGTATCCGCAACACATCACCTCTCTCTGGCACCATGACAAATTCACTTGTCTCTCAGAAACGTTCATGTAAGCCAAGAAAAGTTTGATAAGAAAAGTTTTTCTCGGTAAGAAGTGATTCCAGAACCATGGCCGCAGATGGACTTAGTGCTTCAAAATGGGACAACACATGGGTTTCTTAGTGTCATATAAAGACCCCATTGGTTGGCAATTTAAGTAGGCAAACTTTCTGGCATGGACTCTTTCAGGACCTTGTTCTAACCCATTTCCTCTTCACTTAATAAACTTTGTTTTACCCCTAAAATAGATTAAGTGGGCTCAAGAAATGAATGAATGAATGGGCTCCTCTGTACTTTGCCTCATTACTAGAGATAATGGCATTAATGAGTACTGTAAACAACTAAGTCAATTTATGCCTTGGAGTAAACTACATTTTCTTACAACTTAAAATCTGTAAGGCAAAATGCCTATTTGCAGATTTTATCAGGACCATTAATAGGTTCAATAAAAATGTATGAATATAGAGTGTCTTTACCTTAGACATGGCACCCATGCGCGTCAGAAGAATTCTTCACAGGCTCAATCAAGGTATACAATGACAGGTGGAGAAGCTGTCGCTAACATTCTCTTCCCCTTCTTTCTGTGCATCACTGAGAAACTTCCCAGTGAGGGCAGCTAGCCCCACCCCTTCTGGTTCCCCAGCTATAAGAACCCCAGCTCCCTGGAAGGAGGCATCTTTGGTGACCAGAGCAACTTGCCGGATGGAGAATCTGCCTTACAGACCCTGAACATGCAGCTATAAGCCATACTTTTTTGTTTCATTTAAAGCCTAAAGGCGAGAAGCCTAGATGCCAGTAGTAAATCTATGACAACCAACACCACAAAAAACATTTATTACTCCAAAAATGCTGAGTGGAAGATGATGAAATTTTGTATGTAAAGTATATTACAGTTAACTTAAGTTAGCATGTACAGTTTATTCAGTTTTAAAAGTTTTTGTTATATCTCAGCTAGGGTTCCTCCTGTGGCTGGAGGTCAAAGTCTTGTTTTATGACCTGTTTCAACTTTGTTAAGGCATTTATTTATGTTAAAGTTACTTTTGTTAATTATCTGCTGTATTTTTTTTTGCCTATCTTATGTTCCTGTGTTTTTTGTGGGTGGTCCCCAAAGAGGTGGTGCCACCTGCCAATCACTGCCAAGAACTGCCCTCAGCTCTAAAAATCCAGAGGATGTCCTACAATTCCTGGTAATTCATTTCAAAAGGTCTTGGGAGTTTTAGTGAATTTTTTTTCTTTTAGTTTGTTATGTGCTTAGTATGAATTATTGGATTTTCGACCTGTTTGCTCAGTCTTGTCATTTGACATCTCCTTGGATTCCTGTCTTGGGACATTGTTTTTGTTGGATTACCTTATTGTTTTAGGCAGCTCTTTTTTTTGCATCTTTGAGCTTCACTGGTATTAAAGAACTTTTTTGTGAAGAATAAATCTTTTAATTTTGGGTCTAGCCATTTTTTTCTGGGATTTTCCCTTTAGTGGGCATTTTCAGAATTGCTTTTGGGACTTGAATGCTTTGGGACTCAGCTTTATCATGAATAGGAGTTCAATCGAGGGAACAAGACATAAAACTGAGGTCCTGACTTTCTGTGATCATTAAAGATTTCTGGGCAAAAAGAGTTGAGTTTATCCCAGTCTCCTGGCTAAACTGCCCATCTGGCCCTCATCCATTCTAACCCCCTAATCATCCCCTGTCTTTAACTGGCTGGCTCTCCCACCCCTTCATCACCTAATAGCTAATGTGTGGTGAGCTTACCCTCACAATAATGGCTGCCATTGCATCATTCAAGTGGGTGCTACACATTGGTGGTGGTTGAAGTGGTTCCCCTTTGTCTATGTAAAGGGCTTTGAGTTGCGAGAAAAGCACAATATAAATGTGATTTATTATTATTATTATTATTATTACTAGTCATTTAGCCCGTTACAATAACGGGCGCTAGAACAGTAGTGCATAAACATTAGTAGGAACTGTCTATATTAAATGGCAAGGGACTTTGACCTCATTCTTTTTGTTGGTCGTATTTTTCTTTCTTTCAGCCTTTCTTTTGTTGATGTTTACTTGCTGAGCTGACCGTTCTTCGTGGGCTGCCACCGTGTATTGTGTGTCTTTAATTTTCTGTGACAGTAATACTGTCTTGTATGGCTCTATTCAATAAGGGTGCGCACAAAAAGGCGAGCTTCAAAAGGGCAACCTCAATTGAGCGCGGCGAATAAAGGCGTTCATAGATAATTTAGTTCAAATGGCTCTGGAATATGTGAAGAGCAACAAAGGTGCAGATCTTTATTTACGCGCACCTTTATTCGCTGCGCCCAAATGAGGTCGCCCTTTTGAGGCTCGCCTTTTTGTGCGCCCTTATTGAAGGATACCGTCTTGTACGTCCGCTGGCTTGTACGTCCGTAATATACCTTTAATTTTCTCTGGCGGTAATACAGGCGTGCACGTCGGTAATATGCCTTTAATCTCCTCTGACAGTAATACTGGCTTGTATGTGGCTGTAATATGCGTCACTGTATTGTGTACCTTTAATTTCCTCTCGCAGTAATACTGATTTGTATTTCCGTAAAACGCCCCTAACTTTCTCTGACAGTAATATCGCGCATCGCACCGTGCCCCGCGCATGCGCACTTCATCAGAAGACACCCACACACGGACACCTGGATGCACATAGGGATTTTATATATATAGATTACTACTACTACTACACAAAAGCAGTAGTGTTGCTGAATTACATGCCATATTAATGATTCAATCATTCAATAAGCCATCCACTTTATTAATGTAGGATTAAACATCTATTCAGTAAATCAGGAAATATAAGAAACAGCATGCATGGTTCCAACCCAGAAAGGAGTTACTGTAATTGTGGAATTCAATCATATATAGAAAATAAATAAATAACCAATGCAAAAGCAGAGCAATTAATGTAGAGGTAGTGTAGATGTCAGATGGGACAGTAGCATTTTAGGCAGCACTGACAAATATTTGCTTTCTTGCCCCATTATATAAATATATCCAGGCATTACTGGAAGCTTTGGCTACAACTAAATCATTTAAACTGTGTGTGACAAGTACAGCAAGTAACTTTGTTGGTCTGTCTGTAAGAGGGAATGGCATCATATTATCTAAATACTAACAATTGTGGTTTTTTTAGTTTGCTATATCATATAATCTACATTACGCTATATCTATTTTCACTAAAAACTGTTTCCATTTGTAGATTAACTAAATATATCACATTGTACTATAGCACAAAATGATGTAGTACATCATATACTGTAAATCAGAAACAGAAAAAAAGAGTAATGAAATAAAGCATTTTAACAAGATCATATTTACAAAAAAAAAAAACCATGAACTGTACATTAAGACTAAACATTTCAAAGAAACCAGTAAAGAATTTGTGGAGCAAACTGTAATGGGGTGGAGAGAACTAAAGGGGCAGATCGTGGCCCTTACTCCCCAGTATTCGTCTATGCCCCCAGATGTTGCAGACCCTTTGCTGCCTGCATTTCAGGTTCTAACCTAACCTGCCTGTCTATACTTAAAAGTAACAATGCAAAAAACGTATTCTTCACTGAGGGGAAAAAAAAACTAAAGGGAAATGAAGCCTTTTCAATACCTGCAAATTGCCTCTTTAATCTGCCCCCTTAATTACTCTGAATGGACTTTATTGCAGAGAAGATGACAAATCTGATTTAAATTGAGACTAGTAAATATCTCGCCTGCCGTGCTTATTGAGAGTGATGGAGAGGATGGATTTAAAATGACAGAGTCAATTTTTGGACAGTAATAATACTAATAATAATGATAATCACAGTGTATGATAATCTATCAGATATCCATTTAAGAGTTGAACTAGACATGTTGGAGTGGCTATTAAGAATGAAAAGGGTGCATATGTCTGATAGAAAACAAGAATATTTCCTTCTTTCTCCATCTGGCCTGGCAGTCACTCCTGCATTTTATACTCACCTCAGTGTGAGCTTGCTGATTTCTTAGCTTTTTCAAATGTTTTTCTTAATACTTCCAGCTTAGTCTTTTCTTATTAGCAGCATTAATCCAATATGACTAGATAGATAGATAAATTAAAAAAAAACTACCTAGCTGTGAAAAATGAGCTAAACTGCACCCTACAAAGGACACCCAGAGGTGGAGGAAAGTGGCAACCATCTAACGGGGTAGTGTGCATCTCAAAAGGTTAAAGTGCTGGATTGAGTGCAAGACTGTAGACTCAATCCTCACTAACGATCCACACTAGAAGCCTAACCTGAGTGCAGCAGGCGCTCAAAATGGCAAAATACCAAAGCCTAGACATAGCATTCACGAAATTAAAGACATGAGTCTGGCCCGTCTCAAGTTGTTTTTTCTCATGTGTCTATCTAGTGTGCCCAAGTGCAGAACGGGTTTGATTTTTTTAAGTCAGCATAGAGTACATTAGCCCAAGTAAGCAGGAGAATGTGCAGGAAGCGGAGTCTTTTGGATGGAGATAACATGCACAGGTGTAACTGCTTACCTTCTTTATTTTAATAATTATTCATTTTGTTGCTACTTCACAACATTTTTGAAACAAGATGGGCGATACTGTCCTAAATGAAGGAACCACTGAAATGGATTTAGAGGTTTATGTTGACACAGTTCAATCATTTAAGAAATATGCAGAGGCGATTCAAAAGGCTAATAAAATGTTAGGTTATATCATTAAAACTGTTGAATATACATCAAGGGGTGTTGTGCTAAGACTGTATAATGCTGTTCTGAGACCATATGTAGAGTATTGTTTGCGGTTTTGGTCATCACGCTACAAAAATGACATAGCAGCACTTGAAACTGTGCAGAGGAGAGCAACCAGGTGCATCCTAGGACTTAAGGACATTGCCTACTCTGACAGATTCAGAGAATTAAACCTGTTTAGTCTCGAACAGAGGAGACAGCATGGGGACCTAATCCAGATCTTCAAAATGATCAATAAAGTAGATCCAGCAGAATTCTTTCAACTAAAGGGTGTTCACATAGTCAAGGACGCTAGGAAGCACTTCTTTATGCAAAGAGTTGTGGGATTCTGGAACAAACTACAGAGACATGTAGTTAAGGCAGAAACCTTTGCCACCTTTAAGAAGAATCTAGATGAGATATTGGGACAGCTTAGCTATTAGCTAAACAAACAAGCTTCATGGACTGAATGGTTTCCTCTTGTTTGTCAAATTTCTTATGTCCTTATATAGCTCTGTGCAGGTTGTTCAGCATGACACTAATTTAGTCTGACATGACTGATGATGCTGATGTGTCTACCAAACCAACACCCTTCAGTTTCTCCCTTTGCTGTATCCCACCACAATGAGGTTCTTTGGTTCACACAGAAGGGGATGCTAGAAATAATAATAATGGGATTAAGACATATTTCTGGGATGGGGGGTGGTGAGGGGTATTGTAGCTAACTTTTAGATTAGGCGCCATGCAAATATAAGGCACAATGCTCAGCAGCTGCTTATTTATATGACACTTAGATATGAGTCTTGCTGAGTGGAGCTGGGTGGTGTGGTGGCACATTGGTAAATACAGCTGCCTCACAGATGCAGTGTCCTGGTTTAGAATGCTACACCCAGTATCCCTGTCTGTGTGGGATTTGTAGGTTCTCCATATGTCTGTTTTTCTCCAAGCACTCCATTTTTCCTCCAATGTCCCAAACACGTGGTCCCGTGTGTTTGTGTGTCTGTGTGAGTAAGCCCTTCAACGGTTGGATGTCCTGTCCAGGGTTGTTTTCAGCTTTGTACCTCTACCCAACATGTATCTGAGATGTTATATTGTTATGACTGGTAGCTGATGAGATTGACCCCAATGTCAATATTAAAGTAATCATCTACATTACACAAAAAATTAGGATAAGAACAAACATTCATGGGTAATGTCTCCTCCTAAATGAGAAACACTCATTAAAAAGTAGCATCATACTGATGCACTCTACCATAGAAATATGACACAAAGGCTAAAAGAACACAGGTACAGTATTAATCTTCAGTAGCCAGGATTATTGTAGATGTGCTTTCTTTTAGTCACTGTGGACAATGTTTACTGTACTAGACTGCTGCTTGATCTGCAAACTCATGAATCTTTGAGCTTCTCATCATATGCAGGATAAGCAAATCCATTTTATGGCCTAGTTCTTCCAGTTATGGGTCATTGAAAGCTGGCAGGTTAAAGAGAAGAATCAGCACTGCAGGGAGCAACAGCTCACCACAAGACACATTCTTATACTGTATACTGGAATAGTTTAGGGATGCAGCTTAATGTATCCAAGGGATGTGAAAAAACCCTATATGGACAGAACAGGCAAAAAACTCAGAGATATTCACAGCCAGTGACACTAACCACTGCACCACTGTGTCACCCCAAATGTCTAAAGAGGTTTGTGCAGATGTGTGTGCTTCAAAAATGCATTAAAAGTCCACCCTCAGATAATTTCAATGTCAGTTATGCTAAACAGAAAATTTAGGGTTTTATTTTCATGCTTTACAGCCAGCAAACATATCCATGCTTTAAATCAGGGACAAAATAGATGAGATGCAATCAGTTTAGTCTGTCCTGTCAGTGAGCGAATAGGAATACACCGCTTCTTCAATTGAAAACTGTCTGGCAGCCTCTTCTCGTCAGAAATCATTTAAACTGAAGCACAGGTGTACCCGTAATCATATTTCTCAAACTAAGAGCTAATAAAGTTTTTAATTGTGAGAGCCGATGGCTTGATTCCTGAGTAGATGAAGACAGCCTCATTACCCAAGAAGAAATGAGGATCATATTAGCTGCCTGATGCACAGGTGTAGGACAAGAGCGCCCAAGTAATCAGCCTGCTTACACCTAGACAGACGACAAAATTGCAGATCTTTGAAAGTTTTTGTGAAAGCTGATTTTCTCATCATGCAGCCTATTGTTTATTTCATTAACCTAAAATTTGACTGTCCAGAAAAATAGTCGAGGTACCAGCTGGGCTACTCCATTTAACTGAAGACTTTGAGCCAAAGAAACAAACAAAGAAGAAGGCAGTTCAGTGTTCTGAGCACAGATAACAGGAACAAATTCAGCCAGCACAGAAACTTAAGCACAGCAAAAACCAAAAGGGGTCCATCAGCGGGAGCTCCGTCTGCATCGCCAGTTGGTTCAAAATTAGCCAGCATCCTCTGGGGTTTTTATTGCCTCCCAACCAGAAGGGGTGGGACCTGCTCAGGGCTGAAGGTGGGGTTAAGCTTCTTCTTGGGCTTTTTGTTAGAACTTTGAGGGAAAGAGAAGACAGTGTTAGTGACAGCACCCTCTCTCATTCCATGGTGATACTGCTTACCTCAAGGAAGATGACCCACAGGCACACTTGCATGACAGCTTCTAACCTCGTCATTGTTTTCCCTATTCTTCCTGCTGAATATCACATCATATCATAACAAGGTCTGCATAGTAGTAAAGTGGTTAGTTCCGCTGCCTCACAAATCCAAACCACACAGTCAAAACTCTGTAGGCGGCAACTGAAATTTTAAGGGGCTGGGAATGTTTTGCTTGTAACTGAACTGTCGCAACTATATAACTTTACTTTCACTTCCAGTCCCAATAAACCATGCAGTAAGAACAAATATACTGTAATAAAGTCTCATATAGTAAATAAATCAGATTCTGTATTTAATTGTTTTTTAGTATTCTTCTATTAACCTCTACTCAAACAAAACATAATAATAACATGACTTCATTAACAGATCTGTAGAAATTCAAAACAATGTCTTTATAAAGGTTATTGCAATATAACATTCTATGTGTGGAATATTCACAATTACTGTAATCAGGAAGCTCAACTCAAGTATAAAATAAGCAGTATAAATTCAATAGGAATTCACTTTACGGTATTAGTGACCCACAAACCTTAAGAAATTACAGCAAAAGATTGTTTATAAACTAAAGCTGCTGCTTTTACCCCTTCTTGAAATACAGAATGGAGTCGTGGTGAATTGCAGAGATGAACATTCACAGTGCGCTGAAGTTACAGTAAGTGGAAGTGTTTGGAAATCCCTTCATCCAAAACTGAGGGGGTGAGACAGTTCAGTTGAGAGGGGCAAGAACCCTAAGCCTCCTACCCTGGGCCTACACACAGCTTTCCTCCTTTAAAAACAAAAACTAACACTTTTGCATGCCTGGCAGTCCTCTTGTTGAAGCAGCCTTCATAAAGAGATGCCTTTGAGTGTTTAAAGAATATATGTTCATACTCAGATGATATTATATTTGAAGAATACGGAAAAATAATCAGAAAAAAATTGATTTTTGGGGTTTCAAAAGACAAAAGTGCATTCCACAAACTAATGATAGTGTTATGGAGGTATTGTCAGCATAAGTGGATCAATTGGAACTCAAATATCTTTTTTATTTCATGGTAACAGAACCTTTGCATTAAGCTGTGGATTTTTTTTTTTTTTATCTAAACCTACCTGAAGGAAAAAAAAACCTCAATTCATATTGAGCAAAAGCATATGTGTAGGGAAAAAGTGAACAGACAGCCATGTGTGTCATTGGTTTATTAGCTTTACTTACTGTACATAAGAAACAGTACTGCATCTGCCGGAAGCCATTTTTTGCAAGTTCTTGTTGCTGCCCCTGTTCTTTTAATTAGCACCAGGCAGGTTACTGCTTTTCATTCTTCAAACAGTCTCATCTTCCAGAGTACCAACATATGCGAGACCTTTCGTTTTTCTTGAAGGCTGATGCAATAGGAAGACTGCCTGGCGCTTGAGGGAGTTTGGTTTTATTGTTTTAAAGGGATGCTGTGTAGTTTCTTTCTCTTCTCTACCTCCTAGTGTGACTTATCATTTCCTGCTTAAACTCTATAACACCTTCCATTACTGTAGATTGGAGTATTTTCAAAGCATGCTTTTGTAAAAGAACCACCATTAGATACAAAACAGGCACAATAGAAAGAGTGACTCATAATATTAAGATTCCTCATTTTATCTTTTTATTCTTCTGTGCCTTTATTAAAGCTGCCTAACTTAACTTCTCAGGCACAGGGATTCTAACCTAGTGGCTGTACGCACAAAACTGAGAGCATTCCTGGGAAGGGCACGTTCACTTTTGGACACACTTTGGGTCAGTTTACACTCACCATCTAGCCTAACCAGGATATCTTTAGGATTTGGGAGTGAAACTCTAGTATCTGGAAAAAAAAACACTCACACATGGAGAGAATATTGTAACAATACAAACAGTAATAATCTCATGTGTTTCATACTAGGAACAAATCAAATGTATAACTGCACTTTGGCAACAAATGGTCCCTAATTCACATCCGGTCTCCTGGAGCTGTGCAACAGAAGTACTAACCATAAAACCAACATGCCGCCCTGAACAAAATTGGTTAAAATTGATAACAGTAAGGTGAACTCCTGGAAAAGAGCTGTCAACCTTACATATTGTAACTGATTCTGGCATCCCCATTATCCTTTATTACAATGAACAGTGTCAGAAAATGGATGGTTGATTCAAGTTGAGGTAACCAAAGCACAGGCCAACGATCAAACACTGAGAGGATATGGAAGGAGTTCTTTCTCTGAATTGCCTTTCCCAAGATTTCATTCATTTTTTTTCCCTACAAGGTTTTTTTTTTAGTTTTTTCTTGTCTTCTTAGAGAATTAAGGCTAGGGTGCTGTCAAAAACAGGGCCTGTTAAAGCCCATTGAGACATTACTTTTGTGAGTTTAGGCTATGCAAGAAATAAATTCTTATTGAAATAAATGCAACCTCCAGAACTTTAAATAGGATTAAGAAGGTCTAGTAACGAATGGATGGATGGATGGATGGATGGATGGATGGATGGATGGATGGATGGATGATGGATGGATGGATGGATGGATGGATGGATAGTAAACTAATGGAAAAATATCAACCACAAAAAAACACGACATATCTTTATCTTTAGACAACATTTGTGTGCTTAGCTGCTTAGCACAAGGCCTACTTATGGATTCTTTAGCAATGCTGTTTTTTGATGTCTGCTATTAAGATATTTCATCTGTTAGATGGTATTTCAAGTAATTTCTACTTTTAATGTATTTAAGATAACAATAATAATAATAATAACTTTCTTTACATAGCACTTTATCTGACATTTACATGCAACCAAAGGTGCTTTCTGCAGATTAATCAGCAAACAGAAAGATATACTACATTTACTTGGATTACTATCATTAATTAATACTGTGATCATTTCTAATTAAGTATACTAAATACAAAATCAGCCAGGTATTGTTAAGTAAAAATGAACTAGTAAAGTGCAAAGCAAAACTTCACTCATAAGAAAAAAGTTTTTTTTAATTAAAATATGAGTATAATTAAGGTTAACAATAGAAAAACCAGATCTAATCTCTCTATATATATAAAATCCAAAGTCTGTATGTCTGTCTGCTGTTCACGAGAGAACTACTTAACAGATTTAGAGCGGGTTTTTTTCTATAATTTGCTTGAACATTCCGGTTGATTTTTTGACCTCTCTCATCACATTAAGTATCACAGTTTGCTTGCCGTACCGTTTTATTTCCGTGAATCTGAGAGAGATGCAGTGGGCCGAGGGGAGTGGAATGGGGCCATCCTCACTCACGCACCAGCCTCAGGGTGTTCCTTACCTCCGCTTAGCTAGCGAACAAGAGACTGCTTAACGGATTTAGATCAGGCTTTTTTCTAGAATTTGCTTGGACATTCCGGTTGATTTTTCGATCTCTCTCATCATGCTAAGAATCATAGTTCACTTGCAGGAGCGATATATTCATGCTAATCTGAGACAGAGGCTGCAGGCCGAGGGAAGGGGCAAGCGTAATGTCAGGAGTAGGGAGCCAGGCAGTCCCTCCGCACTGTCCTGTTTCACTTCTATGTGAGCGAAGCCATGGGGGATGGCTAGTTAATATATATAACAATAAATATATACAGTATATATCAGCATTTCATCTAGGTATATGTACATGGCAGCCTGTTGAGTAGAAACACTTTGATGATATTAAAGTTAATGAAAAGATACAAAAGCAAATAAAACAGTCCGTAGTGGTTTCAGTTGATTAAGGATGCAGATGAAGTTCTTGATTCTTGAAAGTGAATGTTTGACCATCTTACACAGAAGAGAGGAAAACTCCTATGATGGGCCATAGGAGAAAAATAAACCCCTGGAGGGCCACAGTCAGAAGACAGAAAAAAGCAAATGATTTAGTTAGGTCTGATGGTAATCCTTTTCTGCATCATGAAAGTCAGAATGACCTAGGCCAGTTGGTCACCCTGCCCCACTGTATTTAAAAATGAAAGCCCTAAACATTTAAAATTAGTCACTGCACAAAATCATAAGCATGACAATAATTATGAATTGTTACTGACCCTCCTCTCTTTGGTTTGTTTCCTCAGTGTCCTGAGGTGTTTGGTGCTATTTGTTACTATATCGGCAACCTGCCTCTACTGTCTATGGGAAAGATATCACAGATACAGGGGCCTTGGATTCCAAAGAGGAAATGATTTAATCTTCTTATTAGACTGCCTAGAATGTACTTACGATATTGTAAAATGTTCAGAAAGGGGTGGACAGCCAGTTGGACAAGGTCAACAGAACTGTGACTGTGTCTGGCTTTGTCTGTCATAACATAACTGACCCCAGAAGCAATTAAGAGTTGAAAATCAATCTAACTAAACAGAGGCACATGCCATAAATGTTGCTAGAGCAGTTGCTTCAGCAGCATAAATTAGCTTCAAATTAGCAAACTGGGCTGAGAAAGGCTGCAATCAATGAAGCCCAACTGGACTAAACGTGGACACCCTTTACCCAGAGGTTTATTTTCTCCAAGTATGCTCTCAGCTGGAGTTTTTGCTTTTCATTCCTAAAATATCAATTTGTTTATTCAGAGTTATAATGTTAATGGACTTTTACAGTTATGATCATTATGTTAACCAAACTGAATTTGTGTTTAACCTACATTCTATTTTTATGTATTTAAAGATGTAATTTTCGGAATAGCTGCAAAAATGTTAGAGCGCTGAGCCTGTACATAGTGAAGAGTAATATACAAAAAAATTGAAATCGAATAACCTGAAATAGGTGTATGCAAAAGAGGACCGCAAAGCCTAAGTAGGTTGCTACTGCATAAAGACATGGAGACAAAACTTGGCCTCCTTGGAAGCCTTCAGTTAGATGCCTTTCAAGGATACATCTTGTTTCTCTAGTGTACCAGGAATAAATAAATGAACAATCACCCCCTAATGGTAAACCTCATAAGCCAGTGCTCACAGATCTCCCTTCCTGAAACGGATGTTTGTAATTATGGAATAATAGCTGATCACTACTCTCTACCAGTTACTTCTTACACAAGAAAACAGTGCTCTATCAGAGTAACACGGCTTGGTAAGTGACAGTGAGAATGACATGTCATACTATAATAGGGCTAATATCTTCAAGTTCATTTGGCTTTTGCAGGACGGACCGACATTACCCTGTTTGCTATGCTTCGGCACACAAGACTTTGCTAAAAAGCAAACTGCCAGACCCTGTCGATTCCAGCTCAAGTGTGAATTCTTCTCACAAGGACTCTTTTGAATTCAGCCTCTGGGCCATATATGTTGCAATGAGTGATCACAAATTGACACCCAGAGATGTTTCTTTGATGCATCATCTAAATACTTATCAGTAAACAAAACTATAACTAAGCAATCGGCAAAACTTTGCACCAATTGTAAACCAAAAGATTAGGCTTATGTGCACCCAAGTAACCAATGGCAAAATGTCAACTCCTGGCAGCACTAGATCTTTGCTGTTTCTATATTCTCTCCCTGCTCATGGCTTGGCAGTATCTCTGCTCCATATAGCAGGACCATGTCACTTAGGGTGTGACTGTAACTCAGGCTTGAACAATCTGTTTTACTTCAGAGGGCAACTTCTGGCAAAATGAATGTTTGAAATTCTAAAATAGACTAATCCAGAAGACATAATATAATCACCTAAAGCAAATATTTTTGTGAACTATCTGAAGCGCAGAAGAACTTTGCACAGTACTTGAATGTTATTTTAGCTGGAGACTTTAAATTAGTCCTGTGCGGTTGGGTGCACGACTGGGCCCTTCATAGACTGGCATTTTGTCCATGGCTGGTTCTTACCTTGTGCCTGATGTTTTTTAAATCACCTCTGACTCTATGTAACCATCAGCTGGATGAAGCAACCCCTCAGAGCGACCTTACCTCATGTGGTTATAGCTCATCATGTGGCCAACTCCTGACCACCAAGCCCCCTATCCATTGCACTGGCTTTTTTTTTGTCCAGTTGTCCTTTCTTTTTCTCTTGTCAACAAAACTTTCATCTTTGATTTACTCCATCTTGGTCTTTCTGATCTTCCTTTTGAATCTTTCCTTACTTTCTTTTCGATCTTCTATTTGGATCTTTCTTCTTAATACTCTCCTCAGATCCGCTTTATATTTATGGGTACAGGTTTCATTAACGACCCACAGAATGTCAATAAGGAAACCGGAGAAACTGACTGCATTTGCACAATAATGTACAATCAACCAGTTCCCCTATTAAACACCTTGGGGTCACTCGGCTTTGCTGCAGTGAGCACCCACTCCCACCGAACATGCACCACAAACAACAACCACAATGGACCTCTAATGTGCTTCACCATGCTTTTCCCATGCAGACACTAAGACTTAAGTTCCCATATGTGTCCCTAAACTTTCAAGACCAATGCTTCAACCTACTTTTAGTAAATCCAACTAAACAGCTCATTATGTGTTCCAATAAGCTAATACATTCATTTTAGTTCAATTTAATTATTTTTATGCATTTATATCAATACTGCGGTGGGTTGGCTCCCTGCCCGGGATTGGTTCCTGCCTTGTGCCCTGTGTTGGCTGGGATTGGCTCCAGCAGACCCCCGTGACCCTGTGTTTGGATTCAGCGGGTTGGAAAATGGATGGATGGATTTATATCAATATACAGTATATATCTATATTTAGAGCACAGTTAATACATAAAGAATCATATTTATTAACCAGTCATCAAGCCATCTGTTCAATGAAATGTTTTTCCTACATGGAGACAATAATTTAGTTCTAGAGAGAGCTAAGGCAAGTGTCTGTGAATTCTCTGAAAAGTTGCAGTCTCTGAGGGGTTTGTTTGTTCTTCATCTGATCATGTGGATTTTTCCTTTTACTTGACTTTCTTGTTATTACCCTAACATACAGTATATATCCTCTTTAATAACACCCCTGTGTGCATCCAGTGTCCGTGTATGTGTGTCTTCTGGTGAAGTGCGCATGCGCGGGGCACGTGTGATGCTTCAAAGACCGCCTGACGCGTCACACAAGGCAGAGAGGGCGGGACCTATAAAATAGCGCGTGGCCGATCCAATCGGATTTCTGTAAATGAGGTAAGACCTAAAACATGAGGCACGAAAAATCCAATCGGGTACTGAGATGCGGAGACCAGCTTCCCCAAAGAGGTGGGATTAGTGTTTGTTGTTGTGCAAGTGTTCACTCTGAGGATGTCAGATTTGCGATTAAGAAGCCCGGCCCGGTAAAGTGTAAAGTGTCAGTCGTTGAAGGGGTTTTCCTAAATAAAAAGAAAAAAGAAGACAAAGAAAATGAGCGTCAGAAAAACGCTAAAAGAGAAAGACTCAGAAGAACAAATAGATCTATAGAGGAACAGGAAAAAGAGCGTAAAAAAATTATCAAAGAGAATGCGCTACTGTTCTAGCGCGGTCGTTATTGTAATGGGCTTAATGTCTAGTATATATATATATATCCATCCATCCATCCATTTTCCAACCCGCTGAATCCGAACACAGGGTCACGGGGGTCTGCTGGAGCCAATCCCAGCCAACACAGGGCACAAGGCAGGAAACAATCCTGGGCAGGGTGCCAACCCACCGCAGATATATATATATATATATATATATATATATATATATATATATATATATATATATATATATATAAGGTAGATTGTCAAATAAAAGTTATTCCATGTTGAATGAGTAGGAGTCAGTTTGATAAACAGGAGGGTCCACTTCTATGTGAGTATGAAATGATTTTAGCAAGTGCTAAAAATGAATGGTTGGTAGATGGGCTGGGCTCCAGCACTAGGACCTGGGGTCAGGTCTCAGATGGGCTGCGATTTATATGGATCACCTTCTTCCTTTGAGTTTTCTCCAAGTATTCTTCTCCTCACCTTAAACACATGCCTGTTAATTTGATTTGCAACTCAAAATCTTTTTTAGGTATTTCTTTTTGGGATGTTTATTGTCCTGTGTCAAGACATTTCTACACTGGCTTCCTGTTAAAGTTAGAACTGATTTCACAATCCACCATTTTACATATAAAGCTTTAAATGGCTTGGGCCCTATATACGTAACAGACCATGTAAATGCAGACAAACTTTACAAGATCATGTATAATTTTCTAAAGGTTTCAAAAAAACAACTACTGTTGGAGGTTTATTCTTTAGCTACAGACCCCAAACTCGTGGAATGGTCTTCTTCAGGAATGGGTCTGTGTTCAGTGCTCACCCATATGAATCTTCTGTTCACCCAAAGGAAAATAAGTGAAGGTAAGGTTTTAGCTTGTTTTGCCATTTAGTTGCCTTCCTTATATATCCAAATGTCCTTCCCAGGGTGACATTCATTGATCTGTGTACTGTGCAAGGGGTCCATCATGAATCAGAACATTTCAATCCAAGCTGATTACTGGTTACTGTAGTCTACCATAGTCTGGCTGGAGTTCAATCACTTGCTCAAAAATCTCGACAATCATTATGAACTCTTACAAACTGTTACTGACCTTCCTCTATTCTGTTCCTCTCTTACATAACTTTCTGTGGTGCTTTTTTTACCACTGTTACACTGCAAAACTATAGCTCCTCTTCACAGAGGGTGATACCAAAGAACCTGGGAGCTTTGGAATTCAACAGATTTCATTCGGCTTTTTATTAGACGGTCCATCTCGTACAGTACTAGTGATATTGTAGAATAACAAGGTGTTAGAGGACTAGGTCATCAGAACCAACCATGGACACCCTCAAAGATTTTATTTTCCTGAGGAATTCTTCTGACTACAGTTTTTTCTTTTTCTCTTCACCTTCATCTACAGTCCATATCTCAATTATGGTATAATGTTAGAGGAATTTATATTGTAATGCTTTATTTACAGTATCTCACTCATGACAATACATGTTTTAGGCGGAGTGGTGACTCTGAGGCTAGGGATCTGCACTGGCAATCGGAAGGTTGCCGGTTCGAATCCCATAAATGCCAATAGGGACTCTGCTCTGTTGGGCCCTTCAGCAAGGTCCTTAACCTGCAATTGCTGAGTGCTTTGAGTAGTGAGAAAAGCGCTATATAAATGCAAAGAATTATTATTATTATTATTTCCACCTTAATAAAAGGATACATGTATATGTATGCATCTGTCTGGTTGCTATGTCTCTGCCATTCCTAAACATGTTGCATCACAAACATTTTTTGTAACAAAATGCATTGCATCGACTTTCCAATAGATAGTGCATCATAAATATTAATACCACTTTTATAAACCCCATACCAAATGTATAGCAGAGACATATGCATTGCATGGTGCACTGTGAATGTTAATGCTAAGGTCTTCGTTGATTACTTAGATTTCAATCTTAGATTGATAGCACAGCTAGTATGTATATAAAAGGTTATATGATTCAATAAAGTGCATTATAATTGCAAATACGTTGGAGCACTCTGAGCCTGTATTTCACAAAGAGCGGCATAATAAAATACATTGAATTAAATTCAATTGAATAGATGTCATGCCTCACTGACCATGAAATGGGATAAACCGGTCGAGGAAATGGATGGATGATGAACAGGAACAAGTACAAGGACTTGGGGTTTATTCTCAGACAGGTCACAGGGTCCTTGATGAATTTTCACATTCTTTCTGTGTTCAAATGAATTTTCTTCAGGTACTGCGAGTTCCTATCACATTGACTGGAGACTCTCACTCTAGCTTGGTGTTGATCTGTTATAAAATAGATGGTAGTGTGAGTGTACCTGGCAGTGGAATATTGTTTCATCCAGAGTTTGTCCTCCACCTTGTGCCCAGTGCTAATGAAATAAGTTCTGAAACCATGCAAACCTATCATGTAAAAATGAGGTGAAAATATAGAAGGATTAATGGTAGTATATTAAAATGTTTGTGAAAAATACTTGTTAATTATACATTTCAACAACCCCATGAAGATGAATTCCCAGTCATTTCAAAACCCTAATCATTTCATCAAGAACTTCTCATTTTTTAATCTGAGGACACAACTATAGTCAAATACACACACAGCAGTTAATAATTGAACGGCTGCTTCAAAAGAAGCTGGAGAAAAAAAGTCAGGATGAAGCCAAATGAGGCCTTTTTTATTTGTAACATTTTCAGCCTGGCAGGGTTACATGCACAGGTATAGTTTCAGCATAGGTTCCCTTCAATTGTCTTATTAGAGAAAGGTGACCAAGGTTGTACCCTTGCTTTTTGTGTGTGTGTGTGTGTGTGTGTGTTTTTTAGGTACATTATCAAGGTCATTTGCAAATTAAAGTAAACTGCAGGGAAATCCTCTGATGAATTGCACCCAAATGATAGGGCATATCCATTGATTGATTTCGTTAAGCTCATCGGCACAGAGGAAATACGATATAGGGTGAGAAAATTATAAAGCAGTCTTTGGCAGAATATCAGGATCGGTATATCACAAATCTGATGGTAATAGTATAGAAATACTATAGAGTATAGAAATACTGCATTTTCAACTGAAATACAATACAAAAATCTTATTGTTACACTCTAAAATGTAGATGTAGGAATTGTGTTGGATGAGTGAGGGAGGGATATTAAGAAGCCTTAAAATGTTTGACTCAATTACCAAAACAGTGGAGTGTTAATCCTGATCCCTCAATGGCCACACAACATAGTTTAACTCAGGGCATTATTTATTTTAGCCATTGCGCATTATCACTTACACCCACCAAGCATGTTTGCAAATCTTGGTGTAGTGATCTATTAGCAGCTGTCCCTCACTGACCATGCTGCAATGAACTCTCAGTCCTGTAGATTCACTCTATACAACATCCTCAAGATCAGATTATATCTAATGGACTATGCAGCACAGCTCCTGGTCCAAGTTTTGATCTTGTCACATTGAACTACTGTGACTATCTGTTGGCAGGAGTACTCATGAGGGCCACTAAGCAGATGCAGATTATTAAAAATGCAGCCGCCAGTCTGTTGTCCAATCAGCCAAGGTAGGGACATGTAACTCCATTTTTCAGATCATGACTTTGCTTTCCTATAGCAGCACATAGTAAGTTAAAATCTTTGACGCTTACCTACAGAGCAGTCAAGGGCAGTACCTGTATATATGGAGACACTTATGGAGGAGGTCCTATGCTCCTTCTTGACCACTCAGGTCTGTTGATGAATGGCATCTGTTGATGCCACCTCTGCATGGCATCAAATTTCAATCCAGACTATTTTTATGTGTAGCTCTCAGCTGGTGGAAGGAGTTGTCCACCTTCATTTGACATTCTGATTGTCTCAATGTGTTTATGAAGCATTTGAAGACTCTCTTACATGTATTTGGTGAATTCCTGTCTAGCTGATCATAGTTTATTATAACCTAGGAATTGTAACTTTCTTGTATTTTGTTCTGAGCTCTTCACTTGTGATGATCCATTTTGTAACCTTGCCTGTAACACTTGTTTCCAAACAGTCCCTAGACTGATGTTTAGTTCATTATGTTGACCTCTTTTATAAATCCCTTTGGATCAAAGCGCATGCTAAGCAAATTGATGTAAACGTAAATGTATTTCTAGGAACTGAAAGCTCAGCTCTTGGTACCACAAAACATGAAAGACATTCTGCAACAGGTATGAGAAAAAAGAAAATCCAATGGTCCTTAAAGCAACAGAACCAGAGAAAGGCAAAACTCATTTTGTACCAGCAAAAAACAAAGCAGACAATGGTGGCATGAACATGATTGAACTCCTGAAGGATATTAATCAGTCAGTCAATAAAACTTTACTTTTTGCATCACAACTCACTATGTAATGGACTATAATTCTAAGCAAAGATCCCACAAAGTATATTGTACCAGGGATATCAGCAGTTGGAAGAGCCTACAAAGGTTGAAATGAAGTGATAAAACATGGAAGAGGATAACAGAATGGTGAAGTAAGAATAAGAAGAATACATTGGGGAAATTCAGTAAGAGAATAAAATAAATAGTGGCAGAATGGCTTTAAAACACAAGAATGAAGAGATGAAGTTTCCACCTCATAGAGAATCGTGCTATAGGTAGTGGACAGCACTAGGCTAAAGTAGTATTCACCAGACAGAGTGCGTCAGAAAATCTCAGGCTTCGAGTAAGTGACATGGGTCAAGCACTAATGGCCAAGAGACCAAAGTTTTGGAATGTGCAGTTTGCTAAATCAGCAGTAGCGTTTTGGAATTAGGAAGCCAGTAAAGTAAAGCCATGATGGGTGAGATATTCCTTGTGTTTGGTCTGAATCAAAATCAGCCTCTAAATGTGCTGTATTGTTATAATTAGGAAGTCCATTAAAAGAGATTACTGTAATCCAGCATGGAATGTCCAAGAGACCATATATGCATCTAAGTGGGGCTTGACACTAAAACCATATTACACCTGATTGAAAGATTCTGTAACAGGTACTGTACAAAATGTGGTATGCATTTTACATAAAACAAACTAGGGAAGGAAACATAATGGAAAACACAAAGGATAAATAAACACAGGAAGAACAAAAATCTGTTGCCCCACTGGGCCTGCAAATAACAGTTGTTGAACACTTATATTCATCTGGGGTGGCTCGTCCATTTCCTTACCTATTAATTACCCAGAAACCCTCACTTTCTCTCTCTCTCTCTCTCTCTTTCTCTCATGACAAGGGGGCTCCGCCCCCTGCTCGCTTCGCTCGCCTACCCCCGGCGTTGGGTATCCCGAAATACATTAGTCGAGCTTGTTCGTTTTGGAGCCATGCCCGCTTTGCCCGCGGCATTTCAGACGTGTGTTGTAGGCGCCTGCGTTCATTGATTTTATCCAGGCGGGCTCGTGTTTGTATATGCGTCAGTTGAGCTCGTTTGTTTTGAACCCGTGCCTGTTTTGCTTCCGCGTTCGTTTTGAACCCGTGCCTGCTTTGCTTCCGCAGTCTCAGACGCACCCAGGTGGGCTCGTGTTTGTATCGTTGAGCTGTATTGTGTTTGAATTTGGTGTACAGTAATCCCTCCTCCATCGCGGGGGTTGCGTTCCAGAAGTAGAAACCATATGTTTATATGGTTATTTTTATATTGTCATGCTTGGGTCACAGATTTGCACAGAAACACAGGAGGTTGTAGAGAGACAGGAACGTTATTCAAACACTGCAAACAAACATTTGTCTCTTTTTCAAAAGTTTAAACTGTGCTCCGTGACAAGACAGAGATGACAGTTCTGTCTCACAATTAAAAGAATGCAAACATATCTTCCTCTTCAAAGGAGTGCGCGTCAGGAGCACAGTCTGTCAGAAACAGAGAGGAAAGCAAACAAATCAATAGGGCTGTTTGGCTTTTAAGTATGCGAAGCACCGCCGGTACAAAGCTGTTGAAGGCGGCAGCTCACACCCCCTCCGTCAGGAGCAGAGAAAGAGAGAAAGAGAGAGAGACAGAGTTTGTTTTTCAAGCACAAATCAATACGTGCCCTTCGAGCTTTTAAGTATGCGAAGCACCGTGAAGCATGTCGTTTCAGGAAGCAGCTGCACAAAAGATAGCAACGTGAAGATAATCTTTCAGCATTTTTAGACGAGCGTCCATATCGTCTAGGTGTGCGAAAAGCCTCCCTGCTCAATCTCCCTACGTCAGGATCAGAGAAAGTCAGCGCAAGAGAAAGAGAAAAGTAAGCTGGGTAGCTTCTCAGCCATCTGCCAATAGCGTCCCTTGTATGAAATCAACTGGGCAAACCAACTGAGGAATCATGTACCAGAAATTAAAAGACCCATTGTCCGCAGAAACCCGCGAAGCAGTGAAAAATCCGAGATATATATTTAAATATGCTTACATATAAAATCCACGATGGAGTGAAGCCGCGAAAGGCGAAGCGCGATATAGCGAGGGATTACTGTAAAGCGTTCAGCGTTTTTACAATCCCAAGCAGCACATTATTCCTAACATCACTCCGCAGTAGTGCCACTCACAATATGGCGGTGACGCCTGCGCCTTCACTCCGCAGTAGTGCCACTCACAATATGGCGGTGATGCTTGCGCCTTCCGTACTATGTCGGGTTTCACTATGCTGTGTAGGCGCCTTTGCCTTTCGTATACTTTCCCGCGCCTTCCGTACTATCTTGTGAACCTGTGGGGCCTCCGTAGCCTCTTCCGTTTGAATCTGGGCTGCAGCGCAGAATCCTCTTTTTTGTGTGGCCATGTCAGTAGTCATTAGCTATGGGCGCGTTGTTGCTTCATTTCTCAATCACGTCAGTTGAGCTCTTTCGTTTTTGGGCCGTGACTCCTTCGTGCGCGATGCATATGACTTCGCTTGCGGTGTATGAGACGTGCGCTGTATGCGCCTGCGCAGTACGTCTCATGGTCCCATCGCCGTGTACCTGTGTCCATACCATCCGGTTTACCATTCTCAGTTAGTAATATGGATCCTGGCCTCTTTACTGTACTTCCTGCCATTGTGCCTCACATCAACTCAGTATTTCTTTACATTAGGTAGCTTTAAAACAGCTCTAGTCAGATCTTGGAATTGCCTGTACGAACAAGCTAGAATTTAAGGCTCTTTATGTTCCTGGTGTCTCTTCACTCCCTGCACCCTTTAAAGGCAATAAAGGATCAGACCTTTAATGCAGTGTCTGAGCTGCCTGCCTCAAATGTCAACATGGCTCTATTCCTCCAGATCAGGTACTGTGTTCAGTCACCACACTATTAAGAAGGCTATAGCTTTCCATCTGTTAGTCTTACTGACCTTAATTTTAAAACAGTAACACGGTCACATCTTTCCTATTTAAAAAATATATAGAAAATGGTCATATTTGGACACTGGGGGGCTTTTAGCCACACAAAGTAGAGCAAAAGACTGTACATTTGGTGGTAGATACAGGAGATAGAAATGTCATGACATTTTTTGCATTGAGTATTGTTTAATGTACTGCACAGACTATTGAAAGTTATGGGTAAGACAAGTCTAGGAAGACAGAAATTAAATATTTTCTTAAGAAGCAGCTCAATATGCAATTTTCATTTGAATCTGGTTTCCTAGAATTTCTTTCCTTGCGAACAGAGTTGTCATTTTTTTCTTCTACTTTGTTCCTTATCTACCAGGTTGGGCCTAACATGGACACAATTAGATGACACTCCTCATGTCTTGGTCTTTTTCAAAGAACATCTAGGCTCTCTTGTCAGGTAGTGATACACTGTTCATATTCTAACTGCTCAACTTTAAAGAAGACCCATAGCAAAGTAAGCAGTAATGGCAAACCTAAGTACACAACACTATAGGTAAATACATAGTCTCACGTTGCCAGCCATGATTCTCAAACAAGAATATACATCTGGGAACAATTTGTTAAAACGTTTGTGGTGAATGTGTAAAAGGCCACACCCACAGGGCTACTTCCTCAAAACCAGCCTCCAATTCCTCAAGTCTGTGCCATTTAAAAATCCAGAGTTTAAGGAACAGAGAAAATGAAATTGAACAGAAGACTCGACGCTGAAAGAAAATAAAAAGTTAAAATTGTTGTTATCATTTTAGGATCTCAGTAGCACAAGGTAACTGAAGCTTAATGATGATATATTGTACTGGGAGTGAGAAGAGAAGAGACAGACACACACACGTAGACTTCTGCAGCTACTTGGCTCCACGTGTCTGCTGTGATATCTTTCTGACATTTTACTGTTGTATCACTATGTAGCAGAACAACAGCAAATAGAGTTCTGAGAAGCATTGTGGTCAATGTAATACAGTATACTACATGGTAAAACACTGCAACTTGGCAGGGCATGTTTCTTAACCTCCATTAGTAATTCATTTAGATGTGCTTGCAGGCAGTAAATGCTGTGAAGCCTTAATTGTGCTTCTTCTGGAGTCGTAAGGCAGATTTGTTGAATCTTGTGTATTGAGTACTGAAATCTACATCTCCTGTTGCTCTTTATAATCAACTCTCTTAACATCAGTCGTTTTCACTTCCTTTTGATGGGGTGAAACACACTGTTTACTTCAAATGCATATTTTGCAATATACAGTTAGGTCCATAAATATTTGGACAGAGACAACTTTTTTCTAATTTTGGTTCTGTACATTACCACAATGAATTTTAAATGAAACAACTCAGATGCAGTTGAAGAGCAGACTTTCAGCTTTAATTCAGTGGGGTGAACAAAACGATTGCATAAAAATGTGAGGCAACTAAAGCATTATTGGAACACAATCCCTTCATTTCAGGGGCTCAAAAGTATTTGGACAATTGACTCAAAGGCTATTTCATGGGCAGGTGTGGGCAAGTTTGCCGTTATGTCATTCTCAATTAAGCAGATAAAAGGCCTGGAGTTAATTTAAGGTGTGGTGCTTGCATGTGGAAGATTTTGCTGTGAACAGACAACATGCGGTCAAAGGAGCTCTCCATGCAGGTGAAAGAAGCCATCCTTAAGCTGCGAAAACAGAAAAAAACCCATCCGAGAAATTGCTACAATATTACGAGTGGCAAAATCTACAGTTTGGTACATCCTGAGAAAGAAAGCAAGCACTGGTGAACTCAGCAACGCAAAAAGACCTGGACGTCCACGGAAGACAACAGTGGTGGATGATCTCAGAATCATTTCCATGGTGAAGAGAAACCCCTTCACAACAGCCAACCAAGTGAACAACACTCTCCAGGGGTTAGGCGTATCGATATCCAAGTCTACCATAAAGAGAACACTGTATGAAAGTAAATACAGAGGGTGCACTGCAAGGTGCAAACCACTCATAAGCCTCAGGAATAGAAAGGCTAGACTGGACTTTGCTAAAGAACATCTAAAAAAGCCAGCACAGTTCTGGAAAAACATTCTTTGGACAGATGAAACCAAGATCAACCTCTACCAGAATGATGGCAAGAAAAAAGTATGGAGAAGGTGTGGAACAGCTCATTATCCAAAGCATACCACATCATCCGTGAAAAACGGTGGAGGCAGTGTGATGGCTTGGGCGTGTATGGCTGCCAGTGGCACTGGGACACATGTTTATTGATGATTTGACACAGGACAGAAGCTGCCGAATGAATTCTGATTGTTCAGAGACATACTGTCTGCTCAAATCCAGCTAAATGCAGTCAAATTGATTGGGCGGCATTTCATGATACAGATGGACAATGACCCAAAACATACAGCCAAAGCAACCCAGGAGTTTATTAAAGCAAAGAAGTGGAAAATTCTTGAATGGCCAAGTCAGTCACCTGACCTTAACCCAATTGTGCATGCATTTCACTTGTTGAAGATTAAACTTCAGACATAAAGGCCCACAAACAAGCAGCAACTGGAAGCTGCTGCAGTAAAGGCCTGGCAGAGCATTAAAAAGGAGGAAACCCAGCATCTGGTGATGTCCATGAATTCAAGACTTCAGGCTGTCTATTGCCAGCAAAGGGTTTTCAACCAAGTATTAGAAATGAACATTTTATTTCCAGTTATTTAATTTGTCCAATTACTTTTGAGCCCCTGAAATTAAGGGATTGTGTTCAAAAACTGCTTTAGTTGCCTCACATTTTTATGCAATCATTTTGTTCACCCCACTGAATTAAAGCTGAAAGTCTGCACTTCAACTGCATCTGAGTTGTTTCATTTAAAATTCATTGTGGTGATGTACAGAACCAAAATTAGAAAAAAGTTGTCTCTGTCCAAATATTTATGGACCTAACTGTATATTTTCACAAGCATAGCCACCAATTCTTACAGCCTTTCATTGACTGCAACACTTTTGTTGTAACTGAACAATAAAGGGTGCAATCAGTGTTTGCAACAACATATTGTTCACTTTTATCATTAGTCAATTGGTGTAGTTGAATAATAATAACAATAATAATAACAACATTTATTTGTATAGCACATTTTCATACAGAAAAGTAGCTCAAAGTGCTTTACATAATGAAGAACAGTAAATAAAAAAAATATAACAACATAAGAAATTAAAATAAGACAATATTAGTTAACATAAAAAAAAGAGTAAGGTCCGATGGCCAGGGTGGACAGAAAAAACAAAAAAAAACTCCAGACGACTGGAGGAAAAAAATAAAATCTGCAGGGGTTCCAGGCCACAAGACCGCCCAGTCCCCTCTGGGCATTCTACCTAACCTAAATGAAATAGTCCTCTTGTGTCTAGGGTTCTCACGGAACGACTTGATGATGATGGACATGCAGACTTCTGGCTTTTAATTCTTCGCTGTTGGAACATCATGGTGCTTTGAGTAGATGGTGGTGGCGAATGTCAGTATATAACCTGATGTTACAGAATGGTTTTCCCTTTCAACAGGTTATACTCGTATTTATTTATTTTTAACACATGCAATGTGCTCTCCACACCTGCGAAATACTTTTATCTTTATGTTTAATGGGGGTCTTTTTAGGAGGATATCCATCTGTAGACACTTTATTATTGTGGCGGTCATGTTGACTCTCGGATTCTCACTATTTTTACATAGTGATTTGTTTATTTTATTTTAGGGACCCCAGGAACACAACCATTCCTTGACCCGGCTCATACACTCACAGAGACACATAGAAAGGCACAAATGAATTGGTGAAAGTAATTATTAAACAAATTAAGAAAGCAAAAAGAAAAAAAACACTATTAAACAATCAATGTGAACACAAAAGCCCTTCCCAATTCGCAGATGGCGATAATAATTTAGAAACACTGCACAAATGAAACTGAATGAAACACTAGGCACTCAATGTTAAATAATCAACACTTAAAACACAGTTCAAAGCACAGTCCAGTACAGCTGGTGTGGATGATGGTGAAAATGAATTGAGATGCCAAGTGCACAGTTTCCTCAATGTTATGAAAGTTTTTTTCCTACCATGTTCCTGTTATTGTGTGAAGATCTGTAGTTGGAATGCTCTCAGAATGAAGATGTATACCAACCCAGACAAAATCACAGAACAAGCAGGCACAGGATAAGCAGATACATCCAAAGAGAAACTGCAGTCCAACAGTAGTTGTATTCCAGAGGTGTGTAGAAATGTAGAAATGAGGAAAGCAATTCATCACAGCTTCTTTGCTGCTCCTTTTTAAGGAGAGCATCTAATTATTCTTCTTCCCAGCAATCCCTGCACCACTATGAAGCTGCCCAATGGTGTAATACTGCCGGGGCTGTTGGGAGTTTTAGGCCAATTAAGTAGTACTGCAGTATCGTAATTAGAAGCTTGCCCTCTGTCAGATCTGGTTAACGAGAGCACCATTTCTCCTTCCAGTTTAAAATTATGGTCCCTACTTTGAGTGCCACCATCATGAGGCATTGGATTGGTTTTGAAAGGTGATATTCATTGAGTCGTCAACTTATTCGTACACAGTTTTAATCAAAATTCACCTTACACGTCTGGCTCAGCGAGACAAGTAAATACACAGTGAGATATTTACATGAGTTGCACAGTGAGTACTCCACAATAATCCTTAATTACACAATAGTTAATCTCGCAATTATAAAATGTTGCCAAAATTTACATTTATATGTTTGTACCTTTGTGTCAAATAGCTTCTTTCTTATCGATGTGGCATTGGGAGTTCTGCCTGTCACTATTATGTCTTCTGGGTCTCCCTGTGAGAGTCCTAATTATTCCTAATGGTACAGATGCACAGTTTGGTTACAAAAGTGGATACATGACTCTCATGATCAGGGTTATAATAGTAAGGTTTTGAAATATCACTGATGTTTGCAAATATGAATAAAATTATCACTAATCCTAGCACATGATTACTGATATAATTATTACATCACTAATAGCACATGCAAGTAAGAATTTTTCTGTACACCGTATATATGATCATAACAACTCTAAAAATGTGTAAAGTATAACAGTTTTGATTACAGGAGAATTGGATGTTGCATGTTAAGAGTGCAACATAGTATTTCAACTAAACATTCACTAAAGAGAATGTGGGGAGCAGACAAATGCACAGTCAGAAAAATTAGAAACAAAATATTGCACACAAAATATGTCAAATGCAGTACCAGAAAAGAAAAGGTACCTCCAAAGCAATACTAGCAGACAAAGGAAAATAAAGCTTAACACATAAAGACCTTGAGAAACCCAATACCATTGTCTGTTTACCTAATGAAAACCGATGAGCTTGAGATGACCACTGAATAATTACCATTGCAGGGTAACAGTAAATAAAAGGCATAGCTAAAGAGAAATGCACATTGGATGTGTGGTCCTGCCAGGAAATACAAGCAAACCGGAGGTACACCCAAGGTTGAGCACAACGTGACGACCTTGACATCCTAAAAGTCATTATATGTACAGTATAAGGCATGTTAAACAATATATGAACATAAGTGACTTAAAAACCATTTTTGAGCTCTGATTGTGGGAATCCCTGTGATATCTCCTCTACTGGTAATTTAAAATAAGCCGACAAATAAATGATACTGATCTTTTTTCCTCTACTTAGACTGTAAAATAAATGTTAATTCATGGACAAATGCTACTGCTCTACACACACTGATAAATTCATCGTTAAAGTGTTCATTATTACCTATAGAGCCGACCATTCTCATTACCCTATGGGGGCAACCTATTCAGTACAATCAGTTGTGTGTAGCACACCTAATTAAGAGCACAGGTGGGCAAACACCCCACTGTGGGACCTTGAAATGGCTGTGAGGAGTCCCCAGAGCTTCTTATAGAAATATCTAATATTCTGACCTTTGTGAGGGTGTTCCCCCCAATGTAATGCCAGAGTTGGTAGGGGTAAGCATAGTAAGTTACCATACAGTGTCATCCAAACAATAATCAAATAACCCAAGCATTTACCATTCAGACTGGGAGAGTCTGTAGAGCAGTCACATAGATGGTATGAGTCTCACAGCTGCTTCCCCCTGATTTTTTAAAGACGTGATTTTACACATAGTGATTTTATCGGCATAGGTTTTGGTTGGCAGTGGTATCTCTGAAGGTGAAACTACAAGTGTGACTCTGAGTCTGAGCACAAATCAGTATAAAGAATGTGAAGGAAGAAAGTTAGGAGGAGAAAGGTTTTCCAATAGCAGATCGACCATTATTCATGTACTTCAACCTCTGTGTTTGGTGAGACGAGGACTAAAATGCATTTACCAGCAGTGGCATTGCGAGTGTGCCTTCAGGTACTTTGTGTGTTTTCAAATGTTTTATTGCCAAGTCAAAAGAAAAGAACAGATTTGGCTTTCTGGTGAGCTCATTTTGATTTTGGTATAGTGTTATTAATGTATCCTTTTTACCATTCTTCATACTTTACAATAATCTGAGGCAGTTGCAACAGGCAAACCCTGTTCATTTTCCAAATTTTAAGGAACAGTGATCATAAAGTAGTGTGAACATCAAGTTGCTTTCCATCATAGTGAATTTGAATATCACTTTCAGAATTTTAGGCACTGCAAGATGGATTTTGCAATTGATCTCCTTTTGTTGTTATTTTGAACAATGATGCAGAATATTTGGTAGCATGTACAGCTGCGGTCAGGTCTTTTTCCAGAAGGAAAATTAGCAAAAGCAAGCACAGAAGTGTAGAAATAGATACAAGTCTTTACAATGATACTTGTGTTGGAGTCCAACATCTCAGTTGATATTAACAGTTTATACAGAAGCAAACGTTTTCATGTTTCTGACTAGGATGATGTCATGTCTTTGCTTTAAAATGACTCTTACTGGTGTTTTAGAATTTCTCTTAGTATTTAAATCAAACGTTTTTTAATTAAACCAATTCTTGGAGAATGTATTTGTAAAGTTAATGTTTGCCATTTATAAATGTGCTAGATTGCCTCGCTTCAGTCACATGTAGCCTTTATACATTGCACTGAATGAGTTATTATTGACAAGTCAGCCCACCACCAAAAAAGCCATCCCACCCCTGAGCTAGAGGTTCTCCCAATTTTGGCTTATCAGGAATGGTGAATTGTATGTGCCCTTGAAGTTTTTTCTGCACATCCAACTGTACTGTAATCCCACTAAATACAGAAAGGCACTTCTGCAACCTTAAATATAGTTATAATCTAATCTTTCAAATCTTTCACAATGCACCCTTTCTCGGTTCATTTGTATAATTTATGGTATATGAAAATGAACGTGCTACTTCATACTTCTCAGTTTATTTATCACAATATTGTAATATTTTAAGCTTAATAAAAGTGCTAAATATATTTTATTTCATGGATATATTTTCGTACAATTTGATGGTGCTATTCAGATCCCCTATTCCATCTACAAGAAACATAAAGTAAAAGGAAAAACAGTAATACTAGGAAAGTCACATCTTCCAAAAGCTAGAATGAGTTTGTGATGACACTCAAGAATAGTACCAAGAAAACCAAAATACACAAAGTAATGAAGCGCACAAGTATGAATATTTGGAGAATATAAAATACAACAATTAACATTGGAAAATAACAACACATGCAGCTTCCCATGGCCTACTTTAACAGTTTAATCTGCCTCGAAAGCTTGCATATTGTAATCTTTTTAGTTAGCCAATAAAAGGTGTCATTTTGCTTGACTTCTCGCTACATTCATAATGGCTAACACGGTACAACACCCTACTACTACAGATTCAGTTTCAAAAAGCTGAACCATGCTAGACTCTCTTCCTTCTTAACTTATATTTCTCTTTTGCCATACTGCCCTTTCTTCATCTTTCTAGTCATATGTGTTCAAGCTCCATACCAGGGAATGTCTGGTTTAGATTGAATTATATCTGGGTTCAGGGTACATCCATATCTATAGTGAAGACACCAAACTAAATCTCCATCTAGTGGTCCCTAGTGTTCAGGCTTCTTATAAACCCTGAGGGTCCAGAGACAGTGAGCAGTCCTCCAGTTTTATACCCCCAAGCAGCCAGGAGGTATTGGTGTCAACCAGCATCTACTTCTATTTTAGATTTACTATGAGTTATAAAGAAAAAAATCTCAACATTGCTGTCATATCAATTTCTCCTTCATCATCCTTAAAGTCTTCCATATTTATTATAGCTATTCTTATGTGACATCTGCTTGTAAAGCCTAGCAAGCACAAGAAAACTCATGTCTCGTACCCGTTTATTACTTGCATTTCCTATTTTCACCTGAACATACACCACAAATCTGTTGGTTGAATTATAAAATATATGTTAGGATTTTTTTCTAATTTGAATTAGCACATTTTCTCCTGATGTAACTGTAAAATAGCAGGTGGGTTAAGACTTCCACAAATTCAAATGCAGTAATTGATACATTGACAGAGCAAGCTAGTGAAGTAACAAAACACTGTCACACAAACTTACTCACAAAGCAGTGACAATTCTTTAGGTATTACACTGAAGAGAGAACTATTAGAGGACGAAGACCTGCAGTATGGTGGCTCTAAAATTATTGGATGAATTGACCAACATGTTTGGAGATAAGGATATAGTAAAACTATGTGATCAAGGGATGCTACACTTGAAGGCATCTTTCACACATTCAGGGTCTGATTTTATTATTATTATTATTATTATTATTATTGTGACCTTAATGTGTAGAGTAAGTTTTAAGAATAAGTCAGAATGTTTTCAATGAAAGTCAGTCCAAGCATCCTTTAAACGGTGATATATTTTTAGCTTAAAATGTGAGTAGCAAGGGAACTCTCCATTACAGATAACATAACATCAGCTGACCATTCTTCTTTAAAGATAACATCCTTCTTTGTCAGTGTCTTCTTATGTGAGAGAGTTGGTTTTTCACACAAAAGCAATTACACTCCCTTTTCCTTTTGCAGGTTCATTTCTTATGAACATCTTTTGAATGTGGAGCTGCATATAGCATCATAGCTACAATCTGAAAGAGCATCGTGCCAGATATAATTACGGTAGTCATGCAATCCCCCTCAGCCTTGTCAGATTTGATATCTAAGACGAGTGAACATCAGCAACAAAATCCTTCTTCTATGTGATAATTTAAAGTTGCAAGTTAGCATTTCCCGTGAAACAGAAGTCAGTGTACACTTAAGTGTGTATAATCTGTTAATATTATTACCTGTAATGGTCATAATTCAATTGTTAATTCATCTTTATTTCTTCAGAGGAAGCATTTTTTATTGAAAACTCATTCTTGTGTTTATTGTTATTAATTATGTGTTATGTTATTTGAACATATGCAACGGGGTCCCCCACCAGATGATATTTCTGTGGGAAATGCAAGTCCAGAGGCATTAAGTACATGTGGAGGTGAGCATTCAAGAGATACTGTACCTGGGGATCTGCAGGTGAAGTATAGTTACAGAAGAAGAAAAGGCAATTGTGGTCTTTTAATTGTACTTGAAAGAAAGGCCACTTCATGTAGAGGAGCAAGAAGAAACAAGATGTGATAGTAGAACAGAAAGAGGAACAAGTAAATGCATGCATGGCGTAACATTCAGGTACATTTGCCGACTAAGCTAACTGATGTAAAAGTTGGAGCTTTTCATGTTTTTTATTTGCTTCATCAAATGGTCAGTTATTACATTTTCGTTTACTAAATAGTTTTTTAACAATGAGTCACATTCAGAAATAACAGACATAATAGAATGCAATCACATGTGTTAGCAGTCTACATTAAATACTGCACTTTGCTTTTTAACAGCACTTTACACTGATGGTAAAAGCGGAGCACAGATAGGCCTGTGGGGGCTCAATAGCTTTCATACAAAGAAGACTACATTTGAAGTGATGTGAAAATGGCATCGATTGATGTGTGTTAGTGGTTGAGCGTCTGTGACTAATTGTTGTTCAATTTTCTTAAACATAAGATTTTTAAAAATATATCCACTAGAAAAGTATCCAATAATTCCAGCCATCCATTATCCAACCCACTATATCCTAACTACAGGGTCTCGGGGGTCTGCTGGAGCCAATCCCAGCCAACACAGGGCACAAGGCAGGAAACAAACCCCGGGCAGGGCACCAGCCCACCGCAGGGCGCGCACACACACACAGCGGACAATTTAGAATCGCCAATGCACCTAACCTGCATGTCTTTGGACTGTGGGAGGAAACCGGAGGAAACCTACGCATACATGGGGAGAACATGCAAACTCCATGCAGGGAGGACCCGGGAAGCGAACCCGGGCCTCCTAACTGCGAGGCAGCAGCGCTACCCACTGTGCCACCTGTATCCAATAATTAGCAATTGAAAAATAACCATTGATGAAAAATGATCAATACTAACGTAAAATCAATTTAAATTCTACCTTATGAAAGGGGAAAAACAACTGAAATAAGTTTCCTGTCTAGCTGCTAATATTAGTTAAAACACAGTAATTTGCTAAAATTATATAAATATGTAAGAACTTGGAAAGGAACTGATTTGATGCTTAACAGCAATATGAATAGTACACGATAGGCAAGAAGATCGGGATCTTGCCACCACTCTTCATGTATATCTGGGACTAAATGATCAGGATCTGGGTGCCAGACATCAAGGGATTAACCACCACCTCCTGACTTCACTGTTTGTTTCTGAACCCGCCCTGTGTTTATACCAGTTAGGACAGTTGCACCAGTCCCATGTTACAGAATTTATTAGTGCAAACGCCATTTAACTGCAGGTTGATAACGTTAGTTCTTCACAATAATACTATGCAGATAATATCGTTCAGTCAGTTCTGTATCATTTATGCTTGCATTCCCATGGGATTAATAACATTTATGTAGTCTAATCCAATATAATCTAATCATTTCTTTCCCCTTCCATTTTTTTCCAGAGAATGATTTTTTTGTACTCTATTAGTCGACTTAAATAAAGCAGCAGGAGGAGGGTGCTGAGGTGTGAACTGTTTGCACGTGTGCTCTGTCCGGAGTCTAACTCACTTGTATTTGGCAGCTGAGTGACTGTCAGAACAAGTTACAGAGGAAAATACACAAAACATACAAGTTCAAGCAACCGCTCTCGAAGTACAATTAAAACAGTAAACTTATTCCTAGTTGAAGTCACATAAAACGTTTCTCCACTTCAAGATGGATGAGCTCACAAATTTGCCAATAATTTTCAATTGAAAATTTTGAAATTTTAATACTTTATACAGCATGAATTGTTCAAGATACATAAACAAAAACTGAACTGTCCTGACAAATTTCTTTGAAGAATAAATGGGCCACATCTCATTGGTCTACAGGGTACCGAGTTGTTTTATGCGGACAGACAGACATCGGCTATAGCACTAGGTGCTTCGTGCATTATATGCAAACGTACCTAACAAGAACTTGAGAACATGTGGAGCACAACCATGATTGGTGTTTTTGCATAAAAAGAAACGTTTTCAGAAATATTTGAAGGCTTCTGTAGTTAACCAATTTATTTTCCTGAAGTAGGATTCAAGATTGTTGCTTAACCTAACAGTATATCCAATAATATTAATGTAACACAGAGCTGGGAACAACTCCAATAAGCTAACTTTGGAAATAAAAGAAATGAAATTTTGTAAAATAAAGTGACTTTCATTCTATTAATTATTGTGGAGCAATTCAGGTTTCACACACAGAACTAGGAGCACAAGTGTCACACAGTCCAACCAGATGAACAAAAACAGTTTCTTTTTTTTTCTACTTACCAAATGATGAATATTATTTCTGAGTGGCAAAAGTTGAATACCTAGATGCCAGGCAAAATTGTTGTTTATGGGCAGATCTTATTTTAAATTGAAAAAGAAATAGTCAAGATTGCTATACTGTATAATCAAAATCAATCAACATGATAGAGGCAAGCAAACATTATTACATTATTCACAAGGAATAAACAACCTGGAGGTACAATAATTATGGGAGTCTTTAGAAGAAATAAATTACTGTCATCGTCAATAAAAAGCTAAGAAAATGTGACAGAGATGTGCAGTGCGTAAACAGAGCTACAGATGAAAAAGGAAAACGATCAATCACAACTATAAAGGTGATAAAGTATTCCAGTAAATGTTATTCTAATGTGACATATTCAACATGAAGCAATTCATAAAGATTTTTATGCTAACATGTATTTTAAAACTACTAGATTACTGAAAAGGAGATTCTGTGCAACAAGTAAATATAAGAAGAAGTACAAAATGAAATCCAGTTTAAGAGTAAAAATGGAAGGCTAAAGATTAAGCAATTTACAAAGTTATAAATAACACATTAAAGAACTTCACTGCCTTACACAGCAGAGAAATGAGCCGAGCCTCCTATTGTGACAGTCGACAAGCAGGCAGGAGTTTTAGGAGTCAATGCTTTTAAGTGTTAAGACAGTATAAAAAAGACAACAGCCAGTTAACAGCTAATTGATCTCGGCGAAGGAAGTGCATTTTGCTGACATGTTAAGAGGCGCACGGCTTTGTGAGCACAAGCGAAGCAGTAGGAAACTATGCAATAGCCTTTCATTTCATTTATCCAACATATTAACGCCCTTTACCAATGCTGTGCAATCCACTACAAATAACATGTTTATCAACAAACCCGAAACGCCAGCCCTCTTAACAAAGGCCTGACTGTGAGAAAACACAAAGATGCACTGTATGTTTGATTTGTATAAAATGTGTAAATAAGCAGAGTCATCTGGTGTGTTGTTGTCCCATTCTTCCTTTTTAATTAATATGTTATTATTCTTACACTCTTCAGACATATTGTAGTATCTTGACCAGGCTTTCATAATCAATGTGTTTACTGTATATGTACACACATAACCCGATTAAAGTGAATAATCCAGATAAAGGAGAAACCTGGTTTCTTAAAAATGTACCTTTACATGGGCAAATAATTTTCTGGTCTTCTCCTTTGGCAAAATGCTCCCACGTCATTCAGCTGTGCTAAATAAGAGTTAAATCACATCATTGGCCACTGTGAATTTGATAATATGTATGACGCCGGTGACAATTTTCTTGTGTTTCTTGCTTTATTTACAGGTTTCTCTTGCATGTAGCACACTCTGAGCCCTGCAAAGAGCCGGCATATTGGTTTGTGCGCTTTTCGTCTTAAACCCAGTGCTGCTGAAATAATATTGAAGGTATATTTACTTCAATAAGATGTATTGTGTTTGGTTACTCATTACTTTAAAAAGTAATCGGACTACTTAATTTATGTTCATTTTAATGCTTTACCTTACTGCTCTCGAGATTGGGTTGCTGAGTTTAACACTGTACATGCAGCTCATCAACATAAATTCTGAAATATTGAGACAGATTATTTAAGACAGAAGAAGGAATAATGCAATTGCCTCTGGAAATTCATTTTGAGGACACGTCTACCTGAGGTTGCTGATAGCAAGTGCAAATCAAAAACATGTGCAGGATGACAGAGTACAATGGACATTTGAAGACTACAAAATCCTTAAAAGTAACCTGGTTAAGGGTTTACATGGCTACATAATCGGGTTATTCTAGGAGAAATCTACCTCAGGTTTTAGTGAATAATCTGGTTATTGAAGTGCATATATAGTGTTGTCCTCAAAAATTGAGACCAGGAGGAAGGAAAGAGATATCTGCAAAAGCCAGTAAATGAAGGCTGCAAGAAGACATGTTGAATTGGGTTTGTGGTGGATAATAAAAACAATATGTACAAAATCTAGCACTAAAAGGGAAAGAGGGATGGTGCTTTGATCAGGATTAAAGATTGGGAAGGACAGGGAGAACACTACCCTTTTGAAGTAGAAAGAGAGAGATGGCCAGTGGAGCTGAGAGTCGGCCTAACGAGTTTAATGGGTGACAGTTGAGCACCTCAGCAGCATATCGAAACACCATGACATGTAAAAGTTATTTGGATAGAAGTGCTGCGTGGTGGTGCAGACACCTCAAAGGAAGTAAATTAGGTGATGGGAGAAGCATGTCCTTGTGGAGAAATACGAGAGCGAAGGGAGCATCAGAGAAGTATGTAAGGATAGTTAAGGATATGTAAGAGAAGGCCTCCACATAATTGAGAACAGTAACGTTTATATTTAAGGTTGGGTTACATCAAGGATCATCATTATGCCTATGTTTTTTAATGCAAGTTATGGGTGATATTGCTAGGAGAATAATACATCAGGCTTCATGGTGCATGCTAATTGAAGATGACATTATGCAATGTGTCCTGCGGTGGGTTGGCACCCTGCCTGGGATTGGTTCCTGCCTTGTGCCCTGTGTTGGCTGGGATTGGCTCCAGCAGACCCCCGTGACCCTGTGTTTGGATTCAGTGGGTTGGTTAATGGATGGATGGATGGATTATGCAGTGTGGCATCATTAAGAATACTGCCTAGAGGAAACTAGAGCAGCGGAAAAGATCTACGTAAGATAGGGACCTTAAGATTAGATGGACAAATACATAATTTCTAAGATTTAAGGGACAAGAACATGATGGAGAAACGATAAAAAATAGAAATCTTATCTTGAATCAGCAATACCTGAGAACGGGGAGCTAGATTCAGAAATAGCTCAAAGAATGCAATCAGGTTGGAAAAATTGTAAAAGGTATCAGGAATGTTTTGTGTCCAAAGAATAAGTGCAGGAGTGAATGGTAGAGTGTATAAAACAGTGGTCAGACCAGCATTGTTGTGTGGATCAGAATCTTTGACAGTTCAAAAAGACACATGAAAGGAAACGAGATGCTACCAAAATGAGAATGTTGACATGGATGTGTCGAATAATAAAACATGATAAGATTTGAAAAGAGAGAATCAGAGGTATACAGTTAAAGTTGGGGAAGTCTCTAATAAATTACAAAAAGAAGGCTAAAGTGGTATGGGCATGTCATGAAAAGAGAGGTAAATAATGTGAGGAAAAGTATCATGGATATAGAAGAAGTTGATGACCAAAGGAAAAACAGATGCAGATCTAAAGGAGCAAGTATAGAACAGTCCTCCAAAATGCAATGCATCCTTCTTATCCGATCTGATTGAACTTTTGACACACCTAAGCTCTTACTCTCAGAGAATTATACTTCTCGGTGATTTCAACATCCATATTGACATTACTACATCTAAACTGAGAAATGAATTCCTATCCTTATTGGACTGTTTTGACTTGACACAACCCGTTGATTTTCCCATCCACTCTGGTGGTCATATATTGAATCTGATCTGTACTTCCGGACTATCTGTTACCAACATTTAGAGCACTGATTTGGGACTCTCTGACCATAAAGCAGTACTTTTCACTGTCTCATTATCTCTCCCTCCTCTAACCTGTAAATGACAAATTTCTTACAAAAACCTTAAAAATATCTGTCCTTCTATCCTTTCTGGATCCATTTCTGATCTTTTACTGTCTTCACCTATTCCACCAACACTAGATAGTCTTGTTGACCACTATAACTCAGCCCTTCATTCAGCATTAGATAACACAGCTCCTTTAAAACATAAGGAGGTTTCCTTTAAGCGTTCAGCTCCTTGGTATAACTCAGAATTGCGATATATGAAAGCAGCTGGCCGACGCCTTGAGAGAATGTCACATAAAACTGGCCTCACCATGCACATCCAGGCTTTCTCTGACCACCAAAGAGCTTATAGAGAAGCACTAACTGCTGCCAAGAACACCCATTATGGCAGAATAATAGAAAGTGGCCACAATAACCCAAGGGTTTTGTTTTCTGTAGTTAATAAATTAATCGAACCCGCATCTGGGGCAACTACCTCTTCTGTGAGGAATTCCTCCACTTTTTCCGTAACAAAATTAAAGATCTAAATAATTCAACTAACATAAATACATCATCTGTTTATATCTCTCCATTTTCCCACTCCATCCAGCTCCTTCTCTAAGTTCTTACCAGTCACATCTGCGTTTGTTAATAACCTGCTTTGTAAGATGAGGTTGACTACTTGTGTACTGGACCCCATCCCCAGCACACTACTTACGTAAATCCTGCTTTCATGCCATAATCCCGACTGTTACAACAATAATAAACTCATCCCTTGACACTGGAAACCTTGGAAACAAATCCTGTGTAATTTACAGTCTGAAGAAATTAAGCAAAGAAACTTTGTTGCACATATTTTGAGTTCACAATTGCACTGGAGTTCAGTTACTCCCAGCTGTAAGACGTCTGGCACACCATGCTCATTAACAGCAAAATGAGATGAAAAAATCTGTCTCACTGTGCCTAACGTCCTGCAAGCAAAATTCAAATTCATGGTGAAGAATCAGAACCTGAGCTACAGATCTAGCGAAGACTTCACATCCTCACATTATGACGAAAATGGAACAGTTTTTACTTGTTACAGCTGACTCAGATGATTGTTTAGTTGAAGAATGCAGAAAAAGATAAATTGGCTGCACTATAGAAATAAGCTTGCCTGGAAAGCCATTAGCTGTCATCCTCTTCTGAGTACATGATGAATCGTCTAAAAAACATTCAAATTGCCTGTAGGCACAGTTGGGGTGCTCTTCCAGGTAAGTGCATTTCACTACCTGTCTGAATGAACACACGGGTTGAAGTACAAAAATAATCCACTTTGGTCAATCTGATATCAGGAAACCATACATCTTTCAAAGTTCTTCTTTCATTTTTGAAAGCAATGCTTTAAACTGTGTTTCAGTTACCCTCAAAGTTCTGCTGCATATGAAATCCATTGCTGATAAAATTGCCATGCGTAAACTCATAAAAGCATACACCAGAGGTGGGTAGAAACGAGTTACATTTGCTCCGTTACATTTACTTGAGTAACTTTTTAAAAAAATTGTACTTCTAAGAGTAGTTTTACTGCACCATACTTTTTACTTTTACTTGAGTACATTTATGAAGAAGAAACGTTACTCTTACTCCACTACACTGGGCATCACTCGAATCGTTACTTTTTTTCCATTAGATACAGTACGCTATATTTTTGCCAGAAAGAATCCGCCAATGGATCTACTGCATGGCTGTTTCACCAATCAGACGTAGCAACAATAATCACAAGACTCCGTTTCACCAATCAGACATAGCAACAATAATCACATGGCTCCGTTTCACAAATCAGACGTAGCCATGCAGTCACATGACCACACACAAACTGTCATATCCTAGCGGCACAAATTCCTCACAGACAGCAGACAGGGAAAGAATGAATACTGTACATGTAAAATGAGAGCCAACATCTGCTGAAGCTTAACCATCACTTCACTGAGTGAAGAACAAGCAGGTTTTAACCAAACATGCACAGACACAGACAGTCAAGGTAAAGTGAGACTTCTTGTACATGCACAAGCTGCCTTGTTCTAATGTTATGTTCTAATGAGGTTTTGGATGTTCCCCAAATCAAGGCGCTGCAGCTTTGAGTACAGATGTTTTTTTTTTTTTCATTTGAAAGCATTAACTGAACTAATCATATTGACCATGGTTTTCTCTTTTCCTTGCAGCTGTAAATTAAGCTCATTCAACATGTTGGTCAGATCAGAAAAAAAAATGCCAAGTCTAGCGGCCATTGATCGTTATTAAGTTGCTTGTATTCTGCATGTTTAATGACAAGGAGAAACTCCTTTTTCTCCGACCAGGGGTCTTGAAATCTCAGCAGGAATTTCTCCCTAGCCATCTGCCTCAACGAAGGCCTCTTTTATCATCACTCCATCTTGGAATGACTTCTTATGCTTAATGATCGAGTGACTCACCTGGAACGATGCTTTGGTGTGTCTGTCTTTGCTTTTGAATTCAGCCGAGTGAAAAATAACAGCTGTCCGATTAACTGCGATATTAGTTCCCTCTCCTTTCTCTTTCTCAGATCGTTTTTGGAAGGAAGTCAGTTTCGTAGTTTTTATGAACAGTTCGAAAGTGCCTTTCCATATTTTCCTTCTTTGGAATAGCAATGATAGATTGACAGATCAGACAAACGCATTTCCAATTCCACATCCAGCCCATAACCAACAAATTGTTTTTTAAATCCCTTATTTAGTCGATATAAATTGGAAGGCTAACTAGATCACTTAAATAGCCGGAGTTTTGCAGTAGCTCACGCATTTTATCGTGCGTGCGGGATGATCAGTGTGTTAGAAGAAAAGAGATCTCAGACTGGCCGCCCTGTACAATATGTCAATCAAGTGGCAAATGCCATAGGGAGGATATATGATAGACTATCCATCCATCCATCCATTTTCCAACCCGCTGAATCCGAACACAGGGTCACGGGGGTCTGCTGGAGCCAATCCCAGCCAACACAGGGCACAAGGCAGGAAACAATCCCGGGCAGGGTGCCAACCCACCGCAGGACACACACAAACACACCCACACACCAAGCACACACTAGGGCCAATTTAGAATCGCCAATCCACCTAACCTGCATGTCTTTGGAATGTGGGAGGAAACCAGAGTGCCCGGAGGAAACCCACGCAGACACGGGGAGAACATGCAAACTCCACGCAGGGAGGACCCGGGAATCGAACCCAGGTTCCCAGATCTCCCAACTGTGAGGCAGCAGCACTACCCACTGCGCCACCGTGCCGCCCTATGATAGACTAACATTTAAAAAAAAAATTTTAATGCAACACGATCTACCTGCACTACCTTTCCAACCTACCGGTCGATCGCGTTTGACGTATTGGGCACCCCTGGTGTACAGTATATCTTGTCACTGTAAGTAGTTTGCACTGTTCAAACATACATGTTACCTACTGTATGTATTGGCTTCGATAGCTTTGTTGTGAAAAACTGAGATTTGGAACTTTGTGTTATTTGTGCATCTTTATTTTGTAAAGATGTTATTTATTTTTACTCATTTTTTATTTTATTATTTGGAAATAGCAGAATTTGCACATTATTTTATATTTTTGTCTGTCTTATTACAACATTTCTAAAAAATAAATAATTTATTATAATCAAACAGTTACTCAGTACTTGAGTAGTCTTTTCACCAAACACTTTTTTACTCTTACTTGAGTAATTTTTTGGATGACTACTTTTTACTTCTACTTGAGTAATATTATTTTGAAGTAACGCTACTCTTACTTGAGTACCATTTTTGGCTACTCTGCCCACCTCTGGCGTACACACAAAACAAAGACAAGCAAGCAGCTAAGACATATACACTTCAGCACTACATAGTGTCCCTACCTGGATGTTAAAAGCTTGATTTATTTTATTATATTTGAATGACAGCATATCCCTTACAGCAGTGGATTGTAGTGCCATTTTGTTAACAAAAAGCAGAAAAGGACTGGAACATTATTGATTTCTTTGAGAGGCTAGCAAGACACCATGGGCTGGATGTATCCCGTGAGCCATACTTTGCCCATCCTTGATTAAAGGGTATGGCAGAATTACTTGGCAAGACCATAGAGGTCTTGTCAATTTCTTTGGGTTCTTCTCTCTTTTTGTTGTTCCCTTCTCATCTGGCACAGTGGTGGCTCTGAGGTTAGGGATCTGCACCGGCAATCAAAAGGTTGCTGGTTTGAATCCTGTAAATGCCAGCAGTGATTCCACTCTTTTGGGTCATTGAACAAGGCCTTTAACCTGCAACAGCTACATCCTGGATATAACATGGGTATGGGCAGGTCCTCCAGCTTGCAAGGAAAACTTAGGGGTTGGTGGCAGGATTGTCACTCCAGCCACTGTAAAAAACCTCACACTCTTCCATTCCATTTGAACTTGTGTGATGCTGAGGTGTCACCCGGTGCACCTAATTTGGGATCCTGAAGTGGTTTGTCATGTGGTGGATGTGGCAACGTGCTGTGTCAGTGCACGCTCCCAACCTCTCACTCTCTCTTCTCAGCCCTCCTTGCTTTTTTTCTCTCCTGTTTTTCTCTTAACTTTTTTGGCTCAGCATGCATCCCAAATTTAAAGGCCTACCTTCACATTTAATTAACAATGATTACAAGAATAATCAATAAGTGTTTGCCTTTCTCAGGCTATTTGTCCATTTGGATCATAATTGCCCCAGATAAAAAATTCCAAAATGTATTTGTAACAACCTATTTTTTTAAGATTCTAAAATAATGATCTAAAAGATACAAGCTTCAAGTCAGTAAAGATACAGAATTTAAATTCAGTCTGTAGCAGTCGTTTAGAAATATAGAGCAGAGAGTGTTTAAAATGAGTCCAGGCTTTAAAAGTTTAAGGAGATTCTGTTTAAATAAAGTCAAAAGGCCCAGGCTTTCTGACTGCTGGCTGTTTACTCAGGTGTCCTTATTACTGGCAGGTTGATCAGTGTTAGTTTCATGATATTTCATTAAAAGCTACAGATTCAGCTCTGAATTTTAAACTGATTAGTTTATTCTCGTGAGTTTGAACATTAAAATATTTATATGGCTTATTTTTAATGCCATACATAGCCTCCAAGTCACTCAGATTATGTAAATGAAAGCTAAGACTGAAAATCACCAGAAAACTCATGTAATGTGACATGGCAGTTGCAGAAATTAATTTATTCCTTGTCATATAACTATCTAGTAGGAACCAGAACAGTGAGTTGTTTAGAAATGGGTGTTTTAAAATGTTTCTTTAGGGTCTTTAATGGGGCCTACACTGTTGTGGCCAGTATTTCATCTCATGGCTACACTTTTTGCTACACACAGGTTGGCACATTAGCACATATTTAAAAATTCTTCAGATATCCCAACAAAAACACCTACATAAAAAAGCTTTACAATGTCAGATCTCCAAATGAAGATTAGACAGGTAAAACGATTCACAGGATTTACAGGACTAACTTATTTGCTATCCGGTTGTTATATAGAAAAGAAAGAAAAACACATCAACCTGGGAGAATGGGAAAGTGTTAATCCTGCAAAAGAGAACTGGCAAGCACAGCTTGTGAAAGCCTGAACTCTCGATGCTGTCTCTCTGGATACAGAAATGGAGTGGCAATGTGACATAAATAGTGAGATGCACTGACCCCAAATCCCCAACAGTGTATCATTATTGAATGTGGACAACGGCTGTTACTGAAATGTTTGGAAACACGAAAATGGTTTGTCACTCCAGGGGCCCACAGCTTTAAACAAGCCAACCAGACCTGAAAAGTGTCACAAAGTGAGATTTGCTGAAATAGTCTAACTGGCTGTCTGATTCATCTCCAGTGACTGGAGCACAAAGGCCACTATTTATAAGATGTTTTCATTGAAAGGTTCAAGTATGTCTCACCTGAGCAAACAAAGCCCTGTCAGTTTGTAGAGAGACATTAGCAGATGGTTGGCAGGAGAAGATCAGATAAATGTTAAGTTGTCCCGCTTCTCACAGCTCTCTCTAACAATTTCTCTTCCTCCACCTGTCGGAAATCAGACAGAAATCAGCTCTGGAGAGGATACCAGTCCATTTCAGAGCGCACACATTCTAACCAATTAACCAGATACACAAGGATTTGTGATATGAGCAGAGATTCTGAAGAAAACTGAGACAGACACGGGGTGAGTGTGCAGTCTCCACGTAGAGAGGGGCAGAATCACTGCAAACTTTGGTGCCTCTCTACCACATTATTCCAAACATTGCCATTAAAGCATTAGTAGTGATTTTAGATCCATGGCTGTCCGAGAGATACCGTATACTACATTTTGACCCAAGTGCTTTGTGTGTAGAACATTTTCAAGACATGTAACCTAGCACTTTTGATGAGATACAGTATACTGTATATGTGAATGATTAACAATTGCAGCACACTATGTGCTTACTGGCCTGGAATGCATTGGGCGAATGGCTAAATTCTATTCCTTTTATGAAATTTAATTGAAAGATTATTTTCTAATTATTCCCTAAGATCATCTTGCAGTAAATTCCTTGAAATGGACTGTGGAGATGCTCTGTGTATTTTCATCCAAATCAGTTAGCATCACTTCAGAAGAGGGAAGTTGAACAGGCAACTTTTAACAAAGTTTTTAATTTAAATATTGGAGAACACATGTGTTACTGGAAGATTACATTTTGAGCATAGCAGCTTAAAGGGCACAAATACTTTTATCAATCTAGAAATCTCTAAATGTCATGATGCTTAGAGACTTCCACAGACTGAATATGGCAAAGGTTAAAGAAGGCTGTAAGAGATTATCATCTTCAGGGGCAGCAGATTAGCAGATCTCACATGTGCCCTACATTGGTTCCATATCTTCAGTGAACCATTGGATTATGGGAAAATTGATATTAGTCATTATCGACTGGAGCACAAAATAAAATATACAGAGAGATTTTGAGCAAGATTTCCTTTCCAAGGCTAACCAAGTGTAGTGTCATGGATTTCTACAAACCTCTAATGTTTTATTGTGTGAATATTTGCAGCCCAGTAATAGTAATCACCCCATCCAGAGTAGGCTTCAGCCCTACACCAAGTGATAACTAGATGGTCACCCCACTACATTCCCCTCTGAAAAGGAGCTTTGAGAATATTGTGATATTTTATATTTGTTACCTTGTATGTACACTTTGAGTTGTGCTCTGCTTAAAAGTTTTCCTCTGACTATTACCTGTTAACTTGATAACGTCGTGGCAGAAGTCACGGCAGGTCTGACTTTTCTCAAGAAGGCACACAGAGTCTCAGGAAGGAAGCAGAATCAGGTTTTTATCGTGTGATGCATACATGGACTCAGATCAAGTGACATGAGCGCCCAAGGATGGGCAAACCATTCTTTTATTTCAATTCTTATCTTCTAGTACATTTGTCTCTGACTCCCTAATATTGCATTCCAAGCTATCCTGCCTCCCACTGGTTCCACCAATATTTCCCAGTTCACTGGGCGTAGCATCTTTCCCATTCATCCCATTTGTCAGAGCCTAATCCAGCCTAGTACTGGTCCAGTGTTTTCCGCCAATATTTACAATCTCAAGTTCATATTCCTTATCTGGAGTAGTGGAATTTACTCTCCCCACCCTTCTGTACACACTTGACCTTTAGCTTATAATATATTGGTGGTCTCTAGCTCACTCAGATACATGAAAAATAACAGGCCTAAGCCTTTCCAGGTTAAATCTTATAGTGCTCAAGCTTAATAAAACATAACACTTATTTCTTTCATGTGTTTATGATTCATTTTAAATACTGTCACACACGTCGAATTAGGAGGAAGCTGAGTGGACCAAGTGGAGGTAACTACCCACCAGGGGGTGGCAAGGTGCGGTAAACCTACTTCTGTTGTCTCTGCAGGCCAAATACAGGAAAACCTATCTGATGTAACATTAACAATGTCACTTCCGGTTCCAGTGCCAAAACTGACATCACTTCTGGTTCCAGTGCCAAGAACAACATCACTTCTGGTTCCAGCCTCCGATGACACCACTTCCGGTTTTGACTTTTAAAGCCGCCATCATTTCACCACTCAAATCAGTTCAGTCTGGAACTCAACGTATGCACATCAGTGCTTGTTTCAAAATACTTTTGTAGTCATGGATAATTTACAGGTGGCTGCCCCAAACCATTTTTCACAGGTTGAGACTGATTCTTTCACAATCCATACATTAATCAACAGTAATCACCAATAATCAGCAGTAAGACAAATATATCCTTTTACAATACTTTCTTACTAAAACTCAAATTCATTTTAATTTTGGTTATCTTAGGTAAAGACATCTTTGATATAAAGAATAAAAATACTAAAATCCAAGAGTAAACGAGAACACTGCAGGGCCAATTGATCCATGAACTAGAAACAAGCTTGCAGCACCTCACATAAAGACAATTTCACATAATACAAAAAAAAAATCTAGATAAGAAACTATATTGAGCGTATGATAGAAAAGTGAGAAAAACTATTAAGAAGACAAAGTTGAGGGTGGTTATAAACATTTTAATAGTAATTTAAATCACTGATGGAAGCTTATTGCTTATTTTGCACACCACTGCTTTCTTGTTTTATTATTTCATTTTTTAGTTTACTTCAGAGCTGAATGAAAGGTTCTGTCTGTTTTATTTCCCTGTCTGATTTTATATACAGAATTTGAATTAACACAATGATTTCCTTTCTGTTTATTTGTTGTCAATAGGGCTTATAAGTTTTTCAAGCCCTGAAAGGCTTTACAAAGTTGAAAACGATCAAAAATTATGAAAATACTCTATACTTATATTAAAATGACATGTATCAAAAGTAGTGAGCATGTTTGACTTACTAAGAACTTCCTGCCAATACTGAAGAACTCAGTATCATATCTAATGGTCAGCCAAGTGTTTGTACGAAGAAACCAATGGAATGCCCCAATGACGAAGTTAGGTTCTTGATCTGCTGACAGCTGATAAAACCCCTAGACCTGATAGGATTTTACTAGTTGTAAGAAATTAATTAAAGCCTTATTGAGCATAATTAAGCAGTCACTTCCAGTCATAAATGGAAAGTTGCAAATGTGAATGTATTCCAGTCATCAAGAAGAGACACAAAATGTATCCTGGTAATTACAGATCAATAAGTTTTACTTCTGTACAATGCAAAATTATGAAAACTATAATAAGAAATAAAGTAGAAAAATACCTATAAGAAAATGCCATATTAATGTATTAGTATGTAGGATTAATAAGGCATTTTGAACATTTGGCTCAATGCAGGAGGAGGTGTAAACTGGGTAACACAGAACCCCTGATTGAATTTCAAATGGCAGTGAAAGAAGTACAGCACAGCATCTCACAACAGCCATTGGTACAACAACCCTTCACCAGAGCACCAGAGCTTCCTCTTTCATGCTCTGTGCTTAAAAAAGTCAAAGCTCATGCCCAAAATGCCTCCAGCCAAAGCTACAAACAGGACAGGGTTTTTCCCATCATGCACAGAAACAGAATGCCTGCCTTTATTTTCCAGGTGTCATGCTTTTTCATTTTTTTATTGCCCTTTTGATCATTCTGTTATTTTTTTAAAGGTAATTTATGCTGCCCTTGGAAAAAATAAATCTTTAGTTGTATAAGTTTTTAGCAAAAAGTAAAGAAAATTCTGGTGAATTTATTAGGGTAGGTGTTGCCATTCATCTCTAAATAATGGTTTCTTTACTGTAGAAGTAAATTGAAATTGATTTGTTTCATTCTCGGCTGGAACACAATGCTTGCTTACAACAATGGTATTGACTTTAGCAGGAGCTCCTCAAACTGCCTTCCTCAAGGACTCTGCCAGTGTTCAGCACTCTCCGCTCGACATTATCTTCTGCTTATGGTTTAACCCTTCTTCATTTGCCTTTAAGTGCTTCTCGAAATAAATGGCAAATCATATCTCAGTCACGGCCCGGATCAAACCAAAATCAGAAGGATTAGCGGCAAGTGGCTCTCATCTCACTGTCTCATCCCTGCACTCGAGACGGCTGTGGGCTCAGTCACACGCATGACGGCCTTTTGCAGTAGTTTCTTCTACATCTGAATACTAAGGATGCTGCCAGTGTGCTGCTCATCTCATGTCACTACTTTATATCATCATCATCATCATCATAATAAAGATGCGTAGAAGATTTCTCATGAGTTTGGTTGCTAATTCGAAGGCCTTCTTAATTTGTATTAATTCCTGATATTTATTGTAACATGCTTGCAGTCAGAAATGTACCTGTACGTGGACTGCTTATAAGATGACACTTAAGTTGAGGATTGTCATTCATACCAAAGCTTGAACAGACCTGCTTGTTCTCTTATTATTACGGACAACGGTCCAAGTATTTAAAACTCTTTTTCGGTTCCTCTCAACCACTCATCTGCCTTTCCCACTACACTGGAAAACTGAAAACCATGGCGGTAGATGGCATACACTTCTCTCCACACTTGAGAAAGACAGAGAGTGGGAGACAGAAAGCAAAGGTGTACAAGGCAGAACTTTGTTGAACACAAGCCAAAGGTGACCATATTCACAAAAGGCCTGTCACCAGCATTACCAATTACCCCACCCACCATGTGCACAATAAATGGGATCTGGCTTTATCCTTAGTCTTGTTTTATTGTTTTCTTGCAGTTGCACGGCTGCACTCAGGTCCCAATCTGGGGAGTTCATTGTGTGCTGTAATCAGCTCATGCTCCCAACCTCCTCCTTCTCCTAATCTCATCCGATGTAAAAGTCCAGATTGCCTTGAGTGTGTGTCACACACCTGCGCATGGGAGGGAACTAAAGAGGGTAATTCCATGCCGGACCAGGGGGTGGTAGAGTGCATTGATCCTTTCTCTTGTTCCTCTGCAGACAAACTACGGGACATTCCGCCTGGGCCTGATAACATCATTTCCAGTTCCTGTCCCGATGACGTCATTTCCCCCCGTCCGGCTTTAAAAATGCCATGTTTCATCTGTTACCTCAGCTCTGTTTTGGACTCAACTCTGTAAAGACCTATTGCTCATATTTTGCCTCTTTATTTTTTGGACCAATTTTCAAGTATATGGGGTGGCTGCCCCAAACCTTTTTGTGGTGTCTTTTGCATCATTTCACATATGTTAGATAAGGATTATCACTTCAAACTATCAATCTTGTACTTTTTTCCCAATATGAATTATACAATATATTAAAATTCTTCTTCTGATGTCTTCCAGGCCAAATGCTGCCATAATGGGATCTCATTCCACATGACCCTGAATTCATCTAACTGACAACAGGTGGAATCAGAAGAAGAATTTGAGTACCTCTTTCAATTTTAACATGCATATGTGGCATGCTTGAAGAAACAAAAGTGCTGTACATGGAGACACCACTCAGAGAAAAGGGGGACATATGATTTCCGGTCTCTCATACTTTATTTAATGCTAAAGACGAAACTTAGATTTCTTGAATATCTTATCCAAGAATTGATAAAGTAAGTCCAAAAATCTTTTGCTAACCTACTAATCTAAACAAAGGGTCATGTGGATGTAGGAAAGAAAGCAGCTCAGGATAGAATACCAAACCAGCACTGGATACATAATTGGACACATTCACACCTGGGATATAGAGAGTACTCATCTGAAGAAACACACATGTTTTTGGGATGCGGAAACCTAGGATACCCCTGAGAAAACTGACATAGCAACCAGGCAGAGATTCAAACCCTATCTCTTAGTGTTATCTTCTGAACCTATTTTTGAATTTAGAGTTTTGAATTTAGTGTAGAATTCAATGCTGTCACTTTAAAAAATGCTTTCAAGAACGTTAAAAATATTTAACTTATTACTGTGGTGCTGTTATTATATTTTATGGGTGCTGCCATTTGGTGGAACATTTTGTTTACTGTTGCTTTGGTTGGGCGGCACGGTGGCGCAGTGGGTAGCGCTGCTGCCTTGCAGTTGGGGAGATCTGGGGACCTGGGTTCGATTCCCGGGTCCTCCCTGCGTGGAGTTTGCATGTTCTCCCCGTGTCTGCGTGGGTTTCCTCCGGGCGCTCCGGTTTCCTCCCACAGTCCAAAGACATGCAGGTTAGGTGGATTGGAGATTCTAAATTGGCCCTAGTGTGTGCTTGGTGTGTGGGTGTGTTTGTGTGTGTCCTGTGGTGGGTTGGCACCCTGCCCAGGATTGTTTCCTGCCCTGTGTTGGCTGGGATTGGCTCCAGCAGACCCCCGTGACCCTGTGTTCGGATTCAGCGGGTTGGAAAATGGATGGATGCTTTGGTTTTATTACCCAAGCATCACTGGGGGTTCTTGTTGAGTGATGTCATCAGTGCAGCAGTTTAAAGGCTGATGTGATGTGCTTTCTGGTCATCTGAGATTGGATTAAACTCTGAGTGTTAGCCAGTGTGTTTCTTTAGTTTTACATTAGTATACTAATCTTTGGTAATGACTTTTTGACTACGACTTCTGCTTATTGCTTTGGATATTCTGGTACCAAACTTTGGCTAAGTTAAAGATTACTTCTTATCTTCTGTTTTTTCCTGATAAAAATTCTGCCTCCTTCAACAGAGACATACTACTTAGAGTAGAAGGCAGCTCTAAGCCAAAAGGAAAAGTCTTCATCTTATTCTCACTCTTCTTCCTTCCCCCTTTTTGACAGAGTGATATGAGAATATCCTCTTCAGATTCCCCGATCTTTTAGTTGCCTCTTTTTCTAATTCACCACAATTTCATTTGTCCTTTCTTCATGTTTATAAATGATGCAACATCAAACATGAATCCTCTAAAATTCTACTGCGAGTGAGATGAATTTTGAAGTTCAGAGTCTGTATGAGTGGTTCTCAGACTCAATCCTCAGGACTCCATGTGGCTGTGGGGCATTGTTTCAACCAATTTCTGCTTTTCGTTGGACTCCACGCCTAATTAAACAAAGCGTTATTTTCCAGCTTCTATTTTTGGGAGTTAATGCAGAAATTACAAAACTCAGTTTTCTAAATTTTATTATAATGAACCAAGCATATACACTCACTGGCCACTTTATTAAGTTCATCTTGCTAGTAGAAAATTGGACCCCCTTTTGCCTTCAGAACTCCCATAATTCTTTGTGGCACAGATTCAACAAGGTGCTGGAAGCATTCTTCAGGGATTTTGGTCCATATTGACATGGCAGCATCACGCAGTTGCTGCAGATTTTTTCGGCTGCACATCCATGTTGCAAATCTCCTGTTCTACCAAATCTCAAAGGTGCTCTATTGAAGTAAGATCTGGTGACTGTGGAGGCCATTTGAGTACAGTGAACTCATTGTCATGTTCAAGAAACCAGTCAAAGATGATGTGAGCTTTGTGACATAGCGCGTTATCCTGCAGGAAGTAGCCATCAGATGATGGGTACACTGCGGTCATAAAGGGATGGACAAAGTCAGGTAGGTTGTGGCATTTAAATGATGCTCAGTTGGTAATAAGGGGCCCTAAGTTTACCAAGAAATATCCCCTATATCATTACCCTACCATCACCAGCCTATACCATTGATACAAGGCAGGATAGATCCATGTTTTCATGTTGATAATGTCAAATTCTGAACCTACTATCAGAATGTCACAGAAGAAATCGAGACTCATCAGACCAGGAAATGTTTTTTCAATCTTTTGTTGTCCAGATTTGGTGAGCCTGAGTGAATTGTAGCCTTTGTTGCCTGTTCTGAGCTGACAGGAATGGCACCCGGTGTGGTCTCCTGCTCCTGTACCCCATCTACTTCAAGGTTCAACATGTTGTGCATTCAGAGATGCTCTTCCACATCTCTCAGTTGTAACAAGTGGTTATTTAAGTTGCTATCACATTCCTATCACCTCAGACCAGTCTGGCTAGTCATACAGTTAAAAAATGGGGCACAAACAGACTTGCAGTGGTTCAGTAGCTTTCAAAGGGAGCATAGATCAAAGTCCTATTGTTAGTTGTAGGGGAAGATCTATGACTTCCTGTAGTTTAAATTTTGTAAGTGTAACATTTTTGAAAGAATGCTTTAAAATCTGTTTAACTCTCAACATAAAACTGTTGACTGCTTTGGACCATGATGCAGAGCAGGCCTGGTGTTTTTCTGATTGATTAATTAATTAAAGTATTGTAGATACTGAGTACATATTTGTTCAGTCCATCTTTACAGAGTGATAATTACATAAATCCTTTCCTCTTACATTCATTTCTACCCAAGTGACTGTTTCTGTTGTTCTTCTTTTTATTAACACTTTTACCTCAAGCAGCAGAAGACGTGAGCTGGTGTGCCAGTACCTCTGCCTTTTTGACTAACCTGTATTGGGGAGTTTGCTATTATTAGCGGCTGTTGGAAGAGTAAAAAAGAAAATGTACAAAATGAAGTGACTATTCTCAAGGTAAATTTTAAAACAGTAAACTAATCCATAATTGAAAACGCACAGAAAGGCTCTCAGTTTTAAAATAGACAAGTTCACAAATTCACTAATGTTTTCCAGTGGGAGATTTTAAAATTTCAAAAGTGTATTCAGTGCACTGTATTTGAAATGTATGAATGTAAAATGAATTTTCTTCAGGAATGAGTGGGCCAAATTTCAACAAAATTGGTCCACTGGGAACTTAGTTGTTTCATGAAGACAGAAAGACAGAGAGACACATTGACTGTGGTAGGTTGCAACCAGTAAGAGACGCCACTGAGACCCAAACTCCAGATCCAATAATGTCCGACACAGTCACGGGTTTAAATAATGGATTTTTAATCAAACACACACCAAAACAATGAAATATAGCCCAAACACCTTACAAAGTAAAGTTTTTCCGACTCAGGTTGAGTTTTGCTTGCTGCCTCCCGACTCTAACTCCCTGAGGTAAGGCAGTTGGTGGGCTCCATTTATACTGGACCTGAGACTTCTAGTGAGTCAGCATGACTTGTGGGAAGTACTTCTGGGTTGTTTGAGAACAAGGGTAGTCCTCCTCTGACAGCACCCCTTTGCGGCACACAGGGACCCTGATAGGGTTGCACTTCCAGACTCTGTGGGTGTCCAAGCTCTGGGATGTCTTCAGTGGACCACTGCCATCTAATTTATGGAGGATGGAACTGCTCCTGATCTCCAGCTTCTGCTTGTCCATCCTTTAGCACCTTCCATTTTATCCCGAAGTCATGCCGCCCTCCAGCTGGAATGCCCGTCTGACCTCTGTGGCACTCACAAGTGCTTTCCTCATTATACATGTGTACCGGTCAGGTTCTGCTTAGATTCACAGTGTTGATAGAACAGTGATTTATCTATTTTTTTGGTGGGGATTCCAGGAATGCACCCAGTCTTGGCCCAACCCGCACACACTCACAGAGAGAAACATGAATCTAAGAGATGAGTGAATAATATATTAGGTGGTGTCACACACGTGCGCATGGGAGGCAGCTAAAGGGCTTGAGTAGGGACAGTTCTGAGACATACCGGGATGTGGCAGAGTGCACTGACTTTTTTTCTCCCTTGCCTGCAGACCATTCACGGGAGATTCCACCTGGTCATCTTGACGTCACTTCTGGGACTGAGCCAATGGATGGAGATCTTGCCGGCTCCGGCCCCGGCCCCTGTGATGTCACATCCGGGCTCGCGCCAATGGCAGAAGACCTACATGAGCCCGACCCCTTTAATTTCACTTCCTGTCTCCCTCTTTAAAAGCCTCCACCTTTTCCCTATTCCCTCAGTTCTGTTTGGACTCAATTTTGTGCACATCAGTGCTGTATTATTTTGAAAGCAACTTTGCAGCCAGAAAACCAAATTATATGGGTGGCTGCCCCAAACCTTTATATGACTCTGTCTCGAGTTTGTGACAGTGGAAAATCAAATATAAACAACAAAATTCAGACAACCTACCTCTTCCCCTTCGGCGATACAAATATTACACACAACAATCAGCCTCCAACAATAAACACTCACGACAATCTCCTTAACACAGTTCCAATGCAGCAGAAACAAATGAAATGGTATGGAGTAAACATGACAATGACAATCCCGGGAACAGCTTCCGTAAGAAATTAATTAAACAGTCCTACCAGTAGTCCTGAGCGGCGAGGGGTGAGATTTGTGGGAGCGCTCCCTTCTAAGACACACAACAACTAATTCACACAACAGGCAGGCATGAGACAGTCCATTCATCCTTACAAGAAATGATCCAGGTGTGATAAGCTGCCCGGACACAGACAGACGGACACCCTTTTAAAGTCCACCACACGTTTATTAATCATATTTACAGTGTCCATTAGTGCACAACCCAGTGCCTCAAGCACCAAACTCCCCCAAAGTCGAGGCCTCTTTCACACTCTGCCTGCTCGTCAGACCGCCTCCTCTCTCCTGCCTCCAAACTTCGTCCACTCCTCACCCAACTCCAGTCCTCTTTTGCAGGGAGGTGGCCCCTTTTATAAGTACCCGGATGGGCTCCTGGTGATCCCCGTCACTCCCTAGACACTCCCCTGTGTGGTGTAAGTGCCGGCTGTGTTCCCGGAAGCCCTCCGGGTGTTCCCAGTCTTCTTCCCCCCAACACTTCCTGGTGTGGAGGAAGTGTTGGGGTTCCGGGTCTTTCAGGCATGGGGGCACCCCCTGGCGGAGACCACGGGCCCCTACATGGTTGGGCTCCCAAGCCCTGCACCCGTGGCCCCCAAAGGAACTAGGGCGGTCACCCCCTCGTGGTCTGGAGGAGGCATAAGCCCTCTTCCTGTCTTCCTGGGCATCCCGGCTGGGTGCCACCCCCAGCTGCGTGCCACACAGGGTATAAATGATTTCACAGCGGTTATGTTGGACGGAACACAGGGGTACACAAAAACACCAGACTTCCTCTCTTTCTTCTTCGCCAACCTCTTTTCAAGTTTCCTGCTGGCCCTTCTTGTCCCCAGCAGCCCCTGCAACCCATTTCAGACATCCAATGAGGGCAATACCCTTCGGGGCTGCTGGGAAATGGAGTCCTTCCAGTGGTAGCACTGCTCCATGTGAATGCATCTACAAAAATCCTAATGAACAGGAAAACAATAAAAGAGAGGCATTTAAAGCTACAATAAAGCAAACATATAAATATTTGTAAATGTCTTGTAAATGTAAAAATCACTGTTATGCTTTACTGAATACATAATAAAAAAGAGGTTTTAAAAAGAATAGCTAATTAAGTGAGATCATTTAGTGGGAAAATGATTAAGATACTTGTCAGAAGTAAAACCTGCAGCCACATGAAGAACCCAGGATTGAGTTTATGAACCATCAAAGCTTCAAATATAATTAAAAAATAATCTTTTCAAACAAACCATCAGTTATGAAATGCTCAGACTTACATTGGTGAAGCAATCGATCGTTTATTGTTCAGAAAGTGCCTCATTATTTATTTATATACCCATCATATTTAGCCTCTCTTTAAAGTGACTTTTTCAGACAGCAAGATATGATCCGGTTTGTCTGGCTCCATACTGTGGATGAATACTTGTATTTCTGGTCTAACCTCTAAACCACATTCTGCATCTTGTTATTTAAAATATACCAATAATACTTCAAATAATAAGAAAACAGTCTGCTTCTGGCTTCCAGGTGGATGACCTCTTCATTGTGGATAAATAACTTATGTGAAAACTCACTTGTGGTGTGAATGTGGGTTTTCTTTCAAGAGCCAGCTTCAGGCCATTCCAATGTATCATTTCAGGGGTCTCGCTGGCAGCTTTGCTACTGTTTCAAAGAGGAGGCAGTGTTCGTCCAAGTGTACAGAAGTGCACTTTGACCTCTACAGAGAAGGGGCCCTGGGCTTATGATACATTGGATCTGCCAGGGTGATGTAATCTGTGATGATTGGAAGGTCTGCCCTTTCCAAAGACTTACTTTCATCTTTTGGACTCAGAAGCTATTTGATGGAGCAGGAATCCCTTCAGGACTCCACAGTTTGGCCTTATTTCCAAACAACAAGACTTGCCTCAGCATCTTTTAAGCAAGCAATCCTGAAGTATTAAGCAGTTTCTAAAAGACAGATTTTGTTCAAGTTGTTTGCTGAGGAGGCCATCGTAAAAGGCTTATAAGTGTGCTTTATTTCACCTCAGTGCATCACTGATATAGTAACTTGCATATTAATCCTCTCTGGCAGCTCTGGCACACCTGTCACACCTTTGAACAACTCCATCCTTGGTGTCCGGGCTGTGGTGTGGGCCCACCCTCCGCATTTCACCATCCCAATGCCTATGGTCTCCTTCATAACCCGTGATTGGGCTTGTTTGGCATTTTCCACCACTAGACAAACCCCTAGCTGAAAGTCTTAACATTTTTGTGGTAAAGTGGAATGGGGTAGTTCAGCACCTTTTCTATTGCTAGATAAGGATCACTGAACTGGGAACACAGAATCAAGATAGATATTGCTTTGAAATTCTGTTACTGCATGTTAAGCCTATTTCATATAAAGATTCAAAACTTGAAAATATTAAAGAGGATAAAAAAAATGGAAAAGTTATTTTTTTATAACATTAAACTTTTATAATTAAAAATAATATGTATTACTAATAATATACTGTGCACGGCCACTTTATTAGGTACTCCTGTTCAATTGCTTGTTAACGCAAATATCTCATCAGCCAAACACATGTCAGCAACTCAATGCATTTTACAAGACAAACTGCTGAAGTTCAAACCGAGCATCAGAATGGGGAAGAAAAGCGATTTAAGTGACTTTGAACACGGGTTAAATGGGCTGGTCTGAATATTTTAGAAACTGCTGGTGTGCTGGGATTTTCACACACAACCATTTTTACGATTTACAGGGAGTTGTCCAAAAAAGGTAATATATCCAGTGAGTGGTAGTTGTTTGGCCGAAAATGCCTTGCAGATGCCAGAGGTCAGAGGAGAATGGCCAGACTGGTTCAAGATGATAGAAAGGCAACATTAACTCAAATAACCAGTCATTACAACCGAGGTTTGCAGAAGAGCATCTCTGAAATCACAACACATTGAACCTTGAAGCAGATGGGCTATAGCAGCAGGACCACACACTGGGTGCCACTCCTGTCAACCAAAAGTTTGCTGTTGTTTGTACTGCATTATATGTCACTCAAGGACTATATTCTGTGCTTCTCTCCAAAAATAAATTGATTTGAAATTAACTGCACTTTCAGCTTAGATTTTTGAACATGACATCAGTCTGTGATGTATGATGATTTCCAGCCGTTAGCTCCATCTGTATCCACCCAGCTTCTAGTTTGTATCACACCACATCTAACACACTAGACTCTAATCCACAAAATTCCTACTTCGGTCCCCACCACTGATTCACCACACATCCTAGAAAATCTACCAGTGTACTACATAATTATGATTTGCAAAATCACTTTGAATAAAAGTGTGAGCTAAATACATATGGATAGTGTGTTATCAGCAATTAGTGTTTGCACCTTGGTTGTGGCTTCTGTACAAACCTGCTAAGTCTATTCCTGTTCTAGTGCCAGTGTAAAGTTGCTCCCACATAAATTAAATCCCAGACACTTCACTCTTAACTTCTTCAAAAGAAATTGCTTACTGGTTAGCCAAATTTCCCAGCTCTCAGTTGTGCTTGAAAGTTTGTGAACCCTTTAGAATTTTCTATATTTCTGCATAAATATGACCTAAAACATCATCAGATTTTCACTCAAGTCCTAAAAGTAGATAAAGAGAAACCAGTTAAACAAATGAGACAAAAATGTTATACTTGGTCATTTATTTATTAAGGAAAATGATCGAATATTACATATTTGTGAGTGGCAAAAGTATGTGAACCTCTAGGATTAACAGTTGGTTTGAAGGTGAAATTCGAGTCCGGTGTTTTCAATCAATGGGATGACAATCAGGTGTGAGTGGGCACCCTGTGTTATTTAAAGAACAGGGATCTATCAAAGTCTGCTCTTCACAACACATGTTTGTGGAGGTGTATCATGGCACGAACAAAGGAGATTTCTGAGGACCTCAGAAAAAGAGTTGTTGATGCTCATCAGGCTGGAAAAGTTTACAAAACCATCTCTAAAGAGTTTGGACTCCACCAGTCCACAGTCAGACAGACTGTGTACAAATGGAGGAAATTCAAGACCATTGTTATCCCCCCCAGGAGTGGTCGACCAAAAAAGATCACTCCAAGAGCAAGGTGTGTAATAGTTGGCGAGGTCACAAAGGAGCCCAGGGTAAATTCTAAGCAACTGAAGGCCTCTCTCACATTGGCTAAAGTTCATGTTCATGAGTCCACCATCAGGAGAACACTGAACAACAATGGTGTGTGCATGACAGGGTTGCAAGGAGAAAGCCACTGCTCTCCAAAAAAAAACATTGCTGCTCGTCTGCAGTTTGCTAAAGATCACGAGGACAAACCAGAAGGCTATTGGAAGAATGTTCTGTGGACGAATGAGACGAAAATAGAACTTTTTGGTTTAAATGAAAAGCGTTATGTTTGGAGAAAGGAAAACACTGCATTCCAGCATAAGAACCTTATCCCATCTGTGAAACATGGTGGTGGTAGTATCATGGTTTGGGCCTGTTTTGCTGCATCTGGGCCAGGACGGCTTGCCTTCATTGATGGAACAATGAACTCTGAATTATATCAGAGAATTCTAAAGGAAAATGTCAGGACATCTGTCCATGAACTGAATCTCAAGAGAAGCAAGACAACGACCCTAAGCACACAGTCGTTCTACCAAAGAATGGTTAAAGAAGAATAAAGTTAATGTTTTAGAATGGCCAAGTCAAAGTCCTAACCTTATTCCAATCGAAATGTTGTGGAAGGACCTGAAGCGAGTAGTTAATGTGAGGAAACCCACCAACATCCCAGAGTTGAAGCTGTTCTGTACGGAGGAATGGGCTAAAATTCCTCCAAGCTGGTGTGCAGGACTGATCAACAGTTACCGGAAATGTTTAGTTGCAGTTATTGCTGCAAAGGGGGGTAACACCAAATACTGAAAGCAAAGGTTCACATACTTTTTCCACTCACAAATATGTAATATTCAATCATTTTCCTTAATAAATAAATGACCAAGTATAATATTTTTGTCTCATTTGTTTAACTGGTTTCTCTTTATCTACTTTTAGGACTTGAGTGAACATCTGATGATGTTTTAGGTCATATTTATGCAGAAATATAGAAAATTCTAAAGGGTTCACAAACTTTCAAGCACAACTGTCTGGTAATGCCAATGTTAATGTTTGCCAGCCTTTTCAGGTATTGTGATGCACAAGTCCCACCATTGAAACTCAACTACTGATTGGCCATCCTAAGCATCACTCAGAGTATAGAGTGGTGGATGTGAATGTCACCACTCAGCTGGTCACAGGGCAGACACACTTTGGAAGGCTGCAATCGTACAAACAAATTTACCAAATAGGGCTAAAGAAGTCATATTTGTGTGCCTCTCAGCAACCTTCACCAGGAAAAGCAGTGTGAGAAGAAATAAGATGAGATTTGTGTATCTGCAGAGAGGGACTTTTGGAGAGTGGCTAAATAAAAAGGATCATTTCTCATTTACTTCATACGGAACACCCTCCATGAGCTTTATTACTCATTAATGTCTATCTACAGTATCAGAAAGGGAGAATAAAGAAAAAAGCAAGAAAAGTAAGGTCTTAACGGCAGAGCAGCATTTTCAGTCAGTATTGTTTTTACTTTCTGCTTCCAGGTCTGTTTTGCTGCCCCTTCATTTGGTACATTGCCTTTCACTCGTCTGACAGCTTCACAGGTGGTGCTCGCCTGCATATCCACCACTTCATTCTACTGTTACATTTAAGGCGCTGAGAACCCCGGAGCTAATCAAGCAAAATGAATAATAGATGGCTCTGATGGAATAAATCTCACCAAGCGACACGTGTGCAAGAACATGATGTCTCAGTGGGCTGCGGGTGGGCTGTCAGACCAGATGTTTGCAGCATTTGCCAAGTGTTGTGGTGATAGGATCATTCAAGTCTTAACAGGGAGGGTGGTCTCAGAGACAGAAAATGCTTCTAACCACTATCCCATTTTTGTAAGTGAACTTTTGGAAATGGGGGAAAAGCACAAAAATGGAAAAGTTGGATTGTTATTGGGACTTCAAGAAACAGTTGACTCAGTGTCTTATTGTGAGTCAAAATGTTGGTTTTCTAAGTAGTAGTAGGCCAGAGGTGCAAGCACAACTAGTGGTGTATACTGTGTGCATTGGCTTGTCAGGCTTCAACTCTGGGGGCCTTTTGCTGGAACAAAATTTGTAAGAAAGTGTTGTTTTCTAAGCGCTATTATCTTTCTTATTACAAATTAAACAGTCCTAAATATAAAGGTGATATATGAAGCCAGCTAAATGTTTCCATTCTGGTAACATATTCTCAGAAATCACATTGGTTGTGTAACTTACTGAAGAGTTCTCATTTGTCAGTGTGAACTTTTCTCTTATTCTCATTGATGCATTCTGTACCCTGGATTTTGTCTTACATTCCTATGAGCTTTCATGTCAGCCTACTGCTCAGTTGTTCTGTCTTAAGCACCTTCTGTGATGTGCTTGACACTCAGCAGATGTGACTGCTCTTATTTTCCCTTTCTCCTATTATGAAGTTCTTCATCACATTCAATAATCAATAAACACACTATTTACACTTAATTATAAATTTTGAACATGCGTGTACCATGTCCTGGAAAATTATCAATAGATAGGCTTCTGGGAACCGGGGTTTCATTACAATAAATTTTTCTGTTCACCAGTAAAGTGGCCACCAGATTACCATGCCCTAAATTATTTTTTAACTAGACAAAGAGCCCGTTTCGACAACGTAAGATGAAACGGGCACGAGTGGAATAGTAAGTAATAAGTATAAGCACCACACACCTGATATAGGTGTATTGAATGAATGCGTAATTAGGCCTGGAGCTGTAGTCGAAATCGCCTTTCAGGCCTCTAGAGCTTTAATCGAAGTCGCCTTTCTCTTTGAATTTTTGCGGCCGTAAATCAGCCGCCTGCCGCGATGTCGGTCTCATAAGGTTTTTCAGGCAGCTGCGCAGAAGGCGACTGCGCAGAAGGCGATTGCGCATTCGGCTTCGGACGGATCCTGCCGCAATGTTGGTTGAAGTCGCCTTTCTCTTTAAATTTTTGCAGCCGTAAATCCGCCGCCTGCCTCGATGTTGGTCAAAGTCGCCTTTCTTTTTGAATTTTCGCGGCCGTAAATCCGCCGCCTGCCGCGATGTCGGTCTCGTAAGGTTTTTCGGGCAGCTGCGCAGAAGGCGACTGCGCATTCGGCTTCGGACGGACATGAGTGAGTGAGTGAGTGAGTGAGTGAGTGAGTGAGTGAGTGAGTGAGTGAGTGAGTGAGTGAGTGAGTGAGTGAGTGAGTGAATGAGTGAGTGAGTGAGTGAGGAGACTGGCAAAGTATATATAAGATTTCCAGAACATATCAGGCTATATTAAAAACTACTTCTTGCTTGTGTGTGTGTCACCATATTCCATCCATCCATTTTCCAACCTGCTGAATCCGAACACAGAGTCACGGGGGTCTGGTGGAGCCAATCCCAGCCAACACAGGGCAGGAACCAATCCTGGGCAGGGTGCCAACCCACCGCAGGACACACACAAACACACCCACACACCAAGCACACACTGGGGACAATTTAGAATCGCCAATCCACCTAACCTGCATGTCTTTGGACTGTGGGAGGAAACCAGAGCGGCCGGAGGAAACCCACACAGACACGGGGAGAACATGCAAACTCCATGCAGGGAGGACCCAGGAAGCGAACCTGGGTCTCCTAACTGCGAGGCAGCAGCGCTACCACTGCGCCACCGTGCCGCCCGTCACCATATTTTGTTTGCCTATTGTTTCTTAGTCTTCTTCACTTTATCACCTTCTGTGATTAGCTTGACACTCAGCAGATTGCACCATGCTTATTGTTCTTTTTCCTATTACAGTTTTCTTCATCACATAATCAGCTTCTGTTATTTGCTTGACACTCAGCAGATGTTGCTTTTTTATTCACATATAGAGTGCATGTTTATTTGAATTTGCAGAAAGCAAACGAGAATTTTATTGGGATGACTGGGTTTGTACCCTAAGTTTTATTCTCCACTATATAGATAGATAGATAGATAGATAGATAGATAGATAGATAGATAGATAGATAGATAGATAGATAGATAGATAGATAGATAGATAGATAGATAGATAGATAGATAGATAGATAGATAGATAGATAGATAGATAGATAGATAGATAGATTGCCGGCAGTGTATCCCGGCCAATATCCCCACGCCGCTAGGTGGAGTCCTCCCTGCAACATCAAGGTGCCCCGAAGTCCCACAGGGCATCATGGACATTGACGTTTTTCTTCACAGCCTTGCTGGATACCGTGGGGGCTGCCAGGGGACACAGCAGGGAGGCACAAAGATTTATATTTTCATTATAGCCCGGAAGTACTACCTCGTCATGATGATGGAAAAAATTACTTACTTCCGGGCTGAAGAAAAAGAAAAGTTTTTGATCTGACCCGGAACTGCTAGGAAGTCACCAGAGGCATTTCCGGATCAGGGACTATAAAAGGACTGTGGGAGATCCCAGTAGTGAGCCGAGTTGGGAGGAAGGGTGACTGAGCTGCTGGGAGTGGAGGATTAGTGTATTGTGTTATTGATTATTGAATTATTATTGAGGATTGTGGAGTGGAGGTGCTTTGTGCACATTATTATAAAAATAAATATAATATTGGACTTTTACCTGGTGTCAAGAACGTGTTGCCTGAGGCTCAGGGTTCGAGGGGTCGACAGTGTCCCTATCTGTCACAATAGATAGATAGATAGATTAAGAGAGAGAGACATAGTCACACATGTTCACTTGGGAGACACCTTAAGGGCCCTGGTTATGGTAATTTTCTGCTGAACCAGGGGTTCTACTAATGCATTTTCTCTTCCTCCCTCTGCAGAACACAAGACTGACAGCCATTCCAACTCTGACTTCACTTCCGTTGTCTGCCCTCTTGGACCCACCCCTTACTGACTGGAACCCATAAGTGCAGCAGTTCGGCTATCTTTGAGTTATTTCTGTTTTTCACTCGTGCCTAAAAGACTTTTCCACAAACCTTCAATTATATGCGCTCACCAGACATATGTTGTTGTGTCTCCTTTTACAATAGAGTGCAAAGGAGAAAGTGAGAAATAGTAACCCATATGACTTTTGCTTTCTTTAGTCCAATGAAAAGTAACTGCAACACCATGTTTTGCTTGGTGGCACAGTGATTAGTAGCAATGTCCTCACTCAATCCAAGCCTAGCCACTGCTTCTTAATGTCTTCTTGGGTTTTCCTCCAACATTCCCAAAGACATGCAACTTCGATTAGCTGGCCAATCTAAACCAGCCTTTTGTGAATAGACATGTGGATGAGTATGTATATGCAGGGCCTGCAATGGACTGGCACTGCTTTAAATTAGATTTTTGATTATAATTGTTGCTGCTGGGATAGGCTGCAGCTCCTAAAACCATAAACTGCATTCAGCAGATTTGTTTTTGATTGGGTTAAGAGTGTGATATAATTTGCACGATTCTTCAAAATATCTTCTCTAAAATACCATATGAGTGTTGCAGCTAGTAAGTTATAAAGGTGTTTGGAAATGAAATTTTTTTTGCAGTATTCTTGGGAGCAACCGTGAAATTTTACTGCCAACCCTAGAATGCCCGATCCCCTCCATTGTGCCATCACTGTCACTGATTGACTTTAGCTTATCCTGTTATACAAAATCTGAATTCAATACTTTGCACACATTTTTACACCATTTGAATTAGTTGCATTCATGCTTGCCTTTTGTGCAAAATGGAGTAACAAGTGTGCTGGGCTGCAGTGAGGTGTAAGTACTTTTTAACAGTGGAATGTGCAATTCATAATACAGCAGAATATATAATTGAAGCTACAAGAAAAAGGTGTCTTGCATAGTGTAACAAATCTCTAAAGAAAGTTATTAAAAAGAACAGATGTAGTAGTTTCATGTTTACCATTGATTTGGATTAATTTTTATATAAATTCTCATCTTATATGTTTGCAAATTTCAAGGTAAACTAACACCTCTTGTGCAGTTCTTGCTTGTAATATGAAACATCTGGAATGTGACCTGTCATGTCAGGCCTGCCATGTCCACCACCACCTGACAATGTGCATTTCAAAATATTTACGAGCAATGAAAATCAGATATGATGGTAGTAATTAATGAATGTTTATTTAAACCATTTCATAATCCAAAAGGCTAACAAAAATGGGCAGGAAGTGATATACTGTAACAAAAGAGGAACACAGCATATACATGCAAAAAGGGCAACTGCAAGAAGAGAATAATAAAGCAAAAACTTCATAGACACTTGGAATAAGCTACAGAAGTAGTGTGGTAGACAGTAAGTCTTTAGGGACTTTCAAAACTCGACTTGATTTTTTTTTGGAAGAACGTGGATAGGACTGGTGAGCTTTGTTGGGCTGAATGGCCTGTTCTCGTCTAGAGTGTTCTAATGTCATTCGAATGACAAGGCAAGTTCAAGACAAGTTCTTTTCCTCTCCTTTTCTATTCTTATTTATTTAGTTATTTGACACTTCAAGCAGGAGTTAGCCACTCTGGTATAAATGCCTTCCAACCAGTTCTCCAATCTCAGCAGAGGACATCTGAAGCTCTGTTAGAGTGACCATTGGGTTCTTTGTCAGCTTCCTGACCATTGTCCTTTTTACTCAGTTTGCCTGGGCAGCCAAAACTTGGAAGAGTCCAGATGAATCCAAAATTTTCCCATTCCTTTATTATTTAGTTCACTATTTCCTGGGAAATCTGAAAGCTTTAGAAATGGTTTTGCCCTGATCTATGTCTCACTGCTGATTTATCACTGAGGCCTACAGAGCACCCCATGGACTTTATGGCTTGGTTTTTGGCCTGACATGCAGTGTGAATCATGGGACCCTACCAAGTGATCATGCAACAATGAAAAGACTAGTTTAAAGACTCAACAGCAACAAGACAGAATGCACATTATGTGGCCCGCAGACACCTGGTACCATACGCGTTGACTTAAATATTAGTCACAGACTTCAAATACCTCGGTCCACTTATCTTCTCAGACAGCGACTATTTTCCCGATGCTCAAGTGGCTAAAATGGTGCCAGGATACCGGCACCCTTCGCAACTACCCAACTACCTAACGGCGAAGTACGTCGTTCAACCAGTCATCCTTTACAGTTCAGAGTGTTGGCCAGTGAAAACCAAGCACAAGCAAGACATGCAGGTCATAGAAATGCGGATGCTATGCTGGACCCTAGGCCTGACCTGGTTGGATCGTGTGATGAACAAAAACGTATGAAGAGTGAGGGGAGTGGCGACTATCTTGGTGAAGATGTGACGAACAGACCCTTCACTTCAACCCTTAAGACCATCCAGAAGACCAAAGAAACGATGGCTGGAACAGTTGATTGAGGACACGAAACAACTTGACACGCACACCTGCCTCGGACAGGATGAAGCGTAGACCGATATGCCAAAAAGCAAACCCTGCATCAAGGTAAGATTAACACTAAAAAGAAGACGATATACACAGATGTGTGCCTTTCTAAATGATGTCCAATCAATTCAGTTCGACAGAGACGGCTTTCAGCAAAGTTTTGGTCAAGGATAATTAAAGCAAACATGATGAACATGATCACAATTTGGAGTGCCATAGGATCTGAATACTTATAGAAATTCCATCCATCCATCCATTTTCCAACCATCTGAATCTGAACACAGGGTCACGGGGGTCTGCTGGAGCCAATCCCAGCGCACAAGGCAGGAACCAATCCCAGGCAGGGTGCCAACCCACCGCAGGACACACACAAACACACCCACACACCAAGCACACACTAGGGCCAATTTAGAATCGCCAATCCACCTAACCTGCATGTCTTTGGATTGTGGGAGGAAACCGGAGCGCCCGGAGGAAACCCACGCAGACATGGGGAGAACATGCAAACTCCACGCAGGGAGGACCCGGGAAGCGAACCCAGGTCTCCTTACTGCGAGGCAGCAGCGCTACCACTGCGCCACCCCTTATAGAAATTATTTTTAATAAATTTTAAAACCTTTCCGTTTATCATTATGGGTTATTGAGTGCAGATTGATAGGCAAAAATGCATCCATTTAAAATTAAATCTACAGCACAATATACTGTGCAGAAAGTGGAGGAGTCTGAAATTTTTTTGAATCTACTGTCAGAAACATGCAAACTCCACAATGGTCATGACTTGGGGGGCTTTTAAACCCGATTCTCTATATAAAGCCTGCACATTATTTATCTGAAATATTGCACTCACATAACGGTATACGGTGTATATATTTTTTTCAATGAGTCATTAGAAGGAGCACATGTACCTATATTTCTTTCTTGTTTTCCTTTTCTCTCCATAAGTCTGGAACTGTCACTTTTTGACTTTCTTCAGCTTGTTTACATTTAGTTGGCAGGCAAATGTATTGCATTTTGCAAACATGCAACAATTTTTCTGATTCATTTTAGACACAATGATGTTCCTTTCCTCAGGACCTCAACATGCTGAGACCTTACTAAGCCCCCTGTTTATTATTTGACTTGACACTTGTGTGACCGAGCTTTGGTTCAGATAAAGGGGATTGAGGGTGCTAATGATGGCTGCCAGGCATCTTAAAAGCAGAGAGCTGTATTCTCTAAGGTAATTACAATACAAAGAAGGTGGGGGTTCAGGTGTCAGCGGTGGAGTGTACATCACACATTACACAAACCACGTGAAAATGAAGGCACTCAGACACAGGCTGACAGGGAAGAGGGGAAAACAATTCAATGACAATTCAATAAAGTCAAAGAAAGGCATTAGCTGCTCCCTTCTAAACATCACTTTAGCCTCCTTGCTTACGACATTGAGCTGTAGCACAAGTCACAGGAAGGCCTCCGGTTGAAGAAGAAAACACAAGATTATTAGAGTGACTCATTTTCTTTTCTTATTTTATTTGCTTTTCTGTTTTTCAATTGAATAATTAATAAGAGATTTCCTCCCGTCATCTGGAGACAGCCATACATTAGACAGGCGTGGCGAAATATTAACTCATCTCTTCTATTGATTTAAAAGCAGGGGGGGGAAAAAAAAGGATGAACTCTGAAGTCCTTGTGAGAGTTTAGCCGCAAAGTGCTTTTGGAATAATGCAATTGACCGTGAGCGTTAATTCACTTGTAAAGGCCCCAGAGTTCTCCAAAAAAATCAATCAATGTTAAGTATCACCCGTTTTCTTTTTCTTAAGTGAGATTAATCCTCATAAATTATCCTCTCCAAACATGATGCAGAAAGCGACAGCAGTTAATTTATAATGCAAAAACCTTCCTCGAGAGTGGGGTGGGGTGTATTTGTAGCAGATCACATGGTGATCAATACTCTCTGAATAATTAAAATTCAATACCGTTATGCCTCTATCAATAACTCCATTGGGAATGATATATCGCTGATCTAACGAGATGTGTCAGACACACTGGCAACATGTATTGATTACAGGGATGTATTGAGAGATATGGATTTCATTCACAGGTGACACTTGCAACACTGCTCATTTGTAAGAGTCAGAGGCGCTGGCTTCACCTGCAGGCGGAGGGGGAAGAGTTGTGCTGTTAACATCACAGGGCAGGAAGGGAAGAATGAGGCTAAGCAAACCGTTTCAACATGGATCGGCAGATTAAAAACCTAGACTAGTCTTCTGTGTGAAAGGTGAAACTTCAGGAAAATCAGCAATGCTCTATACTCTGAATAAGCAGCCTGAGGGTGCTGTGTGTTGTCAAGCTGAACCTGTTGGCATCAAGTCATAAATCCCCTAGTTCTCACAACAAGACAGGCGCCTGAATAGCCCTTTGTGCCGTATGCCCTACTGTACATCAAGATGGATTCCAGTTAATTTTACCTGGGTGTGCCGAAGACTTAGGAGAGGAAAATGAGTGTGATCTTCCCTCATTTCATATGGGAAATGTAGCCATCTAGGGGATCAATATGGATTTGGGTGTCAGAGATGTGAGTTTGTGGCTGCAGAGTCTTCTGATCATTTGCCTTTCTCGATCTCAGATCTCACCTCTAACCCCATCCCCACTTTCTATACAAATTCAAATCCAGCGTAATCAACCCACATACTGTCCCGACAGCACCAAAGGTAGTGCAACAGACACTGCATGTGTTTTTTTCACTGGCAAAACTTTAGTGAAAAGTGTATTAGAAGGGGTGACCACCTGGTGTTCCAACATTTTACATTTGTTCATTATTTCTGCTATTTTTGTATTGAGATATACATTAATACATCCATTCAGTCATTCATTCTCTCAACCAGCATTTCTCAAATTCATGGTCTGTCTCAGTAACATCAGGTACAAGAGTGGAGGTAATCTGCCTCTCCTCACTCTAAGACAGATACTATTGAGATTTTATTAACATAAAGCAAACTTTTTTGGAAAAGTAAAGTCCTCCGAATATAAAAACCTACGGATCCATGGTTAAGGACATGTAAGTTTAACACACACAGTGTTAGGGTTAGGTTCCTCCTTCTGAGTTTTTATACTTTCCTCTGTGTTGATTCTGGTAATCAGACACTCATTTTGGGGATTAACTGAGTCACTGAGTTTTGATTATACCATCCACTTGTGGTAATTTTCCTTTGTTTTGAAGGTTAATACATTTTTGGATCTTTTGACTACTATTTTGATTTCCATGCTTGCTGCCAGGTTGGAGCTACCATCATTAAGGTAAATGCTCTTGTTGTTGGGGACATGTCCTCTGTGGTTGTGACATGATGCAATGAGTTAAAAGGTCCTTCTGAAAATTACTTTGTCATCTGAATTGCAGATTCAAAACTCTGCTCAAATTGCTCTTTAAAACTCTTTTGCTTAACAATTGTTTGGTCAAGAGATACCTTTTGCTCTGTTTTTTGACCATTACTTTTGTTCCTAATTTTGGCTTTGATGCTCATACTTTAGGATCTCCTGATATTGACCCCTTTATAGCTTTTAATTTTTCCCCATGCTCCCTTTCTGTTTACAGACATTACATACAGTGTGTGGACTAGAATTTTTTTTTTAATTAATTTTTATTATAATCATTCCATACAAATAGATCAATTTATAACCTAACAAAATTGAAGACATATCAAACCCCACCCCTGAGAAGGAGAGTTGAGCCAAAGGAGAATTACTTAGGGCTTTTTAATAAGGCAACAATAAATAAAAGAAAGGGAGAAATAAATACATAGGTAAATAAAAAAATGGAGAAGGGAATTAAATGTGGTAATAGTTATTTCTCATATTCTAAAATAATATTGATTAGATCCTGCCAGGTTTTGAAAAAATTCTGTACAGATCCTCTAACTGAGAATTAGATTTTTTCCAGTTTATATATAAAATGTAAAACATCGGTTTCCCACTGACTTATCAGAGGAGAGTTAGGATTCTTCCAATTTAACAGAATAAGTCTGCGTGCCAAAAGTGTAGTGAATGCAATCACCGTTTGCTTGTCCTTTTCCACTTCAAGTCCGTCTGGAAGAACACCGAACACAGCTGTTAATGGGTTAGGAGGGATTGTGACCCCAAGGCTGTCTGAAAGGCACTTAAAAATTGTGGTCCAAAATAATGTTAGTTTGATGCAGGCCCAGAACATGTGACCCAGTGAGGCAGGAGCTTGGTTGCAGCATTTGCAGGTTGGTTCTTGCCCTGGAAACATTTTGGACAGTTTTAAGCGAGACAGATGGGCTCGATATATAATTTTTAGTTGAATAATTCTATGCTTTGCGCATATGGAGCTCGAGTGAATTCTCTGCTTTCCTACCTTCCACTCCTTTTCTGATATATTGATTGAGAGATCTTCTTCCCAATGTCCTCTTGGATCTTTGAAAGGTAGGGACTCTAATAGGATTTTATATAATGTGGAAATGGTGTTTAATTCCTCGAAATTGAGCAGTACTTTTTCCAGCATTGTGGAGGGTGCGAGGTGGGGAAATCGGGCAATTTCTGTTTAACAAAATTTCTAATTTGAAGATAGTGAAAGAAATGTGTAGCTGGGAGGTTGAATTTTGAACGTAATTGTTCAAAAGATGCAAATATGTTGTCTATATAAAGTTCTCTGAGGATTTTAATCCCAAAACTTTTCCAGATATTAAAAACTGGATATGTTTGCAAGGGTTGAAAGAGGTGGTTCTCTTGCAGAGGTGCCACAGATAAAAGATTTTCCATCTTAAAATGCTTTCTAATTTGGTTCCATATTCTGAGTGAGTAAAGCACAATTGGGTTATTAGTATATTTGTGATAACTTGCATTTATTGGAGAGCAGAGCAGGGTGTATAAAGAAGTACTACAGGATTTTATTTCTATTGTGGACTAGAAATTGAACTGTCAGTCTAATCATGTTATACTTGTATATATACCGTATATACTCATTTTTAAGTTGGGGCTTGATTTTACCATATAATTTCCAGTATTCTATAATGTCGGTCGTATAAGTCGAATGTGAAAAACTCACTCTACTTGTCAAGAGATTACGATATGCTAACACCCACCTGAGAGAGTAACCACGGAGCACACTGCCATTTTTTTCTATGTAGGTGCAACAATTAGCGCGTGCTCCTAACATCTCTCTCTCTCTCTATTGTGCCTACATCACCACACAGTAATACCCAAACTATTCCGAAGCAACGTTTGCACTGTTTTGTGTTTTTTGTATCTCACACCCTCATACACCTTTATCGTAAGAGCATCCCTTAACTACGATGGAGTGTTGGATCAGAAGAAAATATGAAGCTGGTTTTAAATTGCACTGCTGCAACAAAAGTTGATGTGTCTGAGAAACTGGTGCAAGATTTGAGCAAGCAAGATGTAAAAAAAAAATGTGTCGTATTTTTGAATGGGTGTATAAGTCGGGGTCTGATTTTATTATCGACATTTTGTGTTTCAAGACCTGACTTATACGTGAGTATATATGGTAAATCCATCCATCCATCCATCCATCCATCCATCCATCCATTTTCCAACCCGCTGAATCCGAACACAGGGTCACGGGGGTCTGCTGGAGCCAATCCCAGCCAACACAGGGCACAAGGCAGGGAACCAATCCCAGGCAGGGTGCCAACCCACCGCAGGACACACACAAACACACCCACACACCAAGCACACACTAGGGCCAATTTAGAATCACCAATCCACCTAACCTGCATGTCTTTGGAATGTGGGAGGAAACCGGAGCGCCCGGAGGAAACCAACACAGACACGGGGAGAACATGCAAACTCCACGCAGAGAGGACCCGGGAAGCGAACCCAGGTCCCCAGGTCTTCCAACTGCGAGGCAGCAGCGCTACCCACTGCGCCACCGTGCCGCCCATATGGTAAATCATACTATGTAAATAAATGTGTATATAACAACATAGATTGCCAATGCCCAATTTTCTGTGCTTGTGTTTCTGAATTTTTGACCCACACTTTGTTTTTCCATCCTTGCTGTCTCTCTAATCTCCATGTACAACACTATTTTTCCAATATCTTTGGCCTGCCATTTCCGTTAGGTGGTGCACAGTTTTTCCCTTACACTTTTTTTTTCTGTCTTGCTGCCAGCCCTCCCATAAATGTTACCTGCCACAGATAAATAACACTACTCCATCGCAAGTACAATATATTATTAATTAGTTAGTGTGACGGTGTTACTTCTGGGAGCCTCTCAACCTAGTGATGTCGGAAATGTACCTGGATGAGCTGGTCTGATGGGGACACATCAAACTGAGCAAGGGGATGGTGGGAAAGGTGCAATAAATTTGTATTCAATAAAAATCAAACACTGCGGTGGGTTGGCACCCTGCCCGGGATTGGTTCCTGCCTTGTGCCCTGTGTTGGCTGGGATTGGCTCCAGCAGACCCCCGTGACCCTGTGTTCGGATTCAGCGGGTTGGAACATGGATGGATGGATGGATAAAAATCAAACAAAACAGTGTCCAACTAAAGTGCAGTGCTCAAAACTGTCCATAATAATTATTTCGTAAAAATCTAAGTGTTTAAAACAAGGGTAAAACACGAGAGTAAAAACCTGCAACTGACAATGGGACAAATCAGCCAAGCATAGCTCCTTCCTTGTCTCTCCAGCTCACCCAAGACTTGCTCAGATGGAGAGACTTCAGCTTCACGCTATCCTCACGCTATCGACTCCCATCTTGGCTGCCTCCAACGGCATTTTCCAGACTGCTCATGGGTCAATTGTTCTACCGTCTTCTTTCTCGCACACGCCGTCGTTCCTTGGATCCCTAGGGAGGACTCCACTTTGATTGAACTCACTTCTCTAAATAATTAGTGGGCACAATCCGTCCCTCGTGTGCCAATCCTTCACTCCACATGGGACCCCGACCACACTGACCTCTTTCTTTCACTGCCCCCCAATGCAACTCCCACTCTCCAAGCCTTTCCTCATTTTTCTTTTCCATCTTTTTTGTCTTCTGTGCCAGCCCATACTTATATGGCTCTGTGGGTGCAACGGCTTGATCTTGCACTGCAGGAAGCCAATGAAGCAATTGAGAAAGATCGCACCCTCACATGCAGTTGCGACTCGCCCCAATTATGTCATCAACTCCCCACGGCCAGATAGATTATTTAAAAACTGGCCCTTCATTCAGAGCCGTGAACTTGCTATACCGCAGTTAGTGCTAATTCAATTAAATCAAAATATGTGAAACAAAACATGTTAATGAAATGAATACTACTAAAACTCACAGTAAAATACATTAAAAAAAGTTCCCATGCAATTTAAAATAAGTAACAACAAATAAATAAATAAAAACAAGAACATATTCCTTCACCAAGTACAAGAGGTGATATATACAGTATTGCGCAAAAGTCTTTATTTTAAAGCCAGTAATCTCGACAGCGTTTATATTCTGATGAACCACTACTTAAAAATTAGAATAGACATGGGTAAACATTACTGCACTTACAAAAGAGCAATTTGTGGAAAAAAGACTGATCATTAAGGGAATTAATTTATTTTATGGATATACCGTAAATAACATTAACATTAATAACATTTGCTCAGTTTCACACATTTCTTTAAAACTGAATCAGGCCAAAAAATTCAGCTAGGCATATGAATCTTGATTAAAGATGTTTCTACAGTCTGCTTCATATATGAGATAGGAATGAGTTGCATGTCATGGCCAGCACAGCTACGGGTCACTATGAACGTTTGACCATATCTTTTAGACTAACTCTCACTCTTGCTTATGGCTTCTCTCCCTATCATTGTGCTGCACATAGATAATAAAATTCTAAAGAGCCCGTATAACTAAAATAGATTTCAATGTGCTTAAAGAATTAGTTTTGTGGCAATTTAAATGAAAAAGGAACAATTTCTGGGTAATGCAATATATAATATAAGTTTGCTTATAGTTTTCATTGAAGCTGATCTTAACTGGTTAACTACAAATCCCTTTTAAAAAGAACATCAAATTTAGAATAGCTAATATGTACCATAATTATCACTACTATAATTTACAATAATTAATAAAATGCAATTCAAGAACAACACATAAGAAATAAATTATCACATAAATTCACTGAAAATAAATTGTGAAAGCAGTTTTATTTTTTCAATTTTGCAGTCTTTGAAAATATTGCAATGCTAACTTCAGTTAAATGGCAATTTAATTCTTAATACTATGAACATGAGGTATGAGTTAACTCATATAGCATTAACTTGTACCTCAGTATACAGCCACCATAGACGTAGCCAGAATGCTGGCAATCTTTGCAGTCACACATCAGTTACCTACTACAGTGGTGCCATCTAGCGGATAGAGGTTGGGAGCATGCACTGATATAGCATGTTGCTGCACCCATCATATGACAAATCACCTCAAGATCCCAGATTAGGACCTGAGTGCAACCGTGCAATGGGTTACACCTCAGCACCATACTAGTCCGAATGGAATGGAACAGTGTGAAGGTTTTTACAGTGGCTGGAGCTCCAATCCTGCCACCAACCCCCAAGATTTCTCTGTAAGTTGGAGGACTTGCTTGCAGGGATGGATGCAGGTTAACGTCATACCCAGGATGGAGCAATTGCAGGTTAAGGGCCTTACTCAAGGACCTAATAGGGTGGAATCACTTCTGACATTTATGAGATTCGAATTGAAACCTTCCGACTGCCAGTGCAGATCCCTAGTCTTAGAGTGGATAGCCACAGATGTTTTTTTTTTTTTTTGTTTTTGGCGTCAACAACTTGCATAAAATAATGTTACACACAGACAATCTGTAGTTAAGAGGCCATGAAAAAGGTATAAAGCTGCTGATTTATTGACTTGGATGATTTTAGTTTATATCAAATTTTGTCATCACAGATCAGAGCTCTTTAGGCCAAGTCCTTAAAGTTGCTTAACTGCAATAATCATATGACTTAGAGTACACACTTCTAATCCTAAATTCATCCACCCATCCATTATTACATTTGGTTATCCTACTAAGGGTTACAGGGATCCTGACGTTTATCCCAGCAGCACAGGGACCATCTCCAAATGGGGTTCAGCTCCATTGTTGGGAATACTCATACTCACTCATACTTATGCACACATCAGCACTTAATAATAATAATAATAATAATAATAATAATAATAAGTTTTATTTATGTAGCACCTTTCATACACTCAAAGACACTTTACAATTCAATAAACACATTAATAAAACAATAGAAATCACATTGCTCATTCATTCTCAATTTAAAGTTTCTATTTAGCATTATCAGAATTTTGGTGAAAAACTTACATGGACACAGGGAGAACATGCAAACACACCACCAATAGTGTCTCAGCAAGGCAGCACTAATAAGAGTGATGTTATGCTGAATAAATAAAGAGACAAAATATGGCTCATTAAAGCAATATTTTGTACAAAAAAAAACAAAAACAAAAAAAAAACAAACAGATTACTTAAATACAACAAATTGGATTACACTTGTATTACAGGCTTACCTCATTTTTTAGGTGTTTAAACTTAACCTTTTACTTTCAAATCAGTATCCAGATGCCAACAGTCCTTTTATCTTCTGACCACAGGAAACTGGACAGAAACATTTTTATTGCAGTTCTGCCAACTGAGTAAAAAGCAGATTATAGAATTAACACCTTCTTCGGTATATATGCGCACAGTTTAGCTAAGCCCAAGCAATATGCTTGTCTACCTTTACAGACAAAGCTAGTGAAGACTTATATTATTCAAAGTCATGAGAAAAAATAATCAGCACTGGCTACTTATCAGTTAATTAGATCCTCTTGCAGAACTTACACAGTCAAGGGAAGACACATGCGTTTTGATATTGTGGCCATATTTAACTATTGCTTGCTCCAGTCGGAAAGGGGGTTAGACTCTGAGAATTAGCACTGCTCAGACAATTTATTTTCTTACATCAAAGAAGAGTTCTGTACAGGCAAGATATAACAGGAAAAATCGTGCAAAGTTTCTTTTTTATATCCTGCTACCTTCAAGGATTTGACCCAAACAGCTCTGATGAAGCTTTGAGATCACTCCTGCCTGCTATTCTACAGTCTAATATTGCTACAATCCACTTAATGGCAGTGACAAATAAGTTCTTCTTCCTTAGCAGAGACATTTAGGTCAATGACAAGGTGACCATCTGAGAGACAAAGCTGGAATTTCACCTAAGATAAATGAAAAGGGCTGTCATACACTCAATCCTGGAAATGTCTCACGGGTACTGGTTTGGGGAGATGCAGGGTGAAGAAGAAGGGTGAAGCACGGACACTGACATGGTTTCCATTTCCTCTACAAGTGAAGAGAAGAACTGAGCTACTGGAGGATGAACAATCTCACTTCCCGTATATGTGCCATAAGCCCCGCCCCCCTGCAGTCCTCCAGGTATATAAATCACTGCTCATCCAGAAGTCAACATTATTTCTTGGATTTACTTTGGAACAGAATGGAACTCCAACTCTAAATTACTGCATTTTACAGGCTGCAGCTCTCAGGAGCAGCTATAACAAGAGTGGATGTCATAATTATTTTTTTTCCTTTTGATTTGGAATCAGTAAATTAAACGGGTTCTCCAGACAGAGCCTGAACTCTTTCCATTTTGTGCTTTGTCTTTTAACTGGGCACTATGAATGAAGTGCCCAGTACTTACTATGAATGAAGTAGATTGAAGGGTACAATATTAAATACATGTCACTATGATAAGGATTAATCTGCAGGCAAACTTTACTTTTCACCACTAACATAAATAGCCATCATTTTACTGTCTATTTTGTCTGCTAGATAAGCAAACTATTAAACAGTGTAACACTTAAATAAACATAAAATATGAAAGGATTGTCATTCTCTTATGGAGTCGCTTAAATGGCTTCATGTGAATGCTACAGTATGTCACTCCCCAACGAGATCTTCAATGATGTTAGCAGGTTGTTGCCTCCGTGTCCAACCAAAGACTCTGAATCTTCATTTTGTTAGCTGGGATGTGTGTGTTTGCTGTTCTGGCTGACTGTCACACTGCTTGGTGAATTTCTGTTCATGCACAGTTACCTCCTGTTCTTCCCTTCTCTTTTGTGTCCCTTCTTCTTCTTAATTTGTTGTTTTGTCTGTAAATATCACTCACGTACTACTGCTTGTGCCAACCGAGCAGCACATACTCGTAAAAGAGGCAACTCAACTTCTGAGCACTTCTCAAGCAGCTGCCTGGCACCTTTCTCATTCATCATAACCTTTTTTAAAGCTCTGTTTTTGCATCTGGTTTTGGTGGTTTCTGGATTTTGGATGTTTTGGAAGGGTCAAGTTTGTGATTTGGAGTTTGTTGTTTTATTTTTATGTATTATTATTATTATTATTATTATTTAATATTACATCACACTTTGAGTGAATTGTTTTTTCTGATATATTCTGTGATTCATGTAATACCCACGATTGAAAGCTGTGGTTACTGAATGATTTTGTGATTTATTACATTGGCTGTTCCTAGACAGGTGACACATTTTTTTAGTTCTCTTCTTTCAGGATTCCCAGAGGAATGAAGTCCTCCTGATTAAAGGACACCAGCCAAATCAAGTCATCGTTGAGTTCACTTATTCATTTAGGGGCCACATTGCCTTCTAGTGTCGCCAGACCTATTAAACCCTAACCATAGTCTTCATCTAGACCACTTGTAACAGTGCTGCTGATATCTGTAGCAGTGTTGCCTTCAGACTACTTGTATGATGTTGTATTACAGCCAGGGTTTATTCCATGGCTTGTTTTTATTTTTATGGTCATTATTATTATTTTTTATTGTTGTGTTTGAAGTGTTTTAAATATTTTTTTATGTATTATCTAGGTTTAGTTATTGTTTAGTATTTGTGCACTGTATCTTTAAATGTCCCTATTTTACCCTGAACTTTGTGGGTAGAACCCCGAACCCCAGGAGGCAGGACCACCCTGATGTCACAGCTGCGGTTCATTGAAGTTTTTAAGTGCAATTTTAAATATTTGACTTTTCTGGTTTCTTAGATTTTTTTAGTTCTGTTTTTGGTTTTGATGGTCAGATTACATATTTGAACTTGTTTGTTCTGCGTTGCCTTTTTCAGATCCTTTTTGCCTTAGTTTTTGCCTTTCCCCTTTTTGTGCTTCTTTTAATGACTTGCAAATAAATAGTGTATCTTTGGTAACACTTTAGTTTCGGTACTGCAAAATACATCTATTACTCATTTACTCTTATGAAACAAGACCTTAATATGCACTTCTTTGGGTTTTCATAACACAACTCATCAGTGAACTGTTTATACATCTGTGCAATGTGACCGACTAATAAAATGCCACTTTGGAGTTGTCTGAGGTGGCTTAGCTGAGACACATTTATCTTAATATTACATATTTAGTATAAGACCTGTGAACCCTTCACATTCACAATTAATTTTGCCATCATGTCAATATGCCACACTAAACAGAAACAAATTACCTATTGTAAGAAGTAGCCCGGCCACAGACAGACACGACAACACAGTGTCCACAACACACACGTTTATTTACAGGACTATTTACAATTATTACTATTTACAATTCACATTCCTTGATTCTCTCGGACGCCTCAACTCCTGTTGCGCAAGCTCTGTCCTTCTTCCACCCGACTCCGGCTCTCTGAATGGAGTGAGGTGGCCCCTTTTATCAAGCTCCAGATGTGCTCCAGGTGTCTGATGACGGACTTCCGGCAGCACTCCCCAATGTGGCAGAAGTGCTGCCTTTGCACCTTGAAGCACTCCGGCCATAAACCATCCCTGGTCTGTCAGCACTTCCTGGTGTCCCAGAAGCGCTGTCCCCCAGGGATCAAGGACCGTCCGGGTGCCTAGGGAAAAGAAGTGCCGCTCTCCCGGTTCCTCCTTCCTCCAGGCATCCTGGCGGGGCAGGGTTCCTGGCTGTCTATCACATTATTTACCTAATGTTTTTTAAGTGTTATGCCGACCAAAAGAATTCTTTGTTAAGGTTCCTTTAAAGTTTATTTTGAATATTTTGTGACAATAAACTACTGTATTTTTTAAAACTCTGAAGTCTGGGCCCCATTTTAGGCCTGTGCAGGCCAAAGCCTGAGGTGATACATATATAGAATCAATGATTGTTTTCCTCCCAGAAACTGCATGTGACCTTCTTCTCAGCTTCTGTACATGTAAGTTTTCCTTTTGATCCACGAGGTTGTAGATACACATCCCATTAAGAGCCACTAGTAAGAATGAGTTGCCTCCTTCTGTTTTTTTTGCCTTCTCTCTAGTTGTTGGCATCATATTTTACATGGATTCTCGGGTAGTGAAACCAGAGTAATGTAAATTTAACATTAATTTTTCAAGACTCATAATGGAAATAAGTTAACATTTTCTAACATCTTATCAGGGTACCATTTTGTGTATTTATTAATTGCTAACATTTTGTTGTTATAGTATAGATCATTGCCCTGGTAATCTATACTAGCAGACCCCAGGAATGTGAAGTGCTTGATGTCATTTAGAACGTCTATCATTAACCATATTTATTTTTATTTTTTTCTGGGAAGAATAATTTTTGTTTTTAAACAAGATTTAGCCTATAAGAGAGTTATTTATGGCCAGGAAGCTTTTTGGTTCCGTATTTCAATTGTAGGTGGTGCCTTTTGTGTTGGTATTTAAATATGCAGCATCACCATTTTATTTTTATTTGAACATTGCCATTTTGGTACCTAGTTGCTTGGTGGTTACCAGAGCTATGCCCCCATATCAACTTTGTAAATGTATGAAAAGCATCCAGGAGAAACTTTTAGTATCTAAATTTGTGGATACATTCAGAACCTTTGCACAAAAAGCTCTTGTTTATTTTGTGGTTTTGTCCCTGCTTTGTTTTCTGTTTCAAATTATGAAGTTACCTTTCACTTTGGTTTATCCTTCAACTCTCTTGTCTTCCTGGTTTCAATTCTTGCCTCCCAATAAACTTCTCTTCCTGCTTAGCCCCTTTAACGTGTTGCTAGTTTTTTTCCCAAATGACAGAGCAGCACCATCATAAAGTCAGCTCAAAGCCTTCATAAGCATCTAGTGTGAGGATTCTCTATGTGAGTGACTTACTGGTTTGGTGAATAAAATGTTTTTTCTGCCTTTTGACTTTGATTTTTGGGTTATTATTTTTTTTTAATCGATGATTGGTTGGCAGTTCTTTTAGTATTGACCTTTGCTTGTTTGTTGGCCACGCCTTTTTTCTTGGTCTCATTTTCAGATTTTGCACTGTCTCACTTTGAGGCAGTACACTGTGCTGGTGTGAGAAGGTTAATAAGAAATACTGTAAATGTTAATAATAATTAATCTGTTTAATATAAATTTAATGGGTATAATATAATATATACTTCTTTAGCATTTTATATATATAGATATATTTACATAGTACAGTATATACCCACAATATACATATATGCTGTATATGTACAATAAATTAAATTATTTATAAATACTGTATATTTATGTAGTTATTATTATTTCATTTTTATTATTATTGTTAAATTAACATTTATTTTACTTATTATTTTCACACTATCTCTGACTTTAGATGTCAGCTGTTTTTTTTGGTATATGTTAGCGAAATAGTGTTATTGACTGTAAATAATATTCTTCAGGTTTTTATGTTTATTTAAATCCATCAGAATTAACTTCTCCAGCCATGACTGACAGATTGGTGTCAGGCCACAGTCGGGAATCAATACTGTATTACAGTAAATCTGAAGCTTCTCTCTGCTGTTATTAATGCAGTCTTCAGCAGTGATGGTGGGATCTGCTTACTCTTGTTTCTAGTGGTTGTCCTGTGACAGTTTCTGTTTCTTTTGTTTTGATCTGCAGGTCAGGTTTGGTTGGCATCAGCCAGGAATATTTACCCCGAAAGCATGAACAGCATATACATGTGTTTCTGGTGACCGCTGGGCAGATAATCTGTGTAGCAATACCCTTATTGATGAACAGGGAGCACTGCCATGACAGCAGGAGGTCACTCAAGACCCTGTGTAAAATAAGAGAAATCCTATTACTGGGTTTGAGGCTCCAAATATCGATAAATCGCAGTATGTTGTGGCCTCGCAAGGAACACCGGTCCCATTAAGTCACAGTCCACACAACATCATGGCTCTTGAGCACTCCCTAAAACCCACACCATGTGCAGAAGAAGGTTTCCTTTGAGTTCCACTGAGTAGAAGATAAATCTACTTGTCATGCATTTCAATACTGAAATATTGGTGTCAGTATATTTCATTTAGCATCAATTCAATTGCCATTAAATTTCAACCTAAAACAAAATGGACACTCTTACTGTCAAAGATATGTGGTATCTAATTTACTGTGTCCATATTAGGAGTGAGAGCAAGCAAACAAAGTTGCATTAGCTAGCAGCCTGGTCTTTTAACTGGCGTTGTAGTGTTGACCATTTGACGGTGGGCATACTTGGTTAGTATGATGTTATCATGTTTTGGGATAACTCCTGTTCTTACCTTCTCTTTTGTGTTTTTTCAATGTTCTACATACTTGAAGATGGTTGAAGAGCTGAACATGAATTACTTTGCAGACTTGTGAATATTCCATTTCTGGGGTATTACAGGGGAATACAGTCTTTTACTTGTCTTCAAATGGGGTCTTTTAATTTAGAGTTTGTCAACAAACAATGTGCTCAAACTATATAATGCCCTCATAAGATCACATCTGGAGTATTGCAGGCAGTTCAGGTCACCACAGTATAATAAAGACATAGCAGCACATGAAGTTGTGCATCCCAAGACTTCAGGACATGTCCAACTCTGACAGACTCAGAGAATTAAACCTGTTGAGTATCCAGCAGAGGAGACAGAATGGGGACCTCATCCAGGTATTTAAAATCGTCAAAGGCATTGATAAGTAAATCCAACAACATTCTTACAGCTTAAGGGTTTCACACTTGCTTATTTGGCTGATGCCTTTATCCAAGGTGAATTGACTTGCTCATGGTCACTCAGTGTCAGTAGCAGGTAACGACCTCAGGGTTTGAAGTCCAAAGCCTTAACCACTACTCCCCACTGCCTGTAGGTTTTGAACTTCTTGCACAGAGAAAACTTGCAGGTGGCATTTGTTCAGGCTCTATGTAAAATATTCTGATGATTATAATAAAATCAAATACAATATTACAAGCACCTGCTACCTTATTTGAATTTTGTATTTATAATTAATCATCATGTACCATGATATACAAAATTTTACTGGCTAAAGATTTAGACTTCAAAGCACAAGGATGTCCCTTCAATCCCATTTTACAGCGTGTCCTTGAGCAAGTTACCTAAGCTGTGCTTAAAAAGCAGTTCTGTGACTTGGGATAGTGTCTGCTGTGTAAAGCCACTACATAAACACTGCAAGAAATGCATATGCAAAAACTAGACAAAAATACTTTAAATAGGAGTTGTTTTGCTATAATTTAGTAAAAAAAAAATATCTGCCAGTGTGGTAAGCAAAATTTACTTGACAAGTTTTCTTAAAGTAAGCTAAATAATCAGGAATACACCATTTTTGATAAATCAATGATTCTTACAATAAGGAACACAAGATTTAATGTCATGATATAAATACTTTTCACTTGCTTAGATTTCATTTCTTGCAGTGAAAAATGATCATTTGTCTCATTCACGAGTGACCAGTCCTGACCTCATTAGGTCATTGATGCTTTATGTGCTTCAGGACTGCTTTAGAGAAAAGTACTGCTTAAAAACAAATTGAACTTAACTGCTTTAATTATTTATTGCCAAGAATCTTTATTTTGTACAGTGCCTCTCTAAAGTGAAAACCTTGCCATAGGGCTTTACAAGTACTAGCACATAGTAGAATTATTTAGCTGTCTTTTGTTTTTAATAATTCGTGCTGAGATGGGTTATGTGACTTGCTGAACCAACAGCCTGAAGTCCTACACCTCAGCCGCTCCACCACACCAGCTGAATGAGCTCTGAGGTCACTTCAGACTCTGGGCAGGACTGAATGCAAATGCAATGTACGCTCTTATGATTTAATCCCTTTTACAAGACCTCATTGAAATACTGAATTAGAAAAAGCAGCTTAGCGTAATTATGAAACTAAATTAGGAAACTGCTTTCAAAAACAAATTCATTTGCAATCTTTTCTAAAGTTTAATTAATAAGACTGCAACAGAAGTACATACTTGTTTTAATTCATGCATTATTTTAATTTCCGACAATTAATTTTAATAGTCTAAAGTTGTTTGTATTGTGTTGATTTTTGTTGTCCCTCAGCAATTTCTCTTTTCAGAAAGAGAGGCAAATCCCAATGGGACCAGAGGATTAGAGATATAAATTCAAATCAATTTGCATATTGCTGTGCCTAATTAGCATTGGCACGCCCCTTTTAGTGCCAATCCACTTCCCATTTAGATACTGAGGGTTAACAACACATACCAAAATGATCATTGTTATGTGACAACCCTTTTATAAACTGAATTTGTACCATCTGAACCACCAACATTTTGGCTCCCTATTGACATTACATGGAAAGTCTAAAAGGCACGAGAGGGTACGAGGGCAGCCTTCTTAACACATGGCTGAAGTCTGAGAAAGCACATTGCAGAAAACATAGCGACTTACAATTTCTTAGATTTTGATTACAGGTCCTAGAAACAATCTCTGCTTTTTGATTTTGATGTTTGGCTTGAAATCTGACTTTGACGGCTCTCCTATTTTCTCTTTCAGTCTTGTCCTTTTCTTTATCCCTCTGAATCCATTTTTTTCATAGCTCTCACTCTACATTTTTTGGTCTGTCTTCTTTTTTTTCAGTGAGTAAATTATCCTCACCCCCAATAGCTCGTTGTCCCTTTATCACCTGGGGCTTATGCATCTAGCATTTCTAATATCCAAGGCAAGCAAGTAGTGGTGCTGTGGAGCCAAGCATGCCCTGTATAATCTAGCCTTCATGCTTGCATAGTCCAGCTTTCTTTAAAAATAATCGAAAGTGCACACAGTCACTGAGCAATTTATAGCAACACCTGTATGTCTGCTTATCAATATCATTTTTATCTACTCAGCCAATCATGTAGCAGGAATGCAATGCATTAAATCATGCAGATACAAGTCAGTAATTTAGTGTTCAATGTTCAAATCAAACACTGAAATAGAAACAGAACGTGATCTCAGTGATTTCGACTGCGGCACGATTGTTGGTGCCAGATGTGCTGGTTTGAGTATTTCTGTTATTGCTGATCTCCTAGGATTTTGAAGCTCAACAGTTTCAAGCATTTACTCTGACTGTTGTGAAAAACAAAAAAACACATCCCATGAGCCACTTTTCCTGGGTGAGAAATGCTTTGTTGATGAGAGATGTCAGAGGAGAATGACCAGACTGCTTTGATCTGACAGAAAGGCTATGGTTACACTCTCTAATAAAAGTGTTGTGAGAAGAAAAGCATCTCAGAATGCACAACATATTGAACTTTGAGGTGGATTGACTACAAGAGCAGAACACCACATTGGGTTCAACTCCAGTCGGCCAAGAACAGAAAGCTGAGGCTGCAGTTGGCATAGGCTCACTAAAATCAGACAGTTAAAGATGGGAAAAACATAGCCTGGTCAGATGAATCTCGATTACTGCTGAAGCATACAGATGGCAGGGTAAGAGTTTGATGTCAAGATCATGAATCTATGCAGCCAACTTGACTTGTATCAACAGTCCAGGCCGTGTAATGGCTTGGGAATGTTTTCTTGGTATACCATGGGCCTGTTAACACCAACCAATCATCATCTGAATGCCATAGCATATTTGAATATTGCTGTTGACCATATGATGATGATGATGATGATGATGATGAAGATAGAACTTTATTTGTTCCCAAGGGGAAATATGGCTTTTCACAGAAGCTCTTTAAATAAATAAATACATAAACAGGTAGATAAGTAAATAAATAAATAAAATATACATACATACTTTGGTCTGAACACACATCAGATGAAGCAAAAAAATTAAAATGAAACAAAAGTTCCAACTTGGATGTCACCATCACAGCGAGGAATTATGCCGATGCATCGCTGTTGGTATAAAGGAGCCCCAGTAGTGTTTCTTGACACACTTCTGCTGAATGATTCGTTGGCTGAAAGTCCTCAGTGTTAGGTATGTCAGAGAGAGAATGTGCAGCATTGTTCAAAATGGCACTCAGTCTTCACTACTACCTGCAGGGGGTCCAGGGTGTATCTTATAACTGAGTTTGACCTTTTAATTAGCTTGTTGATTTGGTGGCCTTCTCTTTTAGTGGTGTTGCCAGCCCAGCACACCACAGTGTAGAAAATCACACTGGCCATCACAGAGCTATAGAAGATGTGACGGATGTCACTTTCCACATTAAAGGAACACAGTTTGTTATATAGATCTTCTGTGTTCTGAGACCAGTCCAACCTGTCATTAATGTGGACCCACCAAGTACTTGTCGGAGTGGACCACCTCTACATTCACTCCTTGATCAGTGACCGGACATAGAGGCTCTTTGGTGCAGCGAAAGTCAATATCCAATTCCTTGGTTTTACTGATATTAAGATGCAGACAATTCTCTTTGCACCAAGAAACAAACTTCTCCACCTTGCTCCTGTACTCTCTCTCATCCCCTTTATTAATTCACCCCATAAGTGCAGAATCATCTGAGAATTTTTGCAAGTGGCCTGACCTGGTGTTATATTCATAGTCTGAGGTTACAGAGTGATGAGTAAAGGAGACAGGACTCTCCCTTGTGGTGCTCCAGTGTTGCTCACATCCATATCAGGGACACAGTCCTTGAGCCTCACAAACTGTGTTCTGCTAGACAGACAGTCCATTTTCCAGTACACCATAGGCTCATCCACCAGCATATCTCTGAGTTTACCCCTTAACAGGGATGGCTGCATGGTATCAAAGGTGCTCAAAAAAACATAATCCTCACAGTGCTGCTAGGCTTGTCCAGGTGAGAGTAAGTCTTGTGGAGCAGACAGATAATTGCATCCTCCACTTCAAGCTTTCTCTGCTAGGCAAATTGCATTGGGTCCAGGTGGTCTACCACAAGAGGATTCTTATAGTCCAGGACCAGTTTCTCAAAGGTCTTCTTGATGTGAGACGTAAGTTACACTGGTGTGTACTTATTATGCATCCCTTCATGAACACATTTTACCCATCTTATAATGGCTACTTTAAACATGATAATGCACCTTGTCACAATGCAAAAGTCCTCTAAAACTGGTTTCCTGAACATGACAATGAGTTCAGTGTTCTTCAGTGGCCATTCCATTCACCCAATCTGAATTCAACAGAACACCTATGGGATTTGGTAGAACAGGAGATTCACAGCATGAATGTGCAGCTGACAAATCTGTAGAAATTGCATTTTGCAATCACGTTAACATGGACTAGAATCTCAAGGGAATGTTTCCAACATTTTGTTAAATCAATGCCATAAAGAAGTGAGGCTGTTTTGAGAACAAAAAGATGCCCTTCCTAGTACTGTATTTTAATAATTAGCTTAATTAGCTTAGTGAGTATGCATACAGGCAAATGCCATGATGTTACAAATACACAAAGAGTAGTTAGAAGACCAGCCCAAATAAAATATGAGCATCATTAATTTTGTCAAAATAAACGTGCTCTCCTACAGTCCAGTTCATTTATGTTCATCCTCCATACAGGAGCTATCCCGGAATCTACTCCAAACGTAGCACCAGAGAAATCATATTGTTCATAGAAATATTTATATTTGAGTGTATAGACAGACAGATAAAGAAAGAGAGAAAGAGGGAGAGTACCCCCCCCCCCCCCCAAACACACTCAGTCTCCTGACATTTATATTCTTCATAGTTCAATATTCAATCACTCTGGCATTTTATCTACAGAACCTGTACAAACCCCTCTGTCATCTTTACAATGACAGGTGTAAATCAAACATAAATGGCCTTGGAGCAATTTTCAATTGATATTAGCTTTCAAGCGCAGCACTGGTTTTGTGAGGTGGTGTGGTCCACTGGCTAAGGACATGCTACCAGTAGGATGAGGGCTCAGGTCTCAACACTACTTCAGAAAGTGACCTTGGCAAGTTTCATAAGCTGCTAATTTGTCAATAAGCCTAATGTATACAGTTGTGCTGACCTGCATAAGTGAAGAAAATTGCATGAAATGGGTATCACCATCAAAGGCGCTATACAGAATAAGCTGTAATTAATGGGGGTGTAATGACATGAGGATTGTATTCTTGGCAGGCGTTAAGCCTCTTACTACCAGTTTAGTATCATTTAAATGGCCTTGTTGCTGATTGTCACATATGCGTTTTGCTCTCCAGCCTGTCTGGGCTGATCATGAGCCACAATCTGAAAGCATTATTTGTAACACTAAGGGAAACGTCATTCAGGAAGAATAACTGCGCAATATTTTAATAATTCAAACAGTAGGGGCGGAATGTTTTAAAATGGCACCTTACTCATTATTCAGTTCAGTCAACCTGGGCACATTAACAAAAGAGCGGCTCTGCTCAGTTGCTGCAATTGCCTAGGAGCAAATTCATAGTGTTTTTGAAGGGGGGGGGGGGGAGTTCACATTCATTTATGTGGTGGTCATTTATCAAGTGCTGGTAGGGCAAACTGGGCCAAAAAATGTACAAGAAAATGTTAAGCCATGTGTAATCATGCTGTTAGACACATTTCTTTTGGGCTATATAATGCTAATTATTTTACGTGATGAAGTCAAGCTAAGACATGATGTTCCGGTTAATGCAGAAAGGCACTTTTGCATAAAATGGGGCTGTTGTGTGTCATTAACCGCCTAACGCAGCCATCTAACACTGGTCTGCATAGAGACTGAGTCTGACCCCTCTGCCAGGAGGTGTTCCAGATCATTTTGAATCTCATCTGTCCACTTTATAAGATAAGAAATATCATGGATGCACCCTCCTGGTGGAGACAATCAGCTACAAGAATGGACTACAACCACTGAACAAGAGCGAAAGCCCATCCACAGCATGCAGGAAAACAGTTAACACAATTAATAATGGAGTGTAAAATCATTCCTGTTAAAGACCCTTCACATAAGTGCTATCTGTCAAAGCAAGCTTCATTAAACCGGGAGCTGAAGTAGAGATTTGTAGCAAAACCTTCTAACTTATTAAAGAGCCATTTCTCCCTGGGAAACCAACAGGGTCTGTGTGGAAGGCTGGGGGGTTGGCTTATCTCGGACCAAAGTATTAAATCTAAAAGAGCCTGGGAGGCAGGCGAAGATCAATAGGTGGAGTGTTGTTAAATAATTCGATTGTCAAAACTAATATATACCGTATGTATGCAATATGTTGAATATTATCGTGGCTGATTCTCTGCCTGTACCGCTGTGAATTTAAAACACGAGGGCTGACCAGGCAAATACATCTCAAGTGGTCATTAAGAGGGGATGTGCCATTCATCATTGAGACATGATGTGAGTTAAACAGAGGCAGTGTTTCATTTGTCAGCTCCGAAAGAAAGAGGAGCTCTCCTGCAGGACGTACATTGCGTGAGAGTGACTGGGAGTGTGTGTTGTTGTGAGAGTGTGAGAAAGCCATGGGGGTGTCTGAGTGGGCTGTTAACCATTACATAATTAGTGTGTTTAAACGTGAAGTTAGTATGTGCGTGTAAAAGAGATAAAATGTGAAGGTACGAGACAGAAATGGGGGGTATCAAATTAAAGTGTATGAGGGACGGCCAGCATCTTTACACGGCTGGGATGCCTCCTTAAAGGAAGGAGAGGGAGAGATTGTTTTTGACGGACGCTATCTCCCCAAAACAGTTACTTGGCAGCCCTCCAGGGTTGCAGCAGCTCCTCAGATTCCCACAGGGCTGTATGGGAGTTGCTATTTTTTTTGCTCAGCCTTATTGGGTTCTGCAGATGCCTCCAGGGGTGCTGCAGGAGCCAGAGTCGAGTGGAAGAGGACGCAGCTTGAAGGAGCACGGGTAAAATAAAATAAACTGTTCGTTATTCTTCAGCTGGAGGGCACATCTTCCCCATAATCCCTCCAGCCACAACACAGTCCCAAGCACAGTACAGATACACCAAGCACTTTCTTCTCTCACCACCACTCCTCCTCAGCAAGCTTCGTCCTCCACCTCCTGACTCGGGCCGCTGAGTGGTAGTCACTGGCTCCCTTTTATTGGGTAACCGGAAGTGCTCCAGGTGCTTGATTGGCAACATCCGGCTGCACTTCCGGGTAAGGCGAAACCAGTGCCCAAAAGAGGCCAGCAGCTCCTGCTGCAGCACCCCCTGGCGGCGCCTGCAGAACCCCACTGAGCTGCACAGAACTCCAACCTCCATGAAGCCCTGGGGGAGTCTGAGGCACAGCTACAACCAAGGGAGCCTGCCATCTAGCGTCCAGGGGGAGATACTGGGCTTCCCACCCTTGTCCCCCTGGCAGATGTGATGAAGGGACGTCCCGGCCAGGCATTGACCCCGGCCATCCGTTACAGTGTGTAAAAAAGAGATAACTGTAAAAGTGGGTGTCGCTGTGCATGTAAAATTGAGAGACTGAAGTGTTTGTGTGGGGTTGCACTGCTTCTATAATGTGTGTAAGTACGAGGTAGGGCTCTGCGTTTTTAACTTGATGGTTTGTGAGTCTGTTTGCTACGAAGAACTAAGACAGCACAATAGTTCAAGTGAGACGTGCGGTTGCCTAAATAGGCTTTCACTTTTAAAGTGACTAGTGTGTGAGTATGACGAAGAACTTCTCATCCTTAACTGGACTTGGCAGGTTTTTATGTCACTGTGAGTGTATGAGTGAGCCTTGGGAGTGTCGGAATGAGCTACCACTAATAATAAAAGTGATAAGTAAGTACAGAGTTGTTGTCTATTTCTTCCTCTTCATCTTTTCCCACTTCATTGTGGGTCGATGTGCTTGATCAACATTCTCCAAAACAGTTTGGTCCTGCATCTCTTCCTCAGTCAAGCCCTTTTCCTTCAGATCTTCTTTTATTTTATCCATCTTCTCCTCTACTTCCAATTCCATCACTCTTTTGCCCACATATTCATTGTCTCTACTCATAACATGTCCATACCACTTCAGACTACTTTTAAGTATTTTCCTAGGATATCTCTCCCACTTTTGAGTGTATCTCTGATTGTTTCATTTCTTATTCTGTCCTGTTTTGTAACGTCACACATCATTCTCAGCATTCTCATTTCTGCCACGTCTAGCCTCTTCTCCTGCTCTCCTTTAACTGTCCATGTCTTAGCTCCATACATCATTGCTGGTCTTATGACTGTCTTAGAAACCTTATACCTTTAACCTTTGACTTAATTCTTCAATCGCACAATTCCCCTGATACCTTCTTCCAGTTGTTCCATCCGAACTGCAGTCTATGAGTTATCTCTGCATCTAGTTTTCCATCTCAGGCTACCACTGACACTAGATATCTACATTTATCCACACTTTTCAGTATCTCTCCTTGCATGCTAACTTCTGAATCCTGATCATCGTTAATCTTCATGTATTCTGTCTTCTTCCTATTTCTCTTCAACCCTCCATCTTCCAAAGCCTTTCTCCAATATTCCAAGTTCCTCTTCATTTCTGGTGCTCCACAACACAAAGTCAGAGGGATTGCTCTTTTATCCTTTTACTTAACACATCCATAACAAATTGGATGTTATGGATATGTTGAATTATGTAAGTACAGAGTTGTTGTACAGTACATGCCTTTAACTCAGTTTTGTATGTTTGAGCATTCTTAAGAAAACAACTGCGGAGTGTACTTCAGTATGAGAGTCACTGAGCTTTCTGGTGGCCAGAGTGGGCTATCATGGTTTAAAACAACTGTGTGTGTAAATATGGAATAGGCTGCATGTCTCTTTGATTTTTTGTTGTACTAGGGGGCTCTGCCCCCTGCTCGCTTCGCTTGCCAACCTCATGGTTATCCGGATAAACACTTTAAAGAGATTGTTATTTTGATTCCATTAATTTTTTATTTCTTGATATTTGCCAGTAATAAAGATGTAGTGAACGAGTTATTCCCCTTCTCCCACCCCGGCTGCTAGTGCCATGCTGCGTGTTCTGCATGTCGCGCTGCATGTCAATCATTTAAAAGCCTGTACAGCAGCTGCTGCTGCTTGTGACGTGCTGTGTGATCTGCATGTCGCGCTGTGCGTCGTTCATTTAAAAGCCTGTACAGGAGCTGCTGCTGCTTGTGACGTGCTGTGTGATCTGCATGTCGCTCTGCGAGTTGTTCATTTAAAAGTCTGCACAGGAGCTGCTGCTGCTTGTGGCATGCTGCGTGATCTGCATGTCGCGCTGCGCGACGATCATTTAAAAGCCTGTACAGGAGCTGCTGCTGCTTGTGGCATGCTGTGTGATCTGCATATCGCGCTGCACGATGATTATTTTAAAGCCTGTACAGCAGCTGTCCTTTAAGCCAGCTACCGCTTGTGCCGTGCTACGTGATCTGCATGTCGCGCTGCGCGGCAATCATTTAAAAGCCTGTACAGCAGCTACTGCTGCTTGTGTCATGCTGTGTGATCTGCATTTTGTGCTGCACAACATTCATTTAAAAGCCTGTACAACAGCTGTCGTTTTATCTCACTTCTTTGTCTTGTGTCTCCGAGAATTTGTTTGTATGTAGGGCGTGTTATGCAAGTAGTCTCACAGGACTTCAAAGTATCTTCCATGCAATTAGTCTTCATTGCCTTTGAAGAACTTTTTTTTTTTTTAAATAAGTCTTTTATTTTATAAACATTCAACAGGGCTGTTTTTGTGTCATGCCAGGGTTTTTGATAGGATTTCCCACTCTTGTGGGCATTATTTGAAAGTGCTTTTGGGACTTTTGTACTTTGGGACTCCTTGTTCATCACATTGAACCAGACCTCTCGTGCACCTTTTTTGGCCTACTTTACTGTATCCTCTATTTGTCTGTGTCATATGTCTGAAGCCTTCTTTTAACAATGTCACTAACACTTGGCTGGAGTCCTCTTTGCTCATGAACATCGGACACGTCATGTACTGTATGTGGATGTGAAATCTCCACCCTGGATGGCCTGAGTTTGCAGCAGAAAGACAGAGTGTGTAAATGAGCTGTGGTTTAACGGGATGTTGTCTGTGTTTGTGTGGGCACATGAGTGCTGGATTGCTTTGTAATGGAGTGAATTTATGCTTGCACTGTACTTGTGTCAGACCACATGGTGTGTGTGCATAAAGAAGTTATAAAGATATCTGAAGGAACAAAAGTGGCTTTTTAAATTAGTTGTTTTGTGTAGTTGTGTGAGTGAATTTACATTTTTGTTAAGATAGATGGTGTTTGTGTAAGAAGAACTGGGTGTTATTTATTGAGAGGGGATCAAAGTCCAACTTCAGTGAGTAACACCTTTTTAAAAGAGTGGCTTGTGTGTGTATGTGTGTGTGTGTGTGTGTGTGTGTGTGTGCGTGTGTGTGTGTGTGTGCAGATCTTTGTTTATGTTAGAGCTTGTTTAAGAATAACTGGCTAATTTCATTAGTCTAAGTCTACAAGTAGTGCATTACGGTGCAAAATTATAAGCATGTTAAAGAGAGATGTGAATATGCATTCAGCAGGGGGAGCATGCACCCTAGAAATATGTTCTTTAGAGATACTAAACTAAAAGTCTATATATATTTATATTTCATAAAATAAAATATTATATCCTTCCCTGGTGTTATGGAGGTGTCTCTAAGATGAAAAAAGAAGAAGTAACACTAAAAAAGGTATGCAGATAGCTTCTTTTAATATCGGCTGGACTCTCAGAATAATACAATTTTCAAAGGAGGGCTACTGCCGAAAACGTGATACAATTGGGGGTTCCTGCAGTTGGCTCTGGCCTGCTTCAAGAGAGTGCGGGAGACATATTTCCTAGGTACAGGCAGGAGTCATATCTTCCATCTGTCTGTAGGTGAGCTCTAATGTTCAGTGCAGTTGCCACAGCTTTATATTTTTAGTAGGTTCCAAAGTAAGAACAAGTGTTTGCCAAACATAGGATTCATTCACAGGGACACTATAACTAGCAGACAGTGGACATATACTGACCATCACCAAACAGGGAGCACTTTAGCACTTTTTAACAGCCTGTCTGAGTTGCCACCACTTGCCTCTTCCCATCTCTCTGTCAGGTTGCTTACATGGCAGTAGTGTTTCTCGCTGTTAGCTGGTTTGCATGGCTTCAGCTGTATTTATTTATGGCCTCAATTACCTGTGTTAGATAAAATAATGTACCGTATATACTCACGGATAAGTCGGGACTTGATTTTACCATATGATTTCTGGTATTTTATAATGTCGGTCATATAAGTTGAATGTGGAAAATTCACTCTACTGGTCCAAGAGATTATGATATGCTAACGCCCACCCTCTTCTATGCGGTGGTGTGCTGGGGAGGCAGCATAAAGAAGTGGGACGCCTCACGCCTGGACAAACTGGTGAGGAAGGCAGGATCTATTGTAGGCACGGAGCTGGACAGTTTGACATCCATGGCAGAGCGACGGGCGCTGAGCAGGCTCCTATCAATTATGGAGAATCCACTGCATCCACTGAACAGTGTCATCTCCAGACAGAGGAGCAGCTTCAGCGACAGACTGCTGTCAATGTCCTGCTCCACTGACAGACTGAGGAGATCGTTCCTCCCCCACACTATGCGACTCTTCAATTCCACTCGGGGGTGGGGGGGGTAAACGTTAACATTATTCAAAGTTATTGTCTGTCTGTATACCTGCATTGTTATCACTCTTTAATTTAATATTTTCTTTATCTGTATGCTGCTGCTGGAGTATGTGAATTTCCCCTTGGGATTAATAAAGTATCTATCTATCTATCTATCTATCTATCTATCTATCTATCTATCTATCTATCTATCTATCTATCTATCTATCTATCTATCTATCTATCTATCTATCTATCTATCTATCTATCTATCTATCTATCTGTCTGTCTGTCTGTCTATCTATCTATCTATCTATCTATCTATCTATCTATCTATCTATCTATCTATCTATCTACCTGAGAGAGTAACCACAGAGCACACAGCCTTTTTTTTCTGTGTATTGTGCCTCCGTGACCACACGGCAATACCTGAACTATTCCGAAGCAACGTTTGCACTGATTTGTGTTTTTTGTATCTCACACCCTCATACACCTTTGTCGTAAGAGCATTCCTTATCTATGATGGAGAGTTCGATCAGAAGTAAATCTGAAGCTGGTTTTAATTTAAAAGTCATTTAAGTAGCGAAAGAAATTGGTAACTTCGCTGCTGCAACAAAATTCAATGCGTCTGAGAAACTGATGCGAGATTGGAGGAGGCAAATTTAAGTGTCGCATTTTTGAATGGGTGTGTAAGTCAGGGTCTGATTTTATGATCGATTTTTTGGGTTTCAAGACCTGAATTATACACAAATATATACGGTATATGGAATAAACCTCACAGATCACAGAGGCACACTTCAAAACCTTTGGCTACCATGTTGGGGTGAATATTTGTGTTATTTGTTAAACTAATCAGTGTTTTTGTTTCTCTGTGGGATACACAGATATGAGAGTATGATATACAGAGTTAATTGAAATGACAATGGCGTTTTAAATATGTGAGTTTGTCATGGATTGTGCTTATATTAGACTAACTGAAATTAGGATTGTGATTATGTTGGTAATTCACCAACTACCACATAAAACCTTTGAATAAATTACCCCTCTCTTATAAGAAAATATGCCTTTATTTAGCAATATCAAATCATCATATGTCATGAATGGAGTCTCGTGTCAGGGTTATCTGAATATTAAGTTCTTACCCTAGTTGGTCCAGCAGGTTTTGTAAGAAAACAAATGCAAGAGCCAGAAATGAAGACCTGTCTGATCAACCGCCTTTTGTTTCTCCTTTCCATCTTTACTTTGGTACACCACTGTGCAACTTACGGCAAAGTTCATTTCCCTCTTGGTGTCAGGACTGAACTGCCTTTGGTTAACTGACTGGTGCTTTTGTATGATGTTTGTAATCCAACTTTGAAAAGAAAGAAGAGCACTTTGCCAGCTTCTTCTTTAGTGTTTTTCCCATTGGTTACAGCACTTGCCTTCCAGTGAGGTAAGATGAACTGTGACAGTCTATACGTGTATTAAGAGGGTGATATTTCTATCCAACCACCGATCCATCCACCCATCCATTACAAAACCTGCTTTCTTCAGTTCAGATTTAAGCCGAGAGATTCTGAAAGGATCATGAGCATTTCTGTTAACAAGTGTCGAGGGGTTGAAGGCATGTTTTGCAATAACCTGTACTAAACAAATTTAAGAAGAATGACAGAAAATTGATACCTTCAGGATATTTCATGTTTTGTAAAATACTGCAAAATATGTCTATCTGATATTTAAAATATACAGTATGACATTAATTGAAGTGGTTTAATTAAGATGTTGTTAGCAATCATAAATACAAATGAAGCCATCATCAATGAAAGGACTCCACACATTAATATGAATGTATTATGTGTCGATGTATGTCCACAAGAGTGATATTTGACTGAAGTGGTGTAACCAGTCACCAGTGTATAACTAGTTAAAGTTGGCATGACTGATTTTGCATTTTAAAAAGCCCCCCCCCCCCCCCAAAAGAAAAATTCTCTGACTTTGTGGTGACTTGCCCCTTCACGTCTCTAGTGCCATGGCTGCTGCTATTGATGAATGGTGTGCTTGCTCAGAAGAAGCATCTCGTGTGACAGCCTCACAGTCAGACAGGTCCATCCTTCACTGTCAGCCCATCCTGAACAGCAGAGAGAAGAGCACAAGGAAAGATTTTAACCCCACCCTGACCCGCTGTCATAAAGAGACTGATGCTGGCAATGTGGCTTGGACAAACATTGCAGGACTGAATAGAAAGGGCTAAGAAGAGAGTGTAGCAGGGACCTGTGCTCGTATTTATTTACAGACACACAATATGCACATCTGACATCTTATGTGTTCTTTGTGAGGAAGCTTGAGAGATTCTACCTACCATCTACGGTATGTGCCTTCACAATGAAGATTGTTAATTATAGCCAAGGGTGCCAATGAGATGCAAGTTCGTAAGAGATAACTGAAGCCTCAGAACATTTTCCACCATGAAGATCTGAAAGTAAGAAAAGGATAAATCCAAAAGCAAGGAGCAGTTCAGAGAAAGAGGAGTTGGAAAACTGTACTATACACTGCAGCCAGTCATTACATTAACATAGTGTCTTTGAAAATGAGCACTGTGCATAAGTGCCTTACAGGGAAATTTTAATAAAACACTGCAATATTTCTATAATTCAAGCAAGGTAGGAAACTCAGCAAGAGCGGGCGTCAAAAGATGAAGGAAGAAATGCAATTTCCAGCAATAACAGAGAAATATGAGCTTTTAGAAAGTAACAGTAAGAATGCTGGTCTCAGGTCTTCATTTAACAAGTGAGACAATTGCGGGGGATGGGGGGCTTCACAATATAAAGCTGAATAGCTGTTCAGCCAGAGAAATGCAGCACAGCCCATGAGCAGGAAAGAGGTTCACAAGTTCACATTGTACTTTCTATAAGTAGCTAATCTTTCACTTTCTTAACCCACTTTTTCTTTTCTGTGATTGAGGGATGCTGGTGCCTGACAGTCTCAGAGAATTCAACCTGTTTAGTCTTGAGCAAAGAAGACTGTGTGGGGATCAAATCCAGGTCTACTCAATCCTCAAAGGCATTGATAAAGTAGATTCAAAAGAATTCTTTCAGCTAAATCACTTACTTGAGGACACCAATACAAAAAATTGGAAGAAGAGCATTTAGGACTGAAGCCTGGAAGCACTTCTTTACTCAAAGAGTTGTGGAAATCTGGAACAAATTACCGAGACATGCAGTTTAAGCATAAACTTTGACAACCTTTAAGAAGACTCTGGATGAGATATTGAGACAGCTTAGCTATTACCTAATCAAACAATCCTGATGGACTGAATTGAGTCTTCTCGTTTGTCAAATTTCTTGTGTTCTTATGTATCCTTGCAGAAACTCTGGATGGGATGCACATATCTGCATTCATTCAACCTGAATGGCCCATTCTTTTCTGAGTTGTTCTAGACCATAATCAAAATTGAAAAATGATCTAAAAATGGACCTCTTTCTGATGTTAACTGACGCTACATTAAAAAAATCATGTGGGTAAAAGCCCAAAAAGTGTTAAAGCCAGAAAGAAACAAAGCAGAAGATAACAAACAGAAGTGTGTTAAACAAGAAAAACTAACAGCTAAACAGCCCCTAATTGGACTGTTGCAGACATCTGAAACACAACGCTCAAGCAGGACATCCATGCTCCCCCGATGTATGTCTCCTGCCCTTCATTGCATCACCAGTGGGTTACAGGATAACCACGGCTTTAACCCTGGCTTAAGCTTAATTTCATTATATTTAATATTTTTGTCTTGTATATGTTATTTTGCAAAGTCGGCTGGTGTTTTCCTTCAATTTTATTGTTGTTTTAAAAGTATTATTTTGCTGATTTGTAATCCTTTTGGTATTCTAAGTATGAGGCTTGATTTACCTTGCCTGCTTTATGTTTTATTTAAGGGGGCAGAGCCACCTAAAGTTGCAACTGGGGCCACTGCACCCAGTACTGTTTAAGAGCCCTGCTGTCTACAAGATGGCTGCTGTGACATTAGGATTTATTGTACTTCTCTCTTTCTACTCTCAATTGGATTTTTTCATTTGTAAGCATTTCTTTTAATTTTCTAGTTTTAGACTTTGGCCATTTAAAGATTTAGATTTTTAGGAGTACAGTCTGGCTCTGCTTGTTTCAAGTTTACCTTGTAGGCATACAGTATACTTTTGATGCTTTCCTGTTTGTTTAATTTTTTTAAATACTTGCTTTGAATATATTTACTTCATAAATCATAAAATATTAAAACACATTGCTTCTGTTATGGTATAGCAATTTTGAAAATAGAAGCCTTTACACCTTTATTGTGATGGGTTTACACTGGCCAAAAGCTTGTTTCTGAACTTTGGGCTAAGGCTATTTTTTACTTTCTCATACAGTGCATCCGGAAAGTATTCACAGCACATCACTTTTTCCACATTTTGTTATGTTCCTCCGAATTCTACACACAACACCCCATAATGACAATGTGAAAAAAGTTTACTTAAGGTTTTTGAAATTTATTAAAAATAAAAAAACAGAGAAATCCCATGTACATAAGTATTCACAGCCTTTGCTCAATACTTTGTCGATGCACCTTTGGCAGCAATTACAGCCTCAAGTCTTTTTGAATATGATGCCACAAGCTTGGCACACCTATCCTTGGCCAGTTTCGCCCATTCCTCTTTGCAGCACCTCTCAAGCTCCATCAGGTTGGATGGGAAGCGTCGGTGCACAGCCATTTTAAGATCTCTCCAGAGATGTTCAATCGGATTCAAGTCTGGGCTCTGGCTGGGCCACTCAAGGACATTCACAGAGTTGTCCTGAAGCCACTCCTTTGATATCTTGGCTGTGTGCTTAGGGTCGTTGTCCTGCTGAAAGATGAACCGTCGCCCCAGTCTGAGGTCAAGGGCGCTCTGGAGCAGGTTTTCATCCAGGATGTCCCTGTACATTGCTGCAGTCCTCTTTCCCTTTATCCTGACTAGTCTCCCAGTTCCTGCCACTGAAAAACATCCCCACAGCATGATGCTGCCACCACCATGCTTCACTGGAGGGATGGTGCCAGGTTTCTTCCAAACGTGATGTCTGGCATTCACACCAAAGAGTTCAATCTTTGTCTCATCAGACCAGAGAATTTTCTTTCTCATGGTCTGAGAGTTCTTCAAGTGCCTTTTGGCAAACTCCAGGCGGGCCTTTTACTAAGGAGTGGCTTCCGTCTGGCCACTCTGCCATATAGGCCTGATTGGTGGATTGCTGCAGAGAAGGTTGTCCTTCTGGAAGGTTCTCCTCTCTCCACAGCGGACCTCTGGAGCTCTGACAGAGTGATCATTGGGTTCTTGGTCACCTCCCTGACTAAGGCCCTTCTCCCCCGATCGCTCAGTTTAGATGGCCGGCCAGCTCTAGGAAAAGTCCTGGTGGTTTCAAACTTCTTCCACTTACGGATGATGGAGGCCACTGTGCTCATTGGGACCTTCAAAGCAGCAGAAATTTTTCTGTAACCTTCCCCAGATTTGTGCCTTGAGACAATCCTGTCTCGGAGGTCTACAGACAATTCCTTTGACTTCATGCTTAGTTTGTGCTCTAACATGAACTGTCAACTGTGGGACCTTATATAGACAGGTGTGTGATTTCCAAATTATGTCCAATCAACTGAATTTATCACAAGGTGGACTCCAATTAAACTGCAGAAACATCTCAAGGATGATCAGGGGAAACAGGATGCACCCGAGTTCAATTTTGAGCTTCATGGCAAAGGCTGTGAATACTTATGTACATGTGCTTTCTCAATGTTTTTATTTTTAATAAATTTGCAAAAATCTCAAGTAAACTTTTTTCACGTTGTCATTATGAGGTGTTGTGTTTAGAATTCTGAGGAAAAAAATGAATTTAATCCATTTTGGAATAAGGCTGTAACATAACAAAATGTGGAAAAAGTGATGCGCTGTGAATACTTTCTGGATGCACTGTATATAAAGTATAGGGAAAGTTTTGTAATCATTCACCTCCCTGAGTGCAAAAATACCATTTTTGGAATTGTGTCTGTGTGTGTGTATATGTAAACATGATAACTTGAGTGCACTTTCACTTAGGTCAAACAAATTTTGCATACAAGTATTAGGTACAAAACGTAGCTTTCTATCAACTTTTGGGCTATTTCCATTAACCGGAAATGGTATTTTACCTTTTATTCATGCAGCTGTCCGGTTTATTCAACTTTACTTTTTGGTTTTATACATTGAGACCTGAAGATAAATTTTAGAGTTGTGTCCACCAGTGGGCTCTCCAGATCCCCCAAACACCTGAGACAGACAAGCTTGGAAACAAGAATAAAATTAACAAGAGGATTTATTATGGTAAACTCTTTGATGGTAAGCGTTTCCCACCACAGCCACAGTATAAAACACAAGCTTCATCCTCCTTCCTCCAGACTGGCTCTCCGAGTCGAGGCAGGCAGCTTCTTTTATACTATCCCCCTGACAGCACCAACAGAACCCAAAAGGGCTGAGCCGACAAACTCCAAATCCCATGAAGACCTGTGGGAATCCATGGCACTGCTGCAACCCAGGAGGGCTGAATCTAGTGCTCTGGGAGAAACAATACCCTATGCATGCCATCTCCCCCTGTCCTTCCTGACTGAGGGTCACCCCAGCCAGGCCAGGCTCCCAGCTGTCTCTCACAGAGTCTAATTTGAGATAGACAGCCAGTCAGATCATAGCACACTGTGCAGAACAGATATTGATGACAGGGTTAGGGGCTAAAGGCAGTCATAATGAGAACAATATTACATCTGATTTACATAAGGCCTTTCCCATGCTTAAAGTGCTTAAAGAAAGACTGGAAATTAGGCCCAACCTGTTTCTGACAAATGGAACCTGAGTCTATGCCCTGCTGCACCCTTGTAAAGCATTTATTAATTTTCGAAACCAAGTCGTTTTAATACAGGATCAACAGTCACACACTGGCCACAAACCAAACCTGGAAGGAGTGCCAATCCATGGCAGGACACAATCTCACTGACACTTGGCCAGTTTGAATTTAGCTATCAACCTAAGCTTCACATCTTTGGGATGCAGAAGGAAATCAAAGTGACAGAGAAAAATTGGGGAGAACTTTCAAGTTCCACAAAAAGAGCGGGTTTAACTCCAGTCTTCTGGAGGTGATGCAGCAGCACTAATAGCTGTACCACTGTTCTGTCCTCTGAAAGATCCAGGCTTTGAGACTACAAGGTATTAATGACTTATCTTACTTGTGTGGTTGGCTCATCCCCCAAATTACCATCAAACACGTGTGCAGACTTTTGACTTACACCTTTGTTATGGAAGAAACTTTTGTCTGATTTCTCAAGAAGTGAAACTGTTGACACCTTTGCTCTTTTTAATGCTAAGGATGTTGGTAACTTGAAACCTGTTTAGAAGGGCATGTGGGAAGTTCTTGCTTCACAACACTGATGTCACTGCAGTTAGGTTGTCCCCAATGGTGTAGATTATGAACTATCTAAGAGCACCTGGACAATGACCTTATACATTTTAGTTGAAGTAGCCAATGTGTTCAAAGCCATTATGTGAATGATCACTAAAAGAGTACAACAAGGGATACCACCTTTCTCCACAATTTGATGTATGGCAGTTGCCTCAGAAGTACCTCTAAAACTAAAACTACTTTAGTTGGCCAAAAATCCTATTGCTGCCTGGGTTATAATCTAAAGATCTATTGCTACCAACTGATGATGTATTGACCCATTAAGCACCATCAAGGCCCAGTAACAACATACAATACATTTTATTCACTTTTGTGCACATTTTATTCCAGAAAAAAATTCACCCTTTTTTAAACAGGATTTCAATCCAAATCTAAAGTAAAGACAAAAAAGTAAATAGCAACCTGGGTCATTGTTTACACTGTTGTGTCACAGGAGCATGGCCATGGAAGTCACGTGTCATCAGCACAACCATATGGAAGTTAGCATTGTGGACAGCACATTATAAAAAATTGTGCATTCCCTTTAAAAGGCTTTGATGTACATTTCTTATTTTTCATTTATTTTTTATTTTTTTGATTGATTGATTAGACTATAACAATTTTTCACAAAAAAAGAACTTTAATTTGCACTTTTGAATTGAAGTGGCCCAATGTCGAACAATGAGTCCAAAGCTGCTGCAGGAAGCAAAAAGCAGAGTTCTAAGTTTAGAAGGTTGTTGGCAGAAAATGTATAAAGAAATAGAAACAAAAGACTGAGTGAAAGTAAGTTTACTTGCCTAAATGTTGAATAAGCAGCTGGCGTTACATGGTTGCAAACACGTACATGTGCAGAGAGGTGAAGGTTTGGAACAGTGCAACTACACCTGAGCAGTGGATGAGGCAAGTGCACAACTCAACGTCACTTACTATTGGGGAACACCTGAAGACATGAGTGGGGATTGGCTAGACAAAAGGGTTGCAGCATAAAAGTGAAGTCCAGAACGCCAGGGGTCATCTTTTGATAGTGGTCTTCGGGCTAGTGTATTGCGGAACATTTTCATTAGTTGTAAAGTTAAGTGCTTAACACTAGAATTACCAGAGCCTACGGAAAAAACTCGTAGATCCGTCCCACCTTAAAACGCTTCTCACCTCTCCATCAGCATCTTTTGTTCTGTAAATGTGTGGATAAGCAGCAAACAGCAAGCAGCCTGCTATCACATCCCCCCACCCTGACAGTTTTCTCAACTCAAATCTGTTTACCTGCATGTCAGTTGCTTGGAGTTGTATAGAGTGAGAAGTCAAGCAAAATGACACCTTTTATAAATACTATATCGTTTTTTGGAGCACATGCATTTCATGTGTGTTCCGTGTCTACAACGATCTATGTAAACACATCGTTAAAACAAAAACGTTTTTCATGTTTTAGTAATAATTGACAAAATGTAGACATGAAGTTTATAATGTGTGAAGCCTGAAGTCCAAATATCAAAGAAACACTTTCACAAAAGGTACAAATATAACAGAACAAGTGCTCTTTTATTCAAAAATATAACTGTAGAAAAAGAACCTGTGTTAGGGTGACATGCATTTCCTGTGATTGCTTCCGTGGCGCTACGGTGTCAGCTGTTGGCTGCTACTCAAAGCTTCACGGGTTCAATCCCCGACAAGTCCATTTTGAGAAATGAGCTGCTAGTATTCTTACTATCTATATATATAAAATCCCTATGTGCGTCCAGGTGTCCGTGTGTGGGTGTCTTCTGGTGAAGTGCGCATGCGCGGGGCACGGCGCTATGCGCGATATTACTGTCAGAGAAAGTTAGAGGCGTTTTACGGAAATACAAACCAGTATTACTGCGAGAGGAAATTAAAGGTACACAATACAGTGACGCATATTACAGCCACATACAAGCCAGTATTACTGTCAGAGGAGATTAAAGGCATATTACCGACGCGCACGCCTGTATTACCGCCAGAGAAAATTAAAGGTATATTATGGACGTACGGACATATATTACGGATGTACAAGCCAGCGGACGTACAAGACGGTATCCTTCAATAAGGGCGCGCACAAAAAGGCGAGCCTCAAAAGGGCGACCTCAATTGGGCGCAGCGAATAAAGGCGCGCGTAAATAAAGATCTGCACCTGTTGCTCTTCACATATTCCAGAGCCATTTGAACGAAATTATCTACGCGCCCTTATTGAATAGAGCCGTACAAGACAGTATTACTGTCACAGAAAATTAAAGACACACAATACACGGCGGCAGCCCACGAAGAACGGTCAGCTCAGCAAGTAAACATCAACAAAAGAAAGGCTGAAAGAAAGAAAAATACGACCAACAAAAAGAATGAGGTCAAAGTCCCTTGCCATTTAATATAGACTGTTCCTACTAATGTTTATGCACTACTGTTCTAGCGCCCGTTATTGTAACGGGCTAAATGACTAGTTTTAGAATAACATTTGATTTCAGTCTGTAACAGCCGGTGTAAATATATATTTGTAAAGATTAGCTTTATTTTTTTATTTTTTATTCAGTTTCATTCTCTCAGTCACGTTCACGATTCCACCCTACCCCCCCCCCCCTTTAGACACTACTGTTTTCACATAAAGATGCGCTATAGCTCTGCAGTCTACTTGTGACTTTATGCTGTAGGAAGTAAGTAAATAAACCAAGGTAAATAAGTAAATAACATTCAATCTGGCTCTTATATACAAAGTACAGCAACAGCAGCTTCCACCTGCAGCTATAGACTCTACTTACTTCCTACAGTGTAAAGTCACAAGTAGACTGCAGAGTTATAGCACGTCTTTATATGAAAACAGCTGTGTCTGATTGGTCGGGGTCGGGGTGTAGGGTGGAATCGTGAACGCAACTGAGAAAATGAAACTGAATAAAAAAAAAAAACAAAGCTAATCTTTACAAGTATCATATATTTACACCGGCTGTTACAGACTGAAATCAAATGTATATTTTTATTCTAAAATAGTAAGAATATACTAGCAGCTCACTTCTCAAAACAGACTTGTTGGGGATTGAACCCATGAAGTCCTGATTACCAGCTGATACTGTTGCGCCACAGAAGCAGTCATAGTATATGCGTGTCACCCTAAATGTGGGTTCTTTTTTCTGCAGTTATATTTTTGAATAAAAGCTCATTTGTTCTGTTATATTTGTACCTTTTGTGAAAGTGTTTCTTTGATATTTGGACTTCAGGCTTCACATATTATAAACTTCATGTCTACATTTTGTCAATTATTACTAAAACATGAAAAACGTTTCTGTTTTAACAATGTGTTTACAAAGATCGTTGTAGACATGGAACACACATGAAATGCATGTGTTCCAAATAACGATATAGTATTTATAAAAGGTGTTATTTTGCTTGACTTCTCGTTCTATACAACTCCAAGGTACTGACACGCAGGAAAACAGATTTGAGCTGAGAAAACTGTGCGGCGGTGGGGGATGTGATAGCAGGCTGCTTGCTGCTTATCAACACATTTACAGGACAAAAGACGCTGATGGAGAAGTGTGAAGCGATTTAAGGTGGGATGGATCTACGAGTTTTTTTCATGGCTCTGGTAATTCTAGTGTTAAGTTAGTTTTATTAGTGAAGACAGCTTAACTTCAGATGTTACCTATTTTTGGGTGGAAGTAATCTGTAATTTGTGGAATCTCAATCTTTTTATTATTGTCTTTGTGTTTGTTTAACGGGCGGCACGGTGGCGCAGTGGGTAGCGCTGCTGCCTCGCAGTTGAGGGACCTGGGTTCACTTCCCGGGTCCTCCCTGCATGGAGTTTGCATGTTCTCCCCGTGTCTGCATGGGTTTCCTCCGGGTGCTCCGGTTTCCTCCCACAGTCCAAAGACATGCAGGTTAGGTGGATTGGCGATTCTAAATTGGGCTTGGTGTGTGGGTGTGTTTGTGTGTGTCCTGTGGTGGGTTGGCACCCTGCCCGGGATTGGTTCCCTGCCTTGTGCCCTGTGTTGGCTGGGATTGGCTCCAGCAGACCCCCGTGACCCTGTGTTCGGATTCAGCGGGTTGGAAAATGGATGGATGTTTGTTTAATGTTTTTTTTGTTTTGTGATTATTTTTTCTGTTCATCCTTTGAGAAGCATCTGTGGATGAAGAAGAAAGAAAAGTCTTTTTATTTTTGTGGAATTTTTCTCATCACCTTTTGGTGTTTAGCCACTGTAATTATTGTAAGTAGCACCTGCTCTTTTTTTCTGGTTGTTGTTAATGTTCTTGCATTGAGCTGTGTATTTATTTATAAGACATTATGGTAAATAATTTTTGGCACATGTGGGATAAATCTGAATTCTGTTTTTGGGCAGTCATCATTGTCCGTATTTCAGTCCTCCCATCCCCTGGTCGCTGGGTTATGGCTCCAGGTGTGAAATTGAGCAATGCTGCTATTGCACAGGATATCATAACAAAAGAAAAGTGTGGCTTTTGGAAGAACTTCTTGATAACTTCTCTTTAACACATACAGTAAGTAAGCCATTTATGGCTATTGACCTCCTATACTGAGTTGTAATCCTTAATGAATTTACACCTCAGATCACCTTCACACTTTGGTGGAAATCATTCTTATGTTGTTGTAAAAGCTTCAGCTTCAGTTTCTTTTGAAAGTTTTCTTTCATTTGGTTTTAGCTTCTTTTCTGTAACAAGAATTTAAGCAATTGTTTGCTTTAAATTGTCTTTCTGGTATTTTGATAGTTTATCAAATTGAAATAAAGTAATTACTGTTACTTTTAAGCACATTATTTAAAATTTCACATTGTGGGCCTCTATTCATAAGCAGAAAAAAAGAACAAATAGAATTTTATAATGCATATCAAAGAACAATACTAGGTTTTTTTTTTGTTTTGTTTTTTTAATGAATGCTGTCGTTTTTGGATATTTTGGCACTTAGACACTGTGTATAATTAGGCACATGGGCAATTTAGTTCTGAATCAGCCTTTCTTAGTTAAACAGCTTCAACTTAAGTGTTGCCCTGCATACCTGGGTTGTTGCTCTCAACTGCCTGTGTATCTGTTAGAGTTGTGTTTCTGTTCTTTTGTATTTTTTGCCATATTCCAAAGTTTAAATTTGGTCTGTTTGTCTCTGTCTATCTACTTCATCCCAGTCCCAGACAGTGATGACTCTCCGGTGTTTCCTCAATGAGATCAGCAGTAAAGTGAGAATCTTATTTAAGACAATCTCTGCTAGGGCTAACTTGCGGTTGCTCACCTCCCCTTTTGACCTTCCCATCTATTGGAGTTCGGTGGTGTTTGATCCTTTTTGGTTTGGGAAATTCTGTCGTTTCACCCTAGGCTTGGGCATTTTGGACAAGAAATTTTCAGTGTGGGGGCTTTAGCTTTGTTTTAATTTAGTAGCCTTTTTGCTTGTCCTTTGAGGTGTTTCTCTCAGGTTCAGTTTTTGTTCTATTCTTAATTTTTGTTTTGTTTTTTTTTTCTTTTCATTTTTGTATTACTTCTCATATAGTATTTTGTATTTTTAATTTTTGAATGTTTTTAATTTTAAAATTTGTATTTTTTGAATTTGCTTTTATTTAAATGAATAAATTAATCATGTGTGTTGGCTCAGCAGGAAATAGATAACTAATTTTTTGAGTTGTACTGGGAGATGTGTGCAAAAGGCAAAACACAACAAATAAAATATTAATGAAGTGACCGAAACACAGATGAAAGGCAAGAATCACAGTCAAAATACAGGTAAGACATTAAAATCAATAACAAAGAGAGACATTCTTTAGGAGTTTAATCTTTATCCCATCTTGCTGAAGAACTCAAGGTCATGACCCCAGACACCACACCTCTAGAAAAGCGGGATGTGACCCTAACAACGGTTATGCAAAAGGTCGTCTACTACAGAAAAAGGCTATAAAAATTCAAAGTTCAGTCCTAGTCATGACATAAGGGCAGTAAAGAGACTTGGGTTTGTGTCCTGGGTCCTCCATGCATGAAGCCTACAAGTTCTTCCCATGCCTGTGTTGGTTTCCTCTCGGTGCTCTGGGTTCCTCCCAGTGTCCAAAGACATTCCAGTGTGGAAAGCATACCCCCAGCCACAGACAGACAGATACCAAAATGTCCAAAACACACTTTTATTTCTTTCCGCACCACAATGCCTTCTTCCAACACTCTTTCTTCTTCTCTTTCTCTTTCTCTTTCTCACCACCTCTCCCCTCCTCACAAGCTTCGTCTCCTTTCTCCCAACTCTGGCTCTTCTTCTGGAGGGAGGTGGTCCCTTATATACTGACCCGGATGAGCTCCAGGTGCTCCCCTTGATGACACTTCCTGGTGTGGCGGAAGAGTCCAGAGAGTCTCTGGAAGACTCCGGGTGCCCCTGGGAATTCTTCCGGCAGCACTTCCTGATGTGGCGGAAGTGCTGCCATCTGGGACTTCACAACTGTCTGGGCGCCCCCTGGTGGTGACCACGTCCTCCGGTAGGGATGAATGTCCCAACTCCGGTCCAGTGGCCCATAAGCAGACCCGGGCGGCTGCCCCCTCGTGGCCCAGGGAAAGTATTGTCCATCACGGGGACCATCCAGGTGTCCCGGCTGGGTAGGGTCCTCATCCATCTGGGACACCAGTTAGGTGAACTGGTGATGCTAATTTGGCCCTCGTGTGTGGCTATATGTGAATGTATTTGCCCTACAATGGACTGGCACCCTATCCTGGATTTGTTCCTGTCTTGCGCCCTATGCTAGTTGGGATTGGCTCCAGCCCTCTCCACTTCCCTGCTCTGGATTAAGAGGATTAATAAATGAAATGACAATTAAATCATTAAACATTTTATGTTAGACAAAGCATTTTCAACATTTGTAGCATGCCTTGTTTGGACTCATCCTAACAATTCTTCCATGAGAACCCTGAATACAATGAGGACTGATTGAGGTCATTTATGTTAGGTAGAATGCCTAGAGGGGGCTGGGAGGTCTTGTGGCCTGGAAACCCTGCAGATTTTATTTTTTCTCTGTTCTCTGGTGGGTTTTTTTTTTTTGTTGTTTTTTCTGTCCTCCCTGGTCATCGGACCTTATTTTTATTCTATGTTAATTAGTGTTCCCTAATTTTAATTCTTATTTATTTATTTTGTCTTTTTTCTCTTTCTTCATCATGTAAAGCACTTTGAGGTACATCATTTGTATGAAAATGTGCTATATAAATTAATGTTGCTGTTGTTGTTGTTGTTGTTGAAGCTAAAATTGTTGGCTGTTGTAGTCCATGATGGAGAGCAAGCCGGGAGCTTTGCTGATAAAGTACTGTGTAAGAGAAATCCTGAATGATTATAGTGGGCAGATAATGCAGATGTGGGGTTAGTTTTAGTGTAATAAATACTGAGGACATTTTTGTTTGCTCTGAGCTTACTGGGCAATACTTACATAATTCCCTTTCTCTTACATTAACTTCTATAAGTGACGTTTTGTTTCTTTTGTTTTTAACTTTTACAGTTAACTTACCTCAAACCTGGGACCTTGCTCATGCAAATATTGGTCAGCATAATTCATAATAGCATTATTCCATCCCAACTACTACATACTGAATGCATTTCTAATTGTTAACTCCACTTCTGTAAAGTCATTCTGAATGTACCATTCATGATCATTATAAATGAAACAAAATCAAAATTAAAAATAATTATGATTCCTCTGATCTCATCCATTTTAATTCAAATAAATAGTTCCACTGCTTTAAAAAATTGACTTGCCCATGCTTATAGTACTTATATAATTTAGTTAGGAATTCAAAAAGAGGTTGAATGGAAGACAGCTTTTAATACATCTTCAGGGCATTATATGGTTTAGCTAATGCCCCTGACCTTTTCCAGTCGCTTTTTTTTTTTTTTTTTTAATAATTTATTAATTTTTATTGTAATCATTCCATACAAACAGATCAATTTATAACTAAACAAATTAAAAACAAATCAAACCCCACCCCTGAGAAGGAGAGCTTAGCTAAAGGAGAATTGCTTAGGGCTTTTTAATAAGACAACATTAAGCAAAGGAAAGGGAGAAATAAATATATATGTAAATAAGAGATAGAGAAGGGAGTTAAATGCGGTAATGGTTGTTTCTCTTATTCTAAAATAATATTGATCAGATCCTGCCAGGTTTTGAAAAAATTTTGTACAGATCCTCTAACTGAGAATTTGATTTTTTCCAATTTCAAATAATATAAAACATCGGTTTCCCACTGACTTATCAGAGGAGAATTAGGATTCTTCCAATTTAACAGAATAAGTCTGCGTGCCAAAAGTATAGTGAATGCAATCACCATTTGCTTGTCCTTTTCCACTTCAAGTCCGTCTGGAAGAACACCAAACACAGCTGTTAATGGGTTAGGAGGGATTGTGACCCCAAGGCTGTCTGAAAAGCACTTAAAATTTTTTGTCCAAAATGATGTTAATTTGGTGCAGACCCAGAACATGTGACCCAGTGAGGCAGGAGCTTGGTTGCAGCGTTCGCAGGTTGGATCTTGCCCTGGAAACATTTTGGACAGTTTTAAGCAAGAGAGATGAGCTCGATACATAACTTTTAGTTGAATAATTCTGTGCTTTGCGCATATGGAGCTCGAGTGAATTCTCTGCTTTGCTACCTTCCACTCCTTTTCTGATATATTGATTAAGAGATCTTCTTCCCAATGTCCTCTTGGATCTTTGAAAGGTAGGGACTCTAATAGGATTTTCTATAATGCGGAAATGGTGTTTAATTCCTCGGCATTGAGCAGTATTTTTTCCAGCATTGTGGAGGGTGCAAGGTGGGGAAAATCGGGCAATTTCTGTTTAACAAAATTTCTAATTTGAAGATAGTGAAAGAAATGTGTAGCTGGGAGGTTGAATTTTGAACGTAATTGTTCAAAAGATGCAAATATGTTGTCTATATAAAGATCTCTGAGCATTTTAATCCCAAAACTTTTCCAGGTAATAAAAACTGGATATGTTTGCGAGGGTTGAAAGAGGTGGTTTTCTTGCAGAGGTGCCACCGATAAAAGATTTTCCATCTTAAAAGGCTTTCTAATTTGGTTCCATATTCTAAGTGAGTAAAGCACAATTGGGTTATTAGTATATTTGCGATAAATTGTATTTATGGGAGAGCAGAGCAGGGAGTATAAAGAAGTACTACAGGAATTTATTTCTATTGCCGACCAAGCCTGTGTATGTTCATTTATTTGTGTCCAGGTTTTTATGGCTTGTATGTTTGCTGCCCAGTAATAAAACTGAAAATTAGGTAAAGCCATGCCAGCTTCTGCCTGAGGTCTTTGTAGGGTCGCTCTTCGGATACGTGGCTGTTTTGAGTTCCAAATGAATGAGGTTATTGTTGAATCTAACTGTTTAAAAAACGATTAATTGATATGTATTGGAATGTTTTGAAATAAAAAAAGAAGTTTAGGAAGGATATTCATCCAGTCGCTTTTTAATGATATTTTTGTTCTTTGGAAGGCTTTATGTGTTAGTCTGTATTGACCCTAATTTATTCCTTTGATTTTCAGTTATGTTGTCATGTCCAAGAGAATCTAAATCAGTAAAAGGAAGAATAAATTATTTGCTAAATTAGGGAAATGACAGTTCTGTAAGTTACCAGACTACTTTTAGGTTTACCAGACGTCCTGTCAAGAAAAGCAAATTTGAAAAATAAATATCGTAGTTGAAATAAACATAGAAAAAAGTTTTTTTAATTAATCTGAAGTAATCGCCCCCGATACTAAGCTTTGCCTCAAGTTTGTCATGTTTTTCTTTTTACATTTTATAATGCTCAGATACTTTGCATTCTATGCTGCCCTTCTACAAGTGCTGTAACACATGGACTACATGCCTACCAATGAACATCATAGCTATAAACAACACCAGCTACAACCACTGAAAAATCATTAAAATGACTCAACAATGACATCACTGTCAGAATGTTAAAAAAAATAACACAAAAGCATATGTAATATGTCATGGCAAACATTAATGCCTGCTGTGACAGAATGAAGGTTAATAACACTCAATAAGGATAAAGCTACAGTTGAAGTCATTAAAAACTGGCCAGTTCTTAATTTTCTTAAATAAATGGATCCTTTATTTGAGTTTGTGAGTGACTATTGACGTGATATTCATAGCCTAACTACTGTAATTTCTCCAATCACCAGCAAGCCAAAGAATCACAGAAAAGGTTTGCCTGAACACACGAAGTTCAAGAGGCTTTTGATACCTAAAAGATCACTCACATCTGCACCAGCATTAAAACAACCCAGCATACAATACAATTTGAGGTCGAAGAGGAGTGTAAGGTGTTATGTAACGGCCAGGGTCTCACACTTCATTCAAGAGTTTTCTCTTTTTGATGTTTATTTTTAAAATATTACTTTATAAAATTGTCATTGTATGATTTTGTCTTTATTTTGTAGTATTTCTTAATAAGCATTTTATTTAAAGTATTTTTTTATGAAACATGAAAGGCCACTGTCATTAGTTATTTACAGCCAACAACTGGGGGAACATTTTTGAAAGACATGCCCAGCAGAGAGTTAAAATCTTTATTGAAGTCTTAAGGTAAGATTGTCAGTATCTTCGATCAATGATGAAGACCAGGGGCCTCATGTATAAATGGTGCGTACGCACAGAAATGTTGCGTACGAACCTTTCCACGCTCAAATCGCGATGTATAAAACCTAAACTTGGCGTAAAGCCACGCACATTTCCACGGTAACTCATACCTTGGCGTACGCAATTTCTCCGCTTAGTTTTGCAGACTGGCGGCACCCAGCGTCAAAGCAGTGCTATTGTTCCTGCGTGATCACCCTTTCTTTCTTAGCTCCACATTCCTGACGCGGCTTTATAAATACACTGAAACTAACTGCATATTGTTTATTAGTGTAATGCATCTGATTGTAATTAACCTGCAGCAATATAATGGTCCAGGGAATAGCCATAGTATTCCAAATACCATAACTGCTATAGCGTTGTAACTCTCACTGCATCTTCTTCTTCTTTCAGCTGCTCCCGTTAAGGGTTGCCACAGCAGATCATCTTTTTCCATTTTACTCTCACTGCACCACTCGGAGTATTTATATCACTGTATCTGAGTGGGGAATCACAGCAGCAGCTGATCGGAAAGAGAAATGTCGGTATACAGCATGAAGCAGACACTGCCTGAGCCACGGCAAAACGCTTTAGAGACTTCCCAGTATGGACTTCGCGGTTTAGAAAAGGTTTCATCCCAAGAACTCTAAACGCACTCAATCAGTCCATCAAGTGCTCCTGGTAGAACTGTTTACTTATTAGTACAATCACCTCACTGTAAACTTGCACTACAGTTATAATATTGCACAACCTGCACCACTTTATAAAGCGCGTATTTACATATGATGACGGTATTCATTTTTAAGGTGAAATGCAGCAAAATATGTTGATTATATTATACAGATAAAACTTTAACTTCATTTAAATAATCTTTATTGTTAATAATTAAACATGTGAGGACACGGTGCCGCAGCGCTAGCTAGTTCAGGGATTGTTCCTGCATTGCATTGTATTCTTGCTGGTGCTGACACGATACTGGAAGGATAGACGGATATAATAATTAAACATGTACTACGAAGATATTTCAATGTTCCTTAAAAGTTTTGAAGAATCGGCGTTTTAAGCTTACAGATGGCTTCACGCCTATATAGCTGATTGTGTGGCGATTGGGTTTTTGGAGAAAGAAAAGTAAGGACAGGAATTGGAGGTTAGTATGTTTGAAAGAGACAGTTCTTCTGTAATAAATTATTTCATCGAAGGTCGCGCATGGCGCCGCAAGTCTCTTGCATGAGACATGAACAAGCACTGCGCCACCGTGTTCCCATGTTTAATAACATGCTTTCATTCCTATCATCATGAAAAAGATATCACGTATACATTTCAGTATTTTTAATTATTCAGAGAGCTGTAATATCACGAATGTAATGGATTATGTGTCCTGTTGGAGAAAGAGAAAGCCCGTTTAAGAAGCAGGTAGTGATTCACACATGTAGAGCACATAGAAGATTAAATACAGAACAAAGCATTTAATGTGCCACTTTAGTTACAATGGGATTTGAGAAACTAGTAAATTAAACGATTTTAAGATGAAGCTTATGATGTTCTACTTTAATGGCAAAATAAACTACGTGATTAAAGTGGAAATTTCAAGATTAAAGTTGACATTTCATGCTTTTTTCCCACTGTGTGCCTATTTTTTTTGTCTGTACCCTAATAAGCTTTCATATGACACTCAGACGGTGGGCTACGACTCGCCTTTTCACGGCGACTTTGATATGTGATTTCTTTTTTATTTCGGGCACTTTGCGACTTTGTGAACTTGAGCCTTCGAGTTTCTCCAACACTCTGTCACTCGATCAACTTCCTTTTGTTGATTATACCACTGTTTAAACCAACAAATAGTACGTTTTTCCTTTGCCTTCACTTAATATTCGCTGAAATTCTTATATTTCCCCCTGTGCTTTTCCCATTGTCTTTTCACAGAAGGCTATTTATATTGATTTGCATATTCAAAGAGGCGTATTTCTGGGAGGAGTTGGGGCGGGACAGAAGGCGCATGCACGTACATTACTTTTCACGCTAATCGGGATTTATGTAGTGGAAGAACGTGAAAATTTGCGTACGTACAGATTCCTGCATCTGGATTTTTCTGTGCGTACGCACATTCCCGCTTTTGTGCTTACGCCATGTTATAGTGTGAGTTCTACGCATGGCATTATACATGAGGCCCCAGGTCTGGAGCTTTGCTGATAATTTACAGTGTAAGAGAAATACTGATAATTACATAATATTTTAATATTTCACGGCAAGAATCTATGGTCTCCGTTTAATTCAGAACAACAATAATTATCTATGTGGATAAGAAAACAAGAGTAGGCTGTCTAAATGACTACAGGTTGATAGCAGTCACCCCCATTGTGATGAGGTACTTAGAGAGACTGGAGCCAGGACACATTAAACATAATATTCCAGATAGTCTGGACCACCTCAGCTTTGCATATCATCACAGCTATTCCATATACCATTTCCCTTGCACTCCATACACACATCAAAATAATAAAAACTGCCATGCCAGTGTCCTGTTTATAGACTCAGCATTTAATATTATTGTGCTATTGAAGATGATAACCAAACTCCTCAATCTGGTATTTAATTCCACCTTCTACAACTGAATTATTGATTTCCTTAGATAGATAGATAGATAGATAGATAGATAGATAGATAGATAGATAGATAGATAGATAGATAGATAGATAGATAGATAGATAGATAGATAGATAGATAGATAGATAGATAGATAGATAGATAGATAGATAGATAGATAGATAGATAGATAGATAGATAGATAGATAGATAGATAGATAGATAGATAGATAGATAGATAGATAGATAGATAGATGCTTTATTAATCCCAGGGGGAAATTCACAATAATTTCCTTAATTAGCAGATGTCAGCATGTGCATATCGGCAACATCCTTCACTTTGACTTTCAACACTGGCACTCCACAGGGTAGTGTGCTGAGCTTCTTCTTTGTACTCTTTTTTAACCTCTGACTGTGTGGCCAGACACAGCTCCAACTCTATTATTAAATTTGCTGATGGCACCACCATCATAGGCCTGATCATCAACAATAATGAGATAGCTTACAAAGAAGAGGTGTATCTATTGACAAAGGGGTGCCGGAACAACAATCTCGCCCTTAATGGCAGTAAAATCAAGGAGCCGGTCATAGATTTCAGGAAGCAGGATGCAAGCCAAACTTCCATCTATATATATATCAGAGTGGATGCCGTTGAGAGAGTGAACAGCTTTAAATTTATTAGACTGGCCATCATTGATGAAGGGGAATGGGCACAACACATTTCAGCTGTTTCCAAAAACACTCAGCAATGATTTGACTACCTTAGAGTTCACTAACACCTTTATCTCTCATATGATTGGATAGCGCATAATGAATGGGCTGTGTGACTGATGATCAAACTCCCGAATATTATTTTAAGATACATTGATTTGATGTGACATAAAGTAGGAGTCTAGAGAGTAAATAAAGTATCTATCTATCTATCTATCTATCTATCTATGCAGTGTCATACAATAAAATCAAATTCACCTGACGTGTTCACTATCTAAATGAAACTGAATTACAACACTATATGCCCTTAACAGAGCTCACCATCTTTTGTACAGTGACCTAGATGAAAGACATCCTTTCTGTAGCATGCAAAGTAATGCATTTTCATTTGCTCTTCTGGTTATCAGATAATAAGAATTCTGTTCACAGAACTGTATTTGGTAAACAAATCACAAAGTTTGGGCAGTTGTTGTACAGACACACAGCTCTTGTTGATCCATCATTATGATTTCTTTTGTTCAATTCAACAAGTCCATGACATGCCCACTGGGTGTTTAATGTTACGTCTGGTTTGAGTAAATGTTTGCTGCACGAAATGCACTGAACTACATAGAGACTGAAACAATGTAACTAATATAAAACACAACTGTTTTATCAATGGCGCCTGATGACCCCGACTCTCTTGTCTCATTGACCCAGTGTCTTACTTGTGTTTCTGAATGGATGAACAGTAATTTTTTCAAACTAAATAAGGAGTCATTGGCAAAATTGGATATAATTAGGGTACTAGAAATAAACTTGATCCATTAGGCTTGAAAGTTAAAACAGAGGTAAAGAATTTCGGGGCAATTATTGACTCAGATCTAAATTTTAAATCACATATTAATCAGATCACTAGGACAGCATTTTTTCACTTAAGAAATGTAGCAAAAATTAGACACCTTATAATTGTGCAAGACGCTTTTGTTTTTAGTCGACCCAGGGCCTGTGCCGTCTCTAGTCATTGCTCATTCCAGGATGCTCACCTTAAAGCTCGGTGACATACTGAATTAAATATTTGTAATTCTCAAAGGAACTTGATGACTCCTTCAGCACAAGAAATAACTTCCAGCCAAAAACTGTTTGCTATTCTGGCGTGTATATAGCATTTACTAGTTGGCAGTATTAAGTATGGTGGCTGTCTGAGTCCAAAGCATCTTAGATCAATTAGATAGATAGATAGATAGATAGATAGATAGATAGATAGATAGATAGATAGATAGATAGATAGATAGATAGATAGATAGATAGATAGATAGATAGATAGATAGATAGATAGATAGATACTTTATTAATCCCGATGGGAAATTCACATTCTTCAGCAGCAGCATACTGATACAATAAATAATATTAAATTAAAGAATGATAATAATACAGGTGAAAAAAACAGACAATAACTATGTATAATGTTAAATATTAACGTTTACCCCCCCTGGTGGAATTAAAGAGTCGCATAGTTTGGGGGAGGAACGATCTCCTCAATCTGTCTGTGGAGCAGGACAGTGACAGCAGTCTGTCGCTGAAGCTGCTCTTCTGTCTGGAGATGACATTATTTAGTGGATGCAGTGGATTCTCCATAATTGATAGGAGCCTGCTGAGCGCCCTTCGCTCTGCCACAGATGTTAAACTGTCCAGCTCCATGCCAACAATAGAGCCTGCCTTCCTCACCAGTTTGTCCAGGCGTGAGGCGTCTTTCCTCTTAATGCTGCCTCCCCAGCACACCACTGCGTAGAAGAGGGCGCTCGCCACAACTGTTTGATAGAACATCTGCAGCATCTTATTGCAGATGTTGAAGGAAGCCAGCCTTCTAAGGAAGTATAACCGGCTTTGTCCTTTCTTGCACAGCGCATCAGTATTGGCAGTCCAGTCTAATTTATCATCCAGCTGCACTCCCAGATATTTATAGGTCTGCACCATCTGCACACAGTCACCTTTGATGATCACTGGGTCTATGAGGGGTCTGGGCCTCCTAAAATCCACCACCAGCTCCTTGGTTTTGCTGGTGTTCAGGTGTAGGTGGTTTGAGTCGGACCATTTAACAAAGTCATTGATTAGGTCCCTATACTCCTCCTCCAGCCCATTCCTGATACAGCCCACGATAGCAGTGTCATCAGCGAACTTTTGCACATGGCAGGACTCCGAGTTGTATTGGAAGTCCGATGTATATAGGCTGAACAGGACCGGAGAAAGTACAGTCCCTTGTGGCGCTCCTGTGTTGCTGACCACAATGTCAGACGTGCAGTTCCCAAGACGCACATACTGAGGTCTGTCTTTAAGATAGTCCACGATCCATGCCACTAGGTATGAATCTAATCCCATCTCTGTCAGCTTGTCCCTAAGGAGCAGAGGTTGGATTGTGTTGAAGGCGCTAGAGAAGTCTAGAAACATAATTCTTACAGCACCACTGCCTCTGTCCAAGTGAGAGAGGGATCGGTGTAGCATATAGATGATGGCATCTTCCGCTCCCACCTTCTCCTGATATGCAAACTGCAGAGGGTCAAGGGCATGTTGAACCTGTGGCCTAAGGTGGTGAAGCAGCAGCCTCTCCATGGTCTTCATCACATGTGACGTCAGAGCAACAGGCCGAAAGTCATTCAGCTCACTAGGACGTGATACCTTTGGGACTGGGGTGATACAAGATGTTTTCCAAAGCCTCGGGACTTTCCCCTGTTCCAGGCTCAGGTTGAAGATGCGCTGTAGAGGACCCCCCAGCTCCGATGCACAGACCTTCAGCAGTCGTGGCGATACTCCATCTGGACCCGCTGCTTTGCTGGCACGAAGTCTCCTCAGCTCTCTGCTCACTTGCGCTGTTGTTATTATGGGTGGGGATGTCTCTCCTATGCTGGTATCAGCAGAAGGATGTGTGGAGGGTGCAGTACTCCGAGGTGAGAGTGAGAGTGGGTTAGGGTGGTCAAACCTGTTAAAAAAGTTGTTCATTTGGTTTGCTCTCTTCACGTCTCTCTCAATGGTGGTACCCCGCTTCGAGCTGCAGCCAGTGATGATCTTCATCCCATCCCACACTTCCTTCATGCTGTTATTCTGCAACTTCTGCTCCAGCTTTCTCCTGTACTGCTCCTTCGCCGCCCTGAGTTGGACTCGGAGTTCCTTCTGCACGCGCTTGAGCTCATGCTGATCACCGTCTTTAAAAGCCCTTTTCTTCTGATTCAAAAGGCCCTTGATGTCACTTGTAATCCATGGCTTGTTGTTAGCATAGCAGCGTACTGTTCTTACTGGAACTACAATGTCCATACAGAAGTTGATGTAGTCAGTAGTGCAGTCAACAACTTCCTCAATGTTCTCATTATGAGATCCCTGCAGGATATCCCAGTCTGTGGTTCCAAAAAGTTCTCTCAGAGTATTCTCAGCCTCCGGGGTCCACTTCCTGAATGATCGTGTGGTTACAGGTAGGACTCTAACTTTTGGTTTATAGTGAGGCTGAAGCTGAACCAGGTTATGATCTCCTTTCCCAAGCGCAGGCAGCGGGGTGGCGCTGTATGCGTCTTTAACGTTTGCATACAGTAAATCAATAGTCTTATTTCCCCGGGTGTTACAGTCCACATACTGGGAGAATGCAGGCAATGTTTTGTCCAGCGTCACATGGTTAAAGTCTCCAGCGATTAGCACAAGTGCCTCGGGGTGCTGCGTTTGTAACTTAGCAACAGCGGAATGGATGATGTCACTCGCTGACTCCACGTCTGCCCGAGGAGGAATGTATACAATAACAACAATGACATGTCCAAACTCTCTGGGCAAATAGTAGGGACGTAAACTTACGGCCAACAGTTCGATATCCCTGCAGCAAGTGGAGATTTTGACGTTAACATGTCCAGAGTGACACCACCGTGTATTAACATAGAGAGCGAGTCCTCCTCCTTTGTGCTTCCCACAGGTACTTGCATCTCTGTCCGCTCTAACTGTGCTAAACCCGGGTAGCTCCACGTTGGCATCTGGGATGGTGTTATTTAGCCACGTTTCGCAGAAACACAACAAACTGCATTCTCTGTAGGTCCTTACATTTTTCACCAGCGCAGCCAGTTCGTCGATCTTATTTGAGATTGAGTTCACATTCCCCAGAATCACAGAAGGCACCGAAGGCTTGAAACGCCACTTTCTCGCAAGCCGCTTCTTTTTTAGCTTAGTGCCGGCTCTGCTGCCACGATACCGCCTTCTTACCTCGTCGGGTAAATAGGGAACCACACCGGCACTGGCATTTGTTCTCAGCGCCCGAAGTTGAGTACTTGAATAGGCGAGTCTCGGCGTGTTAAAATCCATGCCCACGTTGTAAAAGTAAGTGTGTCCAGGGAAGGAATCCACATAAAATAAAGTGGTAGAAGTGATCAATAAATAAAAATAGAAAAATAAAAGTAGAAAAGTACACATACATATACAGTCATACACTGAGCTGCTGAAAAGGCTGCCACTCACGGCGGCGCCGGATGCAAGAATACTTCAGTATTCACGTAATTTACAGCAGAAGCACAGAAATAGAATCAGATAAGATTAAGGTAATACATATACATAATAATAATAATTATACAATATTTAGTGGTATAGTACCACACAGCTTCCAAATGCCAAATTTTAGCCCAGATTGGAGATTGTCTGTTTAGAGTGTGGATGTTCTCCTCTTGTTTGGATTTTCTTTAACATCTTAAAGATGTGCACAGCAGATTGCCCGGTGACAGTGAATTAGCCCGTTAGGTCTGTATAAGAGGGTGCCCTGTGATGGACTGGTGCCTCATCCTGAGCTGGTTATTGTCTAACTGCATTGCTATTGGGAGAGAGTCTTGTGCCCCAAAACCCTGAACTGGATTGATGGATATCTCAAACTTTCTTTACTCACACTCAGTTCTGTAATTATTTTGTCAGCTAAATTGCTTGTGAAGAGGACAATGACCCAAAGCATAAATAAAACTCTGAGTTAAGTTGGCACCTTTTCTTCTGCCACTGCAGAAATAAATGTAAGTGCAGGGAAATTCATGTTGCAGCTGATTATAAACTCTCTATCTTTCCTGTCTTTCACGTAACATGGATCAAAATAAATTTCCAGACATTAAAGATGCTGTTTCTTTATTTTCTTTTTCAAGAACTTTTATGACCCTCTGACAAGAGGACACCATGAGTGAAGGAAGCAGTTAGCGAATCAATCCTAAAGTGATTCATTCTCAACTGGCAGGTAGCCGCTAGGCACCCCGCATTTATCATCCAGACAGGGCCTTAATAAAGACAAATTCAGAGTTGTGTGTTCCTGCTGGAGATAGTCAGAGAAACATCCATAAATACACCTTAAGCCAGTTTACTGCTAATTAGTTTCCATTCAAGTCTGCTTTTAGGTACAGCTACAATTAAAGGCAAAGCGGATTTATGCTGGCCTGGAATTCTTGGAGGTCACACTCCAGCGCACCACAGATAGCGACAACATTATGAGAGGAAAATTGAAAAATAAAACTCACTGCAAAGCTTTATCATGTATTAACATCAGCAGCCTTACAGCTCTCGTTGCTCAGACAAAACAGAGCTGTAGGGTATGAGGCAGGATAGACAGGACCTTGACTTGGTACTTTCGGAAAAGCAGTACAAACATTTGGTGTCTGCATAACAGATTGAAAAACTGGAAGAATTATTTTCACATAAATATACAGGCTGCTGCTTCCTTCTACCATCTTGAACAAATTTTGTATTGAAGAAGGAATTCAATGGAAAGGGATAAAGAGGAGGGACTGCCGTATGTACGGTATATATAGAATACAGAGAAGAATCAGTAAACCTAGTGAGAAGTATAGCTTCATATAATAGAAAAACAGAGAGAAAAAGGTGGAGTCCAATACAGAAGAGAGAAAGAGAGAGAGACTAGCCTTCACACTGTCAAGGAACAAAGGCAGAGAAGTGGAGCTTTATATGGTGAAGAAGAACAGAGAAGAATCAAAGATAGCAGTGTAGAGCTTCATACAGTCTGAAAGAAAGAAAGAGAGAGACGTGGAGCTGTATGTGAGAAAGAAACACATTGTGAGAAGCTCAGCCCGGACACAACCAGACCGACACCAGCAGTTCTTAAAACACACATGTTTATTAAAGACAACATCCCCCAAGACACAAGTCCCACACATACACAGTGCTCCAGCACCAAAACACCCTTCCACGGGCCTTTAATCATCCGTGGGTCGCCTTTCTTCGTATCACTGGAGCTTCGTCCTCCTCCAGCACCCGACTCTCACTCCCCGACTGTAGGAAGGCGGCCCCTTTTATAATCACCCGGAGGTGCTCCAGGTGCTAGTTGATGTCCTTCCGGCGCCACTTCCTGGTGTGGCGGAAGTGCCGCATGAGCACCCAGAAGCACTCCGGGTGTCCCTGGAAGGTCCTTCCTCCACCCTCCCAGGTGTGGCGGAAGTGCAGATCTCCCAGGCTCCACGATGCTCGGGGCCCCCCCTGGCACCAATAGGCTTGAGCCTTCTCAATCCATCCCCATGGTCCTCTCATTATCAAGGTCGGTTTCCCCCTCGTGGCCCAGGGGACGTATAGACCATCTCCCGTTCCTTCCAGGTGTCCCGGCTGGGTCTGCCCCCCAGCCTCCTGCCACAACATAAATAAGAAGTAGAGAATCAAAAAGGAATAAAGGTGGAGCTTCAGGCTGCTGAGAATCAGAGACATGGACCTTCACACTAAAAAATGGAGATTTATACAGAAGAGATGAGAATCAGAAAGAGAGAAGGAAATAAGCTCATACAGCTGGGAAGCAAAGAGACCAAGAAAATTTAAATTGTGAAGAAAAGAGTTTAATGCAAAAAAAGCATCACAAATAGAGAGGTAGGTTGAGCTTCATACAGTCAGGAAAAAAAAAGAGAAAAGAGTGGCCTTTATATGTGAAGACACAGAAAAAAAATGAGGAGGGTACAAGCAGAAAAAGAGACAAAGCTTCATACAACTGAAAAATACAAAGAGAATCCCAGTATTGTTTAATTTTAAAATGTACAGTAATTCTCTTTTAGTCACCCTCAAAATACTCCCCTTGAGATGCAGTACACTTGTCCCAGCTCTTCTCCCATTCCTGGAAAAAGTTCCTGTGTTCATCTTTTACTACATTGTCTAGAGCCTGCTGTGTTTTTTTCCTGGATTTCTTCCATGGTAGCAGGTCTTTCTCCCTTTGGTCTCAATTTGAATTGCAAGAATAAAAAAATTCACAGGGAGTCGGATACAGAGGATGAGAAGTAACATGGTGTGTGCAGGTATGTTGTCAGGGTGCAAAATCCAGTTTTCTGTGCACCACTTCTTTGTTTTTACCATATGCTGTCCCATAGACGCCTCAGCACTTTAATATAATGTCACTAATTAACTTTGTGTCTGTGGGGAACAAACTCTTCATGATAGAAATCCATCAATATCAAAAACAAGTTCATCGTTGTCTTTTGAAAATCTGCCATGTATAGCTTGTAGGAAAAAAAAATTACTCAGGTCTTGTGCATGATTTAATTCAATATGATACCACTCAGTAGACTGATTAACCAGAGTTGTGGGTATACGAAACCTTGTAGCATATTCAATAATTATGCCCTGCTTCCATGCTATTGACTGATTTTAAGAATTTTTTGGGTCCCCCCTCAAACACTGAGAGAGGTGGAGCTACGTGCTGTGAAGAGATGGAAAGAGAAGAAAGCTAGATTTTATACAGTCATGAAACAAACTGGGAGGTGGAATTTCATATAGTGAAGAACGAGGGACAACAGGAGATGTATGCAGAGGAGAAGCAGAAATGGACAAGACCTGAGCTTAATACAAAAAGGAAAGAAAGTGAGAAAAGTGCAACCACAGACAATGGAGAGACAGACAAAAACGGGGAGCAAGTTTATATAAAGTCAAGAAGGAGCTTTATAATGTAAAGAAGCATGGAACAAGAATAGCACTTCAAATAAAGGATAACAAAAATAAGAGAGGACAAGCTTTATAAAGTAAGAAAACAAAGAAAAATAGAAGCAGCTTTACACAGAAGAAAAAATCATGAGTGGTCTCCCCTAGACTTTCTCGTATATTCAAATATGGGGATGGATATTCGAGGAGTAAACCGCAAGACAATGATTATACTGTATTTTTATATTATGTACATCGAAGAACCATCAACAACAAACCAAATCAAATTAATGATATATTGAATAATTATTATAAAAGTAAAGTTGAATGAATCGGACTCTGCAGCTGCATGAATAAAAGGTAAAGTACCACTTCCGGCTAACGGAAAGAGCCCAAAAGGTGATAGAAATCTACATTGTGTACCTAATACTTGTATGCAAAATTTGGTTGACCTAAGTGAAGGCGCACTAAAGTTATCGTGTTTACATACACACACACACAGACAGACACACAGAACACAGAGACACACAGACATAATTACAAAAATGGTGTTTTCGGACTCAGGGAGGGCTAAAACGTCAAGATTCATCAAAATCTCGACACTGAATCTTTGGACGATTACAATACTTTCCTTATACTATGTATACGAGAAAATAAAAAGGAAAAGAACAATATTTATACAAGGCAGAATAAAAAAACAGAGGGATTGAGTCTCATACAACTCTGGTGAGAAAGCTGGAGTAGCTTACACTTGAGAGAAGAGAAAAAGAAGAAAGATAAATTTCATACAGCAAAGAAACGGAAGAGGTGGAAATCTTACATGGTGAAGAAGTAGTGAAAAAGAAGAGAAGAAGATTCATGCAGAGAAGACTCAGCAACAGAAAGGAGTGAACCTTTATACAGAAGAGAAACAAAGTGAAAAAGGTGTAACAACATACACTGGTGAGACACAGAAAGAGGGAGGCAAGTTTTAATCCAATCAAGAAAAAGACACATGGAGCCTTAAACAATGAAGAAGCAGGGAACAAGAGTAGCTGAGTAGAGGGTGACACAGGAAGAGAGATGGAGCTTTATGCAGAGTGAAATCAGAAAGAGACATTTTTATTAGGTGCTGAATCCAAGAAAAAGAGGAGAACCTTCATACACAGAAAAACCACCGAAGAAAGAAGCTTCACACAATAGAAAAGTAGATAGCAAAAAATCATCCAGTGTTGAATTTCATGAGTTTAAGCAGAATTTATTTTATTTCATGCATAATTTATTTTTTGTTCTTATTTATTATATTTATCATGTTTTGATATTTAAATTAATTATTCATATTTAAGATAATTTATTACTTTATTTTGAGGTCACACCTGCTACCACTTTGTGATGGCACACTTTGCTGTGAACGCTTTGCTGTTACTTACAATGCCCAGTTGGTCCCATGAGACTGTGGTGCATGCAGCATGAGACATCATTGCCATTCTTATATTAAAGGTTTAGACATGATTACCTCTTTGTCCAAGATTGTGGATAAACCTTTCAAACATGCCTGAAGTGCTAGTGACTGTTAATCTGATTTAATGGATTATAAATAAAGGACATATTTATTGACTAAGATTTTGAATTGAATTTTGGAGGCAACATCTGATTAGTGTAGGATTCTTGACTTTTGACCTCTGCTAGTTCTCTGCCTACTGTTCCTGCCTCAACTCCCTGTCCTTATTCCATTCTAAAATTCTGTTGCATTAGTCACATCAGAACAGTGAATCAGAAAGCCAGAGCCTCTCATATACTAGAGAAATTGAAAGAGAGTTGGAGCTACCTAAAGCAGAAAAAGCAAAAGCAGGAAGGTGAATCTTCATATACAAGAGACAAAATCTTAGAGCTTCATCAAGTGGAGAAGCAGAGGGAAAAATCACAAAAGTGAAAACACGGAGTTTCATACGTACAAGCAAACACTCGCAAACCTACTTAATGCACTAAAGGGTTCATTTGTACAATAAAGAAGTAGACAGAGAGACAAAAGGAAGCAGAGTGAAATCAGAAAGAAAGGTGATATGTTACATCCTGGAAAACTTTATGGTTTATTACGTCCACGTATTATGTTTAATTTGTTATAAATCTTATTTTGATAATACTATTGTAACACCATGCCTGCTGCTATTTTGCACTGTTTTGTCATGAGCAATGCCATATTGTTTATCGTTGCTATAGTTATTTCCAGTCACATGACACATAATGTCATCTCCCTGTTTCTATAGAAGATGGTGGAACACAGCTTATGGAGTCCTGTCTTTGAATCTGTTTACCATTTTAAACATCTTTGATAAAGCAGAAGAGGAAGCCAAAATACACTTCCAGTAAAATGTTAGTGATGAACCTTTTGCTTTGTGTTATTGATGTTTATTATGTGTTTTAGATTTTGGCAGATGGCTATGCTCTCTTTTTTCTTTATTAACCTCCTGACAGTCCCTTGATTAATAATTTGCTTGCTAAAATCTGCTGCTTTCATGTTCTGATCCTTTAACTTAAAAAAATAAAACTAAAAGTCTTACTTACGTGGTCATTTTGAGAAAGTTCCTAACACTGGGTGCCATACCATTTATAAAATAACAGTATCTTACATTTAATTGTACACATGACAACAAAGAATGCAAAACAAGGCCTTCTTGTTGTATTAGATTACCTCACAGTACAGACTACTGAGTTAACCAGCACACACATATCTAACCGGGAGGAGGCCCCGGGGAAGACCCAGGACACGTTGGAGGGACTATGTCTCTCGACTGGCCTGGGAACACCTCGGGATTCCCCTAGAAGAGCTAGAAGAAGTGGCCGGGGAGAGGGAAGTCTGGGCATCTCTGCTCAAGCTGCTGCCCCCGCGACCCGACCTCGGATAAGCGGGAGAGAATGGATGGATGGATGGATGGATGGATGGACACATATCTTTATACAGTGGCCTAACAGATCATATTAGTCCCACTTACTGTAGTTACTTATATATTACATTACAATAGAGAAAACAGTAATAGAAGTGGAACTATATACAGGGGAAAATCAGAGAGAAAAGTATAAGATACAGACAGAGACCGAGCTTCATAAAGTGTCGGAACAGAAAAAGAGGAACAGGGATAAAGGATAATTAGAAATAAAGGGACATGTCAAGTGACTTGATAAACTTCACTGAGAGAACTAAGATGGGATTCGTACTTCAAAAATTCATGAATCTGAGATGTTCCTTTATGGCAGCAACAGGCAAAAGGAAGACGCAAACAAAGAGTAAGGTGTCGGTTTATTTAGACCACAGTTCTTACTGCAGTAGAGCACATATTGTGAATGAGGGCTGGGAAAATGTGCAGAATTAGTCCACAGCATCAGGTTTCATATCAAATTAATGAAGATAAAAAGACCAAAATCCTTTAATTGCACAGTGCATTCTGACAGTTTAGTACTGGGTACTAACCAAGCAACCTTGATAAATTGAGTGGTCTACCTATGTTTCAAAACACTAAATAAAAAGGCCAAACATTTTTAGGTATATATATGTTTATATCAGAAGGTCACCTTTACAAGGATATATACTGTAAGCATGACTGGCAGGAGAAAGACTCAGAAAGAAACGGAAAAGACAGCTAAAGTTTCATCTAAGTCTAAAGAGGCCTCAAGTTCAATGCCTGACAGAGACTGACCAGGAACAGATAGGTGAATCAATGGATCTCCCGAGACCTCATGCCGTAGTATCGCCTCCATCCGAGAGCAAAAGTGGGAGAAAAAATGCAAGTGAATTGGGCCAGGAGTTGATTCCAGAAGGTTCATTGGAACTGAAAAAGGCCTTGCTTTCCGTGCTGTCAGCTACCAATCGTGGGCCGGCGGCATCAACTCTGACTGGGTTTGATACTCCACCCCGCGAATCACAGAGAAAACCGAAACGAACGGTCCGAGCCAAATATAATGAACTCCACGATAATCGCCACAATAACTACCACATTCAGGGAGGACATAAATGAAATAAAAAACAATATAAATGTAACCCCCTTGCAACACCCTTCCATTCTCGGTATGCAAGGTTCTGAGCTCTTTTATAATGGTGTCGCCACCTCTATGGTGGGAAGGTACACAATCACCCACCTTCAACCTTATAATCAATAATCAAATAAGTTACCCAAATATATAAACAAAACTCTCTTTACTAAATTGAAAGTGAAACAGTTTTTTTTAAATTGATAATTTACAATATACACACTATACATAAAACACAAACAGTAACTTATTTATAACCCGATATATATATTGGTCCCGACACTATTGGTGAGCTCACCCGGACATATTTCCACAGTCAATGAATATTACTCAATCCGTTGGGGGCCCCAAACGTAGCTCGGGTGCGTAGTGGCCAAACAAACAACACAAAAACTGGCCCCTTCACTTGAGAATTTACTCAAGCCACTTTAAAACAAATAAACAAAAAAAACACACCGACCTTGGTTATATATATTCCTCCTTCTCCCTCTCTCTCAACCACTCTCTTTACTCACTGATCACCCTTTCTGCACTTGTGTCCTGCCTGCCGTCTTTCTCTTTATCCAACAACTCTTCTTTTTGTTTTATCCGCTTGCTACATTTAGTCCTTCTTTCTTTCTCTGTCTTGCATCGGCGTTTTGCTTCAACTGCGACTCTCTTTTCCTCTTTCTGTCCGTCTTGCTTCGGCGTGCTGCCTCAATTCCAACTTTCTCTTTCGTTCTGTCAGTCTTGCTTCGGCATTTTGCCTGAACAGTCACTCCTTCTCGTTCTTTCTCTGTCTTGCTTCGGCGTGCTGCCTAAAACTCTCTTTCTTCTGGTTTCGGCGTTTTGCCTGAAACTTTCTTTCTTCTGGCCTCGGCGTTTTGCCTGAAACTCTCTCTTTCTTCTCGCTTCGGCGTTTTGCCTGAAACTCTCTCTTTCTTCTCGCTCTCCTTCTCTCTTTTTCTTTCTCTCTCACCACTCCCGTTTTCTCCTCTTCATACCGCAACTCTTCCGAACTATCTTACATCTCTTGTTTAACTATCTTACATGGCGTCTCCCCCCCAACCAATCCGAGGACACCTACATATATACTCAACTTCAATAAACTTTATTTACACAAAACTCGCAGTTATATATATTCCTTTTGAAACCTGACCCAGGTTACTCCCTCCCCCATCTAAAGTCTAGATGTCCTCATCAGACTCCTTTCCCCAATTCCACTAAGGGGGTAAGGCACAAACCTAGCACAACAAGTAGCACATGAATTTACATAGTGAGATGAACCTTTGTATTTCTCAACCTCCTGAACCTCTGGTTCACCTCCAATCTGTAAAACTATTCCCTGGTGTATCACAGTCAAAGGCACATCAGTTGGCTCCCCCATACGGTCGTAAGTTAGACGGATAATGGGCAGTCACAGTTCCTGCCCCTTCCCGTGAATCACTCATACTAGGAACAGCTCCCCTCTCTAAATTGTCGTACAGTTAACACTTTTAGCTCCCTCTGCAGGTCCAACACTTGTTTCTGTAATGCCTGCAGTTCAGCATCTTTCTCAAACTTCATGTTTTTTGTCTTTTTTGCCTCAGTAGGGACACTTGCAGCATGGGACTGTGCCAATCTAGGAGTCTTCGCTAACTGTACTTTCAAATCGGAAATTTCCGCTTTTAATCTGTTAAAGTCAAATAACCCAGGATTAACCTCTTCCTACACACGAGCTGAGCGAACTCGGGGTTGTTTTGTGCTCCAACTGGACTGTTGTCTACGCTCTTCCCATTCTTCCTCCTCACGAATTTCTGTGAGCAGCTTCAAAAAAGATGGGGGGTTTTGCTTTCTCTCCCTTAGCCTGAGATGTAACAGCATAATTTCAGACTCAGTAGCCCCTCTTAATAACTGTTCCACCCGGGCTTTATCTGCTAGATCAGCCGAAAGACCTCCTTTCCGCACTACTTTAGCAAGTAACTTCTCTAACCTCCTAAGGAACGTAGACAATAGTTCCCCTCTTTGCTGACGTAGCATCCTAAATGCAATGTATAAGTCTTCCCCTGACTCAGTTGTCCCAAATATATTTTCTACAGCCTCAATATATTCTGCAGGCCGAGCATCAGGATTAGCCACTCTTACGGCTTGAATGACTTCTAAAGCTGGCCCTTTCAGACTCTCAATTAGCCTCCTCCGCTTTTCTTTATCGGAGCAGTCACATTCATCCACCATAAGCCTTGCTTGATCAGCCCAAACATCCAAGCCTTCTTCACCTGCAGGTGTGGGACTCACACCAGAAAAAAACCTTAAACGCCTATAGGCATTATTTTCATTTGAGGGCCTGACTGTCTTTCCTATCAGCTCCCCAACAGCCCGAATAATAGACTCTGGGTTACTTTGACCAGACTTATCACGCATGTACAGAGCTTGTACATCGTCCATAGTCATCCCTTCATCTTTAAGTAGTTTTTCAAATTTTCCAGCGAAACTTTCTGGGCTACCACTCACTCTATTGGTAGTCACCAGTTTCCAAACACCCCCCTCCCCACCATTAGGTAGGACTTCTGGGGGAAGTGCTGCTGGATCCACCTCAGATCGGCATTCGCAAAGCACCTTTAAACTCCTCTGTGTAGGGCTGTACATTTTGCCCCTTACTCTGACACGTCCTAAAACTTTAATACCATGCAAGGCTTCCTCAATATGTGCTATCTCAGTGTCTTCTCTTATACCAGTTAACATTACAGCATGAGCAGGGTCTATACCTTCTCCTCTGCACCAGTTGCGCAAGTCAACCGACAAGAGATTACTCCCTTCTGCATCCTCCATGCTTACACACACAAACAATCCTGTGTCTCACCTAGCAATGTATTAAACCACTCAAAAATCAGACCAGCATAAAATTCAAATTTTGAACATTACACAATATACAAGTTTCTCAATAATATCACAGGACCTATACTCTAAATAGAAAGAAAGAAAACTTAAAGTGAACCCTTAGGTATCCAACGTAAATCTTAAATAAAATATCCCAGCGGTGCCTCCATGTGTAACCCCCTTGCAACACCCTTCCGTTCTCGGTATGCAAGGTCCTGAGCTCTTTTATAATGGTGTCGCCACCTCTATGGTGGGAAGGTACACAATCACCCACCTTCAACCTTATAATCAATAATCAAATAAGTTACTCAAATATATAAACAAAACTCTCTTTACTAAATTGAAAGTGAAACAGTTTTTTTTTAAATTGATAATTTACAATATACACACTATACATAAAACACAAACAGTAACTTATTTATAACCCGATATATATATTGGTCCCGACACTATTGGTGAGCTCACCCGGACATATTTCCACAGTCAATGAATATTTCTCACTTCGTTGGGGGCCCCAAACGTAGCTCGGGTGCGTAGTGGCCAAACAAACAACACAAAAACTGGCCCCTTCACTTGAGAATTTACTTAAGCCACTTTAAAACAAATAAACAAAAAAAACACACCGACCTTGGTTATATATATTCCTCCTTTTCCCTCTCTCTCAACCACTCTCTTTACTCACTGATCACCCTTTCTGCACTTGTGTCCTGCCTGCCGTCTTTCTCTTTATCCAACAACTCTTCTTTTTGTTTTATCCGCTTGCTACATTTAGTCCTTCTTTCTTTCTCTGTCTTGCATCGGTGTTTTGCTTCAACTGCGACTCTCTTTTCCTCTTTCTGTCCGTCTTGCTTCGGCGTGCTGCCTCAATTCCAACTTTCTCTTTCGTTCTGTCAGTCTTGCTTCGGCATTTTGCCTGAACAGTCACTCCTTCTCGTTCTTTCTCCATCTTGCTTCGGCGTGCTGCCTAAAACTCTCTTTCTTCTGGTCTCAGCGTTTTGCCTGAAACTTTCTTTCTTCTGGCCTCGGCGTTTTGCCTGAAGCTCTCTCTTTCTTCTCGCTTCGGCGTTTTGCCTGAAACTCTCTCTTTCTTCTCGCTTCGGCGTTTTGCCTGAAGCTCTCTTTTCTTTTTCTTTCTCTCTCACCACTCCCATTTTCTCCTCTTCATACCGCAACTCTTCCGAACTATCTTACATCTCTTGTTTAACTATCTTACATGGCGTCTCCCCCCCAACCAATCCGAGGACACCTACATATATACTCAACTTCAATAAACTTTATTTACACAAAACTCGCAGTTATATATATTCCTTTTGAAACCTGACCCAGGTTACATAAAGAAGAACACAAAGAATACAAAGGATATTAGGAAAGATATAAAGGACATAAAAATGACAAATGAGAAGCTGTTTCAGGATGTTAAAGACTCTGAGAAATGTTTAAGTAATCGCTTTGATGCAACCTTTAAAGTTATGCTAGAAAAAATAGAGGAAAATGCGAGAAAGTCTGAAAATAAATTTATAGCACATGATGCTCAGCTTGAAGACATTAAGCAAACAATCACGACACATGATGAAATAGTCGAAAAAATGACTAAATCTGAATGCAAAGTGCTTGGAGACAGACTAGCTATGCTGGAAGATGGATATATAAGAAATAATATCAGAATTGAAGGTCTCCCTGAAAAATGTGAAAGCCCAAACACAGTGAAATTCATCACTGAATTATTTTCTCAAATTATTGTAGAGGACCTTAAATCAGACACTGGGATATCAGCAGGTTACTGCATATGTGGATTGAATGCCTCAAAATCTAGAAACTTCATTGTACGCTTCAATAAATTGCAATCAAAAATTAATCTGATGTCACTTATCAGACTGAAACAAGAGATATTTAAAAATAACCGTATTCGCATTTTCCCTGATTTTTCACCTTCAACAGATGCTAAACGTGCCTCATTTTAAAGCATTAAACAGCGTTTATGCAAAGCCAAAATCAAATACAGCTTCATCTATCCTCCTAAACTGAGAGTTGATATTCAAGGAAAATTTTATATTTTTAGTTCTCTAGATGAAGCAGAAAAAGAGCTAAAAAACTGATCCCAAAACTTTTTGAAATACTGTGAATCACATTGTGTCCTGGCAAGGCAAAGAAGACTTTACCTACATTTTGGTCTATTTGTAGTGAGACTTTTGCAGTAATTATACATTGCATACATTTTTTTGCACATTTTATTTCCTTTCCTGCTACTTTAACATTTGAATTACAATTATAATTGTATATACAGTATATGGGTGTGTATATACATGTATATATATATATATATATATTTGCATATTATATGAGTATATGTGTGTGTCTATGTATGCACTATGTGTTTTTTTTTGTGTTTTTTTTTCCAAACGGAACTGTTTAACATCACACCCTTGGTTTATTATATTAGTAGTATACTATTATACATTGTATGTATCTCCATGGGTACTGTTTAACATTATACCCTGGGTTTATTTCTTTTTAAAGATCATATTCTAGGCTTATAGTTTTTGGACTATACTAGCAATAGATATCTCTACTTTATTCCTTTTACACTGCTACTTGGGGGCTTGTTTTGTTCTGGACATGCTCTGTCTCTAGGAATGTCAGAGAACTGGGACTTTGTGAGGTGTGGTCTAGCCTCACTTAGGGAGGCAAAATAGGGGGTGGGGGATTTTGGGGAGTAGAGTAAGAGAGCAAGCTATTTCTGATCTATCCTTTTCATCCTCACAATTGTAAGTGCCAACACAACCATAGGCTTCATAGCCATAACTCCATGCAAAATTGGAAATTAAGATTAAAGCTATCATATGTAACAATGTACAACCTTAATTTAAGAGTACAGAATGACAACAAAAGTTTATAAGCAATGTATCTATGACCCAACAGTAAATTTTGTGAGCTGGAATGTCAGAGGTCTCAATCATGAAAAAAAGAGGAAGAAAGTATTCTCTCACCTAATAGGTCTAAACACCAAAATAATGTTTTTACAGGAGACCTACTTATTAAGCAAGGATCAGTTCTGGTTGCAAAGAGACTGGACTGGCCAAATATTCCACTCCAGCTATAGAAAGAAAATTAGAGGTGTGGGAATCTTGATTCACAGAACAATTTAATTTATGGTTTCAGATGTAGCATCAGATCCTGAAGGGCGATATGTGATGGTTATGGGTAATTTATTTAATTGTAATGTGATTTTGATAAATATCTATGAACCCAATGTGGATGATCACGGAGCTCACATTACTACGCCCCAAATATTCATCTCGCAGCTGGCGTCTTAACCCACTGTCATTAGCTGACGATAACTGTACAGAATTTATATCTAAGAAAATTGTTTTTTTAGAGACAAATACATCCTCTGAGGTTTCTGCAGGAATACTCTGGGAAACTCTGAAGGCTTTTTTAAGTGGACAGATTATCTCATACCTTTTCCACAAAAATAAACCGGAAACCAAGAAGGCATCAGGGTTAATCAGTGTGTGTGAACGTGAGTACAGTAATCCCTCGCTATATCGCGCTTCGCCTTTCGCGGCTTCACTCCATCGCGGATTTTATATGTAAGCATATTTAAATATATATCGCGGATTTTTCGCTGCTTCGCGGGTTTCTGAGGACAATGGGTCTTTTAATTTCTGGTACATGCTTCCTCAGTTGGTTTGCCCAGTTGATTTCATACAAGGGACGCTATTGGCAGATGGCTGAGAAGCTATCCAACTTATTTTTCTTTCTCTCTATCTTGCGCTGACTATCTGTGATCCTGACATAGGGGGTGTGAGCAGGGGGGCTGTTCGCACACCTAGACAATACAGAGGCTCGTCTAAAAATGCTGAAAGATTATCTTCACGTTGCTACCTTCTGTGTGTAGCTTTTAAGTATGCTGCACGGTGCTTCGCATACTTAAAAGCTCAAAGGGCACGTATTGATTTTTTTATCTCTCTTTCTCTCTCTCTCTCTCTCTCTCTCTCTCTCTCTCTCGCTCTCTCTCTCTCTCTCTGCTCCTGACGGAGGGGGTGTGAGCTGCTGCCTTCAACAGCTTTGTGCCGCGGTGCTTCGCATACTTACAAGCCAAACAGCCCTATTGATTTGTTTGCTCCTTTGAAGAGGAAGATATGTTTGCATTCTTTTAATTGTGAGACTGAACTGTCATCTCTGTCTTGTCATGGAGCACAGTTTAAACTTTTGAAAAAGAGACAAATGTTTGTTTGCAGTGTTTGAATAACGTTCCTGTCTCTCTACAACCTCCTGTGTTTCTGCGCAAATCTGTGACCCAAGCATGACAATATAAAAATAACCATATAAACATATGGTTTCTACTTCGCGGATTTTCTTATTTCGCGGGTGGCTCTGGAACGCAACCCCCGCGATGGAGGAGGGATTACTGTATGAGCAAACAGCACGTAAGATGGCAGACTACAGGAACCACCTGAGATTCAGCCTCAGATGTAGACAGACCAGAATTACACCTAAAAGTCTATGGATGAAATCGTCAGTGAAGGGTCTCCGAGCTACAGAAATCCTATAGAAGGCACAGAGCCAGCTGCTGAACAAACGGGTGAGACAAACTAACTTTACTATTGATGTTTTGAAATCTAAAGAGGAGCAGATCCGACAAAGGCTTTCATCACTTTTAGATGAGAAAATGCTTCAACAGGTGGTTGAATTCACAGAGAAGGCTTGTCTAGCACAGCACGAAAAGTCTAAGACCAGGCAGCAGAGGAAGTTTGATCTACTTGTGGTGTGCCAGAAACATCAGCATACGATAGGGAGTGTCCTCTACTGCCAACAGAGAGAAGGATGCCAGACACGAACCGAGGATGTGGACAAGTGGGTGAAGAATCTGTCTGACAGACAACTCACCCAAGCAGAGAAAAACGTCCTTGCTAAAGGGTTAAACTTTGTTGTCACACTGAAACAAATCCCACTAGTGGAACTGATCACAGCCACAGAGTCAGCAATCAGAAACAACATTGCAGATGTGGAAGCGGAGCAACTGCGGATAAAAGTTTCGGCATGTCTCAGCAATGCTAAGCCCCCTGCACCCAATATCAGTATTGAGGAGAGGAAGGCTCTCATGGCACTCAGTAAGGACGACAACATAATCAGCCTTCCAGCAGAAAAGGGGAGGTGCACAGTGTTGCTAAACCAGACAGACTATCATGAGAAAATTTTGTCTCTGCTTAGTGACAAAAACACTTATGAACCCCTAAAACGAGATCCAGGTAGTGGTTACAGGAAAAAGGTGATAGATTGTCTCAAGCAGTTAGATAGATAGATAGATAGATAGATAGATAGATAGATAGATAGATAGATAGATAGATAGATAGATAGATAGATAGATAGATAGATAGATAGATAGATAGATAGATAGATAGATAGATAGATAGATAGATAGATACTTTATTAATCCCAAGGGGAAATTCACACAAGAGAAGCTACACCAAGTCTGTATGGTTTACCTACGATACATAAACAGGATGTACCGTTAAGACCCATTGTCTTACTGATCAATTCAGTTACATATAACATCTCAAAGTTCCTGGCCGCTGTCCTCAACCCGTTGGTAGGCAGCTCAAAACACCATATTCAGAACACTTTGGATTTTTTGGTGAAAGTGAGAGATGTCATAATGGAGGTAGATGAAACTATGGTTTTGTATGATGTTACATCTCTATTCACTTGCGTTCCAGTTATGGAAGCAGTGGAGGTGGTCCGTAAGAGATTACAGGATGACCTCACACTCAGTAAAAGGACCACTCTCAGCACCGACCAAGTGTGTCTGCTCTTGGAACTGTGTCTTCAATCCACATATTTCATATACAGCGGCCAGTACTACAGGCAGAAACATGGGTGCGCCATGGGTTCCCCAGTTTCATCTATTGTGGCCAATCTGTATATGGAAGAAGTGGAAAAGAGGGAGCTATTATCCTATTCTGGAACACCACCGAGTCAATGGTTCAGGTATGTGGACAACACCTGGGTGAAAATCAAATCTCACGAGGTACCACGATTAACTGACACATCAACTCAGTGGACAAACACATCTAGTTCACCAGGGAGGACATGAAATGTGACAGTCTAGCTTTCTTAGATTGTGAAATTTCCATCAGCAATGGGGGACATTTGAAAGTTGATGTGTACTGTAAACCAACGCATGCGGATCAGTATTTAAGGTTTGACTCTCACCATCCACTAGAGCACAAAATAGGTGTCATCAAGACTCTACAACACAGAGCAAACACCATACCCACAGATACAGCGGCCAGGGAAGCAGAAGAACATCATATCAAAAAGGCCCTGAGTAAATGTGGTTATCCCAGCTGGACTTTTGTCAAAGCAGGGAAGACACATAAAGAATGCTCTAAGCAATCCAGGAGAGAGGAAGGACAACCGCTTACTAAGCAAAAACCTTTGGTAATCCCTTATGTGTCAGGAGTATCGGAACAGCTGAGATGCATTTTTTTTCAAAACACCAGGTCTCAGTGGCTTTCAAACCCCAAAACATGCTACGGCAAATATTGGTCCACCCCAAGGATCGGGTGCCCCAGCACAGACAGAGTAATATAGTTTATAGTTAAGTGCCAAGAGGATTGCCGTGAATTATACATCGGGGAAACCAAACAACACAGAAGAGCTACCCTGTCAGGCCAGGACTCCGCAGTCTATTTAAATCTACTGGGCAGTGGTCACTCTTTCAGTGATGAAGATGTGCACATCCTGGACAGGGAGGAACGCTGGTTTGAGTGAGGAGTCAAGGAGGCCATTTATGTCAGAAAGGAACGACCATCTCTGAACCAAGGAGGGGGCCAAAGGGTACATCTTACAATGCTGTGATTGCAGTTATTCCTCAACTATCTGTGAATGGTACTCATGGCCATTGATCAATGGACAATTTGCATATCATTGATCACACGGCCCATTGTTAGTCAATGGTGCTAGTTTCAGTCATTATGCAAAGGTACTGTTTATAAGGTTGGAGAAACCTGCAGTCAACTGAGACTGAGGAAGTCACTTGGATGAGTGATGTAACGTATCTCCCTGGAAAAAAAAACTATGTCCAGATGAACTAAATCAGCTTTCTAGAATTAATCAGTGAAATTACCAGAATAGATCAAGATCATGCCAGGTCTCCAAATGAGGCACTTTTTAGGAAAAGACAGGTTTTGTAATCAGAACTCAACATCTTGACACCAAAAGAAAAAGCACAACATCGTTACTACGAACACTGGGAGGCTAACAAGATCTTCGCGCAATAAATCGATAAGCAGGAAGTTTACAATGCAATATCAGTAATCAACAACTCAGACAGAGATAGAATCATTGGCCATGAAAAAACAATGCACACATATAGAGACTACTATACTGTAAGTCCTTATATTCTACTCAGTTTAAAGAACACAAGACACAACTTAATGCGCTTTTTGATACTTTACGGATACCACAGCTAGATACTCTAAGTGCAGAGGAACTGGATTAACCTCTGACGTTATTAGAATTACTAGACTCTATAAACTCACTTCAGAGTGGGAAAAAAGCAGGCCCTGATGGCTACCCTGCTGAATTTTATAAAAAACTAGGGGGTCCTGCCCCCTGCTCGCTTTGCTCACCAACCCCCGGGTGGGTGCTATGTGCTAGCCACTTTGTGGATCTGCCATTTGCGTATGGGGAAACAGATGTACAATTTATCAGATTGTTATTTTCATGGGAATTGTTACATATGCATAATAGAACTAACTCTTTTACATTACAGCGAATAACTGACCATAGTTAAAAATAGTAAAATGTAATAAATTGAAAGAAAATTATGTTTCATGTTGTGTTAGAGGTATTCATTGAGTTATCCGTTTTCGTTCTATTTAGCTTTGAAATTAACATTCAAATACTTTTTAAACTTACACTTTTACTGTAAAACTTCAGTAAAAACTATTTTTTTAATTAACTTTTTGTCAATATCGCATTGAATTTTGATTCTATGTTTGGACTTACATCGTGACAATTCAACGTATAACTGCCCGTGAGTGAATATCGTTTCTTTCTCTCTAATAAATAAACCGACTTTTTCGAATGTTTGTCCCTGTGATTTGTTAATTGTCATAGCAAAAGCTATTGTAACGGGAAACTCTAAACGTTTTAATACGAGTGGCATATCAGATCTCCTTTGCTGTGTAGCAGTTGAGGCGGGCATCCACCTCTTGAACCCTCAGGTACCACTCCAAACACCAGGTGAAAGTACAAGACTCTTTTATTTTCTTCTTATACAGTGCACCAAGCACCCTCCACTCCACACTACTCATATACACAATTCTCTCTAATAAAGCACAAATAAACACTCCTCCTCTCCCAGACACTGAGCTGGGCTTTCCCAGAGTCCTTTTATACACCCTGACCCGGAGGTATTCCTGCCCAACAGTCCACAGTTCCTTATTCCTTCCGGGTCAGGGTAAAAGTCCTTTTCTTCAACCTGGAAGTACGTCATCTCTCCTGCTCACGTGACCAGGACGTACTTCCAGGTTATAGAGCACATATGAGTCCATGGGCTTCCCAACAGCGACTCCCAGTGGTCCCCAAGGTATCCAGCAGGGCTGTGTATAAAAACTACATAGTCCATGAGGCCCTGCTGGAACTCGGGGCACGTCCATGCTGTTGGGAGAGCTCCTCCTGGCGGCCTGGGGTGAGGGCCAGAATAGGAAGCCGACAATCCACCACAGCTGTCAAATCTTATCTGCAGAAGATGTACTACATTACCTTTCTTGTCACCTGTTAAAATTTTACATGTCTTAACCGATCAACAATTTTCTCATTAATTGGCTTGACTTCATCATCTAACACTCCAGAGATCATAGTATCTTTGGATGCAGAAAAAGTATATGGTTTAAAGGGATTACCTGTTAACCACTTTGCATAAATTTGGGTTTGACCCGAACATATGTGCATGGATCAAACTACTGTATACCAGTCCAGAAGCTTCCGTTTGTATTAACAACATTATTTCAGACTACTAAGGAAGCCCCTTCTCACCACTGTTATTTTCAATCGCCATTGAGCCATTGGCTGTTTACTTTCGAAATGCATCAGAGATAAAGGGGATTTTCAGAGAAGGACTTAAACAGAAAATATCACTATATGCAGATGATACGGTACTTTATATATCAGACCCACAAAGTTCTCTGCCCACAGCCTTAACAGCACTAGCAAAATTTGAAAAGATATCTGGACTTAAAATTAATTTGAACAAAAGTATGCTCTTTCCAGTGAATTCTATAGCAAACTACATTAGATTAGATACCTTCCCTTTATTCATTGCAGATCAGTTTAAATACCTAGAGGTCAACATCACAAGTAAATATAAAGCTCTTTTTCAACAAAATTTTGCTGTTTGCGTGGATAAAATTAAACAAGACGTGCATAGATGATCTACCCTCCATCTTACTTTAGCAGGAAGAATTAACATTGAGAAGATGTATATCCTCCCTAAGCTTCTGTTCCTGTTTCAAAACATCCCTATATACATTAACAAATCTTTTTTTTAAGAAATTAGATTCAATCATAACTTAGTTTTGTTAAGTTTGACTTGATTGTATGGAATGTTATATGCTTTTAAATTCAATAAATAAAATAAAAAAAAGAAGGTCACACTGGCTGTATAGGTTTCGGTAGGTGAAGTAACTTCTTTCAAGCTCTACACACGGATGATGTTCTGTTTCATTTCAGGACCATGTTAGGGTCTCTTAGATTTTTCAGTTCTATCCGCTCTGGTCTATCTTTCTGTAACTACTAAATCTTTCCTTTAATATCCAGTAAAGGTCTAAGACATGCTGTTAGAAGTGAAGTCAGTAGAACATTACTTACTTGGCCTGTCCTACTTACACAATGCCTGAGGAACCAGTCCTATTTTGAAGAAGCTTCCAGTCAGTCTTCAGGATAAATGGCTGTCAGAATGAAACAGGAATAAACAAAGGCACAGCCACTGTCCTCCCAGTTTCATTCAGAATGAAGCAAGGATAAGGAAGCAATCCCAGTTTTATTACCACAATGTCCATAGTGTTACCAAACAGGCAATCAGCAAAACCAGTGAGAACACCCATTACAGACTATAAAACCCAAGTGGGAAATGCTGGAAATTAAGCCAAGGAAACATGGGATCCTTGTATAAACAATGCCCTGTCCTGCAGTAAATCCAATGGAGTCACTATACTATAAATTCAAACAAAGCTTATAGTGCTTTCTTTCGGGAGCAAAGTGGTCCCAGTCTTAATTCCTTGGGAAACTTCTAGACTGTTTGGCATTTCTCACTCATGATAAATGTCCTATTGTTGCTGGACCCTGACCCATCATACACAATAAAGTGAGGCCATCTAGTCTACTCAAAGTTGTGGGTTTTTTGGCTACAATCTGTGATTGGTTAAATGTGGACACTCCCTTCCCTAATTAGCAGCCCCCATTTTTCCTTCTTCATTTCGTAACCTAATTCATTATTACTCCACCCAAAAGCGACACATAATTATCTCTTTGCCTTGCACTCATTGCCTAGGAAATCATATTTGTATTCCCTTCAGATTTGGATCTCCATTCCTTATACTGTACTAGAGGACATCAGTGGAAATTAAGTGGATTTAGGACTGAAGCCAGGAAACATTTCTTTACGCAAACAGTTGTGCCACCTCTGGAACAAACTACCGAGCCATGTAGTTAAGGCAGAATCCTTGACAACCTTTAAGAATAATCTGGATGAGGTACTGGGACAGCTTAGCTATTCGCTAAACAAACAGGCTTGATGGACTGAATGATTTCCTGCCATTTGTCAAATTTCTTAAGCCTTTATATACTGTAAATTTCCATCTCATTCTCTCTCGTACCACTCTTTTTTGCCCCAGATTGACTCTTACTGTATGTTGACACTGTCGTGCAGTGTTCTTAGTTTTATAGTCCCAGCACTCGTTTGGTTGGGTGCTCCTTCCATTATGTATTGAATAAGTCGAAGACAAGAGTTGGCACAATTAAAATATTCGGTGTGTCTACTGCATTAGCACCTGCAAGGCCCCATCTGGTGAAGAAGGTGTAAAGACGAGAACAGAAAACATCTTGAAGGCCCCCAAGAGGGAGTCCTTACTATTACAAGGAGCTCACTCCCTAAATCTTCTGTATTGTTAAACCCTTTTTCTTTAGCCAGGATTATAAATCATAGCAACAAGGATGACACCTCACGAATTCAGGTCAAAGGCAGGATGAGTGAATGTGAAAAGGTGCTTCCTAACCAGCTACAATTTCACATGTCGCCTCTTAGCCGCCTGAATTCAAAAGCAATAAATCTGCGGCAAAGTGAACAGCAAAAAAATGCCTCCAAGACTATGGCGGAGAAAGCAATTGTGTTTTAAGCTGGCAGCGTCCCACTTCCCAAACTGATAAGGGATAATGAATGTTTTTTTTTCCTTTTTTGAAGTTTTATTTTTTTCTTTTTGGGAAGTCCAGCAGATCCTTTCTTCTTTCTGAGAGCGCATTCAGTTGTTACCGTGCTTTGAATGAGAATGTAGGCAGGGACCGATAACTTTTCTCAGTCTTTGGAACTGACATTATGAAAGATGACTCTATTAAGCAAATAAAAGCACGACTTAAGCATCTGTTTAGAGATTAAAAAGGAAAAAAACAAAACACACACCAGGTGGGAGACTCTGCAGTAAGAGCAGCCAAGGTAGAAATGACAGGATGAACCCCTCCTGGTGGCCAGCTGGAGTGTGTCAGTGGGCAGGTCACATAACGGAAGGTCTACCGGACTATCATGGCCATCACTGTTGTAAACTAGAGAGTTCCTAAATGCAACGAGTTCCACAAATACCTCAAAATGACCACTAGAGAAGGCAAAACTGTGAAACCCCAGCTAGTCACATAAAGTGCAAATGTAAAATATTTATAAATAAACATATTTTTACATAAAAAGCCCAGTGGCACAAATAAGTTCAGAGGAGCACAAAGGCAAAGGATTTGACCAAAAAAGCCAAAGGCGTTCTAGAGGCAATCAAGACCTAATAACAAAAATCCAAAACGAAGTTCAAAAAAGACAGCAAAGGTTCAAAATCCAGCATAATACAGAAAAGCACAATAAATCATTATAACTCAGTGGAACCACCAGGTGAATTCAATGAACCGTAAGGAACTATGGGTTTTCCTTTTAAGGGGTGAGGGCAGCCCCTTGTGATGATGGGCAGGTGGCCCCGCCTTTTAAGGAACCACCCACATGAAAGGAACGTAACAGTAAATAAAAGATTCATACAAACTAAATGACCAACAATATTAACATAGACAAAAGAATTAAAACAGAAGAACAAGGAAATAATAATGGTGTTTGACCACAAGTCAGGTAGGGAACCCTGGCTGAAACAAAACAATCATGTACTGTACTGTTGAGCTTGAGTGAGTGTTGATGTATGTGTGAGTGTGCCCTGTAATAATCAGGCACAAGTCCACGAGATTTCCTGTGTTGTGCCCAGTGCCTTTGGGTTAGAAAATGAATGGATGGATGAATTAATGAATTGTTGAAAGGATGGAAGATTATTTGGATTTAATGCCATCACCACTTGAGCAGCAAAGGAAAATAACAATAGCCATGGACAGTTGCCCAGATTAGTTCCTTTCAATTACCTGACATCTCTACATTTCAAATTTTTTTGTGATGATTTCAATAGTTTCTAGGACCCTGGGCTTTTATAGCACGGGCTTACATAGCTAGTTCTGTATATTGTCTTTATTTTGAAAATTGTGTTTATACCTTAGTTGTGATCTTAAGAACTTTTAAGCTAGACCACTTATCAGGTACAACTTCTGCATGCATGTAGCCTGTAGCTGAAATTCCAAAGCTGGAACTGACTGGTCAGCTAGCCTGGGGCAATACAGGTGGCTGAGATGAAAGGACATGAACGGGTCAGCAGCTGGACAGCAATGGGGGCTGAGTCACTTGGAACCTCACACCCACTATTCCAAGAGGTGTGTCAAGGACGACAAGATCTAGACTTAAGTGAAGGCCTAAGTAGAGAGCTGTATTACTTGAGCATATGAACCTTTCAACCTTCTGGACCCTGCTGTTTTTTAAAGTTAATATTTCTTAGATCATCTTCTGCTGGTTCATGTCTTCATTTCCAAAATGGCACACATTGAAGGTGTGCCACATTGCTTGCCTTCTTCAACTACAAAGTCATAGTTGGAATTGGTCAGGGTGGGTTTCACAAAGAAGGTATGGTTATGCTGCACATTGGTGTCATATGGTGGCTCCCATGGACTGCCACCTCCGGAGTGCCTCCTCTGTTTAATTCAAGGTGCAGTCTTATATTACATTCTTTGATGAAAGGCACACTATCAAGCCCACTTAATTCAATTCTGGGTCATGGGGCCTGCAGCTCAATAGGCACAAGACAGAAGCTATCCCACTTTAGGGCCTGCTCACACCCATACATGGTACATACGGAATCACCAGTCAACCTAACCTGTACACATTCAAGTAGCTAATGTCGATACAGGGATAATGTGTAAGCTGTACATAATGACTGAGATTTCAGAAAGCTGCCTGAGTAAAGCGGCCACCCACACAATGTCAGTAATTTACGGTTAAGGCCAGGCATCCAGAATGTGTTAATGCAATGGCTGCATGAGTCTATGTGTTTAATGTTCAGGAGGTCGACTCCAGACTTGAAGTCTCAGATATTGTAGCCTCAGCCTGCTTACCTTGGGTCATACTTAATTTGTAAATCATGAAGCGTCAGAGCTCATACTAACTGCCTTTGTGCCTGCCAACAAGAATACTTTTTTGCACCAGAGCACAGTGTTGTTAATGTTGAATCATGTAATCGGCCTAATAAATACATCAAATCAATGCTATTTACACATTCAGTACACTCGGACACACAAGTTAGCATTTAACTCGGACATCTTTCAATCTGAAATTGCTCTACTGTCAATCTGTGCTGCATATTTGTCTTGAGGTTTCTGCTTTCCTCACCATTGCTTCTTCATTCCATTTCCTCACACCTGATCCTTTAATCCTCTCAATCCCCCATGTCAGTATCCATACCTGCTTAGCCAAATCCATCTGTTTTTTTTACTACAATTGTCTGACAACATTTTTAGATTTGTGCAGCTTCCCATGTTTTGGTGCACTTTTTTGTTTTTCACATTGGCTAATCAAAAAGCAAATAGGTGTAATGTTACCTAAACTACTTTTATACATTTAAAGGTTTTAAAAACTTAAAAAACATTAAAAATATGCCTTATGTAAATTTTGGGATCCCCGAATGCATTTGGAGGTGCCAAAGTGCAGAGGGCTGAGCTCCAATCAGCTACTCCGCAAATGAAGCTCTGCTTTGGACTGCTATTTTTTTCTGACATTAAACTGTACTTCGGCTCAGCACCTCCAGACAATTGGAAGAGAACTGCAGGGAATTTGCATGTTCTTCAATTGTCCACGTGGCTTTTTTTCCCAGGTACTCCAACATCCCAAAGCTGCATGTTAAATGTAATTATGAAGTGTCCTACGTGAAGTAGGTTTGGCCTTGCTATGAAGAAGCATTAAATTCCTGATGTGATATAAGCAGGTTTGCTAATACATGGATGGATGGACATTGACATATTTACCTAAACACCTTTCCTTGTAACTCCTTTATGTCCTCTTGATCAAGTCACAATAGATGTGTGTTTTATTACAGCTTTAATCTATGTGTGTTTCGTGATTTAATATTGTCTTTGTTAATTTTGCAAAAAATATTTTCTTATTTTATGTTATTTTTATTTATTATTGGTTCATTATGTACAGTCCCTTTAAGTATCTTCAGGCTCAGCCAGTATTTGGGTGGTAGAACAACCACGAAAACGTTTGGGTTGCTGCTGGAGAGGTGCTGGTGAGGCCAGCAGGGGGTGCGTACCCTTTGGTCTGTATGTGGATCTCAATGCCCCAGTTCAGTGATGGGGACACTTTGCAGGTGAAATGTAAAACCGAGGTCCTGACTCGGGCATTCTTCATAAAGAGCAGAGTATATCCCGATGTCCTGGCTAAACTGCCCACAATGGTCTGGTTACTCTGGCCCCCTAACCATCCCCTGTGTCCAACTGTCTAACTATCTCTCACCCCTTCACTACCTAACAGCTAATGTTTGGGGAGTGTACTGGTGCAAAATGGCTGCCATCACATTATCCAGGTGGGTTATCTCATTAGTAGTGATTGAAATGGTTCCCCACTTACTATGTAAAGCGTGCTATAGAGAAAAGCACTTTATAAATGTAAAGAATTATTATTATTATATTATGTCCCATGTCCTTTGTGGGTGGTTCCCTAAGAGGTGTCGCCACTCCTGAGCTGCCCCCTGACTATTTAATCCAGAGAAACAGCAGTTCGAACAGCTGTTCATTGACGTCTGCTTAAAGAATTACGGTATTGTTTCTGTATTTAGATTTTCATGTTTTTTTAACTATTTGCACTTTTTATTAGTTTCTATTTCTGGATTCTTAATTAGGCTTGTTTGCTATAGGGTTTCCTTTTTAGGCAACTCCAGTCTGTTCTTTTGAACGTTGTTTGCTATTTGTTTATAAATAAATATTTTTCATTTTAAAAGAAACTAGCCATCCCCTGTGGCTTTGCCCGCGTATTAGTGAAACAGGACAGTGAGGACCGTCCCATCCAACTCTCTAATCCTGACGTCATGCTTCCCCCTCCCCTCGGCCCGCAGCCTCCGTGTTGGATTAGTGCGAATATATCGCTCCTGCAAGCGAACTATGATTCTTAGTGCAATGAGAGATGTCGCAAAATCAACTGGAATGTTCAAGCAAATTATAGAAAAAAAAAGATCTAAATCCGTTAAGTCAGGCATGTCAAACTCACTACCATTGGTGGGCCGCTTCGACTGCCATACGTGCGTCAGCGGGCCGTACTGTAACAAATACTATTATACTATTATACAAAGTTACTGTAGCTTTCTTTCCAATACTGAAAACTTTAAAAAATGTAACACTTAAAGTTTAAAGAAAAGCAATTTATTTCCATGCAGTCTCCATACAACAGTGTAGAATTAGAGTCTTAACCTCTTAGCTATGTCCTTACTAGGGGGCTCCACCCCCTGCTCGCTTCGCCCGCCAACCCCTGGTGTTGGGAAATTACAAAGAGCGTGATGTATGAATGAGATATAGCATAGTGTGAAGGTGTAGATGACGCAGATAGGAAGCAAACAATAAAGTGTTTGGCACAGTGTAAAGGTTTATTGGAAAATTTCTTTGTAAACAACATTAGTAGTAAAGATGGTGTCTTGTCCTTGAATGAGTTTTCCTTGGCATGGAGCATTTATAACCTTAACTTTAACGTCAGATGAACGTCGAAGTTGTGAGAAGGCCACATAAAGTTGTCCATGTACAAAAACGGGCTCAGATAGGTAGATGCCAACCTTGTGCATGGTTTGTCCTTGTGATTTGTTGATGGTCATGGCAAAGGCAGATTTAATGGGGAATTGTTTCCGTTTAAGTGTAAAAGGTAATTCCAGGTCAGAACTTGTAAGGTCAATTTTAGGAATTAGAACAGTATTGTTACCATGTGATCCTGTAAGAACTGTTGCTTGAATAACATTGTGTGTTATGGTGTAGACGACTAAACGTGTACCATTGCATAAACCCTGTTTAGTGTTAAGGTTTCTTAATAGCATGAGTATTGTTCCGTTTTTAAGGCTAAGACTGTGTTGTGGTAATCTGGCTGGGTTAATAGTGTTCAAATATGCTAAGGGGAAATTAAGATGGTCATTGTCGTCATCAGAGTCAACTTTGTCAGAGTTTAGAAAGAGGTGTGACTCTCCAGGAAGTAATGAAATGACCTGGTTATTAATGTGATCAACAGTAATATTTTTTGGACATAATATACTTCGTTGTGTTAAAAGGGGCATTTGGTCTAATGAGACCGCTGTTCCAAATATCTCCGTAAGTAAGTCGTCGCAGATGAAGGGTTGAGGAATTGTAATAATATCTGAGTGTACAATGTTCTAGTTGTAATAACCAATTGTTATATTCGGGATCTGGAAATCGCATGTTTTGTACCAAGTGTATCTTTAGAAAGCAATGCCAATTGTTCGCGTAACATTTTTTGTTCCGCGGTTTTAGAAGCGCGCCGAGGTGAATTTTTTTTTTGATGCGGGTTCGTGTTTGTGGTCCCGTTACTCGAGCCGTCTAGTTTTGTATCCATGATCATGAATTGATGACTTGTTTGATCTTTATCGTTAGGAATATGGATAAGTAATAAGTAGGATCAAACTCACTGTTAATATGCGGACTGTTCGTTTCTTCGTATTATCACCAATCAGGTCTCGCGCCTGTATATGTATTGTAGTTTGGTCTCGTGTTGTTTATATGACGTCGTCGCGTATTTTAAGGTGGACTGAATAATAGCTGAGCGCATGGCATGTGGAGCAATAGGTAAGCACTGTCTAAAATCTCCTACTAATAAAAGTACCTTTCCTCCAAAGGGAATATTATTATTCATCAACGCAATGCCAATTGTCCGCGTATTTTAAGGTGGACTGAACAATAGCTGAGCGCATTGTAAGTGGAGTAATAGTTAAGCACTGTCTAAAATCTCCTCCTAATAAAAGTACCTTTCCCGCAAAGGGAATATTATTATTCATCAACGTTTGTAGAAGTTTATCAATGGTGTTGAGTAAGTGACTGGATGCCATTGTACATTCATCTATAATTAATACTGTGGCAAGACGAATGTCACGTGCATTGTTACTGTGCATTGTCATAGTGGATACCAATGTTTCTGTGATTGGGACCGGTATTTGGAATAAGGAGTGACATGTGTTTTTGGAGCCGAGACATTTTTTCTTCCGCGGTTTCAGAAGCGCTTTGTAGGTGCCGACGTGATTTGTGCATATTTGCGTTCTTGATTTGTTTCAGGGTGCACTGTTCCAATGCGATGTAATATTTGTCCACATACGCGAAAGCAGTATGGGTCGTTGCCTTTTGGTGACCTGATATTTACTCCGGTAGATGCAAAATCAAATGAACTATTGTAGGATGTAATGCAGTTCATAAAGTTTTTACTTTCAGGTACTTCGTTAGTTAGAAGCTTCTGTAGATATGCAGGATATGAATGTAAAGGAGGCAGTGTAATTTGACCCTTTTGACAACAACGTGTAAATTCATTACTTGTATTGCCATTTGTTTCTTCAGGGAAGTTAAGTGAATGACAATGATTGCAAATGACATTCATTAATCCCAATGAATTTTCATGAAAGTGGACTTATTATTGAACGCGCTGTCAGCTAACTGGCGCAATCGTTAGTGTGGTCGTGGGTCTGAATCGTCCTTTTTGTGTACGTTTCGCGTGCTATGTCCGTAGTCTGTCCCGTTTCGTGTCCAATGGGCTTTGTGTGGCGCTCGCGGCTTGTTTTTTTTTTTGTGTGCTGGGGGCTTGTTGCCTGAGTTTTTATTTCTGTTAGTGGAGGGGGTGTTTGTGTGTCGTGGGGCTGAATCGTCCTTTTTGTGTGCGAACCGTTCCGTGTGCTATGTGTGCCTGCGTGTGACTCCTTTGTTTTTGGTGTCCTAGGGGCACGTGGCCTCATTTCTTATTTCAGTTACTGGAGGGAGGCTTTGGGTGTCGTGGGTCTCAATCCTCTTCTTTGTGTGTGTCCTGTTTCGTGTGCAATGGCTTCGTGCGTTTACGTTGCATTCCATCCGGCCGGTTTCCATTGCTTGGAGGGGGGGGGGTTTGTGGGGCGCCTGCACAGTACGTCTTTTGTGGCCACGGCCCATTGCCGGATGTCCCTGCGTCCATCCGGTTTAGCATTCTCAGTTAGTAATATGGATTATATTACTAGGCTCACCCTCCTTTTAAGGTGACCGACTTTTATCCTCAATTTGTGTGCACTCCATGTGTACATCAGGCATGTAAGTGTAGGGAATGAGAACATCAAAGTGCCCATTCATAACATCTCCCAAAAACCTACGTTTTTTTATCCCCTCGAGTGCCTGTCCAAACTTGCAGTGTAGGACTCCATAATAATATACTTGAAACTCATAGAGGAACAACTCTCCCGCTGCCATTAGCTCAGAAATGGTACCATAAGTTTGAGACTTTGACATTTCAGTGAGATACTGAAGCTCATTTGTATAAGAGATTCCTGATGGCATCATTGTAAATGGCTGAAACATTGACCAATTACTTAAAACATGTCGTACAATGTCAGCCCGAATCTGTACCGCTAAAGACGGAGTTTCATGCACTAAATAAGCTATAGATGAGAATAAGCAAGCACCATCTCCCCTGTTATTTACTACGCTGTGAGGCATTTGTACTCCATCAACATTAATTATTTCCAGAGACATAATTTTGTCTATTTTTCCAGCGCATCGCGCACAAAAGTAAGGGAACGATGGGAGCACCAGAACTCTGCTCACATCGCGTCGCTTCGTACTGCAAGTCGCAAGTAGTAAGTCTGTGATAAGTGGAATACCGCTATGCTTTGCACTCAAGGGACGGAAGGACAATCCCGACCGCTTTTATATAGTGTCTTGATGATTGATATTCATTATATTATATTCATTGCTTATATAGGAGCCTTACAGTGTGAGATTTATTTCTTTTGTCCCGACACTTGGCATCTCTTGTTAGTAACCAGTTCATCAATATCAGGCTTGAAATCTTGTGCAGCTGCATCTTTTATGAGGGATGAAAGGTGCTCGACGGTAAGTCTTGAGCGATGTGGGGTTTTGGTAGCTTTCATTAACAAAAACAATTGCTCACAAAGGTAAGTGCTTCCAAAAATAGACAGTACTCTCGATGCCAACTTATGGATCTGCACATACGAGGGTGGCAGGTAAGCATACAAACCTGGCACACCAACTTCGTTGTATTTTGCCTTCAGAATAGAATCTGACTGCACTTCAATCAATTCCATTTGGATATTCTCAGGCGCATTCTCAACGTTGTAAGAGAACAGCGCAATGCCCTGTTTGTGTGAACTGAAATCACGAAAACGCTCACTGAATTCATTGCTCAGTAATTCAAGTAGGAAAACAAATCCTCCAAAAATCAAATTTTACTTTACTAAGTTTACTTCAAAGTTTATAAAATAAGCCCATATGCAAAAAGCCACATGACCTACAATAATTTTCCAAACTCAAAATCACAAAAATGTTAATAAACAACTCACCAACTTCTCGCGTCCACTTCAGATCTTCAGCTGTAGTCTGCATTAACTGTTCGTTACAATACTAGCACAAAATTACATGAAACTAGAGCAAAAAAATGTGAAAATATGCGGGCTATTACTACTCATGATGGTCACTTCTGCCCAGTGGCCAGTCTCAGCAGCCCAGTCAGTAGTGTAGCCTGCCAGGGGCAGCTCTAGGCTCGTGGCGGTCCTGGGCAGAGAAAGAATCGGTGGCCCCTTCGCCTGGCAATGTCAATACGGTATCTTATGCATGGCGGATGGCCACATCCATTGCGGACACTGCATAGCCGCCTCGTGCTCATGACATGCTTCTATATACGCGTGTCCGTAACTTGAAAACCAAGTGGCGGCCCATGATATTCTCATTACGGCAAAACATTATAATACTACATATAGCTTACTGCTCCGACTCTAGCGACATTTGTAAATACAGCGTACTAATTAACAAGAAACGGAATGTTTTTCGGCCACATTGCCGTCAGCTGTGTCGTTATTTTCTCTTTCTGTTTTATATTCAATATATATTGGCGTGGCTGCCCCTGGGATTTGGCGGCACTGTGCAGGTGCACAGTTAGCACATGCTTAAGGCCACTCCTGCTGCCAGCTGCTGCAGCCTAGCACTTCAGTTGTGACGCTGCGGCTCATTAATTTGTCAAGGCTCGTGGCTATACTAGCAGATGACGTTTCTGGTACCGTAATGCCATGGGAAAATGCGCTTTTGTCAGAAGGCAGAAGTAAGAAAAGTCAATAAGTAACACCGAAGATGCAGAATACTATCGTTTGTGATTGAATCAATCATTTTGTACAAGTTCAGTGCTAACTAGGATCTGTCATGCGGGCCGCACAGGTTTCTATTGCGGGCCGGATGCGGCCCGGGGGCCGCGTGTTTGACATGCCTGCGTTAAGTAGTTCTCTTGTTCGCTAACTAAGCTGAGTTAAGGTTACGCCCCAAGGCAGATGCATGAGTAAGGAGGTCCCCCCCCACAGCCTGATGAGTCTCTCTCGGATTCATGCTAATAAATTAGTACTGCAAGCGAACTATAATACCTAGCACAATGAGAAAGTCGCAAAATCAGTGGAATGTTCAAGCAAATTATAGAAAAAAACCCAATCTAAATCCATTAAGTAGTTCTCTTCTGAAAAGCGGACAGACATATAAATAGACCTAAAAAACTTGGCTTGGACCACAAAATTTTTCAAACCATTTCTTAGCAAGCACCTATGGGCCAAGGGTAACCTACATTCCAAATTTCAAGTCCTAAGTCCTCATGGTTTGGGAGATTTCGTGATGTGGTCAGTGGTATTTGGCTTTTATATATATAGTATATAGATTATACTTGCCATTTGGTCACAAGGCAGGGATTGATGGTTTTCTTCTTCTTGTAAGATATTTTGGAACATTTAAGCTTTGAACTGTAATCCTGTTCTCCCATTTTAGAGCCTAGTCAGGCCAAAACCTCCTAATGGATTTTTTAAGTAGGCTGGTATAGGTCTCTTATGTGCTTAACAGTGAAGACTCTGGCCTGCTTTATACTCTTTTCTGGAGGTCTCATGCTTAATTGCTGGTAGTGCTTCAAGAAGACTTGATGCTGCCCATTAGAAAAGACTATTAGGTACACTGGTATGATCAGGAGGTCTTTCCAACACATTGGTACTTATTAAATTACAGTCTCAAGCATCATGGTCAAATGGTCATCTTTTCTGGATATCTCTTGTAAAATTCGCACAGGAACATGAAGCCGTCATGTTGCCATAGCGAGGAGATTATCCCTAAAATATCTCACATTGCTGCAACTTGACTATTTTCTCAAATCTCAGACTGATAGTTCTTCATGGTCAACTGGTTATTCCTCTTTCTTAATCCCTGCTCCTTTTTAATGTTTCGTACAGATGACAGAGTCTAATACATTCTCGTAACAAGGCAGTTATCTCTACTGCATATCACATTGCTGCCTCTACAACTATTCTCTCAAATCTCCGCGTGATATGTCTTCATTGCCAGCTGGTCATTGCTTCTTCACAATCCATGATTCTTCAGACCTGCCCTCACAGCTTGATGGTCATATTCATATTCCACCATAGCCTCTTGAGGAGGCTAAATATTTCTGTTTGGTTAATTCCAGCCTCATATTCCCTCTCTTTAAACCCCTCATTATTTAATGATGAAGTCAGCCAGCGTGTCCACAAGGGTAGTGTCTCACTCTTGTGGGCCGTATCTCCAAGTTCCTAGCTGAGAGCTTCATTTCACATGACATTTCAAAGATAATAATCCTTGACTTTGTGCAAACAAAAAAAAATATTTAATTTCAAAAGCACAAATGATTAAACAGAGAGAGTGGCTTACATAGAGGATTTATAGTTTATCCGGCAAATAAGACGGTAAAGTAGCAAGCTGGTAATTTGGGGGTTCGAGTGTTCATTATTATGAGCGGGGATTAACACCCGTTCCTTTGTAGAGGTTAACAGATAATGTTTTGCTAAATCATGCAAAAATTATAAAAAGTAATAATTGTTGTGACATTTAGCTGATGAGATTTATTGTTTTAAACACTGGTGGATTTTTTTTTGCTACAGCATTACAAATACAGAATTCACCATGGGAATATGAATTATGAGATGAATAAAAAGGATGAAGGTTAGTGAGAATTTAACAGATTTGTAAATTACCTGCGTGTCACTGTGTGCGTGTGTGTTTATATAAAGCTTACATCTAAATGGAATTTTGGGAAATTACCAGGTCAGTAATAACATTCTCCCAAATAGGTGCCATGGGTTATCTACAAAATGTTAAGCAAAAGATATTTTTTCACTGTAATAAAATGCTTGTATATTTTGTTCCTTTATTGTACAGAAATAAGAACTGTAGCATTCACAAATATATATCCACTTACCCATTCCTAAACTCTCTTCTGGGTTGTGGTGATTGAGGCCTCATTTCTAAAGCTTGTGTATGCACAAAAAGAGGCTTAAAATGTGTGTACGCAACTTCCCATTCAAATGTCGAGTTTTATAAAAGAAAACTTGACAAGGGAGCATGTGTATATTTACAGCAACTCTAATACTTTCATATGCAACATTTTGGAGTAACTGGGAAAAGACAACACCACTGATCAAATAGGGAAATGAAGCCAATCCAGCTAAATGACATCTCATAAGCATAATAATTCAAATCACTGAGCCATTAGTATTATGTTTGTTGATGTGACAAACATATTCCACCTAATTAATGATGAATATGATACACAGACTGTATTTTAGTTCCCTTGAGGGCCAATTCTGTGTATTTGCACTGAAGGACATTTTTTGTTTTTTCATCAGTTTATATTGCCAACATGTTGTCACTTCTCAGGGAGCTGGCCAACAGTTCAGGAATATCTCAGAAAAGCTTCACTCCGTCATTGCTTGCTGTGCTGGAATCCATTAACTGACTGACGAGGCACTACATTCACTTTTCGTAAGTTGTGGGTGCACATACGTAAAACATAGCATATTCTGACAACATTAAAAGGCAATTTGCAGCAGTGTCTGGTTCTCCTAATGTAATCAGAAAACTTAAATACACTCATATTGCAATAAAGACACCTATTGAAAATGAAGCTGCTTTTGTTAGCTGTGTGTAGTTACATTCTATTAACACACAAGTCATTTGTGATGCCAAGAAGTGGCTGGCAAACATCATGTTTCCATGGCTTGTGATTCATCTATTTTGAGGCAAAGTATATTTGACAGATGTGATAGTGCTGTGTGTAGTGCCTGGCTTGTTGGTAAGGCACCTGGCTGAACTCTAAGTCTTTCCTATGATCTGTACTATTCATTGTAACAGCAATCAGGTCACTGCTGAACACAAAGGAGAGGCGCTATAATGCCGCATATGATCTTGCACAATCAGTTGTGGAGCACAGCCACATACTCTTCCATGTAGGTGGGGTGGGGGTCTCGATATGTCACGTGGGACGCTGCTCTACCAGCCAATGAAGTACTGCAGTAGGGTGATTGCATATGTATGAGGCTGAATAGTATACTCCATATATGGATGTTTCAGGATAGAGTTCAAGGTGTGTTCACATGCGCACACTTTTGAGGTGATTGTTATTTTTAAAGAGTAAATTGCATAGAAATATGTGCAGGTTTTACAAAATTAATTTTTTTTTGCTGTATGCATTTCCCTGTTTTTTAGTGTGTGCATATTTTCACACTTGAATCAACTAAAAGTTTTAGAAATGATGCTCACGGCAACTATTTGGAATCAAACCGGTAGCCAGCCCTGCATGTGGTGTCAGTAGTTTTCCCAAAGAGGCAATTAAAAATGTTGTTTCTGCAAAGGAGACTGGGAATCTTCCACAATGCATAAGTGTCACTGTGCACGCGTCAGTTTACCAAAGTGTGGACACAGTCATCACTGCCCTTAGTAATTAGCAGTTAATGTTTTGATATCTGACACTTGCAGCCAGTGGAAATATATTTTTAGTTAAACTTAAAAAGTATTATAATGAAACCAATAACGACGCACTGCACGATAACGTGCAGTGAATACTCTTGACTTGAGCATTCATAGTTTTCATACTCTTTCTCTGTACATTTAGCATTCGTTTGCTCAGCGGTTGATGCGCTTGCTGCTTCCTGAGCAGCTCTTCTTTTCTCCACCCTAGCAGCCCGTTTCTTCTATTCTTTCATCTGCATTTTTTTGAGTTAAAACTGATTAAGTCAGTGTTTGCGTTGCAATTACTTAGTACGTTTTCTTTTAATTCTTCACTTAAGCTGGCACTTAAGTGTTCAATCTGCCTCAAGAATGATTTAAGATATGAAGAGGTAGGGGAAGTGATGGCAAAGGTGGTAGGGATGAGAACAGCACCCGTACACATTCACCGCATGACCGCCCTGCTGGCCACTGCCGAGAGATGATTCTACAATAAAATAAAATAAAAATAAAAAGAGGAATAAAAATCACCCCTAAAGCAGACAGTAGAGATCACGTAGTAAATGTGTACCAAATTTCAGGTCAATCGATTTGCGAGCTTAAGGCGATTTAAAATCCTGGACAGACAAACAGACATCCATGGTAGCGTATTATATAAGAAGATACTCATACAATAAGAACTAGTTTTGTTTAGATTTAGACTGACTGGTAAACTCAAGTGTTTATATTTGTGCTGTTAATAATTATGTATTTAAAGTAATAGTGTTATGGTTCAGTAATGACACCAGACAGACTTTTGAATTGTTCATCCTACAGAAAACCTTAATTTGTTTACCAGTTAGATAGTCTGAGTTTAGCCTGAGGGCCTGCACTTTCATACCAGGTAAAGGATAAACCCTTGCAGATGCTACGAGTGCAGCTAATCTCTATTAGAATGTTGTGGGATTCACAAAACAGTTTGGGAAAACCTCCACAGATACCAGTGATGAAAACTGTCCAGACTATAGAAGATGCTCTTTGGCACAGTCAGTTAGACAACTTGTGCTCACTATCCTGCAGACAAGAGGCCTAGCAGTTTGAATGAATCTGAACTTGTCTACAGTGGTCTCCACACTGTGTAGTGGGTCCTATGTATTATGTATGCTCTGTCTGTTTCTGCCGCCTTGTTCTGTGAATTAAGTATCTGCTCATTTTCAAATAGTATTGCATTAGTGCGACGATGTTTTCTGATTGATACTATTCAGGTCATAAAATGATTTCTTCAAAATGTCATATATATTTGTCTCTTTCTTTTTTTTCCGATGCTGCGTTGACATTGTGTACCAGAAGGCGTGACCTTATTCAGTGCGGCAGAAGCATGCAGGTGGCCGGCTACTTGTGCTACAACAAGCTTGACTTGACAGCGATCGACGCACATGTAATGTACAAGGCATGCATGGGGGCCACTGAGAAAAGAAGAGCGTTCATGGCTCACCTTGCAGAGGAGCTTTGTCATCAATTCTTACAAGAAAAGGCAATGGATAAAGCAAAAGAGGATGCAACATCGACAAGCTTCCTTTCCAAGACTGCCGCTTCCACAGCCTGTTCAGTGTAATAGTAACCACAGCACAGAGACAAGTGTGTACATTGCAACAGGTACACATCTCATAAACATAGAAAGGATGGTCCTTGGGTGTGTGGGAACTGTTAACATTTGAATCTGATGATTGTATATAGCGCAGAACTGACCTCTCTGTACTATTCTTTCCTCTGCATGTCCTGGAGTACAAAAGAAACAGTACACCCAAAAGTGGACACTGGCAAGATAGAAAAAAAAACTGCAGTCACTGATTACAAGCGCAAGAAGGCATGTGAATGAATATGAGTAATATGAATAATGTTACATCAGTGCCAGTGTTTTCCAAAATGTACTATATATGTCATAAAATGAGTTATTACAAATATCATATATACCTATGTCTCTGTTTTTTTGTCAGTGCGGCTTTGACATCATGGACCATAAGGTGCATACTAATTCAGCATGAGCAGGAACACTCAATAAAACTGAATTAAAAAAATGTAAGTGATGGTGAGATATGAAGAAGGCAGATTCACCAGCGTTTGTGTGTCAGCTTTTATCCCTTCAGATCAGAGAATTTCCACTTCCATTGTCTCAAAACACCACTCACATCTACAGTTATTTCCAGTTGCAGATAATAAGTAACCGCGTCAGATCTTGGGGGGGGGGAGATCATGTTGTATTGTGATCGTGACTGAGAGAATAAAAGTGAAAAAAAACACAAGTACTATAAATTTACACGGGCTGTTACAGACACAAATCAAATGTATGTTTTTATTGTATGATATTAACAATAAGAGCAGCTCACTGCTCAAAACAGTAAAATTGCCGGATTTCGAACTCAAGACCTCCGGATTACAAGTCAGCGGATCTTACCGCCACACCACAGAAGCTGTCCTATTTTACTTGCACCTTTTGTAAAAGTGTTTATTTGATATTAGGCCATCAGCCTTCACACATTATATACAGTTCATGTCTACATTTTGTTATTTATTACTAAAACATGAAAAACATTTCTGTTTTAACAATGTGTTTACAAAGATTGTTGTAGACACAAAACACACATCAAATTATTTCCCCTTACAGTTCTGGGTAGCTCACTCCCAGATAATCAATCAAGGTAGGAACTGGGAGAACTTCTTCCCATTCTGAGGCGGTGGGGGGATGGTATAGCAGGCTGCTTGGGTTTATCAACACATTTAGAAGACAAAAGACGCTGAATGGAGACGTGCGAGTGGATTTAAGGTGGGCTGGATTTACGAGTTTTCTTGTGAGCTCTGGTAATTCTAGTGTTAAGGGGCAACAGTGCCACTTAGCGTCCACAATAGATAGATAGATAGATAGATAGATAGATAGATAGATAGATAGATAGATAGATAGATAGATAGATAGATAGATAGATAGATAGATAGATAGATAGATAGATAGATAGATAGATAGATAGATAGAACTTTGTCCCCAGGGGGAAATTTAGGTTTTATAGAAGCTTTTTAAATAAATAAATACATAAATAGATCGATAAACAAAAATGAATAAATACATAAACATGCTTGGTTTTAACACACACTGGAATGACTAAAAAGCAAGGAATATTCAAAAGAAAGAAAAGTTTTGACTTGGCTTCCCCAGTCCCTTTGAGGCATTATGCATATTGCATTTCTTGACACACTTCTGATGAATAATTCATTGGCTGAAAGTCCGCAGTGTTAATGTGTCAAAGAGAGAATGTACAGCTTTGTTCATAATGGCATTCAATTTTGGTTTAATTCTCTCCTTTGCTAAGACCACTATGGAGTCCAGAGTGCATCCCTTAACTGAACCTGCCCTTTAAATTAGTCTGTTAATTTGGTGGGCCTCACATGCAGTGATGTTACCAGCCCAGCACATCACAGCATAGAAAGCCCTGAATGGTGACCAGACATAGATGCTCTTTGGTGTATGAAAGTCAATAAGCAGTTGCTTAAATTTGCTGCTATTGAGATGCAGACAATTCTCTTTGCACCAAGAACCAAACTTCTCCACCTGACTCCTATACTCTCTTTCATCCCCTTTATCAATACAGCCCATCATCTGAAATTTTCTGCAAATTACATGACCTGCTGTTGTATTTATAGTCTGAGGTGTACAGAGTGAAGAGAAAAGGAGACAGGACTATTCCTTGTGGTGCTCAAGTGTTGCTTACATCAATATCAGGGACACAGTCCTTGATCTTCACAAACTGTGATCTGCCCAAGAGTTCATTATCATGGACACCATGGGCTCATCCAACTTCATATTGTTTTGCATATTTTTGAGTTTAGCCCTTAACAGAAATAATTGGATGGCACTGAAGGCGCTGGAGAAATCAAAAAACATAATCCTCACAGTGCTGCCAGTTTTGTCCAGGTGAGAATCATCCTTGTGGAGCAGAGATATAATTGCATTCTCCACTCCAATTTTTGTCTGATAGGCAAACTGCAATGGGTCTAGATGGTCAACCACAAGAGGACTCGTATAGTCCAGGATCAGTCTCTCAAAGGTCTTTAGGCGAAAAGGTGTTTGCTTTCTTTGGAACAGGAACAATACAGGATGTCTTCCACAGCAGTGGCACTTTCTGAAGCCATGCGAACAAACTGAACAGGTGACAAAGGACACCACAAAATAGGCCTTAAAAACTTGAGGAGTGAATCCATCTGGTCCTGCAGCTTTTCCTGTGTGTAGCTTCCTCAGGTCTCCTTCCTTGGTCTTCAGTTATGGATATCCCACGCTGATGGTCACATGTGGACTTGTCACTGGCCATTCCAGTTGACATGGCAAGAGTTATTGACATGGTAGGGATGGTGTGGGGAGACTTGTCACTGGAAGAGTGTGGAAGCGGGAGGGAAAATCTATTAAAGAATTGAATTCAGGGAGTTAGCTTTGTCCAAATCCCCTTTTAGCCTCTGAGCCCCGGAATGCCTGGATTGCCTGACTCCCAAAGTTATGTCCAATTCATTGTAGACACCCTTCATGTTATTCTGACTGAGTTTGTTTTCTATTTTAGCTTTGTAAGCTTCACTCGGCTGTACATACTTTGTCACCTAATTTGAATGCCCTCATTTTCTCATTCAGGAGACCTTTTAGTTTCTTAAAATATTATTTGTCCCCATGGCAAAATTTGGCTTTTTACAGTTTTACAAATTATACAAATTTACAATTCGACTTGTTGTTTGGAAAGCACTGCACTGTTTTTGTGGGTTCCACTGTGTTGACACAGAAGTTAATATTGCCTGTGATGCAGTGATAGAGACCCTAGATATTGTCCCCATGTGACACCCACATCATTTCGTAGTCTATCATTTAGAAGCAGTCATTCAGAATCATTTCAGCCTCCAGGCTCCACTTCCTCACTATTCTGGTGGTAACAGGTTGCTGTCTAATAACAGGCTTGTAGCTGGGATTAAGATGAATCAGGCTGTGGTCAGATTTGCCTAAAGGAGCAAGTAGATTACAATTAAAGGTATCTTTAACATCTGAATACAGCAGGTCCAGCTTGATACTGATAGAGATTTGGTATTGTTTGTTCCAGAGTCACTTGGTTGCAGTATATATTACTATATTAATAATATTATTATAACTGCAGGGTCAGAGTGAGTGATCATTTACTGTAAGTTTTGGTAACAGAATGAATCATTTCTGTTGCTAGGTCCCCATTTACAGAGAAAGGAATATTAACATTAATAAGGATAACATAATTCAACTCCCTGGGCAAATAATGTGGATGAATTCGACAGCCAGAACTTCAATGTCTGAATTACAAACTGTAGTTTGAACTGTATGCATCATGTCATAAGCTATCAATTAAGACCAAATTCAAGGCTGTAGCCCTAGGGGGTCGCAAATAATTGTGTGACAGACAGATGGAATCCTTAGCATTTTGTATAAATACTGTAAATAAAGCTTTACTGTTGTGGTTGATTTTAGGTTTAAGATTTTGTTCTCGGGCGGCACGGTGGTGCAGTGGGTAGCGCTGCTGCCTCGCAGTTGGGAGACCTGGGGACCTGGGTTCGCTTCCTGGGTCCTCCCTGCGTGGAGTTTGCATGTTCTCCCCATGTCTGTGTGGGTTTCCTCCCACAGTCCAAAGACATGCTGGTTAGGTGGATTGGCGATTCTAAATTGGCCCTAGTGTGTGCTGGGTGTGTGGATATGTTTGTGTGTGTCCTGCGGTGGGTTGGCACCCTGCCCGGGATTGGTTCCTGCCTTGTGCCCTGTGTTGGCTGGGATTGGCTCCAGCAGACCCCTGTGTTCAGATTCAGCGGGTTGGAAAATGGATGGATGGATTTTGTTCTCATTACTCTTCCCTGATATTATTAATTGTTCCAACGTTGAAGTTATTCCTTTTTCCATCTCTCTTTGCCTTTTCACTTGTCTTATCCTTGTGTCGTTGATGTCCTCTTCAGTTAACCTTCCAATTTCTCTAAGGTCCTGAGTATATACTGTAATGTGTGTGATGTGCGTTTTTGCTTCATTTTGAACAATTTGGTGATATTACTTATGATAAAAAGGGCCATTCATCAATTGTAGAACCCACTTAATCTGTTTTATAGCTGTTGTGATTCGATTCTGTGTTGTTTATTTGCAATACTCCATTTTGGGTCTTCAAATGCCGCCATTTTGACTCCCATTGTTAGGTCTGCTTCCCGTGTTTCTATTGGCCAACTGAGATCATGACCCATGATTATCGACACAATGAGATAAAAGGACAGGTTTCAGATCATTTCCTTAAATGATCTGTGGAAAGCAAATCCCTTTAAGGAAAAGAATAATTAATCTATGTTAATACGAATCTTGTGCATTATGTTTTGATCTTTCAACTTTGATTCCTGGTTCTTATTTTGAGCTTTGGTTTCATTTTAACAACCTTTAATTGGATTTGTTTTGTTTTCTTATATGCATTTTCCAGTCGGATTGTAAAGCTTATCTATCAGTGTGCTGACAGGACAAGAGCAGCATCAGGCATAAAGGTAGAAACCAACCCTGGAAGGTGCACCGGTATGCACACTCACTCATAAAGGACCTTTAAGATGTGTGGAGTCAAACTCCATTTCCATATAGTGAGAACATGCAAATGCCACACAAACCATAACTACACCAGGGATCAAAGCCAGAACTATGTAGCCATTGTGCTCACAATGAAAGGTATTAAACTAAAGCCCATAGGGGTTACTTTTCTTTAGCAGATACCTTCTTCTTTTTCTGAAGGTGTGAACTCTTGCTTGGGTTATGATACTTAAAACAAGGGGTGCTTCTTGAGATCATGATATTATACGGTCACTCCTCAGTAACCATTGTAGCAGTAGAGGCTTTTATCGACCTCTTCAACCCTCAGGTACGACGCCAAACACCAGGTAAAAGACCAATTATTATTTATTAAATAATAATACTGTGCACAAAGCATCCTCCACTCCACACTACTCATACAATAATCACTATTCTCAATACAAAAATCACTCCTCCTCTCCCAGACACTTCGCCACCCTACCTCCCAGCTCAGCTCAATGTCTGGGCTTTCCCAGCATCCTTTTATATCCCCTGACCCGGAGGTGTTCCTGCCCAACAGTCCACAAATCCTTATTACTTCCGGGTCAGGGTAAAAGTCCTTTTCTTCAACCTGGAAGAACATCATTTCTCCTGTTCATGTGACCAGGATGTACTTCCAGGTTATAGGGCACATAACAGTCCGACAAGCCTCCCTACAGCGACTCCTGGTGGCCCCCATGGTATCCAGCAGGGCTGTGCATACAAACTACAAAGTCCATGAGGCCCTGCTGGAATTCGGGGAACTTCCATGCTGTCAGGAGAGCTCCACCTGGCGGCCTGGGGGTGAGGGCCGGAATATTTAGCCGGCCATCCACCACACCATTACATAAAGTATGATTGCTCTGATAGGCTTGGAGAAGTACTTGAAGATCGTAACTGATCTCCAACCCATTTATTAGATACATGATGATGCAGATTAATCAAGAATTTGGGCTCATAAATTATTTGCATTAGTTCAGCTGTCAGATTAAACTGACCCAAGAGCGTGAGACATAAAGCAATTTAAATCTCATTACTACAGTCATATCTCAGCCATGGACCAAGTGGACTGAATCAGAGGAAACTTTTGTCAAATTGTCAAGACTCCCTCTGAGAAAGTGAAAGTGGGACTGGAAAGGTTTGGGTTTGGGATAATGTAAACTCCGGCACATTTTGAGCCGTCACAATTAGTGTGATGCATCTGAGGTCTGTGTGGAAGTCAATTATGCAGATGAGTTTCAGGAAACAAACAGATGGTTCTCATCCTCTGTAGGAGACAGGCAAGGTGAAGCAACCTTGGCGAGAATCTCTAGATAGAGCAGTTTGTCCTGCGCTGCTTAGACATGCTAATAAAGACGCAGCCAGCTGCAGTGATGGATGGCCCATGCTCAGAGTTTCTCTGGCAAGCGTGCGAGGAGTCCCCTTCAGCTCATCACCTTCCTCTTCCTCATCTGCAGTAGTTTCCCAGAGTTAAAAGTCCTGCATTGATTTTTCAGTCCAAAGGCTTCATTAACTCAGACAAGAAAAAAAAAAGTCATTTTGATAAGGAAGCCGCTTTAGAGCTTCAGTCAGCAGAGTTTTCTCTCCTTTGATTTTCTGTAGGCCACTTTTCTTGAGCTATGTGCCTCAGACTTGACCCGTTTTTGACTGTCTTAGCAATCTAGATTGTAATTTCATTTTTAATTTGTATATCTCCATTCACAATGAACATCATCTTAAGGGATTTTTTTTGTGTTAAATATGCAAATTGAAATGCAGTCAAGCTAAATTATGTTTTAGCGCCCTATGAATCAGTGACCAAAAGCAAAATGTTAATCCGAGGCCTGGTAGTGGTTAGTGCAACTCCTTAATCTCTTGATCCAGGGTTTTTCATACTACTTGTCCAGCACCCTACTCAGAAGTATGTAATGAAGGGTTGTAGTGTACACAGAGACGACAAGGCATAGCAGGTTCAAGTACTCGCTACTGGAAGGTTATGCCTGTCCCATTTCAAGGGCAATTACCTACATATTTTCGGAGACTTCCAATCCCCTTAAAAGCCAAAGTCACTGTTCACAACGGCTTAATGCCCCCGAGTGATCCTCTTCTTCTTATATTACATCATTTCTTTCATGTTCTCCAAAGGAGTGTCATACCCCCATCTAAAGAGCATTTGTGCTCAGTCTCCCAATGGTCTGTTGAGTAAGACATCCGAGTTACCAGATCTGAACCCTACTGGGTTATTCCATCAAAATTCACTCAATTTCGAAAAAAGTTGTTGCTGCATAGTTTTCAAAAAATTTGAAACTTAGCCCATTAGTTTGTATGTTTGATTGATGGCCAAAAACAATATTTTGCCATTTTTTCCCCAACCCTCCTTCCCTCTAGTCCTCTTCAAAGATGGCAGCCATTGCCATTTTTAGTATTCGGAAACCTATGCGAGAGATGTCAAACATCTTATGAATCAATAATATTTAAAACATTGAAAAAACTTTTTTCTCAGCATAAAGTCATGTCATGTCATTTTCTAACCCACTTAATCCAATCCAGGGTCACTCGGGGGGACTGGTGCATATCCCAGGTAGCATAAGGCACAAGGCCGGAACAAGCCCTGGAAAGGGTGCCAGTCAATCGCAGGGTGAACACACACACACCAAGCACACACACACTAGGGCCAATTTAGCTTTTGCTGATTCACCTAACTTTCATGTCTTTGGACAGTGGGAGGTCATCGGAGCACCTGGAGAAAACCCACACAGGCATGAGGAGAACACGCAAACTCCTCACAGGGACACAAACCCTGGTCTCCTTACTGCAAAGCAGCAGTGCTCCCACTGCACCATCAAGCCATCCTAGAAGTGAGGATTGTATTTCACTTACCATCTGATCTAAAGTCAACTTTATTCTTTTCTTTATATCCCTTAAAAATTAATGACCAGGCAATGATTTTCACTAACTTTCTAATTTTTTTTTATGTAGTACAGAAAAGGTTCACAAAGTTGCTATTCCTACTGTAGAGAACATGTTATATGAAAAACATTTTTAAAAATTGGTAAACCTGAAAATGGCTACTCCTTCATGGGTTACCACCCTTCCAGATTTGAGAAACATTTGTGTAACATCATCTATAGGACAGTAGAACACCTACTAAAAATGGCTTTTATGTACTGCCTAGTTTTCACGATGTGGTGCCGGAAAGGTCAGAGAAAATGGTGGTTATTGTTATATACTTAACACTCTTTAAAACAGTAATAACATATTCAGTTTTCATTATATTCATCACAAGTTAACAAACCAGCAATCTTACCCTTAAAAAAACACAAGAATACTTCATTCACACGTCCTTTAAGAGTACTCATCCAACAACGTGTAAGGTAGCACTTCTACCTCTTCAAGTTAAATGAGCCGGCTGCTATTCTCATTGCCTGCCTCGTGTAAAACTGAATGTGGTGTGCAAAACGTTTCTCTGGTGGCTCACACTGGCCCAACGCCCTGCTTTATCGCTTCATATTGGTTTTGCCAACAACCTGTATGGCCTTCGTACAAAAAAATTAAATAAGTAAACCCAACCTGACCTGACTATCTATGCACAGTCTTTTTGTTTGTTTTTAGTTTGTGATATTTTAAATTTGTATTAGCATGTAAATAGATTCAAGATTTCAGTAATTATTATTTTTTTATTTATATGGTATGACTAAAGACCTCTTCATTGCCTTCCTATCCTACTACCCAAAGTATCTTAGAAAAACATTAAGAGCGTTATTATTAATTTTAAGATGTGTTAAACACTTTCTTAAGCTGTCTGCACATTACACATCTTTTAGTCAGACGTTGCTGGATCTTGTTGCCTTGTGAATATTAGATTACACAAATAGAAATTGGAAAGAATGACAAATTATAAGACTCCATGACAACATTTAAGCACCGTTTCAAATTTCTAAAGTACCATGTAATCGCAACACTCTGATAGTCAAAAGCGTGTTTCCTGACAGCGCCGGTGCCTGTCTTTCTAGTTATGGCAAGTTTTTTGTCATCATAGGGTCCCAGGGTGACATTATTAATCCCCCTAATTATGTTAACCTAAACAAAACACCAATATTTTGCACTCCTTTTTATATATATGACCTCAGGCAACAGGTGGCACAGTGGTAGTGCTGCTGCTTTGCAGTAAGGAGACTGTGGAAGATTGTGGGTTCGCTTCCCGGTTCCTCCCTGTGTGGATAGCGCTTTGAGTACTGAGAAAAGCGCTATATAAATGTCATTTATTAGTATCATTTATTATTAAGATAGAAGAAGCAGGACAACCGGCCACAGAGAAAGTGACGCATTTATTCCTGCATTCTAGATAATATGCCCAGAATAGCAGAGTACAATGAGTGTTGGTAAACTAATAGAACCTAAGAATAACCAGCTCATCTTGAGCCCAGTATGTTTACTACCAGGTGACTCTCTATCTTAGTATGTTGAATTGGTCTCTGGCCTGGCCTGGTCCGGCATGTCTGCATAGGGCAGCAGAGAAAGAAAGAGCTAGAGGGACCAAACCTATGCCACATACACTTTATGGTACTATGGAACTTCTAATACCTCTTTAAAAACAAGAAACTGACAGATTTTAGTCTCGACAAGGCTAGTTTTATTCTTTATCATATGTAAAATAAACACACACAATTTTAATGAAAATAACAAACATTCAAAGGTCACTCCTTTTGCCAGGTTTTATATCATCTCAATTGAACATCAGGAAACTGTTCCACATTTGTAGGTCTTTTCCAATTCCATCAAAGCACTATCTTTGATGAAGTTGAGAAATTATTGTGATGATTTGCGACCAGTTGAGGAATAAATAAATTGTTTCTGTTCCTTGTCCTTCATCAGCATGTTATTGTAGTTTTTGAGGAGACTTACTAGGAGGAGTGGTGGCTCTGAGGCTAGGGATCTACACTGGCAATCGGAAGGTTGCTGGTTCGAATCCCGTAAATGCCAAAAGGGACTCTGCTCTGTAGGGCCCTTGAGCAAGGCCCTTAACCTGCAATTGCTGAGCGCTTTGAGTAGTGAGAAAAGCACTATATAAATGCAAAGAATTATTATTACTACTCTTTCAGATGCATCTTTCACTGCTGTCATGCATGACGACAGTTTACAAAATTCATTGAAGACAGGATCATCTGTCCAATGTTCTGGTGGTTTCTTGAGTAACAACTGAAATCTTTTTTTGCCTTTTTCCATAAGGACATCAAAGAAGGATGTTATTCTTTCTGTTACCAGGTCCTTCAACTTCAGCTGTTCAGATTTATTTGTCAGCTTAAATCACTGAGGAATATCTGGTAACGGAGGCCACTGCAATCTTTACAACATCTTTGCCTTTGTTTCTGTTGAGACTCTGTCTTCAAAAAGGACTAAATTAAAAACTCCTACTTACTACAAGAATGCTCTTGAAACTCCTAATTAATACTAGAATGTCCCAGGAACTCCACCTTACTAGTAGAATGTTCTCTGTTTCAGTTATGTATGCAATAACAACACTCTTAAACAGCTCAGAATGGAACAACCACTAAATGTTGCACAATCAGCTGAAATTTCACAGGTAAGCAAGATGTCCCTAATGAATATAAATAAGACTTGTGGGTAAGGGCGGCCAACTGTCATTCTCTGAAAATTAGGACATTTGGGTTGAAAAAATAAGGACTTTTGAGGACGCCTTACACTATGATGCCATAAAAATGATATAAAACTTCAGTAGTACAGGGTGGGGCAGAAATAACTCCCACATTTCAAAGGGGGATTGAAAAAAAATGGTACGAGGTATCACCAAAAACTTTTTATTTCCCAAATGTAGATATAAAAAAGTTTTTTTACTTTAAGTTTTAAAAATTATATCGTCCAGATGGTGGCCTTGACGGCTGATACACATTTGGAGCCATTCTTGGAAGTTTTCCATCACTCTCACTAGCATACCGAGTGAAATTCCTTCAATTTCTTCTTGAATGGCCTCCTTTAGTTGGTCCAAGGACCGAGGACGATGTTTGAAAACCTTGGCCTTGAGGCACCCCCACAGAAAAAAGTCACAAAATGTCACAATGAAGGTCAATATGCAAAATTCGCCTCACAGTTCTTTCCGAAATCCGAAGAGCTGAGGCATGTTTCCGTGCTGAACGCGCTGGAGACAGCTCACTGCCCTCACTGCAGAGATGTTTTCGGGTGTTCCCACATTTTTGGGACGTCCGGGTGGTTTTCTCTTCAGTGCAGATCCTGTTGCCCTTACTCTTTGAACCCACAGCAAAATCGTTTTCCAGTCTGGAACACTTTCATTAGCACGTAAACTGAACCGTGTGCGAAACGCCCTCTGCGTCGCAGTTACAGATTTGCCATTTTTGAAGAAAGCCTCCACTACAAAGTCTCAATGCTCACCCGACCACGGCATGGTGACGACTGAAAACTTTATTATATACCCATCCTAACGGAACGGACCACACCCCTCTACCTGCTTTGGGGACCCCACAGTGATTTTTTGAAATGTGGGAGTTATTTCTGCCCCACCCTGTAGTTTATCACTATAATTATGATATGATGGCCACAGTCACAGTCACTGCCAAACTAATAACCCATTAAATATTTTGAATATGTCAAGCCTCTTAAATTAACAGACTTCATTCCTTCCATTCTTATTTGGATAGCTTAACTGTCGTAAACCTGTAAAAAATGATACACATGATAAATTCACTTTTAGTAAAATAAAAATAATTATAGTCTTCAATTTAGGGGCTACAGCACTTATAAGATAGAAAGTATGGAGTGATGGCATCATAGGTTTCCAATTACAATGGAACATGTAAACTGATGGCACAATTAGTTTCCAATTCCCAATAATCTAACTAAAAACTGACACAACTTTTTTTTTGACAGGTCCATGAGAAGTCACTACATGGTTTACTGGCAAAGGCCTCAAAGCGGAATTCTCCCCCACATGTGATACCAGTGGGTTGTGGGGCACACTTGTGTTCACCATGAAGGTTCAGAGTCAAATGGTAACAAAACATTAGATATGTGAGCAACTGTGAGTACCCCTGGGAAACGTATTAAAAACATGCAAAACCCACACAGAAAGGAACATGAGTGGGAAGTGAATCAAAGTCTGTGAGCTGTGAGACATCACATTAACCACTATGCCTCCTTCTTTTAAAGTTAAATGAATTAATCAAACAAAAATTACATGAAAGTGGCTGTTGCTAAGGAACAGAACAAGGCCAAGAGTGAGAACCTGAACATTATAGAGATAAAACAGCCTTAAAACAGGTTCTAATATCCCAATATAGTGTAGTAGCACATGGTCATTGTGGTACACAGTGGTACACAGTCGTCAAGACTGGCCAGGGCTATCTTTACAAGGGTCTGCATCCACCAGGCATGGCAGCTACAGACAGTACCATTACTTTTATTTTGTTATTCATTTTTATATTCGTTTTTCTACACTACTACTTGTTTCTGTCACATTTCTTTTGGAACATCAAAAGAGCTTGTGCCTCACTCCTCTTGGGACGAAGCACTGGTGTAGAAGCGTGACTCAGAGTATCCCGCTGTGATGCATTATAAATTCAGCCTCTGCTTTACAATGTCCCTAATGGTGTGTAATTGCCCTTTGATATATAATTGACATGCCAGTATATATTTACTTTCTGGTTTGTGATTTGTCTGTTGTTATTGTATATGATGTAACTAAGCAAATCACAGAAGGTGTGCAGAAATATATACTCTTATCTTATAATATATAACTTGTAATGACATTGTTGGTGTATACCACCATCTTCTTTCATTCTTTCAATATACTTTAATTGTTTTGAAAGAGTAACACTTACTATGGTGTAGTTTCACTATGCGAGTTATGTATAACCACTATAATATATAATGATTCTGCTATTGTATATTTATCTATCAGTAGAATCAGAGAGACAACCTGTATTCACTTCTTCTGTATAATCATCTTTCCAGTCTAAACTTTTCTTCTGTATGTAAACGCTATACTGACTAACATCTTCTACCCCTCCACCACTGTTCATAATTAAGAATATCTCTAGCAGTGTCTCTCTCCTCTCACTCCAATAAAACAACATTGAGTCTGACTGCCTGCACATAACATCAGCTTGTGATCAGTGATGCGTGCAGACCGCGCTCCTTACTATCTTCCAGCAAATACTTTGGCTGAGTAATTCATTTTTCTTTATTAACATAAAAATAATCAAAAGTGTTAGATATCAGCAGATGGATTCTGAGTATACCACCACTCTATTTTGACAATCCCTGTTTACTACAGTCTTGAAAACCAGTGTGATACAAAACAACAAGACTTTTTTGAAAATAATAATAAATTAATAAAACATTTTTTCATGATCTGGAGCTATTTGAGTGCATTTACGAGTATAACATTTTTTAACCTTTTATTTACATTTACTTAGTCCACATCTGTTCCTTCATTTGCATATGGCTGCTCATCACACTGTGTGCTGATAATATCAGCTACTGAGAAAGTGGTAAACAGTGAAATATACATTATAAATGCACTGAGATGTAAAATGAAAAGAGTCATATTGTGTATAAGTAAACCATATTTATATGACTTATTTATGTACTTGTCACTTTTTTATAAAAATAACAGTATAAAAAATCCCAAGAAAATGCCAAAAAAAAAAAACAATTAAAAGGATTCATTTTGATTTCTTATGCTTTTTACTGTTAGGGATTGGGAGCTCTGGACTGAAGAGAAGCTCCAGAAAATATCTATTTGTTGTGTTTTATTGTGCAGGCTGTGCAAGTGCTGTTTTAGTTTGTTTGTTGCCACGTTGCCCTGGCAGTCATTGTAACCAAAAATGTTACTTTTAGGCATAACCTTGAGGCCAAAACATAAGGACATTGACATTTTAATATATTGAAATGCATGATGACAATTTACTTTTGATTTCCACATTGCTGAGGATTCTACAATGAGAGCAACCTTAGTGGCCCTAACCCATAGCATAGAAGGAAAAAGCTAAATGCATCAAATTTATGGATGAACCTTCCACAGTTTATTTTATTTACCTGTCATTAGGTGGACCAGATGTGAATGCCTGTCTGAAATAACTAGCTCCTACAGGACAAATAAACTACTGCTAAACTGAAACCTGAGAAAAAAAATAACAAATAGAAAGAGGAATAGAACTAACAAACAAAGCATGCAAGAAGTAAAGCGTCCCCCATATTACAGAGTGAATAAGTTGTGCTAAATTCCCAGGCACCAAGGGGAGGGGTGTTTTAAAAATGAAATCTTAAAAGTGGAAAAGGCTAGAGTCTGGTAATACCAATTAAGATCAGTATAGCTGAAAAAGATGCTGTATTTACAAATAAAACAAAGATTGACAATAAACTTCTAAAATATCAAAATCTCCCAAACTCCAAAAACTAACTTAAAATCAAACCAAAAAATACTAACCTGCCAAAACAATTTTCCCAATTGTTAACATTTATGTTATCTCTTGTAAAGCTTTATTTGGATACTAAATAAATGGTGCATCAAGTTAACTAGAGACATTTCATGTCAAACGAATGACCAAAACACAGGTAGACTTTCATTCATAAGAATTAAGGGGTCTAACCATCAAAAGCAAAACATATACCAAAACCAGAGGTCTTGATTCTTTCTTTCATCAAAACCAAATTAAATCAAAGTAAATCTCACTTTTTCAGAAGCTCTTTTGTACAAAAATAATTCAAGTATTTAGTTTGTTTTTTTGCAAAGTTCCAACATGAGTTTGTGTGCTATGACTTCACGTCACCATTGGTCACATGGCTAACAATGGAGGTCTTTTCCATTAACAGTACAGTGAAGGTAATGCGGGTACTGGTTGTGATCATCAAGAAATGCCACCCTGATGAGGTGTGGTGGTCATCAGGAAATGCCAACCTGATGAGGTTTCAGAATTACCAATAAAGTAAATATGTAAAGTAAAATAAAAATATGTATCTTACCTCACAAAATACCTGGAAACAAATAACCTTTATTTTTAAGAAAACACCTTTATATAGTGACCACCATTCCAAAGCACTACAAGTGGATAGGTACAGTCCAACTGTTTCTTTGTATATTTTCAGGTGGAGCACAGGCAGGTAAAGTGGTGGGCAGAGCCACATGGTAGGGCAGAAGCAAAGACTGAACTGCAGGCCTAAAGGTCTAGTGCCTTAGCTGCTACTGAGTACCCTGGGAATGACAGCCAATAAGCTGACTTCACAGCATGAAGTAAAACGAGAGTCTGTTGCAGAAAAATTAAGCCAGTACAACACGGACATACAGTAAGGCCACAGAGGTACAATCAAGGAGAATAATATGTAATGGGCTGCCAGGTCAGGACCATAGCTACAGGCAACAGGGGGCACTATAAAAAAGGGACATGGCCAATACATGGTCTTGACAATAAAAAGAGAAGGAACTCTAACAGTAGCAGAATGTAACAATGTGTCAGTCAAATAGACAGGGCACAATAGAGCATGCATTTGTAGACAGCGTCCCAGTGTCTAGAGGCACAAAGACAGAAACTGACTAATAGGCAACTTTAGCTAAAAGGTTTCAAGTCCCAAAACCAGATAGCTGACTGAAAAAGGGACTGTGAATTCTAAATGATCCTCACCTGTAGAGTTTCATGAGGGTTACCTTGCTCATTAAAGATGAAATAAGTCTGAGGCCTACAGAAACACCTTGAGCTGATAGACGAATCTCAGGGGTCATTACAGCTGATGGAAATGATTAGTAGATTTTATGCACATGTGATCCCAGGGTAAGCTTGAATAGCCTTTTTTGCTCAATGGTCCAGTAAACTTTGAGTCAGAAGGTGAAATAAGACAAAGGTTAATTCTGCGGGAGAAGCAAGGTCAGTGACAATGATGAAAAGTCCAGGGGCCTCATGCATAACGCCGTGCGTAGAATTCACACTAAAAATTGGCTTAAGGACAAAAGCGGAAATGTGCGTATGCCCAAAAAAATCCAGATGCATAAATCTATGCATACACCAACTTCCACGTTTTCCACTCCATAAATCCTAGTCAGCGTGAAAAGTAACGCACATGCATGCGCCTACTGCTACTCCCCAACTCCTCCCAGAATTACACCTCTTTGAATATGCAAATCAATATAAATAGCCACTTAAGCTCAGTGTTCTGTGAAAAGACAATGGCAAAAGCATGGGGGATATAGAAGAATTTCCGCGAAAATACCAAGTGGAGGCAAAGAAAAACTTACTATTTATTGGTTTAAGCACTGATATAAACAACATAAGGAAGTTGATCGAGTAACAGAGTGGCGGAGAAACTTAGAAGTTCAAGTTCAGAAAGTCGCAAAGTATCTGAAATAAGTAAGAAGTGGTCAGATATCAAAGTTGCCATGAAAAGGCGAGTCATAGCCCACCGTCTGAGTGTCATATGCAAGTGAGTTAAGGTACAGAGAAAAGAAAAACAAAATAGGGACACAGTTGAAAAAAATGTCCAAATGTCAACTTTAATCTCGAAATTTCCACTTTAATCATATACTTTATTTTGTCATCAAAGTAGAACGTCATAAACTTCATCTTAAAATTGTTTAATTTACTAGTTTCTCAATACCATTGTAACTAAAGTAGCGCATTAAGTGTTTCTTTCTATGTGTTATTTTATGTGTTCTATGTGTGTGAATCACTATGTGCTTCTTAAACGGGCTTTCTCTTCCGCTGACAGGACACAGAATACATTACATTCATGATATTACAGCTCTCTGAACAATTTAAATATCAAGATGTATACTTGATATCATTTTAATAATGATAGGAATTAAAGCATGTATTAAACATGGGGACACGGTGGCTCAGTATTAGCGATGAGCAGGCGCCCTGTCTAGAGATTGTTCCTGCCTCCCGCAAGATGCTTGCTGCACCGTGCGCGACCTTTGATGAAATAATTTATTGCAGCAGTACTGTCTCTCTCAAATGTACTAACCTCCTATTCCTTTCCTTCCTTTTCTTTCTCCAAGGAACCAATTGCCACACGATCAGCTCTGTAATAAACGTTAAGCCATCTGTAAGATTAGAACGCAGATTCTTCAAAACTTTTATGAAACATTGAAATATCTTCACAGTACATGTTTAATTATTCCATCCATCTATCCATCCAGGATCACACCAATCCCAAAAAGCATACAGCACGAGGCAGGAACAATCCCTGAATGGGGCGCTGGCTCGTCGCTAGTGCTGCACCACCGTGTCTTCACATGTTTAAGTATTAAAAATATACATTATTTTAATGAAGTTTAAAACTTATCTACTGTGAGACTTTCCCGGACACCACCAGTCGGAGACCACATCTTTATAAAAAGCACACGTTTATTAAACATTAAATAAACACAGTTCCTCACTCCACACAAAGCACAAAGCAATAATCACCCTTAATCAAGTCTTCTCAATGTCCTTGGCCACCTTTCCTCTCCTCCTGGGAGCTTTGTCCTTCTCCCACTCCCGACTCTGGCTCTCTGACTGCAAGGAGGCGGCCCCTTTTATTCCCACCCGGATGTGCTCCAGGTGGCTGATGATGTCCATCTGGCAGCACTTCCTGGTGTGGCGGAAGTGCTGCCCTTTGAACCGGAAGCACTCCGGGCGTCCCTGGCCGATCCCTCCGCCATCTTGCCAAGTGTGATGGAAGTAATCACATCCGGGTCTCCTGAGGCTTAAAGCGCCCCCTGGCGGTGGCCACGGTTCCCAATAGTACAAATCCTCTTTGTCCCTGTCCCGTGGTCCTCTTTTTATCCAGAGCGACTGCCCCTTTGTGCCCCGGAAGCTATTAATGTCCTTTTCCGGTCCCTCCAGGCATCCCGGCCAGGTAATTACCGCAGTCATCTGTGACACTACATAATGCTTTAATGCATTTCATCTTAAAAATGATATCAAGAGCTCCAAGAAGATAGCACTTGGAAATCTAAATCAACTTAGAAGCCAGTTGTCATCATATGTAAATACAAGCTCTATAAAGTGACTTAGGTTGTGCAATATTATAAGTGTACTGCAATTTTACATCTTGTAAGAAACATGACTAAAAATACTAGATACACTGTATAACAAAAAAAAAATATTCCCTAATTTAGAGTCCTATTGCCAAATTTCCTCCTGGGAAAAATTAAATGTTCTATCTATCTATCTATCTATCTATCTATCTATCTATCTATCTATCTATCTATCTATCTATCTATCTATCTATCTATCTATCTATCTATCTATCTATCTATCTATCTATGCCACAGCATTGGTAACAGGGACAATTAATGCTCACAAGGTGATATCAGTTGTTTAGAAAAGCACAAGCAGCACCTTGGATTTATGTGAGATGAGTAGAAGCACTTTAGCAAGCGTGAATAAATAAATGTGTCAAAGGTTGCACTGAGATCAAAGAGGATAAGTGTACTCATAACCCCTGAAACAGAGGCTACAAGCGAGTCATTCACAACCTTCAGCAAAGCTGTCTGTGTGCAGAGTCGAGCACGGAAACCTGACTGGAGAGGCTCAAGCAAATCATTTGTATGCATATGAGCCTAAACTTCGTGTGCGGCAGCACGTTTGAGTACTTTAGAAATGAATAATAAATTAGATCTTGGCCTGTAGTTACTCAATAAGTCAGGATCAAGGCCAGCTTTTTTTTATAGGTCTGATGGATGTGGATTTGAGGTCAGCCAGAACAATTCCAGAAGACATACAACTGTTAGGGTTTGTAATGATGACAGACATTTCTTTTAAATAATGAGGGAAGTATGGTGTCCAAGGTGCAGGATGATTTGTTACAATTATTAATGTGGTAGACAATCTGAGATGAAATGACTCATCAGATGCGAGGCTTATCCACTGCTCTTCACCAAATTCTAGAGCTTTGTCAAGACTGAAATGGAGTAAGGTGTGGACAGAATGTGGCACTCATGAATGACTAAAATAGCCCATAAAATGGGGATTAATAACAAAAAAGCAACAATTAAAACAGGGCATGACAACATGATACACACTGGGGGAAAAAAAACACCTACTGCCTTAAATTGTAGCGGGGCTACATAGTTAGTGTTGTTAAATGTCAGTTCTAAGTGCGTCTTGTTTCCATTGTCCCGTTTGCTGATTATGTGTGTGTATCAGGAAATGCCGTCCCGGATGATGGAAGAAGACCACAGCCTCTAACCTGGAAAACACCTGTTCTTAATTAATCAATTACGGCCGTCACAAGGACTATTTAAGTAATTAGAAAGGAGGGAGGAAGAGAGAGAAGAGAGGAGAAAGGAGACTATTTGTTTTCAACCACGTATCAACTTACTTGCTGTTTTTCCACATCACGCCTTTGCACCAGTTTGTTTTTCATTTTGCCGGACTGCTTTCATCCTTCATCTGCTGAGACCTCGGGGTCGATTCGCCATCCACCATACGCCGAGGAATCACGGTGAGGTTGTTCAATTTGCCGGAAAAATCAAACGATTCATTTACCACTAGTTCAGTCATCTGTATTCAGGACAGTTTTTATAACCAGACTCAAGTTCATAATCATTCAGTATATCATTCATTTTTGTTATTCGTGTTGTGTGTTATATGTTACAAGGGCAAGGGAGGGTTTTGTTGTATTTATATATGGTGGTGTCTCATTGTTGATGTGGTGGAGGGATATTTATATTTATGTTTCTATTTTTGCATGTGTCTTGTGGATTTATTTAATACATTTAATCAGTTTATTTTTACATCATCTGCTTTTTGCGTGCTTATATTTACATCGTCGATAGTGGGGGAAAAGTGTAATTTGTTAAGAGGTACGGCTTGATAGTTAGATTCATCTCAGTAAATTATCCAGGCCACAAGTCTTGGAGGTGTAGTTGCCGGCTGAGTAAGGGGTCGGCCGTTACAAAATGCCACACTGAACAAGCATATTCTCCATCTACTCACAAGCACAACTTCTTGAAAAGACACACTCTGCATCGCTCTGGTCTTGTTTCCTCCCCCTTGGCAGCTGAGCCCAGGTTGCCACCTACCTATCAACTCTAAGCTCACCTGCCCAAAAGGGAAGGTAGGCCATTTAAATCATGACCCACAATTACAGTGCATCCGGAAAGTATTCACAGCGCATCACTTTTTCCACATTTTGTTATGTTACAGCCTTATTCCAAAATGGATTAAATTCATTTTTTTCCTCCGAATTCTACACACAACACCCCATAATAACAACGTGAAAAAAGTTTACTTGAGGTTTTTGAAATTTATTTTGAATACTTTCTGGATGCACTGTACATCATGGCACTCTGCAATAAGTATTTCTGGGGTCCAAGGTGCCAACACAAACTCTTCTGTATTCCTCTCATCACATAAATGTCCTGATTAGGACCATCTGACAAGCTCTTCTTCTGTCAGCAAGTCCCTGGTGTGTGATTTGTTCTTTCCTGCACTGCTACAGGAATGCTCAGGAGTCTGGAGGACACACAGGTGGTAGTAACTGAGACTGATGGACGGATAGACTGATGATATTCTTGCACAATATAACAAAAAAGAACGTCACCCTGCACCACACTAATTTCAGTATTTGTACTCTTTTTCCTTCATTTTTTGATTTTTACATTCTGTTCCCATTTCACATAAAGCTTAATTTGGTCAGTTGAGTTTTTACTGTATATAAAAAACAGGAATGTCTGATGCCTCCATGCTGCTCATGCTACACTTCATTTTCCAAGCTTCTTCTTCCTTTTTATGTTGTGCCACCAGTTCACTCAGTTAGGTAATCAAATTCAAGAAGTTCTTCAGCATTCAGAAAATATTTTTCTAGGCAAGCCACTAATCCCAGAAGAGATCCTTTTGAACCATCAAATAAATGAAGAACTGTAAGGCCTATAATCCAAATGGCAAAAATATTGAGGGCTGGTGTGATACGTTGAGCTAAGAATGAATGCCATTTTGACATTAAGTTATTCAACCTTCATCACCTTAAGACCAAGACAAAAGCTACCAGACTCGTTAAATGCAGATGACTATATCATTGTTATCCACTCTGCAGAAGACTCTTATGAATCTTTGACTCAAGGCTTAGAAGAACCTAGGACTTTCCATCAATTTTTAGATCCTCTACAAACATAAGCTTTAGTTAAACCCATAGCAATCACCATTACAGCAGATCTTTACCACCCACACCTCAGCAGCTAAATGGAAGGAAGAGGAAGAAGTTGCTATGCTAGCATGAACTAGCAAGAAATCTTAAGATACACAGGAAGATACTGTAAGATGTAGCCAAAAGACAAAAAAAATCTCCAAACTGAGTGACCAAGAATAAAACACCAAAGCTGAAATGAGAATCAAAACTCAAGGTGAAAAGATTCAAAGACTTAAAAAGAAAATGCTTGAGATTTCAATATTTTGAACGCAAAATGTGAACGTAAATGAGTAAGTGCTCTGAAAGGTGAAGTTTAAACCCATTTCATGTTCATGACCTCAGAGGACATGCCTTTAGCAACATGGATTGCTCTCCTAATGATGAGAAACACAAAATGGCAGCACCCATAAATTAATAACATGATGGTGTTAATAAAGCAAAATAATTCACAAAAGCAAAAGTATTTCAAGAAACAGATGTTAGAAAACAGATTCCTTGCATTGAAAATGCCATAAAAGGAGCCTTATGATAAAGAAACAGACCTAAGAAAAATGGATTAAATGACCCAATTCATAACAGAAGTGACGAGGACGTTTGGCAGCAAGTCAGCTGCACCAGTATGTTCTTCAGGAGACAGAATGTGGGAACAGGATAAACTGAGTGTTGTCTTTATCTTCCATGATTCTTTTCCTTACTGGTTTTAAAGTATTCCTTATTCAATAATGAACAGGAACGACTTACACATACACATTACCGTTAGTTCTACAATTCAAATGGTGTCTGAATGTGGCAGTGAAATTTTTTAAAGGAAAGGCTAAGAAAATAATTTTCTTAAATAAAGTTTAAGAAAATAATAGAATGACCCCTCTCTCCTTTACTGTTTTTCGAATTTGAGATTAAGATTAAATATGGATTCAGTCCCTATTTTTATTATTTGTTTTCCTCTTGTCTGTTCTTTGTGTTGTAGTCTCTGTTTGTACTTTTGCCTCCCTCCTGATATTTCCTGTCATATTCCTCGGTATTAATTGTTTTGGGTTTTCAGGTTGTAGCTGTGCTACCGTGGGAAGAACTTCATTTCCCAGCACCCCAAGGGGGATTACCTGCATAGGTTGACTGAAACGGAAGTAGGGGCTGCAGGGGACGAAAGAGGCCAGCGGGAAAGTTGAAAAGGGGGGCCTGACGGAGCAACAGGAGATCGGTGGTTTTGTGTGTCCTGTGCAACATGTCATCTAAAAAGTCAATTGTGCCCTGGATCTTTTCCCGTTAGGATGAATGGACTGTCTTGTGCCTGCCTGTCGTGTGTGTAGTGGTGGATTAATTGTCGAATGTCTTCAAAAGGAGCGCTCCTGGAAATCTCACCCCTCGCCGCTCAGGACTACTGGTAGAACTATATCACTCATTTTCTACGGAAGCTGTTCTCAGGATTCTCATCTTCACGCCATGCCATTTCACCTGCTTTTACTGTATTGGACTTTATAAGGACGCTGTTGTGTTTATTGTTGTGGTTCATTGTTATGTTACAACTGTATTGGCGTAGGGGAAAGGGGAGGTTTGTCTGATTGTTGTTGTTGTGTATTGGGTTTTCATTTAATATATTATTTATTCATTTGTTGATTTTGCTTCTCTGCTTGTGAGTGTGTGTTGGTCAGGCCAAGGCTGAGTACGTCCCTGGAATCTCCACCAAAAAAATAAATAAATCACAGTCTCTTTGAATCTTAGTGGCACTGGACTGCTATACGGTGTGCAATCAGGAATTTCACAATTTCAGTCTCAGTGGATTCAGAAAGCATTCAGACCCCTTCACATTTTGCCATGTTAACGATTCTCAAAAGCACAGTGGCCTGCAACATCCATATTACTAACCGAGAATGGTAAACCGGATATGGACGCAGGGACCTGCCCGTGGACGAAGGAGACATAGTGCGCAGGCGCCACACAAAGCCCCCCCGCCCCAGAGCGAAACGGGAGAGACTACGAACCGTCTGACATGCCGCAAGCAGGATAGAGAGAGGTCAGAAATAAAAGACAGAGTAGGAAACAAAGTAAAACGTCATAAAGAGGTTAAAGAACGGGGCCAAACACATGGAGAGCAGGTTACAGATGATGAACACTGGAATGCAACAGCTTCAAAAAAACCTAGGCACGAAACACATGCACAGCGAGATACAGAATATAAAAGCAGAAAAAAAGACAGTTAAACATCCACACCACACAGCGGAGGCAGACCCGGAAGGTGCAGGCGCCTACATCGCGCGTTGGAAGGCGCGGGAATGTACAATAGGCAAAGGCGCCTACACAGCATGGTAAAACCCGACATAATACGGAATGCGCAGGCATTGCCGCCATATTGTGAGTGGCACTACTGCGTAGTGAAGGCGCAGGCGTCACTGCCATATTGTGCGTGTCACTACTGCGGAGTGAAGTTAGGAATAATGTGCTGCTTGGGATCGTACAAAACACCGAACGCGAACCACCGTCTGAAACTGCGAAGGCAAAGCAGGCACGGGTTCAAACCGAACGAGCTCGACTGACGGATATACGCCTACAACGCGCGTCTCAAACTGCAGAAGCAGGGCAAGCACGGATTCAAAACAACGCAAGCTCCTACAATGCGTGTCTGAAACTACGGCTGCCCAGCGGGCACGGGTTCAAAACGCCGGGGGTAGGCGAGCGAAGCCCCCTTGTTCTTAAATGAAAGAAGTGTGGAACAACTGTGTCTCTTCCTAGAGCTGGACTCCAAGCTAAACTGACCAATCATAGAAGAAGGGTCTTGGTAAGAGGTGAACAAGAGCTTGATGGTCACACTGGCTGAGCTCCAGAAAATCTGTGTTCAGATGGGAGAAACTTCCAGAAGGACAAGTATTACTGCAACACTCCATCAATCTGAGCTTTATGTCAGAATGGCCAGACAGGATCCTCTCCTCAAATACATAGAAGCCTTCCTGGACTTTGCAAAAAGGCACCTGAAGGTTTTTCACACTGCAAGAAATAAACTTTTCTGGTCTAACGTACTGCGGGGGACAGCCCGGACACAGACAGGTAGACAAGATGGTTTCACCATGCACACGTTTATTATACATTATTTACAGTTCTCAGTGAGCACAAACCCAGTGCTGCAGCACTAATCACCCCTTAAGTCCTAGGCCACACAACACAATGCCTTCAGTCTCTGGTCCGCCTCCACTCCTCTCCACCGAGCTCCGTCCTACTTCCACTCGACTCTTGCCATTGAATGGAGGGAGGCGGTCCCTTTTATACAGCCCAGATGGACTCCAGGTGCTTCCCAACACTCTTCCGTCAACACTCCCCTGTGTGGTGGAAGTGCCGGCTGCGCAACCGGAAGGACTCCGGGTGTCCCTGCTCCTCTTCTCCCCAGCACGGGTGTGACGGAAGTGCTGAGGTCCAGGGCTCCCAAGGCATTGGGGCGCCCCCTGGCGGTGGCCACGGGCCCCTACAGGGTAGAGCTTCCATGCTCTGTACCCGTGGCCCCCAAAGCAACCAGGGCGGATGCCCCCTCGTGTTCTGGAGGAGGCACAAGCCGTCCTCCGGTCCTCCTGGGGTTGTGCCACAGTACCTAAGATTAACATCATGTCTGGAAGAAACCAGACATCATCTGTGATATCCTTAATGAAAACCTGCTCCAAAGCACTTTGGACCTCAGACTTGGCCAAAGGTTCACCTTCCAACAGGACAATGATGATAAGCACATAGCAAAGACAACAATGGAGTGGCTTAGGGTCAACTCTGGGAATGTCCTTGAGTGGACCGTACAGAGGCTGGACCTGAACTCTATTAAAAATTTCTAGAGAGGTCTAAAAATAGATGTCCACTGATTGTCTCCATCCAACCTGGCAGAACATGAGAGGATTAGCAGACAAGAATGGCAGAAAATCACCAAAATCTAAGGGTGTACTCACACTAGGCATGTTTGTTCTGTACCGTTCCCAAACACGATTGCCCGGCCCTCCCTACTCACCCACTGGCCTGAACTCTCACTGCATTTAACGTTCTGGGCCCGGACACACTTTTGTCATAACCACATGACTTTGTGTGAAGCCAAAACAAGATCCGAACACGGAGTGACAGCATGCATGTCAAAATGATTTTACTAATTTGTGATTTTTTAGAGTCATTTAGGGCAGGATAACGCTCTATCCTCTTACTGATCTACTGAGTGTACAGCACAGCATTTTGCTGTTAATCTTGCTGCTCATACAAAAAGATTTTTACGGAGACAAATGATGTTAAGGGAAGAAGTTGCAGCTTTTCTTGCCAACTACAATTCACATCTATCTGTTAGGTGTGAATAAAAGCCTGTTTTTAGCACAAGATATTGAATGAAATGAGACTGACATCATTGACGTCAAGTCTGATTTCTGTGCTCAGACACATTTAGTGAACACACCATTCCCGAATCCTACTGAACTGTGTCCAGACACACCTCATCCAAGTGTGCTAGGGCACTGTATGGTTGGCCCAGCATGGAGCGATCACATTAGTCAAATGAACTAGACTTTGGGTGGTTACATGCAGACAAACGTGCTTGGGCACAGGACAAATTACAAGTGTGGTTGTACCCCAAGTGTGCAGAGCTTGTTGCGTCAAACCCTTCTGCTTGTAATCGCTGTCAATGGGTACTGAGTAAAGGGTCTGAATACTTATGATAATGGGGTAGTTTGTTTTTTCATTTTTAATAAATTTGCAAAAATTCCCTAAAACTCTGTTTTCGCTTTGTCATACCAGGGTGTTGAGTGGTGCTAAATGAGGGAAAAAAATGAATTGAAATGAGTAGGCTGCAACATAACAAAATGTGAAAAAGTGAAGAGGTCTCAATGCTTTGTGAAAGCACTGTACAAGTAATTACATTCTACTATAACTGTTATTAAATATGACTAATTGTCACAAAAATATTTAATTAACCAAAAAATGATGTAATTGTCTTTCATAAATAACCTACATACAAATATTGTCACTTTCAAACACTCAGAACCATTAACTAAGTCCCCAAATGTTACAATATTCATATAATTTATAACTTGGCATTTCAATATTCTTTATTTAACAAAATGTATTAAATAATGAAAGCATTGCTTTGACAGGATGTTTTGACACTGGCCTTCCCATTCAGGCCTACAGTATGTGATGATTTGTTGGTGCCACATGATAATGTTGACAGCATGCTACACTACTTCACTCTGAATAAATAAAGAAAAAGAGCCATATTAGATTAGAGTTGTTTCATGCACAGCTTTACCATTCACAATAAGTTATTTCTTTCTAAGAAAGTGGAAACTCAGTGCTGCGCCTGCTACACTCTGACATCAAGCAGTGATGCTGCAGGAGTAAAAAATCTAATCTATCAGCTCTGGGATATGGCAAACTGCAGAAACAAAATGTCTAAGTCTAAAGCTTAGAACTTCTGCCAAACCACAGAAAATAAGAATTATTAAAGGCTTGTGTAGCTGATAATGAGGTTAATAAAGTTAAATATTAATCAGTCCTTCTGTTTTGGGCCATTGGATTGCCTTTCTGACATGAAGGAGAAGGAAGCAGTGAAGAAGAGGATACCATCTCTAAGGGCCGGTTTATACTTCACCCTCAGAATGCTTACAGGTATGCATCATGGCTGCCACGCATTTCCATCGTTCTTTTGATGCGTCCTCAGAGCATGTTGTCAACAAATTAACGTGACCCATGAGTGAGCTGCAGTACCAGCAAAAATACGGATGGTCTGTGTGTTCAAGTTTTGGTACGTGACGTCAGCATCATTGTCTACTATCAACACGTAACAGCAGGCTTGCAGCTCAAACAGGATCAATGTGTGTGCTTCAATATTTGATGAATGGTTCAATTCAGTGAAACAAATAATCAAATTTAAACGCAAATGTCTTCATGGTACTCTTCTTCATCCATTTCTTGCAGATGCAGTACAAACATCGCATATTCCCCATCATAATGACACAATGCATTTAAAAGTCTCACATACCATCTTCTGTGTTGCCATTGCTGTCTTTTTTTGTTTGTTTTGCACCTTTGCACCAGCATCAGAATGCAAAGAATTTTTATTTTTAACATCTTTCTTCCCTCAACTCGCAACACAACGAAACCAGACATTGTTTTGAAGATTTCTCGTGCTGCCACCTGGTGGAATCCTCCAGATTTACTTAAAGTACGTGTGCAAGTATAGTCCGGACTTGCTTATGCGTAGTGTAGCGCTAACTAGATCCCTGGCCTAACAATGGATGCTCTCTCTTTCTCTCTCATCTCTCTTTTTTATTTAAAAAAAATATTTTATTGAATTTATTAAAAGCAAATAACTTTTCATACAAGCAAGTCAAATTTTACAAAACTAAGTTCAAATCAAACCAACTCTCACCCAGAAGAAAGAGAGCTAGGCCAACAGAGTAAAACTTTAATAGTAGGAAAAATAAGTAAATAAATACATAAATAAATAAAGAAACAAATTAAAATAAATTTGCGAAGATAATCTGCTTCCTCAATTTAAATGCTTCTTCTAAAATGTTATTGATTACATCCTGCCAGGTTTTAAAAACATTTTGCCCGGATCCTCTGAGTGAGAATTAGATTTTTTCCAATTTTAAAGGGTATATAACATTGACTTAACAGAGGTGGGTTAGTCTACGTGAAGGCTAGTGAAGTAAAGGCAATCACAGTTTGCTTGTCCTTTTCCACTTTAAGCCCATCTGGAAGTCCACCAAACACAGCTGTTAGTGGATTAGGAGGGATTGTGACACCAAGGCTGTCTGAGAAACATTTAAAGATTTTGGTCCAGAATGAAGTTCATTTGGTGCAGGCCCAAAACATGTGGCCCAATGAGGCTGGAGCTCGATTGCAACGTTCGCAGGTCAAATCTTGCCCTGGAAACATTTTGGACAATTTTAAATGAGACAGATGTGCTCGATAGATGATTTTAATTGAATAATTGTATGCTTTGTGCATATGGAGCTTGAGCGAATTCTGTGCATGGCTGCCTTCCACTCCTTTTCTGAAATGTTGAGTAAGTGATCCTTTTCCCACTGTACTCTGGGATCTTTGAAAGGAAGGGACTTTAAAATGTTTTTGGATATTACAGAAATGCTGTCTGAATCCTTAAGACTAATCAATATTTTTTTCCTGAAAAGAAGTAGGAGGGAGGTGAGGAAAGTTGTGCAGGTTTTGTTTAGCAAAGTTTCTAATTTGCTCACTTTTTTGGTTCATTCAAAGCACAGGAATAATTGCATTTCCCATGAAGAGTCTGTTAGAATTCTCAACTTCACTGATTACATCCTTCTCAAATGATAAACATTCTGCATACAAGCATGAGGTAACCAAACCAAAAAGCAATCCCTCCAGAAACCTGTAACTGAGTGTTAATAAAGCAAAAGAAATGTATATGGACTTTCAGCAAACTAATTAATCTCACCATTGTATGTCAATGGCCAAGAGGTATAGGTAGTGGAGAATTTCTAGTTCCTGAGCACTGGGACCCTCTAACACTGAATATCAGCACAACCAGTAAGTCCAAGAAGGTCACCAGACAAATTATAAAAAAGTTTTAATGTCACAAAAAGTAACAACCCCTTACTGTTATTAAACTAATTCACATTCTTAAATATTAAATACTTGTGATTTTCATCAAATACTGTAAAGCTGCACATGTTAACTTAAATGGCAAACTTTAACAGGGCCAAGGTGAGGGAGTGAACCAAGAAAGAGGCTGCGAGTTCATTCTAGTTTAAGTCGGTCAGACTGTAACACACATGGCAGCTCCAGTGAGCAGCCCCTTTACAGTCTGTGTGCAGTTTGATCCTTCTCCCAGTGTGCAGATGATATGTTGTAACGGCCAACCTCTTACCCGGCCGGCAGCTACACCTCCAAGACCTGTGGCTAGGATAATTTACTGAGCTGAATCTAAATATCAAGCCGTACCTCTAACAAATAAAAATTTTCCCCACAATCGACGGTTTAATTAAGCTCACAAAAACAGGTGATATGTAAATAGGTGCGTAATTATATTAAACGAGCAACAACAAAAAAACAAAATGCACAATAAATATATATATATATATATATATATATATATATATATATATATATATATATATCCCTCCACCAAAGCAACAACACCATATATATATACACACACAATAAACCCTCCCTTGCCCCTGTAACATATAACAAACAACACAAATACCAAAAACTGAATGAGATACGGAAATGAATGTGAACTTGAGTCCGGTTATAAAAACTGTCCTGAATGAGGTTGACTGAATTAGCGAAAAATGAGTCGTTTGATTTTCCCCGGACAAAATGGAGCAGCCTCACCGTGAATCCTCGGTGCGTGGTGGATGATTAATTCCGACCCCGGGGTCTCTCGTGATGAGGTTATTGAAGTAAGTCCGGTGGATAGAAACACAAACTGGATGGAAATGCGCGATGTGGAATACAGCAGGTAAAGATGGCTCTTGGTCGTGAATGTGAAAAATCTCCTTCTCTCCTTTCTTCCTCTTCTCTCTTTCCCCTCCCCTTCTCTCCCTGATTAAATAGTCCTGAGATGGATGTAATTGAATAATAGCAAACAGATGGTTTTCCAGGATTGGGGTTGCGGTCTCCTCCCATTATCCGTCCCCCTTTACGGGGATGACATTCACTGACACACAAACAGCAAACGGGATGATGGAAACAAGACGCACATGGTACTAACACTGACAACACTATTACTACTATGTAGCCCCGCTACATTGTTGTCTACATCGATGGGTGGCACAGTAGCCACAATGAGCCGTATATCTTGCAGAGTTCTGGTGTGCCAACCCTTTATGGTGGACACTGCTAGGAAAGGCTCCAGCAGTCCAAAATCATGAAAGCACTACTCAGAGTGTTACAACCTTCCTTGTTCTTTTCATTTTGAGCCCGGATTTGCAGTCTGATTTTCTAGTCATCCTCTTACTTTGTCTATCCTTACTGTCGTGTGCTCCATTTTGTCACTTTGCACCATCTCTGTAGCGTTCCTCATGACACTTACTGCCGTCAGGTCTGCCTTCCAATGGTGCTTTTCTTCTTTCTGCTGTGCTTCTTTTCTGAGTTGTGCTATTCAGTTGACTCATTTCTTAGTACTGTATATTTTAATCTTGTTAGCCCCATAAAGAACCTTGTGAGGGCCAAGGTTGTGAATGATGTTACATAAAATAAAGATTAATTAATGGATAATGGAATAAGCAGATTCAGCAAACATTTTGAGGATGATGTGATATTTAAGTGTTTGGAGGATCACCATTAAACGTCTCTAAGAAGCCTTCATCGAAGGATGCTGGGTGGCCACAGCTTCTTTCAACTTCAAGTTTTTGTTGCTTTGATATTTTATCGGTGAGCCAAAGGGAGGACAGTACAATAAAACAAATTTACCAGGAAAAGCAAGATTTAGATTAATGTTACATTTGAAAGCCAATTAACTGAGCTGAATGAAAGCGCTGTTTTGCCATGTCTAATTACTTCATGGTGCCTTCCAGCTAATGAATTTGTTGCTTTGAATAATTAATGAGAAATGAATATTTGACTTGTAGCTGTGAATTGAAAGCCATTCATTAATGCCAGATATTATTCTATTAAAATAAGGTTGCAGGGCTTCCAAGGTAGCATATAAATGTTTTCATCTATTTTTCACAATTTTCCAAACTTCCACACTTAATTTTTGCAATTGCCTGAGAATCAATTTAAAATTGTCACGCTTATTTATGGAGCTTACAGAACTGCTTAAAACAGAGACACTTGATTAGCATACAGCGACTCCAAAAAGGTTTCAGTTGCCCCCTTTATTGCAGACGGAAGCAGCACCCCATCTCTTGCTGTCCTGTCCTTTTCTCTTTGACTTCCACCTTCTGATGTCACACATTGCACAGAAGCCCACCGGTGATCCTGGGCAGAGCTCTGCGTTAATAATCAGAAAATTACCTTTCAGTGTTATAAACACATGATATCAGTGGATACTCCCTTGAGGGTCAGCCATAGGAGTCCACTTTTGAAATTCCAGGAGTCAAAGCCAAAGCTAGAAATGGAGCAAGGAAGCGAACTTCAAAGGTAAAAGATGAAAGTGGCCCCATGCTAGAGGAGCAGAATGAGAGTCAAGAGAGTATGACAGATCTGTAGATTTAATTTAATGAGAGGCTGTGAGCCATTGTCTAGACTAGCAAAGGAAATTTTTTATAACCTTAAGAACATTGGCGTCCCGAAGTATTTTCAAGAATCAATGAGCTGCTGTTTTTAATTACAGTGGGGATGTTGGTGGATGTAGTGGGATCTCAACTTTTTATCTTAAACTCTATGGCATGAAATGGTAACATACCATTAAAAAAAACTTGTTTAATCTAATTCTAGGTCTTGGAGGGTCCCATCCTCCTCAAAAGCACTCAAAAGTCCAGGAGGTGCTCTTCCAGAAGTAATGGCTACCCAAAATGACTGTTCCTGGTGTAAAATCACTTTGGGACCTTGTGGTTCAGACCCTATTTATACTGCTACTCCTTAGATTCCCATTTTTGAACCTTTTTAACAAATTGTTGTGTCAGCAACCTGACATGGATTTGAGAGCATACCAGGAGATGAACTAAAGTCAGAAAATGATCAAAACCAAAAGATCAAAAGGCACAGGTACCAAGACAAAATATGAGATGAAAATCCACAAAGTCCAAAGTTTCATTAGGAAAAGGTCATAACCAGAAAAGTGAGACGAAAATAATTACTGAAAAGATATTTGAAAAGAAGTCTTGTATCCGCTCCTCAGATTAAGAAATGAATTTTCAACTGACCTGCCAGTAACTTCAATTCACAACCTCTGAGAATGTGCCTCTAGAAATGTGGGGACTCTGTCCTAACAGCAGATATCCATAACAGCAGTGACTGCTATAAATAGAGAATGGTGGCCAAAACAACACAACAAATTTTATAATGTAAGGGATGACAGGCATGGGTTGGCATCCCGAAAGGGACAAGGCATGGTTTATTACCTGTCCAGGAGGCCAATGTAATTAAGGAATGTGGGAGACACTGTTTTCAGAGCAGTGACTTCCCCGATACACTAGATGGCAGCACATACAGAACAGGATTCCCAAACAGATACCTGCAAGGCTTAATGAGAATTGTAGTCTCATGGGGCAGCCTGGTTGGGTTCTGTGGGGGCTATCAGAGGAAGCTATTGGGATTAGTCATCCTTATTTTGTAAGACTTCGGTTTGACCCAAAAGTACTTTCATCGGGCTATTTCCCAGCACCAGAAGTACTCCCGAGTACAAGATAAAAGGAGCCACTCTTCCACATCCAGACAAGTCAGAGCTGGGAGAGGAGGTAGGTGACACTCACTTGGAAGGAGTGGAGGAGAAAGAAGAGAGATATTAGAGAAAGAATTGCCATTTGGTGGTGTGATATTTTTAAAGGAGCCTTTTGTAAGGTATTTGTTAATAATAAACATTATGTTTTTACTGAGGACTTGTGTCTGTGAAGTTGTGTTTGGGGTTTGGGACTCTCTGGTGCCCCCGGTGGTTCACAATAACTATTACCCTAAGTTCTTGTCAATAAGCCGCGGCTTATCTAAGGAAAAAAGTTGTGAAAGTGAAAAAATAGAATATTGGCTTATACATAAGTCCGGCTTATACATCCATCGCGGGGGTTGCGTTCCAGAGCCACCCGCGAAATAAGAATATCCGCGAAGTAGAAACCATATGTTTATATGGTTATTTTTATATTGTCATGCTTGGGTCACAGATTTGCGCAGAAACACAGGAGGTTGTAGAGAGACAGGAACATTATTCAAACACTGCAAACAAACATTTGTCTCTTTTTCAAAAGTTTAAACTGTGCTCCATGACAAGACAGAGATGACAGTTCCGTCTCACAATTAAAAGAATGCAAACATATCTTCCTCTTCAAAGCAGTGAAGCAAACAAATCAATATGTCTGTTTGGCTTTTAAGTATGCGAAGCACCGCGGCACAAAGCTGTTGAAGGCGGCAGCTCACACCCCCTCCGTCAGGAGCAGACAAAGATAGAGAGAGACAGAGTTTGTTTTTCAGTCAAAAATCAATACGTGCCCTTCGAGCTTTTAAGTATGCGAAGCACTGTGCAGCATGTCTTTTCAGGAATCAGCTTTACAAAAGATAGCAACGTGAAGATAATCTTTCAGCATTTTTAGACGAGCGTCCGTATCGTCTAGGTGTGCAAACAGCCCCCCTGCTCAATCCCCATACGTCAGGATCACAGATAGTCAGCGCAAGAGAGAGAGAACAGTAAGCCGGGTAGCTTCTCAGCCATCTGCCAATAGCGTCCCTTGTATGAAATCAACTGGGCAAACCAACTGAGGAAGCATGTACCAGAAATTAAAAGACCCATTGTCCGCAGAAATCCGCGATATATATTTAAATATGCTTACATATAAAATCACAATTTAAATGACCGCTACGCGCTCGTGTTGACTCGGCGACGCCCAGAGCAGAAAGAACGCGCTCCGGCCGCTCCAACCGCGCCATGCGGGGAGTGAGAGAGACGGCAATATCTCACACTCTCTCCCCCCTTAAAGAAATTAAATGGGCGCGAGTGAGACCACTGACCTCCCTCCCTTCTATTAATTATAGGTTATAGTACGTTCGGCTTATCCATGAGTCCGGCTTATCTATGATACGATTTTATTTTAAAAATTCGTATGATTTTTGGTCTCCGGCTAATACATGAGTCCGGCTTATAGACAAGAACTTAGGGTAAATAAAGTAGAAAAATAAAAATTAAACATTTGAATTGAGTTCAGAGACCCTACCCCCCAAAAATGAAGTATTTTATATTTCAAAATAATGAGATGAACACATAAAAATTATTCAAGAAGTTCCTATCACAGCACCAAATATGTTTTGTGAGAAATCTGTGCCTCATAAGGAGACATGTGCCTTGAATTCATCACCATAAAGTGGTAGGTCATCATGATGGAAAGAAAAATCAGAGAACAAGGAGATTAGCCAAACTGAGACTGAACTACATTTTCATAAAACACTAATGTAGTAAGTTTAATAAATTTGAAAATTCATTATGACCAGGAGGATGTCTGCATTTCCAACAAATTAGAATTTGGTACTAATATTATCAGAAGGTGCCGAATAAACATTCCTTTAATATTTATTTTTTTATAACCTACTTTATTTAATTCAGGGTTGAACCTGGATATAAGACAGGAGACAGCACTAGTCCATTGTAGAGTGGTGTTTCTCAAAGTAGGGTCCATGATACTTGGGAAGGAGGTCCACAAAATAACTGATAAAATTTGGCAAAAAATTAATAAACTTCAAGTATACAGTGGAACCTCGGGTCATGAACATCTCAGACCACGTGCAAATCGGGTTACGACCAAAAAGTTTGCCAAACTTTTGCATCTGTTCACGACCACACACTCGGGTGACGAACAAGCCAGTTTCCCTTCCGGTTCGTACGCGCCGATGATTTCCGCACATGTTCAGTCTCTCCCTGTGCATTCCCTGTGCAGTGAGAGAGAGAGCAACCGAGCGAGTGAGCGAGAGAGAGAGAGAGAGCGCGAGAGAGCGAGAGAGAGAGAGAGAGAGTGAGCAAGCGAGAGAGAAAGAGGGAGGGCTAGCCACATAAGGCCAAGAAGGCAGTTAAAGAATGCACAAGGCTTGTTTTTAAAGAGACTGATTCGAGCATTGTTTTAACCTCGTTGTATTTAATGAAGACGTTTTTCTATTGGATTTTAACCTCCACTTCACTTCTGTTTACAGTGATCGGTTCGTAGCGTGCATTGTTGCAATGTTACTTTTCTTGGTTGTTTATTAAATTACGGATTTTTCAAATGTTCATGTTTTTCCCTGTGCTTAAAACTCATTTAAAAAAAAAAGTGTTTACAGCGAGCAGTTCGTAAGGCTATAACGTGAATTCTTGCAATGTTACTTTTCTCTGTTCAAGGTTTTCTCAGCGTTATTCAATGTTTTTACATTTAGTTTACTATTACATTCTATGGTATAATTAACTATTTTTGTGCTTAAAAATCTTTAAAAAAATATATTTACATACAGCTCATATGGTCCAGAACAGATTAATTGTATTTACATACAATCCTATGGGGGAAATTACTTCGGGTCACGACCAAATCAGGTTACGACCAGAGTTTTGGAACGAATTATGGTCGTGACCTGAGGTTCCACTGTACTTGGTATACCAATGGTCTTGTTATTCTCTTCTCCTCTATTCTCTGTTTCACTTATTTTAAACAATCCCCACAATCATCAATCTGATTAGAATGTAAAACATAATGTCCTTCATTAAACAAACTAAAGAAGCATTAAAAAACATACAAACTTTCCAGAGAGCACACGCATTACCATGTCCCACAAACATCATTTGGCAACAACCACACAACCCTCAACTAGCTGTCAACCTATGCCACTCTACCCTGTGCATTAGCTTTTACAGGAGAATACAGTAATGTAGAAGACTGACATTTATAACATGGGATGAGACCCCTTGCACCACGCATGGACACATTTGTCCCAGCCACTCCCATAATATTCTGAGCCAATGAAAATCATTGGGAAGGTTTGTGTCACTCATTTGGTATTTACTGCTGTCAGTCACTCAGTACTTTGCTTTGCTCGGTCTGAAACAGCGCACTGTTCTCTTTGCTCAGCACTGAAGTTAGTTAGCTAGTCTGGAGATTAAAAAAAAACTTTTTAAGTAACAGATTCAGATACAGATTCTTGGGTCAAGCTTCTACATTGTCATATGAAAATAAGCCAGCTTCATCTAAGAAAGGAAAATAAGATTATAATTATACAGAATTTGGCTTTGTGAGTCCTTGTTCTCAGCACTGACTGCTGCCAGTACAAAGTACAGGGTGCGTCTGCATGAGGAGGATGATCTCAGAGACTGCCTATCATCCATCACTCCAAGAACTGAGAAAATCTTCAGTGAGAGAGAAGCACACCCACCTCTAATTTAACAGGTACATTATGCGCTGCTCAAAAAAATTAAGGGAACACTTAATCATCACAATCTAACACCAAGTCAGATAAGCTTCAGGGATATCAATCTGTCGAGTTAGGAAGCAGAAGCGATGGTGAATCAGCTTTACCTATTCTGATGCAAATGAAAGTGATAACTAGTGCACTGGAGAGGCAACAGCAAGACACCCTGCAAAAAAGGACAATTGCTCTCTCCTTATCCTTCCTGACCGATTCTTCTGTAGTATTGTGTATGGTTAATGTCCTTGTCACTACTGGTAGTTTGAGGCTGAACCTGCGGCTGACACATATTGCACAGGTAGTCCAGCTCCTCCAGGATGACACATCCATACATGCTGTGGCAAGAAGGTTTGCTGTGTCTCCCAGCACAGACATACCAGGAGATGGGCCATTACACGAGGAGAGCTGGACAGGACTGTAGAAGGGCATCAACCCAGCAGCAGCACCAGTATCTGCTCCTTTGTGCAACGAGAAACAGGAGGAGCACTGCCAGAGCCCTACAAAATGAACTCCAGCTCGCTACTGGTGTGCATGTTTCTGACCAAACAATCAGAAACAGAAACAGAATCCACAAAGATGGCATTAGAGTCTGATGTGCTCTAGTGGGATCTGTGCTGACAGCCCATCACCTTGCAGCTCAATTGGCATTTTCCAGAGAATACACAATTGGCAGCTCTTCTCTTCATAGATGAGAGCAGGTTCACATTGAGCACATTTGACAGATGTGAAACAATCTGGAGGCACCATGGTGAATTTTATACAGCCTGCAACATCATCTAACATGACATGATTTGGCAGTGAGTCAGTGACAGTCTGGGGAGGCATATCCTTGGAGGGGTGCACTGTCTCCATGTGCTTGGCAAAAGGGTACCATGATGAAATCCTCAGGGCCTTTATCAGACCTTACACTGGTGTAATGGGCCCTGGGTTCCTCCTGGTGCAGGACAATGCCAGGCCAGAGTGTGTAGGCAGTTCCTGGATGATGAAGGGATTGATGCCATTGACTGGCCTGCACATTCCCAAGACATTATCCCAATTGAGAACCTCTGGGATGTTATGCATCAGTGCATATGATGTCACCAAGTAGCACCACAGACTGTACAGGAGCTCACCGATGTCCTGATCCAGGTCTTAGAGGAGATCTCCTAGCAGAACGTCTGCCGTCTCATCAGAATCATGTCCAGATGTTATTGTGGGGGTCATACACTCTACTGAGTCACATTATGAGTTGATGTGATGAATTTCAGACAAGTTGGATTAGCCTGTGATTCCAATTTTTGACTTAAATTTTCTGTGTGATATCTAGCCCTCAATGAGTTGGTCATTTTGGTTTCCATTGACCATTGTTACATTATTTTCTTCTCAATGAATTACACAGTGTTACTCAGTAAGGATTTTCCACTTGAATATTTCATTCATCGAGATCCAATGTGTGATTTAAGTGCTCTCTTAACTTTTTTGAGCAGTGTATATTAAAAGAGGTTACTTTTATCCAGTATTTGGACTTGTGTGAACTAGAAGGTCAAATATGTCTAAATAGGCTAAACCACAAAGACATAAAGGGGGAAATGCACCCTCCTTTTCACTGTCTCTACTCCACTGCTCTTCACTTCAAATAGGTTTGTTACTGAGGTTTTGATCCACACTGGTTTCAATCTCATATCTAGGCAACCAAAAGTATATCCTCAGTTCCACAAGCCCTGTGTTCTTTAGCTCATGCTGAGTTTCATATTATTTCTCATTGCTTATTTCAACACACTTTAGTGTACCGCTTATTTCAGTGCTGCTAGGCTGGCATGAAACATTGAAGCAACCTAAGAACCTGTGGAGGTTACTTTCTGTTTCATTACCTTTCCCAACTGCATGTATAATCGCAATCGCTTGCAAAAAATGAAGCACGAAAGCAAAGGGACAAGCTCTTGATTTTGCAGCTTGTTTCTGGAATGGGGATCACAATGAAAGGTTCTGTATTATAAAAGCTGTGTAAAAACTGTAGCAGAAAAAGAAAAAGAAGAGTATAGCCCTGCACGGGTTTTTAAAATTTCTATGTGAATTTATGAATGTTCCGGGTGTGCCTTTATTGTTACACCAAGATATTCTGTACCTTTGGTGTCCTAAACAGTATCCCATAAGTATCTTATTTTTTCAAGAATTTATAATTTAGAGATTTCTCTTTAGAGATAAATGTGTGCGTCAAGGACCTTTCACATTTTAACTATTTTGGACCTTCAGATAATATTAAGACAATAGGGTTGTGAATAGAGTATACCATTTATCTGTGTGCCGATTGGTGTAAAATGTCATGTAAATAAACCTAAGTGATAAAAGAAGCTGTTCTGTTAGATTGGGCAGTCCGACAACAGAGAACTCAGCTGCTCACATGGAAAGGCTCCGCCAGCCAGCCTGGTGTAATAAATGAAGTCCAACTTTGGATTCTTTTGTAACGGTGAGTATTTTCCCGAAGAGCAGAGTCTACGGAGGTTCCTTGTGCATTTATAATCACACTCATTTGTCAAAAATGAAGCAAGAAAGCAAAAAGACAAGCTCTCAGTTTGGTAACTTGATTCTGGAATGATGAAAGACACCATATTATAAAAGCTGAGCACAGGCATAGATCCTCCCACAGTTACTTTGACACCCACCTATTAATTTCACACATCATCTTTCTCCTATCTGGTGCCCTGAGGATGTAAAGCTTAATCCAGAAATGGCGGACAGCCAGGCCTAAATGGGACACCAAAGTCCAGCATTGTGCTTTTATTAAGACAGAACAACTGATGTTTTCTTCCAGTTTTAAATGTGAACGCAAACTTCACTTTACTCACTTTTAAAAAGAATGTACAGTAGTGAGGTTTTGAACACAGCTTCAATACACTGAAATCTTGGCCTGGTCACTTCTTATATGGAACATGCAGGCTCTTCCCGCACCTCTGTGGTTTTCTTTGTGGTATTCCAGTAGGACTCCCCAAACACATGGAAGAAGGTTCTCTGGTCAGTTGTGACTAAAATTCAACCGGCACAAACCCAACACTTATCTTCACGTAATTCCCACAGTGAAGCATGGTGGTGGCAGCATCATGCTCTGCAGAAGATTTTCATCGATAGGAACAGGTAAACTGGAAAGGACTGAAGGAAAGATGGATGGCAGTAAATACAGGGCAATTCTTGACGGAAACTTGTTTCAGTCTGCCCGAGATTTGAGACTGGGATGAAGGTTCACCTTCCAGCAAGACAATGACCCTAAACATACTGCTACTGCTACACTGCAAAAAATGAAATCTTAACAAGCCAGACAATCTTGAAAAGAAATAATAGATCTTGTTTTTTTATTTTAAGAATAACTGACTTGAGTAGATTTGTATGTGTACGATATATAATCTCATTTTTAGAAAATTTAACAAGTTAACAAGTTAAACTTTCTCACTATATTGGCAGATAATTTTGCTTGATTCTGATACCTTTTTCTTGTTTTTTATTTATTTTTTCTCATTTTTTCACACTGATTTTTTGCAGTGTACACTGGAGTGGTTTAAAAGTAAAACATGAAATTGTCAAGGAATGGCCTTGTCAAAGCCCAGACCTCAATCCAATGAAGAATCTGTGGCATATCTTGAAGATAACTGCACACCAGCACAACCCATCGAACTTGAAGGATTTCAGGAGTTTCAACTTGAGGAATGGGCAAAAATCATAGTGGCTAGAGGTGCTAAGCTAATAGAGACATTCCCAAGAGATTTCTGGCTGGAATTGCGGCAAAATGTGGCTCTTCAACATTTTGACTTATGGGGGTGAACACATCCATACATATGATTTCTGTTTTTTTGTCTTAATTATTGTTTATATCAGAATAAAAAATATTTTCCCCCTTCAAAGTGGAAGGCATGTTATGCAAATCAAATGATGGTAATCACCAAAAAATTCATTTTAATTCCAGGTCGTAGTGCGACAAAACAGGACAAAAACCAAGGAGGAGGGCAAGGCAAAAAGGACAAGGCAATCCTTTTTTTAACATTTTATTGATTTTATTAAAAGCAAATACCATTCCATACAAGCAAGTCAAATTTTACAGAACTAAGTTCAAGTCACTAAGAACTAAGTAACAAGGCAATCCTAAACAAACAAGTACCAAAACACTCTCCAGAATTCTGCATTTCAAAAACAGAAGCAAAAGAGTTGAAAAGTCAAAAAATACAAAGCCATAGCAAAAAGAAAAAAACTCACCAACAACAAAGTGCATACAATGTTCAATGAGGAATTGCATTTCCCATGAAGCAAGTTAGAAAATATATGCATAGCGTAAAATTCAGTTATGTTTGAGGACTGTGCAGGCACTGTAGCCCCCAATGGAATGCGTTCAGTAGGTAGGTTCTAGAACTTTCTCAAATCCTATTCATGGAGGTGGTGGAGAGAGGCTATCCCACCAGGACTGGGCAAAAGGCTGAAAACAGACCTATGCAAGACTTTAGTCTATCACAGGGACCACTCTTACTCACACACTGTATCCAGCAGAGGGCGTTCACTCCCTGGGCTTGTGTTCTTTCTTGATGCAGAAACAGACTCGAACCTTACCCATCCCCTTTGTAACCATGGCGGAAATAATCAGATGAGAGAAAGGGTACTAAAAGAGATATTTTTATTTACAGTGCATCCGGAAAGTATTCACAGCGCATCACTTTTTCCACATTTTGTTATGTTACAGTCTTATTCCAAAATGGATTAAATTCATTTTTTTCCTCAGAATTCTGCACACAACACCCCATAATGACAACGTGAAAAAAGTTTACTTGAGGTTTTTGAAATTTATTAAAAATAAAAAAACAGAGAAATCCCATGTACATAAGTATTCACAGCCTTTGCTCAATACTTTGTCGATGCACCTTTGGCAGCAATTACAGCCTCAAGTCTTGTTGAAGATGATGCCACAAGCTTGGCACACCTATCCTTGGCCAGTTTCGCCCATTCCTCTTTGCAGCACCTCTCAAGCTCCATCAGGTTGGATGGGAAGCGTCGGTGCACAGCCATTTTAAGATCTCTCCAGAGATGTTCAATTGGATTCAAGTCTGGGCTCTGGCTGGGCCACTCAAGGACATTCACAGAGTTGTCCTGAAGCCACTCCTTTGATATCTTGGCTGTGTGCTTAGGGTCGTTGTCCTGCTGAAAGATGAATCGTCGCCCCAGTCTGAGGTCAAGAGCGCTCTGGAACAGGTTTTCACCCAGGATGTCTCTGTACATTGCTGCAGTCATCTTTCCCTTTATCCTGACTAGTCTCCCAGTTCCTGCCGCTGAAAAACATCCCCACAGCATGATGCTGCCACCACCATGCTTCACTGTAGTGATGGTGCCAGGTTTCCTCCAAACGTGATGCCTGGCATTCACACCAAAGAGTTCAATCTTTGTCTCATCAGACCAGAGAATTTTCTTTCTCATGGTCTGAGAGTCCTTCAGGTGCCTTTTGGCAAACTTCAGGCAGACTGCCATGTGCCTTGTACTAAGGAGTGGCTTCCGTCTGGCCACTCTACCATACAGGCCTGATTGGTGGATTGCTGCAGAGATGGTTGTCCTGCTGGAAGGTTCTCCTCTATCCACAGAGGACCTCTGGAGCTCTGACAGAGTGACCATCGAGTTCTTGGTCACCTCCCTGACTAAGGCCCTTCTCCCCCGATTGCTCAGTTTAGATGGCCGGCCAGCTCTAGGAAGAGTCCTGGTGGTTTCGAACTTCTTCCACTTACGGATGATGGAGGCCACTGTGCTCATTGGGACCTTCAAAGCAGCAGAATTTTTTCTGTAACCTTCCCCAGATTTGTGCCTCGAGACAATCCTGTCTCGAAGGTCTACAGACAATTCCTTTGACTTCATGCTTGGTTTGTGCTCTGACATGAACTGTCAACTGTGGGACCTTATATAGACAGGTGTGTGCCTTTCCAAATCATGTCCAATCAACTGAATTGACCACAGGTGGACTCCAATTAAGCTGCAGAAACATCTCAAGGATGATCAGGGGAAACAGGATGCACCTAAGCTCAATTTCAAGCTTCACGGCAAAGGCTGTGAATACTTATGTACATGTGCTTTCTCAATTTTTTTATTTTTAATAAATTTGCAAAAACCTCAAGTAAACTTTTTTCATGTTATCATTATGGGGTGTTGTGTGTAGAATTCTGAGGAAAAAAATGAATTTAATCCATTTTGGAATAAGGCTGTAACATAACAAAATGTGGAAAAAGTGATGCGTTGGGAATACTTTCCGGATGCACTGTAACTTGCTTTGAATTGTATTTTCCACCTGAAAAAAAATTAAATGTATAGTACATTTATACATGCATATCCAGGCTGGAGAGAAGCCAATGGATGTAAAGTCATCATGTAGTCTTCATTGGGGGATGATGACAGCTATACGTACCTTGTCCGGAAAGGTGAGGAGCAGCATTTGGTCGGCTTCTATCTTCTGTATGGTTTCTCCTTATTTTATATACCATATATACTCGTGTATAAAATCAAACATAAAATCAGACCCTGACTTATCCTGTTCAAAAATACAACACTTATTTATTTATTTAATTTTTACACCTTCTTGCTTCCTCCAATCTCTCACTAGTTTCTCAGACACATTGAATTTTGTTGAAGCAGCACAGTTACCAATTTCTTTCACCACTTTGAACGACTTTTAATTTAAAACGAGCTTCATATTTTCTTGGATTGAACACTCCATCTTACAATTGTGGTGGGCCGCCCCTTCTACATATGTTCCGGGGGAGCAACCATGGTGGCAGCCTCCCTGGCTGACAATGGTGCCTCAGTTTTGAGCAGGGCTTCATGGGAGATTGAGTTCTCCACAGCTCTGTTGGGATCTGGGGTGGCCGACAGGGGGTGCTGCATGGGTCCCTGAGCTGGCCTTGACAACTCTACAGCACCTCCTCACTCAGAGGCAGGTGATCAAGCACCTGGAGCACTTCTAGGTGGGCTATAAAAAGGGCCAGCAACCAACACTCAGGAGCCAGAATCGTGAGGAAGAGGACGAGGTTGCCAGGGAGGAGTGGTGGTGCCAGAAAAAAGGGTTGGGATTTGTGCTTACTGTGCTTACTTGGACTGTGTTGTGGCTGGAGGGTTCACGGGGAAGATGTGCCCTCCAGCTGAAGAACCATAAAGTCTTTTTGTGTTTTATTACGTGCCTCAGTGTGAGTCTGTGTCGGGTCGGACGCTATGCAGCGTCCTTATCACACAATAAAGGTGTATGAGGGTGTGAGATACAAAAAACACAGAACAGTGCATTCGTCGCTTCAGAAGAGTTCGGGTATTACCGTGTGGTCACGTAGGCACAATACATAGAAAAAAATGGCAGTGTGCTTTGTGGTTACTCTCTCAGGTGGGTGTTAGCATATCATAAACTCTTGGAGCAACAGCGTGAGTTTTCCACATTCAACTTATACGACTAACATTATAGAATACCAAAATTATTTGGTAAAATCAAGCCCTGACTTATTCGCAGGAGATCTTAAACATGAGTATATACGGTACTCAAATTTATATGAACCTTACCAGGTATGGGCTACTGCCATCGGAGCAGTCTGTTATTTCTTGACTGCGCCCAAACAGCACTTTCCATTGTTCTAATCAGTCATAGCTTCTGCAGACAGGGGCCCTTGGCCATGGACCAAATAGGGCAACTAGCCTGCCTTCCAGGTTGTGCAGTTTGAGCTTTAAGATAATGGATTTGAAATAAACTTCACAGATTACAGTGACACACTTCAAACTTATTACTACACACACACCATATTCATACACAGTCACAATTTACAAGTGGCAACTAACATAAAATAGCTAACTAAATAAATAAAATCCTTTTGTAATTGTGTCTTTGCTTGAGTGTGTCTGACCATAGTAATTTTCATGAAATGAGACTTGCAAAGCTGTTTGGTTATCACAAATATTAGGGAATGAAAGGCAAATATCATTACAGTGATTGAGCATTATGGATAGCAGGTGAAGGTGGAACTCTGATGGTATATTATGGGATGACCAGATTTTCAAAGTCCCAACCCGGGACACTTGTGTTGCATTAAGCCCACGCATAAAGCTCATCCTCATTTGTATAACGGCTGCTTTATCTCAATATCATTAGAGGGGGGTCAGGGCATGTAAAAAAACAAAACACCTTCACAAATAAACATATAATAACCCACACAGTGCTTGAAGTGTCGGTACTGTCATCCTTGTGATGCTGTTCAAATTCGACACACGTTCTTAGTGAAGCTTTCCCTGTTAAGAGTTTTGACCGTGTTATTATTCATATATTACATGGTTTGGTTATGTGGTTTCGTGCCACTTGGACTTTCGTAAATATATTCTAAATATATTGTGAGGATGTTTGTGTCAGCAGAGCAATGTTTTTTTTAGATGGGCAGGTTGTTAAAACCAGAACATTTTGATATTAATTAGTTATTTCTTGGGATGCATAGCCTAAAATCGAGAATGTTGCTGTCATCGGGTCACCTTAGTCAGTAAAACAGTGAATCATAAACTGCAGATAATGGAGCTGTGAGGTTAGTTTAGTGTAAGGTAAATGCTAAGTAAATGTTTATATGCTCTGTGCACAGTGGCTAACACACCACAGAGTACTACATTCATATCTAAATAACCTTTTGTTTTCTGTGCTTGCATTTTGTACTTTTACAGTTAGGAAAATCATTTAATTTACCTGTTACAATTTAAACAATCTGCATGAGTGACATGCTTAGTGCACTTTTTCTCTTCTGTTTGCACTCAATCTGCTGGAAAGACTTCATCAAGTAGAAACGACTTGCTAAAATAGAGGTTTCCTCATGTGCACCCATCTCAATTTACCGATGAACGATGGCCATCCCACGTGCATGCAAGCAGCCAGTGTCAACGAATTTCTAACTCCAGCTGCGGGTATTGGAGATGAAAAAAAGAAAAATGTGCAAAATATACATGTTGGCATAACCACTGTCAAGGTAAAATTGAAACAGTAAACTTATTTGTAGTTGAAGTCACACAGAATGCTTCTCTGTTTTAAGATAGACGTGCTCATAAAGTTGCCAGTGCTTTTGAACGGGCGATTTTGAAATTTTAAAACTGGGTCCAAGATATTCCGACATAAACTGAACTGTGTTGACAAATTTTCGTGAAAAATAATATGTGCCACATTTCAGCAAAATTGTTCTACGGGGGGCTGAGTTGTTTCATGTGGACAGACGGACAGAAACGGGCTATTGCAATAGGTGCTTGTGCATTATGTGTGAAAAGATGATAAAAAGTACATAATTATTAAACATTAAAAACATCAGCATAAATAATAGTAGCCAAAGGACCAAATATAAACAAAAAGGACATCAAAAAGGAATTCAGTCGTAGGGTAGTGACCCTAGTTTAAATATAACAGGTGTAAAAAGCAAAGGAAGGACACATTTCTCAAGTTGAAAAATTGCTTGCAGAGCGAGGGCTATGGAGGTAAACTCAATGATGGCCACCCAGTTTTGCTAGTGTATTACTGTGAGCAGGAGCACAAAAATAGTGAATCCTCCTGACTTAGCACTGAGCGGCAGCAGCAGCAGCAGCTTGTTGTCAGGACAAAATGTATGCACTTGTGTGAGGGGAGCCTCGTCTCTCTCCTGGCAAGATCTATTACTGATGGAGCTCAATGGGCACCATTTATCACTGCTGGGGTTATTTATAGGCGGCAAGGCCTTCCACTATCACGCTTCATCTGTATTTTAACCTTGAGTGTGTTTCAACACAACTCTTCCCAGCTCCTCAGTGGCTTGCCACACAGGCTGCTTTTACAGCCCCCATTACTAAAATCTTTGTGCTAAACAAATGGAACATGCAGATTTATGAGGTATAAAATAAATTCAGCATGACCATTTGGAGAGGCCGTTAACATTCCTTCTGGTACATTCAGCAGAAGAAAGAGAAGACCGTGCTCACGTGTTCTGAACTCAATGATAGGATTAGAAAGAAACAAAGACAAGTCTTCTACAGAGCTGAAGTGCAAAAAAAGTGAAAGTGTAGCCTCTCCAAAATGAACAAGTCCTCCACAAAGAAGAGACACCGTCACAGTCAGACACCCATTAGCCACTGAAACCAATTCAGCCTCTCTGACTAAGATAGTTGATTACCCTGCAGAGTACAGACCTGAGTTGATATCTTGAGAACCAAGTTGGGGTGAGCTGTGAAGGCAATGCTGCCTGAGCAAAAAAGTGCAGTTAAGGCTGTGAACAAGCAGCATGAGAAGCACCTTGCCAGAGATGATGAAATTCTCTGAGATGAGAGGGTAGTGGGACTCAAAAACACATCCTCACATTCAGACGCCTGATTATTCACATGAGATGGCAGACTTCTCAATGGATTGATGGAGGAAAGCCCCTAAAAAATTACACGACTTTATTTACATAATCTTAGCGAGTCAGAGAAAGTTGTGGTGCACTACCACAACCACCAATCAAACAGTCTGATATACCCAGCGACTCATGTGTGACCAGTTTGTGACTCACCACAACAAAGTCAAATGGGTTTGATTTTGTTTTAAGTCAAAGTTGTGTGCATGAGAGCTGACAACCATTGAGTACACACCCAGAAGTACAAAGCATATGAAGAACAAGAAACTCGGTTATTTTTTTTGACCATGCAAACAGAAGAAAGTCTTATCTATCTGATGTTTGGCGTTTTAAGTACCAGGAGAGAATTGATATTAGAAAAACTAAAACGGTAGAGATTGCAGCTGAACTCACTGTACCTGAAAAGCATTTGTGCAGGACTAACTCAGTTGGGCAGCACATTATAGGTGGAGTGGTGGCTCTGAGGCTAGGGATCTGCACTGGCAATCGAAAGGTTGCAGGTTCGAATCCCTTAAATGCCATTAGGGACTCTGCTCTGTTAGGCCCTTGACCTGCAATTGCTGAGTGCTTTGAGTAGTGAGAAAAGCGCAATATAAATGCAAAGAATTATTATTAGGTGTCAGAGTATGGTTGGAGCGTGTGATACTTTGGAAATGTGAAATTACGTGGGACAGTCATCACAGAGTCATCTAATTCTGTGGAATTAAGCCATGCAATCTGATATGCCTCAGACAACAAGATCAACAACTGCAGTTGTAAAATATGACATCTCCACCAACCAAAAGTGGTTTAAAGGGAAGGGGGAGGGAGGAAAAATATTAAAAGCCGATTGAAACAGGGAACTTTGCTCTTCTGCCTTGCAACGTAGAATCCAAGTGCTCATCTGTGACTGAATAAAGACTGATTGATTGAACTATTCTTGTCTTCCTCAGGGATTACTTCCACAAACTCTTGCCTACTCTGGAAATGCCTGGGAAATCCCCAGGTAGAGCTGGAATCTATCACTGGGGACACTGAAATTTGAGCTGACCAATGTGACCCTTACCAGGAAAAGTGATTTTTAGAGAATGAGATGAGATGAGAGTTTCATTCAGTAGTTTCAATAGTTCCGTTTTCAGAAAAATGTTACCTCTTCCTCAGAATTTCAGATGTCCCCTATAGATGTTTCCCTGGCACCAGCTCTGGTTTTAGTCCTGGTGGCCCAGTTGAGATGTGCAGTGAAGGGAGGACAAACTTCTAAAAATCCCCTGTCCTATCACTGTCTGTGTGGCATTTTCATGTGTCTGCATTACTTTGTAGTTAATTTTATTTTCATGTGTACATATTATGTATTACAATGAGATCCATAATTGCATGTCTTCTCATGACAGTGATGATAATATTCATATGTATATATAAAGGTGAAGGGGATCTTCTGGGTCACCCAGTTTAATAGTGAAAAATGAACAATAAAAAGAAAAACAAAAGAAATAAGTGTTTGGATGTCTGGTGTCTAGGTTTTAAGTTTCCTTCTTTGGGAGGACAGGTCACACTTCCATATGTGGGTTCAGTAATGAATGCTGACTCCCACTCTAGCAAGTCCTATGCTCCTGCTCCACTAGCTTCTCCCCTGTCTCTTGGCCAAATATTTTGAAGATGTCAGATTTTGTTACAGAAACCCAAACTACCAGTTCATACAACTTAAACTAATTCATAGACTTTACTCAACTGCCCTTAAATGTTTTCTCATGGCTCTCTCTCTCTCTCTCTCTCTCTCTGTCTCTCTTTTTCTCTCTTTCCTGATTCACTTTGTCATTCTTGTTCCCTTGGTTTACCTGGTACAGTGCCTTCCTCCATATGTCCTCCTTTCTTCTCCTTCTGGTTACCACTTTCCCTCCTTGTTTCCTTAAACTCTGCTTCTATTAGACTTTTCAAAGCTTTCTCTCACCTCTCGCCAATGTGAACTGCTCTGTCTTGGCACTGTAGACAGCTAAATTACTTCTTGTGTCTCAGTGGAAATCTCCAGAGCTTCTTTCTTTTGAAAATGGATGATTTTCCTTTTTAATCTAATTCTTTTGGAACTGCCTAACACTCGGATGAATGGGGCATCCTTAGAGTCTATCTTGAGAATTGGTCCATTTCTGTTCAATTATTTGCAGTTGCCGCACTCTTGGGTTCATTTGGCGCTGTGCTTGTTGCTTTTGTTACCTAATTTTTCCCTCCTCTTTGCCTGTGCATTTAGTTGATTTTTGACTGTGCTGCTAGGCTCTATTTATGGAGTGTGTATCAAACTCTTTGAATCAATAAATAATCGACCCCCTTTCAAAAATAAAAGTTAGTCCTCAAGATAAATGCTAAATAAGATATATGAAAATCTGGAAAACGAATGGCGGTACCATGCACTAATGAGGCTGTGTAAGTTGCATTATGCAAAATTTGAAACTTTTGAAACCAGATGAGAGAACTCTCACTTTTTGTATTATTCCATAATGCTAAAAAAAAAGTACTGTTGCATGAAAATGCCGCACCAACCTACTCAGACGAGTTAGTCAACTCAGAAAGCAGCCTTAAAGAAAGCTGACTGCCAAGAAAAGAGAGAAAGAAGAGAAGAGAGGGAGCCGTTCAGCTGAGTGTGACTCCTGATCAGCACTGAAACAGCAATTCTCATTAAATTACCCATATCATTGTCTTTATCCCCATAAAGCTTTATCCATTTTTATCATCTGTTTGTTAATTACATACAAAGGCAACTGCAAATGGAGGGCTTCATTCATTCCTGTGTTTTCAGTTGTTGCATATTTATCCAATGCAGGTACTAAATTATGGCTTAATGTCTCTTTATTATTCCGCAAGCAGCTCTTTTCGTGTCCAAAAATGTAAATGCACTTTAATTTACTTTTATATCTTCTCAGTGGCATCTGGTAGAAACCTGCTGATATATGCAGAAATCATGAACAATACAAAGCTGACCGGGTAATTATTCCCTTTGGAACGTGTCATCAGGATAATTGTTCAATGTTCAGCGCAGACAAAAAGGTTGACAGTTACAGCGTTGTTTGTTTGATACGGAGCATCACTGGAACGGCGGGATCTTGGAATGTTTTCATTAGGCTTATTATCACGCCAAATGTATTAGTAGTGTAAAAACCAACAAATAAGAAACACGGGACCACTAATGGAAGGTAGAAAGCGTTAGGCAGATGAAAAGTCAAACAGAACAAAGGAGTTGTTTGAAACACACTGGCAATGGCAGGCTGATACTGGTGGGCAAGGAAGAAAGGCCATGAAGGGCTGGCGGGATGCCAAGCTAATTATTCCGGACCAGAAGGTGGCAACAGACAGGTCAGTCACTAACTGGGACAGGTAGGATTCTTCGAGCTGCTTTCAGGGCTTCTCCCAGGAGATGTGTTGTCTCTCTTTTCTCTTTTTTGCTGAGACTATTAGTGGCACTTGGGGGTCTTCTTTGTAGAGCCTGGCATTTCAGAAAAGCATCCTTTCATTTTGTACCTTACCACCTCTAGAATGGATGAACAACTATAAAATAATTTCTGACTTGCCAGGCAGAACATTAGCTTTTCTGCAATCTGTGCCAGTGCCATAACTTGGAGAGTAGTGTTCAGCTAGCCTTCTGAATTGAAGCCAATAAAAACTTACTATCAGGTGAGAGGCCCTAACATTGCCTGTTTTAAACCAAGAGGAACCAGCACATTAATTACTTCAAACTGAAGTTTTGGCTCACTGTCCCCAAATGCTAATTGTTACCAGTAACTGATCTCTTGCCAAGTCTGTACCTGTGGGCATCAAAGAGGTGGATTGTGTCCAGGAATGAAATGTGCACTGCTGCCCAGTCAAGACAAGGGAGATTTCTTCCTTTAAAAGCAGGGCTCAGCCAAGTTGTGCTTATCTGTGTGTGTTTGTGTGTCCTGAAGCCCTGGCTCTGTGCTAAGAATGCAACCTGAAGAGAGGGTGAAGTAAAGCCTTACTGGAAATAGTGAACCGTAGCACCAGACCTCAGCACCATGGCAGACAGCTACATCATACATTGGCTGAGTGCCACAGGACAGGTCACACTTTATGCAGACGTTACAGCGCACAAGGCAAAGAAGTCATGAAATACAGCAAGCTGAGAAATCAGACAAGGATGTGCAGGTTATAAGGAGACATGTGCAAAAAAGGCTAATTTCTGGAGTTTAGCTTGAGAAATGAAAAAAAAAAATTGTAAATTCAGATAGAAACTAAACTCCTGGCAAGTCTAAAAGACCTCTAAATGAATTTACAGCAGCTGATTATTTGTTATATATTGGTTTTGTTTGTTTTTTGTCAAATATTTTGTATTAACATGTAAATATTTGTCCTATTTTATAATCCCTGTGCTTAAAATGAAGGTCCACTTATGATTCCAAGAGCAAACCTGAAAAGAAAAGATGAGGCTGCCTTTTGCTGTTATGCACCTAAAATCTGGAATACTTTATCAACAGAGATTTGCCAGGTTAATACTGTAGAACAATTTAAAAAAACAGCTAAAATCCCATTATTTTAAAATGGCTTTTTTGTAACTACATTTTAGTTGTATCACTATTAGACTATATGGGCACTGAATTATCATTTTCCTCTGGGTTCTGCAATGCCGTACTAATCCCCACTATTCTCTGCTGTCTTTTTCGGTTCTTCTGTGGTGGCGATCTGCGCCATCACCACCTGATCAAGGTACCATGCTGCCCACTGTGTTTGTGGATTGAATGTCCCAGATGTCCACATGACCATCATCATCAAATTCTTCCATGTGAAGCCTGTAAACCATGAGGACTAACTTAGACCATCTATATTAGATAGAATGTCCAGTGGAGGCTGGGTGGTCTTTTGGCCTTGGAACCCCTGCAGATTTTGTTTTTTTTTTTCTCCAGCCTAACTGGAGTTTTTTTTGTGTTTATTTTTTCTATCCTCCTGGCCATGTGACCTTACTTTTGTCTTTGTTACATACTGTATAATATTACTGCCTAATCTTGTTTGTTTATGCTTTATATACAGTGCATCTGGAAAGTATTCACAGCGCATCACTTTTTCCACATTTAATGGATTAAATTCATTTTTTTCCTCAGAATTCTACACACAACACCCCATAATGACAACGTGAAAAATGTTTACTTGAGATTTTTGCAAATTTATTAAAAATTTAAAAATTGAGAAAGCACAGGTACATATGTATTCACAGCCTTTGCCATGAAGCTCAAAATTGAGCTCAGGTGCATCCGGTTTCCCCTGATCATCCTTGAGATGTTTCTGCAGCTTAATTGGAGTCCACCTTGTGGTAAATTCAGTTGATTGGACATGATTTGGAAAGGCACACACCTGTCTATATAAGGTCCCACAGTTGACAGTTCATGTCAGAGCACAAACCAAGCATGAAGTCAAAGGAACTGTCTGTAGACCTCTGAGACAGGATTGTCTTGAGGCAAAAATCTGGGGAAGGTTACAGAAAAATTTCTGCTGCTTTGAAGGTCCCAATGAGCACAGTGGCCTCCATCATCCGTAAGTGGAAGAAGTTCGAAACCACCAGGACTTTTCCTAGAGCTGGCCGGCCATCTAATGTGAGCGATCGGGGGAGAAGGGCCTTAGTCAGGGAGGTGATCAAGAACCCGATGGTCACTGTGTCAGAGCTCCAGAGGTCCTCTGTGGAGAGAGGAGAACCTTCCAGAAGGACAACCATCTCTGCAGCAATCCACCAATCAGGCCTGTATGGTAGAGTGGCCAGACGGAAGCCACTCCTTAGTAACAGGCACATGGCAGCCCGCCTGGAATTTGCCAAAAGGCACCTGAAGGACTCTCAGACCATGAGAAAGAAAATTCTCTGGTCTGATGAGACAAAGATTGAACTCTTTGGTGTGAATGCCAGGCATCACGTTTGGAGGAAACCAGGCACCGCTCATCACCAGGCCAATACCATCCCTACAGTGAAGCATGGTGGTGGCAGCATCATGCTGTGGGGATGTTTTTCAGTGGCAGAGACTGGGAGACTAGTCAGGATAAAGGGAAAGTTGACTGCAGCAATGTACAGAGACATCCTGGATGAAAACCTGCTCCAGAGCGCTCTTGACCTCAGACTGGGGCGACGGTTCATCTTTCAGCAGGACAACAACCCTAAGCACACAACCAAGATATCAAAGGAGTGGCTTCAGGACAACTCTGTGAATGTCCTTGAGTGGCCCAGCCAGAGCCCAGACTTGAATCCGATTGAACATCTCTGGAGAGATCTTAAGATGGCTGTGCACCGACGCTTCCCATCCAACCTGATGGAGCTTGAGAGGTGCTGCAAAGAGGAATGGGCGAAACTGGCCAAGGATAGGTGTGCCTAGCTTGTGGCATCATATTCAACAAGACTTGAGGCTGTAATTGCTGCCAAAGGTGCATCGACAAAGTATTGAGCAAAGGCTGTGAATATTTATGTACATGGGATTTCTCAGTTTTTTTATTTTTAATAAATTTGCAAAAACCTCAAGTAAACTTTTTTCACGTTGTCATTACGGGGTGTTGTGTGCAGAATTCTGAGGAAAAAATGAATTAAATCCTTTTTGGAATAATGCTGTAACGTAACAAAATGAGGAAAAAGTGATACGCTGTGAATACTTTCCGGATGCACTGTACAAGGGGTGTTCAATTATAAACATCCTCTGTTCTTATAAACAGTGCAAGGTACACCTGACTCATTGGACAAACACATACATCTTTGAACTTGACGTTAGTAGTGCTAGCTGCTCTTTCTCCCCTTCCTGTCTGTTGTAATCAACATGTTAGTGCAGGAGGTACACAGTAGTGGTGTGCAGCGCATTATTCAGTTTTTGACAAATGAAGGAGTCATTCCATCTCAGGTTTATTCGAGACTTTGGGGATGAGTGTCTGTCTCTCTCTCAGTCTTGAATGTATGATTGGTGCAAGTCATTCAGAGGGTGACTATCATATCTTTGGTCCACTTAAGGAATTTTTAGGAGGGAAGAAATTCAAGTTGAATGAGGTTACTGACGCTGAGCAAGAATGGGTCAACATGAAGTCAAAAGACTTCAACTCTTCTGGGATTTAGGAGCTTCCTGCGCACTGGAACAAGTGGATTGCAGTGGCAGGAGACTACACATTATATTCAATAAATAAAGCGTAGCTCAAAAATTCCTGTTCATATTTGAATGCCCCTCATAGTGACTTCCTTCTCATGTCATCTTGTAAAGCACTGTGAGCTACAGTGTTTGTATTTAAATGTGCTATATAAATAAATGTTTTTGCTGTTGCTGTTATCACTAAATTACATGTTGCTTTTTTATAATGGTTCAATTATCTAAACTTAGTGTAACCGAGGGCTCTGACCTAAACTTTAAATTACACATTAACCGCATTACTAGCACGGCATTTTTCCATTCTTCTATTTTTCCATTCTACTTCTTCTGTTCTGAGTGTGCAAAGACATCATTACACTTTCCTGTTACAACACAGTGGAGAAACGGCTATCAAGTTTTACACAAGTTTAACTTTTTTTTTTTTTTATTGTGCAATTTCTACATTTTTCTGTAATGTAATTGCCATGATCAAGCTCTTGTTTTTAATTTTTTAGAATTTCTCTTTCTTTCATTAAACTTTTTTCTTAGGGGTTTTAGAGGTCACGGGATTTCATGGTCCACTCTGTTTTGTTACCTGGTATATTTTTAACAATACTGAATATAGTTGATGTCCTTGTACAGCATCATTTTATTTTAATTATGGGCACTGTCATTTGAGGAGTATTTTGGTATGGCTGCTATGCCATGGCTAGGTTAGTTCTGAAGTGTGTGCCATGTAACATATCCAGGTTAAGAGTATAACGGTCATGTTGTGCACTTCCTGCTTGGCTTTGATTGGATTCGACCCAAACTTTAAATCTTTGGTTACTTTGTTGTTTTGAAATATTTCTAATTAATGATTTCCAGCTCTACTTTTTGGGTGTGATTTGTTTGTGTTTATTGTTGTTAAAATTCCTGCCCTCTCTATTGGACTACGATTTTTGCCACATGTATTGAACCGTGATTATTTGTTTTTTGATGTACTATTTAAGTCGCACTTTGGTTACAATTTATTGCTCGATTTCTTTTCAAAGTGAACTCTGCTGCTGTCCTGTGCATTGAGCACAGTTCTTTGGTAATTCATTTTGTCTGATATTCGTTTACATTTTATGGCTCATTTTCTGTGTCTTTACTTCCTAGTTGCACTTACTGTTGCCCAGGGGTGGGCAGCCATCCCTTAGATGGCTATGCTTCAATGCATCAGGGTCAAGGCCGACACTAAGCCCAACTCTGAAAAGTGACAAACTCTGTAAACACTGTCAAGGATGTAATAAAACTAAAACATGATAACATTATAAAAGCCTGAAAACAACAATGAATGTTGCAATTATGTATCAAAACTGTAATTCAATAAAAGGCTTAAACATTTGTGGCGGACGCCCCTTTGATACTGGATCCGGGAGAGCAGCCATGGGATGCACACTACATCCCCCAGAACATTTGGTGGCAGCCCCCCTGGGTTGCATCGGGGCCACAATGGTGGAACACTGAAGCTCATCCCTGTTGGGCTCCATGGCCACCGCCAAGGGGAGCTGCGTGGCCTAATGAGCCTGTGTGGGCTGGACTACAGCCACCCTCGGAAGTGCAGCCAGAAGTAGGTCAACGAGCACCTGGCACACTTCTGGGGGTGCTATAAAAGGAGTGTGCAGCCACTACTCCAGGCACCAGAGTTGGGAGGAGGAGGCAGAGCCAGCCTTAGGGCGAAGCGAACGAAGCAACCGCTTCGGGCCCACAGCTGGAGGGGGCCCACTGTGCCCAAGGTTTTTATTTTCCTGTGATGCGACGCTGCTGCGGAGGGCCCAGTGGAGCAACAGACTCCTTCACTCCAACCTCTATTACTAATTTTTTATATATATAATTCACGGGCAACATATTCCATCACCTAATTACTCCACGTGGACATCTCCACTCCGCACTCCAATCTTCATTACGCTTCACTCAGGCCCGCGCGCCTGTTGCCGCCTCCATGGCTCATCTGTGCCTCTGTCCTCAGTAGGCGGCCACTTACGCTTCAGTCAGGGTCTCTCTGCCGCACTGCATTCTCGACAGAGCATAAAAGGGGCCCTTCTCTTCGTAAAGCCATTATTTTCCTTCATATCAATATATTTCCATTTTGTTAGAAAGAACGTCTTGTAGATAGTAGTTAGGCCTTGCCGAATTTCCACAGTTTGAAATTATTGTATTCCAAATGTCTTCAGTTCCACCGCCAAAGAAATATAAATCAGGTGCTCAAAAACGTAAAGAAAAAGCAGCGAAAGATGAATTCTTCACTACCCAAAAACAAGCTTTAAAACTGAATAAAAATGTGAAAACAAAACAATGTGGATCTCATCTTCATAAAATTAAAAAAATATATAAAAAATATAAACAGCAAAAAAAAAGTGCTTGGCCTAGCTATTTACCTCCACGTGCTGCCTGGTGGAAACAGCAAAAGCTGGCTAAAATGTAGCTTTATCTGTTAATGTATCGTCACTAAAGACATTTATGCGGGCCCGCTCCGACCTCCATCACTCATACCCTTCACTCAGGGCCTTGTACGACAGTCTGCGCTGACAGCCTGAGAATTTGGCTCCTGTCAGTGTGTTACAGTTACGGTTGTCAGTATCAAACGGAAATCGTCAAAAAGTGATGATTGTAGATGCCGGGAAAAAGCATTTCTGCATCTCAGAATGCAGGAAATCGCTTGGTGGCCGGGGCTCTGCTCCGGACCCCCTAGCTGCAGGGGTCGGTCCCGTTATGGAGCCCTCGGTATCAATTTGCTTCGGGCCGTCTAGGGCCGGCTCTGGAGGAGGAGGACAAAGCTGCCTGGGAGGGGGAGGAAGAAGAGCGTGGTTTGGGGTGGTTTACTTTGGGTGTTGTTTTGGGACTGTGTTGGGCCTGTGGGATGAGGGGAAGATGTGCCCCACGGCTGAAGAAAAATTAAAGTTCTTTTTGTTTATTTTACACGTGCATCCGTTGTCAGTCTAATAAATATTCAGCTCCTTGTCAATCTTTACACTACATAGACTTACAAAAAAATATATTTCAGAGTTTGTTGATGACCATGTTCAACGATCTCAACCATGCAGTAGTTGACGGTTGTTTAATGGCTTCCCCAAATAAAATTTACAATTTAGTCCTTCCAGCTTTAGTATCCAGGTGACAAACTTTGAGCCTTCAGAAGTGAAGATCCCTTTCGTCTCTCTGGACCTCCCGTGTAACATCTGGCAATTGTACTCCTTCAGTAGTGAAATGACAAGTCAAATGCTAGCGAAGTTCTTCTTTACCTTTTGTTGTGTATTGATGCTGACAAACACATGACAAGGAATCCCCCATCTTTATCCCATTTCATATATGCAGCAGATTTCCACAGCAAACAGGAACTCCCATAAGGCCCCTCACTGCCATGCTGTGGGGAAAAAGTGCTTTAAGGCACAGGATTTGATTGCAGACTTACTGAAGACCAGACAAGACACATATTAAACACAATGTAGTGATAAACAAGCAAAGTGGCATCAGACATTTCTAGCTATGTGGCGCCGCTACTTACTCATCTCAGAGGTCAGACTAAAATCTATCAAAACTGAATGAAAAAGATTACTCAATGGAAATGGATAAGAAATACACGGCATATGGAAAGTGACATCAAATGTCAACAATCCTTTTAAAAAGATTTGATTGCACAAAATGGAAGTGAGAGAACAGTGATAATTGATTCATTCCAAGGACAATTAACCCAACATATCCAAGGGATCAACAACCAGCTAAGAGCACTTTTAGCAATGAGTGGCACCTGCAGGTCATCCGATATCAAGCTATGGAACTGCTAACCTAATTTTGATTTTAGGTGGGCACAGATCTATTTACCCTTGAAAACTGAGACTGCATAATCACGCAGGGATACTTATTCAATTTCTGACTAGACCTACCTGATCCAAAATGCACCAAAGCGATTCTGCAGCTCAAACTGTGTTTTAAGGAGATTGTCTTTTCAAATAAAGAGACTGCCATTCTCCCAATTACCCTGGCAGTTATAACAGCGAGTCACCCAATGATGATATCCCTATTTGGCTAACCTATGCTCAAGAGCAGCACCCATACTCATGCTTATGGCATACAAGGATACTTTCTCCTGTCTGGGAAAGTCAGTTACAGCAGAAGTTTTGCACTGGTGCATAACTGAAAAGGATAGGTCATGAATTATAATGGGATCACAAAGAACAAGAGCATATCAGTCAGTTTTATAGATACCCTGATGTAAAACAAAGACTCACAGAGAAGCAGAAACTGGGCTGGGGTGGCAAAAACCACAGTTACTGGGACTCCTGGATATAAGAGCTGGGAGATGTAGGATTGGCCTTGCACAGCGCCAGCAATGACTGCAGCAGAGTTGTATGTCGAGAGGCAGATGTTCCCATTAACTGTCGTTGGTTGTGGTGGCAGTCAACTAGTAGGTGTAGTGTAGACAATGACAGAGAAAACCCCAATGTTTCTTTGATTTTTCAAAATTTTATGTGAGATTTCCAGTAAGATTTAATTCAATGTCCAGACATTAACCTAAGAGTGCTATGATCTTTCATAATGGTGGGGAGATGACTTCATAAATTGGCTGTTGGCCCATCTGACTAACAATGGGTGTCACTGCCATCAGCTGAACAGCAGATCCAACTGAAAATAAGCAAACAAAATGGTAGCACGGTGACGTCTAGAAAATAATGATAAAAGTAAAATGGAAAACAACCACAATAGTCATTCCAAAAAATTAAACAAAATGAGGCAATGAGTTTTCTGACAAGATGATCGATTTATGTTATTACTAAACTGATCTTGCTTTGTCTGATAAGCTTTCTAAAATTTCCTTAAGAAATTATATCAAGATCTCTGCCACTGGTCTAAAATGTCCCATACACTCACACGTGTGAGCACAGGGGACAATTTAAGGGCTCTGGTGACAGTAATTTTATGCCAATCCAAGGGCAGAGATGGGTAGTAACGAGTTACATTTACTCCATTACATTTACTTGAGTTACTTTTTTTAAAAAATTGTATTTCTAAGAGTAGTTTTACTGCACCATACTTTTTACTTTTACTTGAGTACATTTGTGAAGAAGAAATGCTGCTCTTACTCCGCTACATTGGGCAACACTCAACTTGTTACTTTTTTCCATTTACATATTAGAGATGCTTATATTTTTATCAGAGAGAAGTTGCCAGTGAATCTACTGCATGACTGTTTCACCAATCAGACGTAGCAACAATAATCACATGACTACGTTTCGCCAATCAGATGTAGCAACAATAATCACATGACTCAGTTTCACCAATCAGATGTAGCCATGCAGTCACATGACCACACACAAACTTTCTGCATCTGCAGCCTGTGAGAAACTTTTAGTCATGTGGGGCTCCTCTTCACTGCTAAACGGTTACAGCTTCACTGCAAGAACCTTGAGAGCCAACTCCTGTTGAAGCTTAACCATCACTTCACTGAGTGAAGAAAAAGCAGGTTTTAACCAAACATGCACAGACAGAGACAGTCAAGGTAAAGTGAGACTTCTTGTATGTGCACAAGCTGCCTTGTTCTAATGTTATTTTCTATCAGCTGTGCTATTTGGAGGGCAAGTGTGTGACGATGCCGGTCCCCTACAGACTCTTTTCTTTTCTCCTTTTCTTTGATTCCTCTTTCTTTTTTTATGCCGACCCGTATATATACACTCATGTCTCCGTGGGCCTTAATCACATGCTGCAGAAAGCCAATGAAGCAATTGAGAACGATCGCACCCGCATGCATATGGAGAGTGACGCAGCTTTATGGATTTGAAACTGGCCTTTTTTTTTTTTTTTTTAGAAGCTGCAGACCCGCTACACCACAAAGTGAATATGCAGTATTATACTGTTAGTGTACAGTGTATCTTGTCACTGTAAGTAGTTTGCACTGTTCAAACATACATGTTACCTACTGTAGGTGTTGGCTTCAAAAGCTTTGTTGTAAAAAACTGAGATTTGGAACTTTGTGTTATTTGTGCATCTTTATTTTGTAAAGATGTTATTTATTTTTACTCATTTTTTATTTTATTATTTGGAAATAGCAGAATTTGCATATTATTTTGCATTTTTGTCTGTCTTATTACAACATTTCTAAAAAATAAATAATTTATTATGTTCAAACAGTTACTCAGTACTTGAGTAGTCTTTTCACCAAATACTTTTTTACTCTTACTTGAGTAATTTTTTGGATGACTACTTTTTACTTCTACTTGAGCAATATTATTTTGAAGTAACGATACTCTTACTTGAGTGCAATTTTTGGCTACTCTACCCACCTCTGTCCAGGGGTTGGTGCTCTACAATGGTGCCTTCTCTTTTTCTCCCTGGACAAACCGGAAGATTAATGACTTTTACACTGCTGATGTCACTTCTGGTGTTTGTTCACCTGGACCCTCCATCTTTGGTACTCGTATTCAGACTCCTGTCTGGAAAAACACAATGTAATGCTTCAACACATGCTTTTATTTCTCATTTTTGAGCCATCATGTATATGGGGTTTGCCTACGGGTGCCCCTAAACTTCTCACTGTCTTTGCTTTGTTATTACAGCATTCTGACAGAACTTGCATGAAATTTCTCACCAGGTCCATTACAGTGAGATTCACATTTGCATGTCTCGCACAAACTAGTGACAGTAGCAATGGGTGACTTTAGGTTCCTGACACCAGAAGTAACTCTGTCATCATCCGTGTGTTTTTTTCTCTTTCAGTGATCACACTCCATCTTATCCTCTGCAGTCTTTACCTGCCACACAATGTAGACAAGCTGAACAGGTACAACAGCAGTTATGAGCCAGGAGTCACTCAATGACAAGTGTCAAAGCATTCACTACCTTGTTAAATTTGAAAACTGACCAGGAAAATGGCCTAATTGTCATTAAGTAGACAGGATCCAAGAACTAGAAAAGACTAAGCTCTAAGCAAACGTCAAAAATTTAAAGCTAATGGTCAATGCCAGACTATCGAGAACACTCCCTAAGCAAAACAAAACTAGAATACAAGCGTTGAGGATTTTAGCCTTATCCCAAAGCCAGGATACCAATACAATACAATACAATACAATACAATTTGTTTTTTGTATAGCCCAAAATCACACAAGAAGTGCCACAATGGGCTTAAACAGGCCCTGCCTCTTGACAGCCCCCCAGCCTTGACTCTCTAAGAAGACAAGAAAAAACTCCCAAAAAAAAACCCTTGTTGGGAAAAAATGGAAGAAACCTTGGGAAAGGCAGTTCAAAGAGAGACCCCTTATCAGGTAGGGTGGGCGTGCAGTGGGTGTCAAAAAGAAGGGGGTCAATACAATACAGTACAATACACAGAACAGAACAAATCCTCAATACAGTATAAAAATAAAAGTTTTAGAAGTACGGAGTAAAATTTAACAGTAGATGATATCACATAATATGATTTGGCTTTGTTTAGAGTCCTGGAGACCTCATTCATCAAGCTGCCTCCTCCATTTGGCCATTCCACAGCTGAAATAGCGCTAATCCGATGAAAGGACCCCTCTTTCCCACGATTCCTACAATCCTCCATCAGGGATGACTTTACTTTAGGCAAGCAAAACAACTTGGCAGGTGGGCCGTGGCATCAAGTGCCACATTTGAGTACAGAGAAGAGAAACAGAATAGGTGAGGGTTAGTATCAAATTATAACTATCATGTTACTTATGTTTTAGCACTAATGACTAACAACAGAGATGCAGTCTGTACAGTTAATCAGCAGCTCTAGTCAGGATATGCTAAACTGAAGTAGTGAGTCTTCAGCCGGGATTTAAAAGCTGAGACCGAAGGGGCATCTCTTATAGTAGCAGGCAGACCATTCCACAGTTTAGGGGCCCTGTAACTAAAAGCTCGACCCCCCACTGTTATTTTATTAATCCTTGGAATCGTAAGCAGACCAGCATCTTGAGATCTTAATGTGCGCTCAGGTTTGTAAGTCATGCTAAGTTCAGACAAGTAAGCCGGACCTTGGCTATTTAATGCTTTATATGTTAAAAGGAGGATTTTGAAATCTGTCCTAAACTTAACCGGGAGCCAGTGTAAGGATTTAAGAACTGGAGTTATGTGTTTGTATTTTCTTGTTCTTGTAATAATTCTTGCAGCAGCATTTTGGATTAACTGGAGGCTGTATAACGAACAGTATGAACATCCAGTGAACACCGCATTGCAGTAGTCAATCCTACTAGAAATAAATGCATGAATTAATTTCTCAGAATCCTGTTTATTTAGAAAGCGCCTTAATTTCCCAACATTTTTAAGATGGAAGAAACATGATTTGGACAACTTTGTAATATGTGCTTTAAATGACATTCTAGTGTCAAAGATAACTCCTAGATTGCAGGCTGATTCAGTAAAAATTAATGGGGATTCCAAATGAGTTAAATGATGACAGAATATTGTTGTGATCAGCGTCATTCCCTCCAACAATTAACATCTCTGTTTTATCTGTATTTAAAGACAAGTAGTTCTCATTCATCCACACCTTTAATTCGCTAACACAACTAATTAAAGACAACATCGGAGAAACTTCATTTGATTTAAATGAAAGATATAACTGGGTGTCATCTGCATACGAGTGAAAATTAACATTATGTTTCCTAATGATAGATCCCAGTGGAAGCATGTAAATTGAGAATAGTAAAGGTCCCAGTACTGAGCCCTGCGGGACACCAAATTGAACTTCTGTGTATAATGATGGAGTACTGTCAGCACATTTCTGTAAATATTGGAATCAATTTGATAAATAAAAACTAAACCAAGTCAGCACGGTGCCTGTAAGCCCAACATCATTTTCTAGCCTGTGCAGTAAAATAGAATGGTCGATGGTGTCAAATGCTGCATTTAAGTCTAACACCATAATTACAGTGGTGTTTCCTTCATCAGAGGATATTAGAATGTCGTTTACAACCCACGTTAGTGCCGTTTCTGTACTATGACCAGTGTGGAAACCAGACTGGAATTTCTCAAATAAATTGTATTGTGTAAGGTGTGACTGAAGCTGATTGGCGACTACTTTTTCTAGTATTTTAGAGAGAAAAGGTAAATTTGAAATAGGCCTATAATTATTTAGTATGTGTGGGTCTAGGTCTGACTTTTTAAGTAATGGTTTAATGACTGACACTTTTAGTGTATCAGGTACTGTGCCATGCAATAATGAACTATTGATAATGTTTAGAATAGGCGCTGCAAGAACATCCATTGAACTTTTTACTAGGTTTGCTGGCACTGGATCTAGGGAACAAGTAGTGGGCTTCATTTTAGAAATTAAAGTTAAGACTTCCTGCTCAGTTACAGGATTAAAATTACTAACGTGCTGAATGCAATATAAGGTAGGGTCTGCTAAGCTAGTATTTGGTTTGTACTGTGATGCTGAGATCTGGGATCTTATATTTTTAATATTCTCATTGAAGAAGTTCATAAAGTCTGTACTGCTAATATCTGTTGGTATTTTGCACTGTAGATCTGAATTTCCATTTGTTAATTTAGCCACTCTTCTAAACATTACCTGAGGATTTTATTATTGCTATCTATTATTGTAGAATAGTATTCTGAGCGAGCTTTAAAGAGAGCTTTTTTATATTTTTTAACACTCTCTGTCCATGCAGTTCGAAAGACATGTAGCTTTGTTGTTCTCCATCTGCCCTCCAGTTTTCGACACTCTAATTTAAGAGCTCGAGTGTTTTCATTAATCCAGGGAGAGCTTCTACGTGCTTTGATCACTTTTGTTTTAAGGGGAGCCACTGTGTCCAGAGCATCTCTCAAGGTCACATTATAATGTGATGTTAGCTGATCTAAATTGTTTTCCACGTTTACATTTGATATTAACTGATCTGAATGGTTTTCCAAAATTACACTCGACTTACTCAAAGTATCTATAAATTTTGAAACAGAATTACAATCTAGATGTCCCACTGTCTTTGTTTTAATCTTTGATTGCATTGGCAAGGGCAGGACTAAATCAAATGTAATTAAGTAGTGATCGGAAGTAACTTCATTTAATGGAGTAATATTTAAATTTTGAATTTAAACTTGGTAAGTTATAATTAAATCTAATGTGTGGTTATGATTTTGAGTTGGACCTATTACATTCTGACAAAATCCTACTGAATTTAACAAATAAGTAAAACATTTGCTAAAAGTGTTAGTTTCCACATCAATGTGTACATTAAAATCCCCCATCAATACTATGTGATCATAATTTATAGCCAAATCAAATAAAAGGTTGCTAAATTCAGTCATGAACAATGAATATGGCTCTGGTGGTCTGTAGACTAGCACTATAATTGTGTTGGAATCGGTTTTAATATTTAAAATGAATTCTTCAAAGGATGTAAAGTCGCCTATATTTTTAGATGTGAATATTACTGCACCACCATCTTAGACCTGGTCCAAACTAGCACAGATACATTTGAAAACACGTCTTGTTTTTACTCATTTTGGCCTTATATCCAGTGCATAAATTTGAAAATTTTGAGTCTTGTATAGTAGTATGAATGGAGCAAACAGATCTCTTCAAAGGTACACATGTATGATTGTCATGTGGTCAGGCATTGATCTCAATTACGTTCTTTCCTAACTTCTCGGAATCAAGTACTGCACCTTGAAACAGTCGACTATTTCAATGAATTTATTTTCACTGGACTCCCATTATATATTTCCCAAATATGTGCTCATTTGTAAGCTTTAAAAACAGTTGCACATTATTGTCTGTCCTCACAAAGAAGTCTGTTTTGGTTTTTATCTCATTCTTTAGGCAATTCAATGTATATCAAGTTTGCTCTCTAAACAAACAGCATATTTGGCTGATAAGCAATGTATGCCTAGTAAGAAAGATTTATACATTTATGGTGTTTCAGAGTAGATGATAATCTTCTAAGAAATGATAGGAAAACACTAGTGTAGACAGAAAACTTAAAACTAAAAGAGCACTTTTCAAATGTATCCCTGGTCCTGTGGCCTTAAAAAAAGAACATACAATGACATTGTGCACCACAATGCTACCAGTCATGTGATGGGATGCAAACATCGTCATAACTAAAGATGAGTGAAACTATTTGTGCAAAATTGAATAGTTTCGCTTTATGAGAAAAATTGCAAAACAACTGTTGCTATAATTCTGTTTTTTTTTAATATTTTACAGATTTATTTAGCATTGTTATTTGTGTCTTTCTGGGTGTTTTGGAATATGGAGAATTCATATTTATGGTTAACTTTGTGCTAAAATCAGTCCTGCAAAAATACTTAATGTCTGATTTGTCTGACATTTTGGACTTGGATTGTGAACAGTTGCTAGCTACGTTGCTATGCAGGACGACTAGATGTCTCAACCCTGACGTGAGGGTAAAGACTAGAGCATGGGTGTCGAACTCCAGGCCTGGAGGGCCGCAGTGACTGCAGGGTTTCATTCTAGCCCTTTTCCTAATCAGTGACCAGTTTTCACTGCTAATTAACTCCTTTTCCCTTCATTTTAATAGCCCTGTTTTTAAGGATTCAGTCCTCTCAATTGATTCTTTTCTTCATTAAATGGCAGCCAAACAGAAATGAGATGTGAAACGAGCCAATAAATGACCAGCTAAACTGGGGTTTCAAACTCCAACCAATTTCACTCCAACCAGTTTCTTAATGAGAAGCCAATTCTTGCTGTTAATTAAACCCGTTACTTAATTCTACGGCTTGCTGCTGCTCTCATTCTGGTACAGCAGACATTTCCCAAACTGTTGATTTTTTGTTTCTGATTATTGACTTGAGAGATCAACCTTACCGAGACCCTCACCTTTCTTTATGTTCAGATAATGTGGTTAGCTGGTCACCTGTTTGCTCGTTTTGTGTCTCATTATTGTTTGGCTGCTAATTAAGGAAACAGAAGGAACTAAGGGGTCTGAGTCGAGTTAATTAAAACTAAGGCAAAAGAAGTTAATTAGCAGCAAAAACTGTTCACCAATTAAGAAGGTGGTTAGAATGAAAACCTGCAGACATTGTGGCCCTCCAGGACCGGAGTTCGACACCCCTGGACTACAGGGTCATGCACTTCCTGATTATTGGCTAGACATTTACAAACTTTGAGAGCATCTGTATTACTTGTAGTCTTCTTGGTTTCAGAACTTGTGCAACTTTATTTTCAATACATCTGTCTTTAGTGATTTGGATGAGCCGAAAGATTTATAGTTTTGACCTTTGCTTGTTTTGTGACATCCTTTCACTTCCCAAACTCTCTTTAAAAATATCTCTGCCTTTTCCCTCTTGAAACGTTACAACTGTGTTACAATACAAGTGAAATTTGCTCCATTAGGACATGCATTTTCATTTCATCTGCAAACCTATCTCTGCGCAAAAACATGGAAAGTGACACATGGCTAGAAACTATTTAATTTGCAAGCACATTGGAGGTGATTCTTCTCTGTTAAAGCCTATTGGCCTGGGAGCGTGACCACTAGCGACTATCCAGAAGGATCCTGGCTTACGGAGCTGGAGAAGGTAAGCACAGATGATGTTATGTCCGACTTGAAATAAGTGGTGTGAAGTGGAGTCGTTCGTGTGAATGCATCTCGTATATTAGTGTGTATGGAGCCACATGGAAGAAGCTGTAGAAAATCAGTCAGGCATCGTAGGGCGGCTGAGGAAGGAGACAGCAGTTTTGTCTGTTGAATAACTCTTAGACAGCAATAGTCTTTGCTGTGCATGCCCTAAAACTTAACAAAAGAAAGCAGAAAAAGTTCATGTTAATTGTGAAATCATATACATGGTGAATTTTAGGGTAAAATGTGCAAGACCTTATGCAAAATTAAACTCAAATAGGAAGTTGAAAAATATAATTCATCCTGAAACAGCAGTGGGTGACATAATTTAATAACAATAATCTAAATTTTTTTTAAAACAGTGACAAAATACACAAAAATGAATTCTAGGATGTTAAAACTTAGAATTGTGACCACCATTAGAAGTAGAAAGTGGATTTTTGTTGAAGCTTAATTGAGGAGTCAGGCATCTAATCATACTTTTAATGTTGTTTTCATTTTTATTTTTTTACTGTTTCTATGCTACTCATTATAATGGTTCCACTGACATGACCAGACCCTTTCTTTATGTAAATTGCTCAGCTATTCCTTCAATAGTGCCACCTTTGCAGCAGGAGCTTGCCATTTTGGTACAATTGCTTTATAGATCTGACCTGACTACTCGGTACATTGGCAGTCAATAAATGTGCAGCAGAAAACAGATTCACTGCATCTCTTCCTAAATATTCTTTTTCTTGTCTTAGTTGCGTAACTGACAAATAGACTTCAATAAGAAAGTTGTGAGTCCAAATTAATTCTTTTTAAACAGTCAGGATTTTTCTGTTCTTGAATTTGTGATCCACTGTTCAACTGTGCCAGGTTCAGAATAGCATTTCCATAACCTGAAATGTACCTAATCTGTCAGTTTCTCAGAAGCTGGAAGCATTTTCTCAAAATAATTCATAATCATATTAATAAAATGCAGACTCTAGTGAGGCACACAGGATTGGCAATTCAGTTTCTGCTTCTGAATCAATGTGTGACTTTGAACAAGTGACTAAACCTGTCTGTGCATCAGTGATAGTAATTCTATATATCTACTCTCTATATATAAAAAGATTAGCAAAATCGTGCAACATTTTTATGTGACGTTTTCATGCAACACATCCATACATCATATGGATAGTATACATCCATCCATTTTCCAACCCGCTGAATCCGAACACAGGGTCACGGGGGTCTACTGGAGCCAATCCCAGCCAACACAGGGCACAAGGCAGGAACCAATGCCGGGCAGGGTGCCAACCCACCGCAGGACACACACAAACACACCAAGCACACACTAGAGCCAATTTAGAATTGCCAATCCACCTAACCTGCATGTCTTTGGACTGTGAGAGGAAACCCACGCAGACACGGGGAGAACATGCAAACTCCACACAGGGAGGACCCAGGAAGCGAACCCAGGTCTCCTAACTGCGAGGCAGCAGTGCTACCACTGCGCCACCGTGCTGCCCGGATAGTATACATCTATATATAATTTTTTGTGTTCATGAGGAGAATACAATAATGATACTCTCATGTCAATTAAACCAACTGAACATGCATACATCATACAAAATACCTTATATACATTCACTACACTAAGATCAGTAGTAGTTTGGTTGTGTGTTAGCACTCAAAACTAAAGCCTTTGTAATGGCAGATTCTAACAAATTGTAAAACTGCATAAACATTCAGAGGTGGCAAAATCATGACTGGTGATCAGTTTTATTCCTTCCCTATATTAAGTTTGATACTTGCGACACTTCAGCAAGTAGGTAACCATTCATCTTGCATCGACAACAATTTCCAATAGGTTTAGCATTTGCTATCACTATAAATAAATCTCAGGGCCAGAGTTTTTGACCATGCTGGAATATACCCATGGACCAATAGTGAGCAGAATGAGCTATCGGGGGATTGGGGTGCCATAGGAAGCTGGAAGCTGGGGGGGGGGGGGGGCAAGGGGGGGGTGGGATACCCCCTAGAATATATAATTATTCACACACACATATATATACAGTGGTGTGAAAAACTATTTGCCCCCTTCCTGATTTCTTATTCTTTTGCATGTTTGTCACACAAAATGTTTCTGATCATCAAACACATTTAACCATTAGTCAAATATAACACAAGTAAACACAAAATGCAGTTTGTAAATGATGGCTTTTATTATTTAGGGAGAAAAAAAAATCCAAACCTACATGGCCCTATGTGAAAAAGTAATTGCCCCCTTGTTAAAAAATAACCTAACTGTGGTGTATCACACCTGAGTTCAATTTCCGTAGCCACCCCCAGGCCTGATTACTGCCACACCTGTTTCAATCAAGAAATCACTTAAATAGGAGCTGCCTGACACAGAGAAGTAGACCAAAAGCACCTCAAAAGCTAGACATCATGCCAAGATCCAAAGAAATTCAGGAACAAATGAGAACAGAAGTAATTGAGATCTATCAGTCTGGTAAAGGTTATAAAGCCATTTCTAAAGCTTTGGGACTCCAGCGAACCACAGTGAGAGCCATTATCCACAAATGGCAAAAACATGGAACAGTGGTGAACCTTCCCAGGAGTGGCCGGCCGACCAAAATTACCCCAAGAGCGCAGAGACGACTCATCCGAGAGGTCACAAAAGACCCCAGGACAATGTCTAAAGAACTGCAGGCCTCACTTGCCTCAATTAAGGTCAGTGTTCACGACTCCACCATAAGAAAGAGACTGGGCAAAAACGGCCTGCATGGCAGATTTCCAAGACGCAAACCACTGTTAAGCAAAAAGAACATTAGGGCTCGTCTCAATTTTGCTAAGAAACATCTCAATGATTGCCAAGACTTTTGGAAAAATACCTTGTGGACTGATGAGGCAAAAGTTGAACTTTTTGGAAGGCAAATGTCCCGTTACATCTGGTGTAAAAGGAACACAGCATTTCAGAAAAAGAACATCATACCAACAGTAAAATATGGTGGTGGTAGTGTGATGGTCTGGGGTTGTTTTGCTGCTTCAGGACCTGGAAGGCTTGCTGTGATAGATGGAACCATGAATTCTACTGTCTACCAAAAAATCCTGAAGGAGAATGTCCGGCCATCTGTTCGTCAACTCAAGCTGAAGCGATCTTGGGTGCTGCAACAGGACAATGACCCAAAACACACCAGCAAATCCACCTCTGAATGGCTGAAGAAAAACAAAATGAAGACTTTGGAGTGGCCTAGTCAAAGTCCTGACCTGAATCCAATTGAGATGCTATGGCATGACCTTAAAAAGGCGGTTCATGCTAGAAAACCCTCAAATAAAGCTGAATTACAACAATTTTGCAAAGATGAGTGGGCCAAAATTCCTCCAGAGCGCTGTGAAAGACTCATTGCAAGTTATCGCAAACGCTTGATTGCAGTTATTGCTGCTAAGGGTGGCCCAACCAGTTATTAGGTTCAGGGGGCAATTACTTTTTCACACAGGGCCATGTAGGTTTGGATTTTTTTTTCTCCCTAAATAATAAAAACCACCATTTACAAACTGCATTTTGTGTTTACTTGTGTTATATTTGACTAATGGTTAAATGTGTTTGATGATCAGAAACATTTTGTGTGACAAACATGCAAAAGAATAAGAAATCAGGAAGGGGGCAAATAGTTTTTCACACCACTGTATATACAGTATATATATATATATATATATATATATAGAGAGAGAGAGAGAGAGAGAGAGAGAGTCTATAGGCCTGATTTACATAAAAATGTAATTATTCTTTGGAATAATGCAAGAGTACTGATTATTAATGATAAAACTGTCTGGCACATGTGGCATTGCTATGGACCAAAACTATACTATAACTCTGTGCCTATAATGTGTCTACAGAAATGTGTTATATAAAATGAAAATCGATTGTAATGCTTGCACTCATGTAGGATGATAACCAGTTTTTATATCTTATATTTATTTACACTATTTAAAGAGCTTATGTAAAAAGCCAAATTTTCCCCAGGGACAAATAAAAGTTCTATCTATCTATCTATCTATCTATCTATCTATCTATCTATCTATCTATCTATCTATCTATCTATCTATCTATCTATCTGTCTGTCTGTCTGTCTGTCTGTCCATAAGAGTATCATTATTCAGTCCAGTCTCACCATGGTCTACTTTGGGGAATACACTGAAGCAACACCACACAATGACTCATTTCCAAGCAGTCAATGCAGATGCACAGATATACAGAAGCATATTAGGGCTACAGAGAAGAAAAAAAAAATGGACACAGTGAAGATAAAAAAAAGTGTATGTCGAGACATTTCCACTTTATTCTCACGTTTTATGTTGAGATTTAAGTCGACGTTTAAACCCTTGTTTTTTCTCTCTCTAGTTTACTTTGCCATGTCATAAACTTCATTTTAAAATCAATGTTTAATTTACTAGATTTTCTTAAACCCTGTCATAACTAATGTAGCACATTAAATGCTTTGTGTTAAGTGTTCCCGACCCGTGTTAATCGATATGTGCTTCTTACTGACTTCCTCTTGCACTGTGAGGAGGTGCAGGCAGCTATCGCCACACAGAATACATTCACTTTATGATATTCCTGCTCTCTGAACATTTAGAATGCTAAGATAAATAGTTGATGTTATTTTCATGATGAAATGCATTTAAACAAGTATTAAACACGTGAGAGTTTGGTACGGTGGTGTGGCAGTAGTACTGTTCCCTCGTAGTAAGGGATCCTCTAGGTCAGCATTTCTCAACCTTTAAGTATTTGTGACCCGAGTTTTCATAACAGTTTTAATCGCGCCCCCCCCCCACCCTAATGTTTTTTTGAAACTCTAAAAAAATTTATTTCTATATTTTTTGCTGCTGACACACCGCTACAAGTTTAAAATTTCCCTACAAATAGCGAAATTACGCCACATATGGCAACATTGGCGCCCTCTTTTTTGTTACTTCGTGCACCCCACAGTTTGAGAACCGCTGCTCTAGGTGTACGTTCAATATAGAGAACCTTTATAGCAGGTGTGAAGAGGCTCCAAAATGCTGGATGTATGAATGGGTATCGCACAGGTTTAACTGAAATATTGTGTAAATTGTGGTTTTGTGAGCTGGTGGTTGGAGACACGAACACAGAATTTAATGGATGCTCTTCTGAGCGGGCTTTCTTTATTGGATGCGTGCTGTCTCTGTCTGACGTACCAAATCCCTAGTTCCTATCCTTCCTTTTTCTTTCTCCACATAACCAATCACTACATGATAAACGACTTTGTGAAAGTAAAACTAGGTATAAACTTAGGACACAGAGTGATCAGAACTTTGAAAAATCTTTGTTATACAGGTTTAATTATGTCCATCCCATCAAGCATCATGCGTGAGGCAGTAACAGTTCCTGAATGGGGCACCAGCTCATCGCAGGGTGAATACGAGCACAGACATACAGTTAGGTCCATAAATATTTGGACAGAGACAACTTTTTTCTAATTTTGGTTCTGTACATTACCACAATGAATTTTAAATGAAACAACTCAGATGCAGTTGAAGTGCAGACTTTCAGCTTTAATTCAGTGGGGTGAACAAAACGATTGCATAAAAATGTGAGGCAACTAAAGCATTTTTTTAACACAATCCCTTCATTTCAGGGGCTCAAAAGTAATTGGACAATTGACTCAAAGGCTATTTCATGGGCAGGTGTGGGTAAGTCCGTCATTATGTCATTATCAATTAAACAGATAAAAGGCCTGGAGTTGATTTAAGGTGTGGTGCTTGCATGTGGAAGATTTTGCTGTGAACAGACAACATGCGGTCGAAGGAGCTCTCCATGGAGGTGAAAGAAGCCATCCTTAAGCTGCGAAAACAGAAAAAACCCATCCGAGAAATTGCTACAAAATTACGAGTGGCAAAATCTAGTTTGGTACATCCTGAGAAAGAAAGCAAGCACTGGTGAACTCAGCAAAGCAAAAAGACCTGGACGTCCATGGATGATCGCAGAATCATTTCAATGGTGAAGAGAAACCCCTTCACAACAGCCATCCAAGTGAACAACACTCTCCAGGGGGCAGGCGTATCGATATCCAAGTCTACCGTAAAGAGAAGACTGCATGAAAGTAAATACAGAGGGTGCACTGTGAGGTATAAGCCACTCATAAAACTCAAGAATAGAAAGGCTAGATTGGACTTTGCTAAAGAACATCTAAAAAAGCCAGCACAGTTCTGGAAAAACATTCTTTGGACAGATGAAACCAAGATCAACCTCTACCAGAATGATGGCAAGAAAAAAGTATGGAGGAGGCACGGAACAGCTCATTATCCAAAGCATAGCACATCATCTATAAAACACGGTGGAGGCAGTGTGATGGCTTGGGCGTGCATGGCTGCCAGTGGCACTGGGACACTAGTGTTTATTGATGATGTGACACAGGACAGAAGCAGCCGAATGAATTCTGAGGTGTTCAGAGACATACTGTCTGCTCAAATCCAGCTAAATGCAGTCAAATTGATTGGGCGGCGTTTCATGATACAGATGGACAATGACCGAAAACATACAGCCAAAGCAACCCAGGAGTTTATTAAAGCAAAGAAGTGGAAAATTCTTGAATGGCCAAGTCAGTCACCTGATCTTAACCCAATTGAGCATGCATTTCACTTGTTGAAGACTAAACTTCAGACAGAAAGGCCCACAAACAAACAGCAACTGAAAGCCGCTGCAGTAAAGGCCTGGCAGAGCATTAAAAAGGAGGAAACCCAGCATCTGGTGATGTCCAGGAGTTCAAGACTTCAGGCTGTCATTGCCAGCAAAGGGTTTTCAACCAAGTATTAGAAATTAACATTTTATTTCCAGTTATTTAATTTGTCCAATTACTTTTGAGCCCCTGAAATGAAGGGATTGTGTTAAAAAAATGCTTTAGTTGCCTCACATTTTTATGCAATCATTTTGTTCACCCCACTGAATTAAAGCTGAAAGTCTGCACTTCAACTGCATCTGAGTTGTTTCATTTACAATTCACTGTGGTAATGTACAGAACCAAAATTAGAAAAAAGTTGTCTCTGTCCAAATATTTATGGACCTAACTGTATCATAGCTGTACACTAGGGTCAGTTCAGCATAACAAAACCCCACATCCTACATGACTTTGAAAGGAAACTGAAGCACGCTGAGTAAACCCACCAGAAAAATATACAAACTGAAGGCAGGGAACACCCGGGACCCCCTTGCTGCAAGGCAGCAGCGCAACCTCCATGCCACCGTGCCCCTGTGACGATGCGGGTTCACTCCATGCTCCCATCTGACTTCTGGGAGTTCTTGAACCTGACACCGTCAGTAATGTCACCGATGAGCTAGGCAGTGAGGCACAATAAAGCAAGGAGATGGTGCAAAAAGTGCAAAGTGCTTTTATTAATAACAAAACCAAACAAAGCAGTGTTCAAATAAATAAGTGCAGTGTCTCTCAAATCTTCAAATAAATAATCCATTAAAACAGAGGTGAATCCGTGGAGGTTGAAATCCAATAAATATATCCTTTTAAAAATAACAAGGTTAAAATAGCGACTGGAAGCAGTCTTTCTTTAAAAAATCTGGTACATACTTCTTTACCCCGGCTACTCCCCTGCTTCTCCCTTCTGGGCCCCGCAACATGGGAGTCGCCCTACCAGCAAAATGCAGCTCCTTCTATACTGGTCCGGTATCCCTCCGATCCCTGGCTACGTTGGGCTCCAGCCAGACCGAGACTTGGGTGTCTTCCCCCAGCGGCCAGGGCGCTCACGTTAGGGCTCAGCTCGCCCAAAGCCTCCACAACTGTCACTGCCTTCTTGGTCTTATGCGGCGAGCTGTCCATGATCCTGGTCACTCCTGCTCCTTTGAAAAGCTCATCAGGAGTGACCCAATCCATCCACCCTGAGCTCTCCTTCCAGCTGCCTGCCTTTGCTCAAGCGAGCCTGCTGTCGCTCGCACCAGCTCCCCACTTCTCCAGCCTTCCTCTCCCTTAACCTCCGTCCTTCTCTCTTAACTTTTTTCTCTCCTCCTAGCCGCCTCGCTCTTCTATTTATTACGGGGACATGGATCAGATGTGGCAATTAGCAGCTCCTGGCACCAATTACAGATGCAGACGACTCCTCACCTGTGCACTTAAGTGAGGACTGTCCGCATCACACATCACCCGGGAACTGCTTCGGCCACACAATCCACACCCCCTCGCTAAGCCACGAGTGCGGTATTTATTTATTTAAAAAGTGGCCATTTTGACGTGAGCTGTGGACCCGCTACACCACAGCCCCCACATATTTAATATATGATTTAATGCATTTCATCATTAAAGTGATATCAAGTAAACATTGAGGTTAAAGTGGACATGTCGAGAATAAAGTCAACATGTCGACATGCACTTTTTTTTTCTTCACTGTGTCCGTATTTTTTTTTTTTCTCCGTGGCCCTAATACGCTTCCATACAGATGCCTTCTGGACTTAGCTATGGTAGGAAGAAGAAAGAGAACATCAACAGAGTTTCCCACAATAATTTGCTGCATGACCTGCATGTAGAGGGCCCATCTTTCAGTGACATCCCACAAGTCAAAAGGCCCAAAAACCCTCTTTCTAAAACACCATGTGCTGGCCAATCAAGACAGAGCTCTTATAAAGACAAGAGACAGACTGCGGTGGGGTCAGGAAGCTAAGTGCTGGGACTCGCACCAACTGCTGCCTTCCTAAAACAGCAGGAATCCACTTCACATGAGATGGTAAGGGAGGGAGCGTGGGGATGTTTCAGCTATTAATTTATTTATTTTTAGTTCAATTTAGCTGAAAATAACACCGGTAGATTGGATTTATGGTTCATTTAGCAAACATCTTAAAATGTCATGGTGTCAGTGTGGTTTGCAGAAGAGAATCTGTGTGCATGCAGACGGCCTCGTATTGTACATTCGGTACATCATGCATTTTAGATCAGTAGCTTAAAGCTTTTACAAGCAGATTAGATGCTTTGTCCTGGATTCTTGAATCAAATATTATTTTCATTTTCCCAAGAAACATTTTTCTTTCAGTGATGCAGATTGTTGTTTAAGCAGGAATATTGATTACTTTCTCACACTGAATATGCCTGGGACATGAAGAAGCAGTGACCAGGGTCATTGTTTTCTTGATTTCATGCATTCATTTTGCTGCCTTTATGTTACCAGCTTGTTCGTACCTTTAGAACATTGTGTTTATCTAAGAGTGAATGTTGTTTTTACTTTATTATGCCTATATCAGGGTGGTGCAGTTGGTAGAACTGTGGCCTCATGGTTCCACTATTCTGGGTACAAATTGAGTGTGTACATTTTCCCCATGGCTGTGACATCTGTTGTCCAGTTACTCCTGTTTTGCTCATATGTTGTGTAAGACAGATTTGTTAAACCAAGTGACAACTGTGAATTGGTCATGTGAGTACGCATGATGCTGTGACGGATTGGCATCCTGTCCTGCGAGGGTTCCTTCTTGATGCTCGCAGGATAGTGATACCTGGTGGCATGGATCGTGGACTATCTTACAAACAGACCTCAGTATGTGCGTCTCGGGAACTGCAGGCCTGACATTGTGGTCAGCAACACAGGAGCGCCGCAGGGGACTGTACTTTCTCCGGTCCTGTTCAGCCTATATACATCAGACTTCCAATACAACTCGGAGTTCTGCCACGTGCAAAAGTTCTCTGATGACACTGCTATCATGGGCTGCATCAGGAGTGGGCAGGAGGAGGAGTATAGGGACCTCATCAAGGACTTTGCTAAATGGTGTGACTCAAACCACCTACAACTGAACATCAGCAAAACCAAGGAGCTGGTGGTGGATTTTAGGAGGCCCAGACTCCACATGGACCCCGTGATCATCAGAGGTGACTGTGTGCAGAGGGTACAGACCTATAAATACCTGGGAGTACAGCTGGATGATAAATTGGACTGGACTGCCAATACTGATGCTCTGTGTAAGAAAGGACAGAGCTGACTATACTTCCTTAGAAGGCTGGCGTCCTTCAACATCTGCAATACGATGCAGATGTTCATCAGACAGTTGTGGCGAGCACCCTCTTCTACACCGTGGTGTGCTGGTGAAGCAGCATAAAGAAGAGGGACGCCTCACGCCTGGACAAACTGGTGAGGAAGGCAGGCTCTATTGTAGGCACGGAGCTGGACAGTTTGAGATCCGTGGCAGAGCGACGGGCGCTGAGCAGGCTCCTGCCAATAATGGAGAATCCACTGCATCCACTAAACAGGATCATCTCCAGACAGAGGAGCAGCTTCAGCAACAGACTGCTGTTAATGACCTGCTCCACTGACTAACTGAGGAGATCGTTCCTCCCCCACACTATGCGACTCTTCAATTCCACCCGGGGGGGTAAACGTTAACATTATACAAAGTTATTGTCTGTCTGTATACCTACATTGTTATCACTCTTTAATTTAATATTGTTCTTTATCAGTATGCTGCTGCTGGAGTATGTGAATTTCCCCTTGGGATTAATAAAGTATCTATCTATCTATCTATCTATCTATCTATCTATCTATCTATCTATCTATCTATCTATCTATCTATCTATCTATCTATCTATCTATCTATCTATCTATCTATCTATCTATCTATCTATCTATCTATCTATCTATCTATCTAGTTTCCATCTACTCCCGTGAACCTGAACTGGATTAAGTGGCTTTGACTTTTTTTAACATTATGTTGTTGTATAGCATGGTGGAGGTGCAGCAGTTTCACTTCCAGCAGAATCACTGTGCACATGGAGGTGAGACATCCTCCCTGAGTATGTGTACAGTTCCTCAGAGAACTTGAATCAAGGCCAAGAGAGTTAGGGTGCATGCTTGAGGGTGCATTTCTATGCACTGATATGTCACACAAGTTTGATTTCTGCCAAATGACTGTGACCCTGTAATGGAAAAATATACTGTATGTTGGATATAATCAGGTGGATTTTCTTGTTCTGTTTTTGTGTTTCTTCTTTAAGTGTTTAGTTGTTTGCTTTCACTTTTAATTATGCAGGTTTGACAATGTTACGTTATTTTGACATCCATCCATCCATTTTCCAACCCGCTGAATCCGAACACAGGGTCATGGGGGTCTGCTGGAGCCAATCCCAGCCAACACAGGGCACAAGGCAGGAACCAATCCCGGGCAGGGTGCCAACCCACCGCAGGACACACACACACACACCAAGGCCAATTTAGAATCTCCAATCCACCTAACCCGCATGTCTTTGGACTGTGGGAAGAAACCGGAGCGCCCAGAGGAAACCCACGCAGGCACGGGGAGAACATGCAAACTCCACGCAGGGAGGACCCGGGATGCGAACCCAGGTCCCCAGGTCTCCCAACTGCGAGGCAGCAGCGCTACCCACTGCACCACCGTGCCGCCTATTTTGACATGCAGTGCCTATTAAAATATTCACCTTTTGGATATTTTCACATGTTATTGTTATACAACATTGAATCATAATGGAATTTCATTTGACTTTTGTGACAGTGATCAACAGAAAAAGCCGCGTTAATGTTAAAGTGAAAACAAATCTCTGCAAAGTGGTATAAATATATATAAAACACAAAATAATTGATTGTAAAAGCATTCACAACCTCTTTATAATGCCACACTTAAATCTTCCCTGTAGCAGCCAATTGGTTTTATAAGTCACCTCATTAGTTCACTAGAGATAATCATTTAATTGCAGTGTAAATGCACCTTATCTGGAAGGTCCAGCTTGTGGTGAGTCAGTATGGTGACAAACAATGACAACAAAAGAACACTCCAAGTAACTCCATGAAAAGGTGTTTGAAAAGCATAGGTTAGGGGATGGAGACAAGAAAATATGCTGAATATCCCTTGAAGTCCACTTCAACCAACCATTAAGAAATGGAATGAGAAAGGCACAGCTGTAAATCTTCTGTCTACAAAAACTGAGAACACTGAAGGAGTTACAAGCTACAGAGGTTTAAACTGGAGAGACTTCGCAGACATCAACTGTTGCTGTTGGTTTCCCTTATGGGAGCACAGCAAAGAAAAAAAATCACATATATCATCTTTACTAGAATTTACCAAGGATCATGGGATCCTGAAGTCAGCTGGAAAAAGGTTCTATGGTCTCGCAAGACCAAAATTAAGGTTTTTGGCCACCAGACTAAACAGCACTTTTGAACTCTGCACATTAAGAAAAACACACCATTCCTAGCGTGAAGTATGGTGGTGGCATCATCACACTGTGGGGATGCTTCTCTGCAGCAGGCCTTGGAAGAATTATCAGGGTAGAGGGGGAAATGAAGGTAGCAAAATACAAGGACATACTGAGGTAAAACCTGCTGCAGTCTGCAAGAAACCTGCACCTGGGGAGAAGATTTGTTTCCCAGCAAGACAGCAACCCCAAGCATAAAGCCAAAGGTACACAGGAATGGCTTCAACACAACAATGTTAATGCCCCAGAGTGGCCGAGTCAGTGACCAGATTTCAGTCTAACTGAGAATGTGTGGCTGGACTTGAAAATGGCTGTTCACTCACGATCTTCATGTAACCTGACAGAGCTTGAGCTGTCTTACAAAGAAAACGGAGGAAAAATCGCAGTGTCCAGATGTGAAAAGCTGATAAAGAGAGATCTGTGCACACAGACACATGACTGTCATGGCTGCACTGCAAAAAATGAAATCTAAGCAAGTGGAAAAGTATTTATTTCATGACATTAAATCTTGTCTTCCTTATTGTAAGAATTATTGACTTATCAAAAAATTTGTATTTACGATTATTTAGCTTACTTTAAGAAGTCTTGTCAAGTAAATTTTGCTTACCCCATTGGCAGATTTGTTTGCTAAATAAAAGCAAAACAGCTCCTGTTTAAAGTTTTTTTGTCTAGTTTTTGCATATGCATTTTTTGCAGTGTGCTAAAGGTGTATTTACTAAAAAGTGACTTGAAAAGAGTAAACACTAACGTGATCAATTATATTGTGTTTTGTATGTGTAATTAACTTAGACCTCAGTGCAGAGATCTATGTTCATTTTGATATTAAAAAGTCTGTTATAATCATCAGTGACAAAAAAAATAAATGAAATCCACTATGATTCAGTGCTGTATAACAATAAAACATGAAAACTTTGAAGGGGATGACTACTTTTTATAGGCACCGTAGATACTGTATTTATATACAAGATGATACGGGACATCCATTTGTGCCCATTATTTGAATTAGGGTTGGGTTTCCCCCAATAGTCCAAACAAGTGTGGTCGAATTGCATGATACCTGCTCAGTAAGTGTCTGGATGAGCTTGGTCTTGGCCTTCTTGCGGCTAAAATACGCTTATGGAACCACATCAGAGAGGAACAGACATAACAGCTGGACTTTTATTATTTATTTATTTGTATAATTACTTCTTCAGATTATTATTAACGTCAGCACAGTGGCACACTGTAGCCTCATAGAACTGCTGTTGAACCCCACATCTAGTCGTTTCCCAAATGGAGTTTTCAGGTTCTCCCTGTATCTTTGTGGGTTTTCTTAACACAATTCCACAAGATATACTGGTAGACTGGTGATTCTAAACTCTATCCTGCTTTCTGCCAAATGTTGTCAGGATTGATCATTGAGAATTAAGTGAGATTTTATTTCTATTTTATCATTTTGTTTAATTGGTTTAATAATCTTAATTTTCTTTCACTGATTACTTAGTTCTGGCTTGCTTTTCCCCTTTCCTTTAATTTGCTGTCTTGTATTTTTGCCCTTTTATTTTTTTGAGCTATTTTTCGATATATTTACCTTTGTAATATTTTTCATTTGAGACTTTTCTGGATGCCTGATCTATACCTCGGTGTACTGAGTAGGAGTTTAAATGTCTGTTCTCTCAAGAGTGTTTGTGTGTACTCTGGACATGTGTGCAAAACAAAATATCTCTCCGCTTGCACTTTTGTTTTAAAGATGGCTTCATCACAGACTTACTTACCTGACCAGCATTTGGACTCTCAGTTTCACTAATATAATCAGGATTCAAAAGCACTTCTAGGAGATCATCACACATGAAGTGCTGCCCAGTGAAACTGAGTGTGATTAAGTCCAAAATAACACTGCTGCATCAGATTTATGGATCATTAAACAGATCTTAAAATGTTCATTGAGCTCTTGTGTGAAGTGTATTTTGGAAAGATATGGAGAATCTACTTGTCCAGGGAAAGAGTTTTGATAATGGGTTTCTGGAGCACCTTCTGAACAGTCTTCCCTTTTGTCCTGTGGCTTAATTTACTATAAGTTCCAGTTTGCACTAAATAGACCAAGCATGAGTTAATGTTCAATGTATTGGTTTACAACTGGGCACTTTACTGATCTTTTTACAGGTGTGTTTGTGGCTTGAAAATCTTCCTTTGAAACATAAAGTCACAAATGTCTTGGGCATATCTTACTTTATAAAATACATTAATATCTATACCACAGAGCATCTACTTTTGGTCACAAGATGCAGGTCTTCTTAAATGCTAGGGCTAATGGCAGAATGAGAAAAAGGACTGGGAGATGAGAGAGTCCAGCATTGTCAGAAACAGGTTAAATGTCAAAACTGGCAAGATCAAAAACATCTCAAAGGTCAAAGCCAAAATGAAAGCCAAAAAATAGTAGTCAATAAAAATATGCAAAGAGCCAAACAATAACTGAAAATCCTTAGCCATCTACACATCACATATTGAAAGCTGTTTTAGGTCATGTCATGTCATTTCCTAATCTGCTTAGTCCAAACTAGGGTTGTGTGGTGGGTAGGGGCTGGAGCCTATCACAGTTAACATAAGGCACAAGGCCGGAACAAACCCCTAGAGCATTTGGAAGTGCACAAAGCTGGATCAATCATAGGCAGATGAAGTAGTACAACCCCAAATCAGAAAGTGCAAAAAAAAAATGAAGTGATTCTTAAATTTACTTTGACTTTTCTTTCACCGCAGATGATACAAATCCAAGATATTTCATGTTTTGTCTGGCCAACTTCATCTCATTTATAAATATATATCCATTCCTGCATTTCAGGCCTGCAACACATTCCAAAAAAAGATGGGATGGTAAAGCACTCTCCACCTTGTAACGTCACCATTCCTTCTCACAACACTTAAAAGATGTTTTGGCACTGAGGATACCAAATGATGAAGCATTTCAGGTGTTATTTTGTCCCATTCTTCCTGCAAACATGTCTTAAAGCATACAAGAGTACAGGGTCATTGTGGTCGCCTTTCTTAATTCCAAATTCTCCACACATTCTCTATTGGGGAAAGGTCAGGACTCCAGGGAGCCCAGTCCAGTACCTGTACCCTCTTCTTCCACAGCCATGCTTTTGTAATGTGTGCAGAATATGGTTTTACATTGTCTTGTTGAAAAATTCATGGACGTCCTGGAAAATATGTCATCTTGAAGGCAGCATATGTTGCTCTAAAATCTCAATGTACTTTTCTGCATTAATGCTGCCATCAGTATAAATTACCTTTGCCAAGGGCATAGACACAACCCCATAACACGGCAGATCCTGGCTTTTGGACTTGTTCTTGATAACAATCTGGATGGTCTGTTTCATCTTTGATCCAGAGAACACTGTATTCATTTCTTCCATAAAAGATCTGGAATACTGATTCGTCTAACTACAATACAAGTTTGCACTCTGTGATGTCCATCCCAGATGCCTCCAAGCCCAGAGAAGTCAATGCCGCTTCTGGACATGGTTAACATTAGGCTTCTTTTGTACACAGTAAAGTTTTGAGTGGCATTGTGAGTGTGTAACTCCAACCCAGCCACAGGGGATACACAAACCAGTGTGTTTCTTTGTGCCAGTCCCAAGCCCGGATAAATGGGGAGGGTTACGTCAGGAAGGGCAACCGGTGTAAAATTTTGCCAAATCAATATGTGGACAAAGATGATCTGCTGTGGCAACCCCTAACGGGAGCAGCCGAAAGAAGAAGAAGAAGTGAGTGTAACTCCACATTGTAGTGCTTGGCAAAGGTTTGCCGAAGTAATCCCTTTGCCCATGTGGTTATATCAGCTAGTGATGGGTGAAGGTTCTTGATGTAGTGCCATCTGTGGGATTGGAGATCACGAGTGTTCAGCTTAGGCTTACGCCCTTGCCCTTTATGCACTGAAATTCCTGCAGATTCCTTGAACCATTTAATGATATTATGCACTGTAGAGGGACAAATATGCAAATACCTTCCTATCTTTCTTTGGGGAACATTGTAAAAATTTCAAAAATGTTCTGACACATTTGTTGACAAACTGGAAATCCTCTATCCATCTTTGCTCCTCAAGATCTCAACCTTTTGTGGATACCAAATCATTATTACAATCACCTGTTGACATCACCTGTTTGAAATCACATCATTATTTAATAATTTTACCTTTTTTGGAATGTGTTGCAGGCCAGACATGTAGGAATGAATGTATATTAACAAATGAAATTAGGTTGACCAGACAAAACACGAAATATCTTGGGTTCATGCTGTCTGCAATGAAATAAAAGTCAAAGTAAATTTAAGAATCACTGTGTTTTTTATTTTTTAATTTGAATTTTCCATACCATCTCAACTTTTTCTGATTTGGGATTGTATCTCATGAGAAGAGGACCACATGACCTCAACAGCAGATTTTGCGCTGGAGAGCCACTTGCTTTTTTACCACTTTTTCAAACTAAAAACTTCCCAAAATCAGGGTTTAAGAATACCCTATTCCTTCACTTATCCCAAGAAACCTATTGGATCAAGAAGGCCTTTGTCACAAAGAAATTGTGATTTTTGATTAATTAACATTTAAATCATTTCTTTCTTTTTTTTTCTTTCCTTTGCTCCATATTCACTCATTTTATGTTGTTTTATAGAGTACCGCTGCATCATTTACAGTTGCTGTTATATGATCCACATCACTCCATTCATCATGTCACTAACAGCTGATGGTATTCAAGTAGGCAACATGCAGCATTTGAGATCCTAGATTTGGAATACAAATTATGATTTTTTTTTTTGTGGTTTTTGTAATTTTGGTCACAACATTTTGCTTGAGTTTTATTTTGCATTTTGGGTTTTGGTTGCCAGTCTTATTTTCCTTTCCAGTAACGATTTCTGATCCATGTTTTTTAACAATCATTTTGCCTCAACACCTAAACCATGTCTTTTACAAAAGCATACAATTAGAAAAGAACAGTTTTTTTTTTACAAATACTACTGTAAGTAAAATGAGCAAGCCTAAAATGAAAAGGGTTTTCAGTAAGATTGAGGAGCTGCAGAGAGGATAAAATGTCATGCAAAAGTAGTTAAATGATTGGCCACAATATTTACTAAATTAGGTTTATGGAGTGTGTAAAATTTAACTAGAATCCAAAAGCGAGGTGAATGAACTCAATTTGTTTTCTCAGTCCAAAATGGTAAATCTTCAGGTCCACATGGCTTTCCTCCAGAAGTCTTTTCTGCCTTTTGGATTCAATTAATACCTCTGTTCTTACAGATGTTGAATATGGCCATCATTTCCACTACATTAAACAACATCTGACTTTTCAAAAAGAATACAGGCTCAAATTAGTGCTCCACTTAATGGCTTGTTTCTTTGATGAATGCAGATACAAAATTATTTTTGGCCTTAAGTCTGCTGTCAAGTATGGCATCCAGATCAAGCTGGTTTTATTTGTTCTCAACAAAGTTCAGGTAGTTTCCATCAGCTGCTTCATAAAATTGTTACTGCCACATCTATGCCTCAACCATCAGTCCTCCTATCACTTGATTCAGAAAAAAAAGCATTTGTTAGGAAGAATTCAGAATTATTCTTCATTAAAATGAATAAATAACTAAAGGGAAATGCAGAATTGTGGTCATAGGACAGACTGGATCAGAAAACCAGAAAAGCAACCAAAACAGATGCTGAACACCAGGGCACAAACCCAGAAGCAAAGTCATAGAACTAGCAGAGAGTCCTGACATTTAGTCTTCTTGGTAGTGCCTTTTAGCTGCATCCCACCACTAAACAATTAAAGTAAAACAGAGTAAGATTAAGAGAGTAAGTTTGGTCCAAACTAGGACATGTCACATGATTGGCAACACCCATAGTAACAATAAACAAAATGGCGACATCTGTGACAAAACCACACAAAATGGTGTCATCTGGGAAGAAAACCGAAAGCCAAAATGACATACTGTAACATAGTGACATAACAGCCACATTAAAAGATTAAAAAAATCAACATTAGGGATAAACAAAAGCTAATTATGCCAAACCTGTGCAATATAATCCTTATAGATTAAAAAACCCAGATTTATGATAAAAATAGCTCTCATGACATATAGGGTAAGCAAACTGTAAAGTAATCTTTGTGGGTGAGACTCCATTACATTTTGCATTAAAATTATGGTTGAAGATCAGCATTAGCATATTATACTCCTGTCAGAGCTGCAAGAAAGGCTATTCATATTGTTTTGATAATAGCTGCAACAATCATGGTTATTGACTTTAATTTAGTCTTTATGATTCTCCCCCTGTCCTTTGTGTTGCACGGTCAGTATGGAGCTTGAATTTGATATCACTTTAACCAAGTTACTCCTCCTGGCTTTGGATAAGGGCTTGGGGAGGACAGAAAACAAAACGATTAACAGAGGTAGACCTACCAGGACACATTTGTTGTATTCCATAAACACATACACTCTCTCGTCAGCACCACAGTGCACGGTAAAATGCAAAGGAAGGGGCAGAATGCAGACTTTGACCTGCTATATCCCAAAAATCCATGAACTGCAGGGGGTGAGTGTGGAAGTGTGTGAGAGTGTATTCTGCATTAATTCAGTATTTTATGAGTACATGGTCTTTGGCTATGTAAAGAAGAACCCAGTAATATAAACTGATGAATGGATGGATGACTTACAAATTCACTCCGCATAGAAGTTCTGAACAAGACTTTCTACTTCTCATCTAGCTTTTCTATTTTTCAGCATGGGCCAAAATTCAAAATAAAGTTTAAGACACTAAAACAAAAAAAGAAGGAATGAAAAACTATAAGATCAACATTACATTAAAGTTCAAAATTGGCAAAAACTTGCAAAAACCACTTTAGAGAAGTGGGGACATCTGGACTGTGTGTCCAGTCCCTCAGTGCAATCTGATTGGTCAGTTTGGCTTTGTTGACGTGACAAAACAGGAAGTGCAAGACATACAAGGAGGAGTAAAAGCATAAGAGGTGTGTGGAGAAAGCTGCCTTCAAAGATGGCAAGTATAAAACTGGACATGAGGTGAGAAAGGCGCCTCAAAGATAATGAGAGTCTGAGAAGCAGGCTCAACAGGTGGAGTGCCAGTGAAGAGAGGTTTAGACACATGATGATACAGAAGAAAGGCCCTGAAGGTACATGTAGGACAAGAAATAGCAAATATTTTTTAAATGATTTTATTACCTGTCTCTGACAACTTGCCATGCCTAGTATGACAATAAAACCAAAAAGGTTACTTTAATGCCCAATTGCAAGAATAACAGCAAGGTCCAATCATATAACCAAATGCAAAACAATTGGATAGCTCAGCCTTTAGACTATGTGAGCCTAGCCTAGGGCACATCAATGGTTACACTCCAGCTATAGATATATAAAATTTTATATTGAGAGCCATGATCATAAAATTCTATTTCTGGCTGAGATTCTGTCTGGCCACATTTTATGTGCACAAAGATCTTAAACTGTGACAGCATTTGTTGGGCACATCTGTCCATTCTTCATTTTTCCCTGACTCTTTGGGTGATTGATCTCATATCGTTATGTTTCTCTTTTACCCGGAATAACATTAAGTTTATTCCAGAATTGTCATTCACCTTCAACTAAAATCAGAATCACCCTCCTGGGCTCAAGAATCAAATAAGCTATGGAGTCCTTTTTAAAAGTAGAGACGCATAGGGGAGAAGTCTTTGGAACTGAACAGCTATGCTGTAACTGAGCTCGCATGAGAGACAACAACAGAAACTTCAGTGAGCAGTAATTAGATCAGATAGCAGCTTGGTGTAAACTGTTGTCAACCATGATTTAAAATAAAGAAAAAAAGAAATGAGTAAAACATAAACCGCAATGCTTTCATAAATTGTTACCGCCGATCAGCACAGGGAGTGAAATGGATGCTCTGTCATTAGGTGAGAGGGAGGATTTTGGTGCACTTGCTAACCTATTCCATGGGGTTTCTCAGTCAATTTTTATAACCTCACTTTTATTATTTACCATTTTTATTGGGGAAAATCCAGCCTGAAGTACATTAAAGAAGCCACTGCTTGTAATCCACAGAGGTCCAGCATGTGCTGCCAGTCAGGACCTGCTGCTTTTACGATTCTTTTACCCGCCTGAAGCCTCATTCTGCCTTTGATCATTTTCCAGCATGATGGCCATCCCATATTGTTTTGCTTCATTTAACTTAATAAGTTAAAATAATGGCTTTCAATTTATGACCTTAATCTTCCATGTTTATAGTTAGTACAAAAATAATAATAATAATAATAATAACAATAAACCCACAGCAGCATGCCTCAGGGCTCCAATTTTAAAATAGACAGCTGGAACAACGACTTTTAAAACCACACATGCAAACACGTTATCACCTCTGCTTTGAACTGCGGTCGGATGGCTAATAAAGTCCTGTTACTGCAGTGTACTCAGCTTGCATTGTACATTTATTTGACCAAAGGAGCTTCAACTTGACCGTTCCCAGCAGAACAAAAGCCCTATGTGAGTGAAAGTGAATGGGGAGTACAGAATAGGGTGATTTTCTTGTTTGATTAGATTTTAAAAAAAATCTTACAGCTAAGACGTCAAACAAATAGGCTGAACAAAAGGGCAGAATTATGGTTCGATGGCAAGTTCTTCTGCCTGAAAGCTCCGGGTCACTGCCTCAGAGGGTTTTTAGTTTTCCTTCATATCTTTAAATAAATGTACTTGAAGATTAAGTGAATAGTCATAATTGGTCTGGTATTGTATATATTTGTGTGCTCATGATATCCTAGCACTCTGTTTGTTACTGCCTTCAGCTTGGCCCTCTGCAAACCTAAACCTAAACCTTGAAAACGGATGGATCAACAAACAATAACACTTACCTCAGCGGAAAAAACATCAGAGATCCTCCTTCAGGCGCCAGAACTTTGTCAGAAGAGCTGATTAGCAACAACATGTCCAGCTATTCCTTGAACAAATACTCATGACAAAACAAACCAAAGTGTCTACAATTCTAGTATAGAAAAATAAAACAGAAGTGAAAAAAAAATTTAAAGCTCATTTTTAATCACTGGCCACTTTATTAGGTACACGAGTTGAACCACATGCTATCACAAATATCTAATCAGTCAATCACATGGCAGTAGCTCAATGCATTTAGGCATGTGGACATTGTGAAGACGACCTGCTGAAGTTCAAACTGAGCATCAGAATGAGGAAGAAAGGTGAGTAGTTGACTTTGAACGTGGCATGGTTGTTGGGACCAGATGGGCTGGTCTGAGAATTTCAGAAACTGCTGATCTACATCTCTACAGTTTACAGTGACTGCTTTTATAAAGGGAAAATATCCAGTGAGCAGATGTTGTCTAGTCAAAAATGCCTTGTTGTTGCCAGTGGTCAGAGAAGAATACCCAGACTGGTTTGAGCTGATAGAAATGCAATAGTAACTGAAATAACCACTCATTACAACCAAGGTATGCAGAATAGCATCTCTGAATACACAACACGTCGAACCTTGAAGCAGATAGGCTACAGCAGCAGCAGATTACACCTGGTGCCACTCCTGTCAGCTAAGAACAGGCAAATGAGGCAACAATTCAAAACTGGACAATAGAAGACTGGAATAACATTGCCTGGACTGATGAGTCTCCATTTCTGCTGTGACATTCTGACAGGAGGGTCAGAATTTGGCATCAACAACATGAAAGCATGGATCCATCCTGCCTTGTACCAACAGTTCAGGCTGGTGGTGGTAGTGTAATGATGTGGGAGATATTTTCTTGGCACACTTTGGGCTCCTTAGTAATTGAGCATTGTGCCACAGCCTACCTGAGTAATGTTGCTGACCATGTCCATCCCTTTATGACCGCAGTGAACCCATTTTCTGTGGACTACTTCCAGCAGGATAACGCGCCATGTCAAAAAGCTCAATTCATCTCAAACTAGTTTCTTGAACATGACAATGAGTTCACTGTACTCAAATGGCCTCCACAGTCACCAGATCTCAATCCAATAGAGCACCTTTGGGATGTGGTGGAAAGGGAGATTCGCAACATGGATATGCAACAGACAAATCTGCAGCAACTGCGTTGATTGTATCATGTTAATATGGACCAAAATCTCTCAGGAATGAGGGCGGCACGGTGGCGCAGTGGGTAGCGCTGCTGCCTTGCAGTTGGGAGATCTGGGGACCTGGGTTCGCTTCCCGGGTCCTCCCTGCGTGGAGTTTGCATGTTCTCCCCGTGTCTGCGTGGGTTTCCTCCGGGCGCTCCGGTTTCCCTCCCACAGTCCAAAGACATGCAGGTTAGGTGGATTGGTGATTCTAAATTGGCCCTAGTGTGTGCTTGGTGTGTGGGTGTGTTTGTGTGTGTCCTGCGGTGGGTTGGCACCCTGCCCAGGATTGTTTCCTGCCTTGTGCCCTGTGTTGGCTGGGATTGGCTCCAGCAGACCCCCGTGACCCTGTGTTTGGATTCAGCGGGTTGGAAAATGGATGGATGGATGGATTACAGCACCTTGTTGAATCTGTTCCACAAAGAATTACAGGAGCTCTGGCAAAAGGGGGTCCAACCAGGTACTTAATACCTGATACCTAACGAAGTGGCCAGTGAGTGTATATTTTAACATAATTTAAATATGTGTATAAAACATATAATTTAAATGGCAGTAGAGGCACTATAGGAGTTTCCTTCCACCTGGGTGATGTCCTGGACCACAGGGATGACATGGAGCCATCCAAGAGTTAAAGGAGGCCACACTCCAGGCAGAAGGTTAAAGGCTGCTGGAAAAGTTCAGGAGAACAACAGTTAGTTCTCCCAGCTACTCAGGCCTAGCAGGAGGCTGCGCTCTGGCCAAAAACTGGGGCACTTTAAAGAGACAGCTGCATACTTCAAAGATGGAGAAGGACAACCTTTAAAAAGGCCTCTGGTGCAGCAGCCAGGTGAGTTTAGAGTTGAGGCAAAAACAAAGGCAGGATCAAAGGATAAAGTGAGATCATGATGGATCAGGGAGTGAAGCCTGTTTAAGCCATGGTGAGTTGAGGCATCTGATGTATAATTTATTTCTCTCTTTGTGGTCACTATTTGTTGGTGTTAACCTCAATAAATCCCCGTTTGCTTTGGACTTCACCTGTTATTGTGTGTTCTTTTGGAATTCAGGCTTGATTGATTGTGTCCTCCAAAGCAGTGAAATCCACTGCTCACAGGGTTTCTTCCTAAAATCCCCCTGCCAGTTCCTCTAGTCCAAGTATTTTAAATTAATGGGGTTTCAAGAAACGAGAAAAAGAAACTGAAAGACTTCATGCTGAAAGAAAAAAAGAAAGATAAAATAGAAGTTATCATTTAGGATCTTAGTAGCACAAAGTAACAGAGGCTAAATGATTAATTTCTAAATTGTAATGAGCGCTGCGACAGAAGAGACAGACAGACGCACATAAACGAGTGCAGCTCCATATGTTTGAGAAGGCCTTCTGCTTGGTAAGATATCTTTCTGTTATTCTGATTATTACATCACTATTTGGCATAACAACAGCAAATAGGATATGATAAGCATTGTGCTCTATAGATATACTATGAGGTAAACACTACAGCTATATCCTGGCATGCCACTTTTGCATGTCCGTTAGACAGTAACGTTACTTTAGTTATTTGTTTAGATGTGCAATCAGAAAATGGATGCCATACAACCTTGTCCATGGCTCTCCTTGAGTGTTTTGAGTACCATATCTGCCTCCCCTGCAGTTCTTTGTTATGAGCTGCCTTAATGGCAGTCCCTTTCACCTCCTTTTGATGGGGTGTAAAACACAATTTACTTAAAATGCATAGCTGTCTGTTCTTCCGAGCTTACATCAACTCTGACACTATCGTCGTAACTGAACAACAGGGAGCACACACAGCACCTGCAAGTATGTATCGTTCACTTTTACCACTTGTTGTCTTTGAATGCCAATGTATAATCTGATTTTATGGAAAGGTTTTTCCTTTACAATAGGTTATATTCATTGTTAGCACATGCAATTGGCTCTCTGGCCACGTGACACACATTTATATGTTTAATAGGGGTCTTCACAGGAGACGTTTTTGGCTCATCATAGTTAGAAGCTTGCTCTTTGTCAGACCAGATTAAGAACAGCACCATTGCTCTTTGCAGTTCATAATCACTGCCCCTACTTTGAGGGTCACCTTCATGAGACATTGGATTGGTTAAGAAAACTGACAACTCAATGAGCATTTTAATGGTTGCCAGCCACTTTTAAGGAAAATTCACTTTTTGTTGTCTCCAGAGGTAACATGTTATATGTCTGACTGGCAACAGATAGAGCAACAGTAAACCACATGAATCTGGCCAAGTACGGTTTGACACATAATGGAGGTGACCAACCCAGGGACAAAAACTAAAATAATATCATCAGAAAGTTAAAAAATAATAATCTTCTTCTTCGTCTTTCACCTGCTCCTATTAGGGGTCACCACAGAGGATCATCTTTTTCAATATCTTCTTGTCCTCTGCATCTTGCTCTGTTACAGCCACCACCTGCATGTCCCCTCTCACCACATCTATACACTTTTTCTTAGGCCTTCCTCTTTTCCTCTTACATGGCATTTCCATCCTTACTATCCTTCTCCCAATATATACAGAATCTAATCTCTGCATATGTCCAAACCAACGCAATCTCACCTCTCTGGCTTTGTCTCCAAACCCTCCAATGAACTCATTCCTGTCCATTCTCATCACAGCCAATGCAAATCTTAGCATCTTTAACTCTGCCACTTCCAGCTCTTTCCTGTTTTTTAGTCAGTGCCACCATTTCCAACCCATAATACATAGCTGGTTTCACTACCATCTTCTATAACTTCCCTTTCACTCTTGCTGGTACCCGTCTGTCACAAATCACTCCTGACACTCCACCCTGCCTGTATTCTCTTCTTCAACTCTCTTTCACACTCCCTGTTACTCTGTACTGTTGATCCCAAGTATTACAACTCATCCACCTTCACCAGTTCTACTCCCTACATCCTCACCATTCCACTGACCTCCCTCTTATTTACACACATGTATTCTGTCCTGTTCCTACTGACATTCATTCCTCTCCACTCTAGAGCATATCTCCACCTCTTCAGGGTCTCCTGAACCTGCTCCCTACTCTTGCTACAGATCACAATATCATCCGCAAACATCATAGTCCACTGGGACTCCTGTCTAATCTCATCTGTTAACCTGTCCACCAACATTGCAAATAAGAAAGGGCTCAGAGCCGATCCATGATGTAATCCCACCTCCACCTTAAATGCATCTCTCACTGCCACCACAGTCCTCATCACTGTCACACTTCCCTCATGCATATCCTGTACCACTCTTACATACTTCTCTGCCACTCCCGACTTCCTCATTCAATACCACAACTCCTCTCAAGGCAACCTTTCTCCAGGTCCACAAACACAGAATGCAACTCCTTCTGTCCTTCTCTATACTTCTGTAGTGCTCTTTCCCAGCATGAAACCATCTCCTTTCTTAACATAACTTCCACTACTCTTTCCCTTAACTTCATGCAAAACTGAAAAACTGAAACAAGATAGTGCACATATGATGATAATAGACTCCCAACATTCCAAAACTCTCATTCACAACAGTTGCACCTTGAAGTAGCATGATGAGTCCCCTTCAATCTCCAAACAAGATGGTCCTTGCATGATGACTACCCTAACATACTTGTTTGTCAACACAGAGTGGACCTTAAAAATTCCCATATACTGTACTTATCTTTATAACTAAGTAAGGCCAACCCTCAATAAGCCATCTTTTAATATTACAGATGTATACCTCAAAATAGCCTAAACAATAAAGCAAATAATGATGCCACTTTCCACTACTAAAACCTATTATAATAATGAAAACACTGTACATTAAGTTACTATATCGGGCTTGCTTCAACAAAATTAATAACAAACCTAGGTTATTTTGTTGAGCTCTATAGCAGTAATAAAAAATATACTCTTAAGCTTTTCATCAAACAAACGCCATAAAATAACTTAATAGTCAACAAACCCAACCACTGTATGTGTTTCTAAATCTATATCCATATAATTCTGAGCTCAAATATTAGCAGGGCTGACAGAGAGGATGAGTTCCTCACAAAGCAGCATTAAAAAGATAAACATAGACAACAAGTGCAAAGCTCTTGCTTATTTTCCAATAAATTCCACTCAACATTCCTGTATATTCATTTGTCCATCCATTCCTTCTAACCATTTCAGCTTCTCTGGGAGTTAGTATAGATCAGGGGTGGGCAAAGTCATTCCTGGAGGGCTGTAGTGGCCGCGGGTTTTTATTCCAACCCAGTTGCTAAATTAGAAAACAATCCTTGCCAATAATTACATTTCATGGCTTGTTAGTGATTTAACTCTGCTATGTCAAGTCATTCTCATATCCTAGATTTTTTTTCCACTCTAAGGATATCATCGAAATACTTTGAAGTGTAAAACGGATGGGTAATTCTCAATCCTTCATTTTTTTCTCTTCTCTTTCCTTCCAAGTATTTAATTAAACCAAATAGTGCACGATAAATACACACAGGTGTAAAGGGTAACAAGGAAAATGGATAACTGCTGGTTTCTTTTGTCATTTGCATCTTATTGCTAATAAGGAGCAATTAAAAACTGAGAATGCAGCTATTTAAGACTTAAATAAGCAATAAGGGTTCAAAATCTTAATGAGGGAGATAACTAAAATGAAGCAGAAGTGTTTCTAGAGCAATTAGTGCTTCTTATTAAGCAATTGGGTTGGAACAAAAACCTGCAGCGACTGCGGCCCTCCAGGAATGACTTTGCCCACCCCTGGTATAGATCCTACCAGTCCCAGTAATGTACACTGGTCCATCACAGATCAGAGTCATGCACACTCACTTAAATGAGACAAATTTAGCCATCAATCATTCTGGCATGCCAGTCTGCACGATGTGGGAGAAATACCACTCAATACACAGGGAGAACATGCAAAGTCCACAAAGGCAATGACTCTAGGGATCTGACACAGCAGTATTAACAGTGCACCACCATATCCAAACATGGCAGTCCAATTTTATTTTTCACTTTTTAAAAATAGTGACACCCTAAAGCTATATCACAGGTAAACAAACAATCACAATACATTACACTGACGTGTACGCTACACATCAGGCTACATAACATGTTGTGTTTCTGCGAAACGTGGCTAAATAACACCATCCCAGATGCCAACGTGGAGCTACCCGGGTTTAGCACAGTTAGAGCGGACAGAGATGCAAGTACCTGTGGTAAGCACAAAGGAGGAGGACTCGCTCTCTATGTTAATACACGGTGGTGTCACTCTGGACATGTTAACGTCAAAATCTCCACTTGCTGCAGGGACATCGAACTGTTGGCCGTAAGTTTACGTCCCTACTATTTGCCCAGAGAGTTTGGACACGTCATTGTTGTTATTGTATACATTCCTCCTCGGGCAGACGTGGAGTCAGCGAGTGACATCATCCATTCCGCTGTTGCTAAGTTACAAACGCAGCACCCTGAGGCGCTTGTGCTAATCGCTGGAGACTTTAACCATGTGACGCTGGACAAAACATTGCCTGCATTCTCCCAGTATGTGGACTGTAACACCCGGGGAAATAAGACTATTGATTTACTGTATGCAAACGTTAAAGACGCATACAGCGCCACCCCGCTGCCTGCGCTTGGGAAAGGCGATCATAACCTGGTTCAGCTTCAGCCTCACTATAAACCAAAAGTTAGAGTCCTACCTACAACCACACGATCATTCAGGAAGTGGACCCTGGAGGCTGAGAATACTCTGAGAGAACTTTTTGGAACTACAGACTGGGATATCCTGCAGGGATCTCATAATGAGAAAATTGAGGAAGTTGTTGACTGCACTACTGACTACATCAACTTCTGTATGGACATTGTAGTTCCAGTAAGAACAGTACGCTGCTATGCTAACAACAAGCCATGGATTACAAGTGACATCAAGGGCCTTTTGAATCAGAAGAAAAGGGCTTTTAAAGACGGTGATCAGCATGAGCTCAAGCGCGTGCAGAAGGAACTCCGAGTCCAACTCAGGGCGGCGAAGGAGCAGTACAGGAGAAAGCTGGAGCAGAAGTTGCAGAATAACAGCATGAAGGAAGTGTGGGATGGGATGAAGATCATCACTGGCTGCAGCTCGAAGCGGGGTACCACCATTGAGAGAGATGTGAAGAGAGCAAACCAAATGAACAACTTTTTTAACAGGTTTGACCACCCTAACCCACTCTCACTCTCACCTCGGAGTACTGCACCCTCCACACATCCTTCTGCTGATACCAGCATAGGAAAAACATCCCCACCCATAATAACAACAGCGCAAGTGAGCAGAGAGCTGAGGAGACTTCGTGCCAGCAAAGCAGCGGGTCCAGATGGAGTATCGCCACGACTGCTGAAGGTCTGTGCATCGGAGCTGGGGGGTCCTCTACAGCGCATCTTCAACCTGAGCCTGGAACAGGGGAGAGTCCCGAGGCTTTGGAAAACATCTTGTATCACCCCAGTCCCAAAGGTATCACGTCCTAGTGAGCTGAATGACTTTCGGCCTGTTGCTCTGACATCACATGTGATGAAGACCATGGAGAGGCTGCTGCTTCACCACCTTAGGCCACAGGTTCAACACGCCCTTGACCCTCTGCAGTTTGCATATCAGGAGAAGGTGGGAGCGGAAGATGCCATCATCTATATGCTACACCGATCCCTCTCTCACTTGGACAGAGGCAGTGGTGCTGTAAGAATTATGTTTCTAGACTTCTCTAGCGCCTTCAACACAATCCAACCTCTGCTCCTTAGGGACAAGCTGACAGAGATGGGATTAGATTCATACCTAGTGGCATGGATCGTGGACTATCTTAAAGACAGACCTCAGTATGTGCGTCTTGGGAACTGCACGTCTGACATTGTGGTCAGCAACACAGGAGCGCCACAAGGGACTGTACTTTCTCCGGTCCTGTTCAGCTTATATACATCGGACTTCCAATACAACTCGGAGTCCTGCCATGTGCAAAAGTTCGCTGATGACACTGCTATCGTGGGCTGTATCAGGAATGGGCTGGAGGAGGAGTATAGGGACCTAATCAATGACTTTGTTAAATGGTCCGACTCAAACCACCTACACCTGAACACCAGCAAAACCAAGGAGCTGGTGGTGGATTTTAGGAGGCCCAGACCCCTCATAGACCCAGTGATCATCAAAGGTGACTGTGTGCAGATGGTGCAGACCTATAAATATCTGGGAGTGCAGCTGGATGATAAATTAGACTGGACTGCCAATACTGATGCGCTGTGCAAGAAAGGACAAAGCCGGTTATACTTCCTTAGAAGGCTGGCTTCCTTCAACATCTGCAATAAGATGCTGCAGATGTTCTATCAAACAGTTGTGGCGAGCGCCCTCTTCTACGCAGTGGTGTGCTGGGGAGGCAGCATTAAGAGGAAAGACGCCTCACGCCTGGACAAACTGGTGAGGAAGGCAGGCTCTATTGTTGGCATGGAGCTGGACAGTTTAACATCTGTGGCAGAGCGAAGGGCGCTCAGCAGGCTCCTATCAATTATGGAGAATCCACTGCATCCATTAAATAATGTCATCTCCAGACAGAAGAGCAGCTTCAGCGACAGACTGCTGTCACTGTCCTGCTCCACAGACAGATTGAGGAGATCGTTCCTCCCCCAAACTATGCGACTCTTTAATTCCACCAGGGGGGGGTAAACGTTAATATTTAACATTATACATAGTTATTGTCTGTTTTTTTCACCTGTATTATTATCATTCTTTAATTTAATATTATTTATTGTATCAGTATGCTGCTGCTGAAGAATGTGAATTTCCCATTGGGATTAATAAAGTATCTATCTATCTATCTATCTATCTATCTATCTATCTATCTATCTATCTATCTATCTATCTATCTATCTATCTATCTATCTATCTATCTATCTATCTATCTATCTATCATAACCTAACATCCTACCTATCTTCTTAAACACTTCTGTACACAGTCTGGATGTGGAAAGTGATGAGTCCACTTTGACGGTATGACAGGCTGTATCATGTGGCTTAGTTATAGGAGAGAAACTATTTACATAATAGCTTTACCCTTTCATTTTATAAATAGTTTTAGGTACTGTGATAGATAGGGGTCCCTTTTGCCCTGTTGAACCCACAGACATCCTTGACACACTTGTAAAACACAGAAGAATAATCTTTAATAATTTCTTCTATAATAGTGCAAAAGGAACCACATCTTCCACAATTCTTCAATAAACAATACACAATACTACAATCAATAACAACAACAACCCAATCCTCCAACTCCCAGCAGCTCCATCTCACTCCCACTCAACTCTGGCTCGATCTGCTGGGGTTTCCCAGAGTCCTTTTAAAGCCTCTGACCCGGAAGTATTTCTTCTCCGGGTCACCAACCAATCTTCTTTTATTACTTATTCCGGAAGTACTGCGGGTTTCCGTCCTCGTGACCTTGAAGCACTTCCGGGTTGATGTCCTGGTAATATCCCCCTGGTTCTTGGTGAGCTCCTCCTGGCGGCATCCACGGCAGCACCCAACAGGGCTGAGGATACGGACTCCATGTCCCATGCTGCCCTGAGGGCATCTGAGGAGCCATTTCTATCCAGGGGAGCTGCCATCTAGTGTTCCGGGGGATGTAGTGTCCTGCCAAGTCTGCTTCTTTCAGTTGAGTGACGTCCTGGCCAGACTGGAATGCTGGCCATCCCTCACAGTACTTACCTCAATGAAATGAGGTGGTGTGGTGTAAGGTACTAGCAGCAAATTGGGCATTAAAGCTGGAGGAAGCACATACCAGCTGTATGGTGTTCAAGGAGGCCAGCAGGGCTGAACACGTGTCCGAGCGTGGAGGTGTCATTGTCCCGACATTGCCACATTGCTATGGGGAAAGAGCTAATGGTTAGTTGCCACCAGGTGAAGAGAAAGAATTGTGAGAAAAAATTGTGGAAAGTTTTACCTGAACAGACTTCAAGGGAAGTTACCTGAGCACTGGATAAGTCCACATGTTTGCATGTGCATGAATCTGAATCATATGTTAGTTAACTCTTGAGGCAAACCTGCAGCATGGCGAATTTGGCAACATGTGACCCTATTAGTGAGGATTAGTGTAGTGGAGCAATCACGGGAACATTTAAAATGGTGCAGCAGTTTCTAGAGGGTGACTCACGTTTGCTTGTCTTCTTGTCTTATCATTTTCTTATTTCTAGGTTGTTCAGTCTATCTGTTTCTATTAATATTCTAACTGCTCCATTTTCGAGAGAAGATTGGATGCAGTGTCTGATACGGTGGCCTCCGATTTGCCCCATTAAGTGGAGGCAGAATCTGGGATTGGTGTGGTGAACAAGTCATCTGCATCCTCCGATTCACCTTATGAACTGGAGGCACTGAGCGAGTTGCTGGCTTTTCATATGTGTTGTTTACAGCTGGGAAGCTTTTAAAAAGGAAATGGGAAAGCAATCAAATTTGTATTTTGTACATTATACTTTTTCCTGTTTGGCACAGAATGGAATAAAAAGTTTTTAATATTTTCCCATTGAACACGTTTCTGTATCTGTCAATCTCCCCCCTGATCACTCGGTCATGAACTACAAGATGTCTGCTGAGGCCGAGGGCACAGGGCATCATACCTTGTTATGAGGGGAACTTTCAAAAACCCAATCTTCCAATGTGTACTCAGATCTAACATTTGTACTTTATATTTACTTATGATAAGTAAATTCTAAATTCTGTCCAGATCCAACTGTAGTTTAGAATCAGCAGGAATATTAGAAGATTAGGACAATTTTGAGGAGAACAGGCCTTTTAGCCAAACAAAGCTCAGCAAACCAATCTTCCCTTTCTCCAAAAATAACATCAAGTCGAGTTTTAAATCCTATTCTCTGCCACACATAAAAGTCCCTGGTCTGCAAATGTAACCAGGTGCTATTTACATTTACAGCAAGAATATTTATGTATATTCTAAAGAGAAGTGGCCATGCAACTCATGACTAAGAGACACCACTTTTAACATTACCTAATTCAGAAGACAAAACGCAGACCATACCCTTTTATTTCCTGTTTTTAAGCCAGTTTTCTATCCAACAACACACTGTACCCCAATTCCCCACTTCTTTTAGTTTGATCACGATCCTCTCATGTTGGACCTTATCAAAAGCCTTCTTAAAATTGAGATAAATAATATTGTATGCACATCCTTGAGAATATATACTGTAAATAATAGGTGAGTCGAAAATGACCAGTGTGTGCCCGAGTGTGCCCTGTCATCGACTGGTGTTCCATTGGGAGTCAGCTCCTCTGTTGTGCTCCCTTGGATACTAAACTTGGATTAAGTGCATGATGTCTTTGTAGTGACCTTCCTCCTCTCTCATTATTTTGTCTGATTTTCTATTGTTATTCTCGTTTGCTTTGTTTTAATCCTTTGTAGTGTTCTACAGTCAACATTGAAAAGCCTGACTTTTGACCCTGAGCTTTTTACCAGTCACTGCACAGTCGGTTTGAAAATAAACGCAATTTCAGTGGTGTGATAAAGTGAAGCATCATTTCTGTGGCCTCATGGAGCACCTCAAGGTACACAACAAACAAGTAGAAACAGGAGTGTTATCTAGTCTGAGAAAAGGATTTATTAATGACCTGAAAGAACTACAGAGGACTTAAAAACAAGAAGAGCACAACAGCAGACCTGGTGCAAATGGTTGTGGCTGAGGAGATGTTGGGGGCAGAAGCTGCAGAGTGTGCAGAAGACAGGTCAGAAAGTAGGGGAAATGTCATACAATAATGATTGCTTTTTCACTTTCACTGGAGGTGAGGAATTCTAGTCACGTTCAAACTGATGACTAGTTATGTGGCTGAAACTCTCAACTCTCCCTACTCTCTAAGCCTTAGGACATCATCAACTTTGCAGAAAAGAACTGAGGACTCTAGTATCATGAGTGTCTCTGCAGGATGGCAGAGATCTTTCAAAACAGTGTTGTCTTTCTAAGGCAGCATGTGTTATATATGCCCTGAACAGAAGACAGCTACTGCAGTGACAGTGTTACTTTGTGCCCTGCGGCCCTGGGATGAGCAGGTGCTGTATAGACTGTTGCGCAGCCAGTGGTGACAGACTCCACTGTGTAACTAAAGAAGATGGTTACTATTGTCTTATGCTTTAGACAGGGTTTTATTTCTGACTCAGGTAAATTTTTATTTTGTTATTTTTATGTTTTTTTTTAAATATCATTTTGTATACAGTGGAGCCTCATACCTCAAACTTAATTTTGTTTCAGGAGGCTGTTTCAACACTGAATTGTTCAAAGTCCAAATCAATTTTTCCCATTAGAAATAATAGAAAGACAATTAATCCTAAACAATATCCATTTCCATAAACTTAATCAGAAAATACACATAATTTATGGTAAAAATTACACAATTAAATTCACTAAATAAGAAATTAAAACATGGAAATAATAAATAAAATATGTAATAAATTTACTGTACCTTAGTGAGGAGTGTCGAAGTCCCATGTGGATGCCATGGTTAAAAGATAAGGGTCATGTATATATAACCAAACACACCAAAAATAAAGTGAAAAAGGCAATGAAAACTAACGAGTGTAACACAAGAGATGCTTTCACAGTGAGAGCAGGAGACGATTTGGGCACACAACAGATGCTCACTGTGTATGTGCCGTCTGTTGCTGCATTTTTTCACTGCCTATGCAGTTTGAACGTAGAAGCATCGTTCAAACTCTGGATCAATTTCTTCTTAGATTTAGCGTTTGAACTCTGGAATGTGCAAAGTTAAAATCATTTGAAATAAGATTATTCATGCTTTAGTCAATATGGGATGAATATTATCTGGTTTATTTTTATGTATTTTTAATATTTATGTGCTCTATTTCCTTACAACAAAGATTCAAGGGGAGGGACCATCTTCAGTCTTTATTTTCAGGTAGAAACTCTGAGTTCATTAATTGCTGGAGTGTGTTAGAGAAAATACTCTAAAGCAGTGTTTCCCAAACTCGGTCCTGGGGACCCCCTGTGCCTGCAGGTTTTTGTTCCAACCAGATTCCTAATCAGTGACAGCACCTGACAGCACTGAGTGCATTTAATTAGCTGGTATTTTTTTCTCTACATTCAGAAAAGCACAGCAGCATGATTTTTACATTTATAAGACATTTAGAAATATTTCTGTTTTTTCTATAGATGTAAATGCTTAACTCTCTTTTGTTGATTTCATTATATTTTGCCCTTAATCTGTGCAGTTTTACCCCTTCATTGTATCTTATCAACAACAATTAAAAACGAGCAGAGCAGACACGCAGGCAAACAACACTGAATAATCAATTGCTGCTACTTTAGTGTTAGACCCACTGATTAGTAAATAATGGTTTAATTAAACAATTAGAACACCTTGAAAAGTAGAATGAAAATCAAGGTGAAAATATTGTTAAAAAGAAAAAAATACATTCCTATATAACTGCTTGGTACATTTTAATATATATATATATATATATATATATATATATATATATATATATGAATGGAAGAGAAGATATATATTATTTACCAAACTTAGTTTTCTAATTTCTATATTGTACCCAAAACACAGAACTTGGGAAATAACACATCACTTAATTAGCCCAGGAGTTCAATTAAAAACAAAAGCTGGTTGGAACAAAAACCTGCAGCCACAGGGGGTCCCCAGGACCGAGTTTGGGAAACACTGCTCTAAAGAATAGATAAAGAATAGTCATGAGTCACCACTATAAATTAATCCAAAGATGGACATCCTTTATTACACCAAGCTAGTGGAGCCCCACCATATGAACAGCTGAGTTCTCTATGGTAATATTGATCAGTCTTAACAGCATAACTTCTTTTGACAGTTAGGGTCTTTTACATAACATAGTCAAGAAAGCATTCTAATTACATGGATCATAGGACAAAAAAACAATAAGACCCTTAAACATCCCAGTGCTATTCTTTATCTAAAGGTCCCAAAGTAAAGCCTTGGGTAAATATCTGATCTGAGAAAAGTTAAAAGGTCATCTCTCATAGGTTCACCTCTGATTTGACATATGGGTAAAATGCTACCGAATGTCCTAATGAAATCATTAACAATCTAACGATTCAAAGCAAACATTTTTCCTTGTTTATTTGCCTTTTATTCTACATGTGTAACAACCTTTTTTTCTTTATTCTTGTATGGACTGTTTGCTTTGAATTTTCACTAAATGTTTATAAAACAAACTTATTTTGGACTGAGAGATTTCTTTTGATTCTCATTTGACCCATGCTTGATCCTGCTTTACTTACAGTCATATGAAAAGTTTGGGAACCCCTCTCAGCCTGCATAATAATTTACTTTCAACAAAAAAGATAACAGTGGTATGTCTTTCATTTCCTTGGAACATCTGAGTACTGGGGTGTTTTCCGACCAAAGATTTTTAGTGAAGCAGTATTTAGTTGTATCTATCTATCTATCTATCTAAATGAAATCAAATGTGAAAAACTGTCTGTGAAAAAAATTTGGGTCCCCTTGTAGTTTTGCTGATTTGAATGCCTGTCACTGCTCAATGCTGATTACTGACAACACCAAATTGGTTGGATTAGCTCGTTAAGCCTTGAACTTCATAGACAGGTGTGTCCAATCAGGAGAAAAGGTATTTAAGGCGGTCAATTGCAAGTTGTGCTTCCCTTTGACTCTCCTCTGAAGAGTGACAGCATGGGATCGTCAAAGCAAACTGTTCAGTATAATGGTTTAGGGGAAGGCTACAAAAAACTATCTCAGAAGTTTAAACTGTCAGTTTCAACTGTAAGGAATGTAATCAGGAAATGGAAGGCCACAGGCACAGTTGCTGTTAAACCCAAGTCTGGCAGGCCAAGAAAAATACAGGAGCAGCATATGCACAGGATTGTGAGAATGGTTACAGACAACCCACAGATCACCTCCAAAGACCTGCAAGAACATCTTGCTGCAGATGGTGTATCTGTACATCGTTATACAATTCAGCGCAATTTGCACAAAGAACATCTGTATGGCAGGGTGATGAGAAAAAAGCCCTTTCTGCACTCACGCCAAAAAACAGAGTCGCTTGTTGTATGCAAATGCTCATTTAGACAAGCCAGATCCATCCAGAATCCAGACACTCGTCAAAGGCTATAGGAGGCGTCTAGAGGCTGTTATATTTGCAAAAGGAGGCTCAACTAACTATTGATGTCATATCTCTGTTGGGGTGGACAAATTTATGCACCTGCCTAATTTTTTATGATGCATATTGCATATTTTCTGTTAATCCAATAAACTTAATGTCACTGTTGAAATACTACTGTTTCCATAAGGCATGTCATATATTAAAAGGAAGTTGCTACTTTGAAAGCTCAGCCAATGATAAACAAAAATCCAAAGAATTAAGAGGGGTTCCCAAACTTTTCCATACGACTGTACCAGCAGCTACACAGTTTACTCTCTGTTGAATGGTGTTTTTGTAGATGTGGGGCTTTCAAAGTATAAATTTCATAAATCATTTGCATTTTCAGAAAGGATTTGATAAGGTGCCACATGAGAGGTTGGGCATCAAAGTGAAAGAAGTGGGAGTTCAGGGTGATGTTTGTAGATGGGTATAGAATTGGTTGAGACTCAGGAAGTAGAGCTTGATGGTACAAGGAAACCCTGTCAGAAATGGCTGATGTTAAGAGTGGTGTTCCACAGGGGTCAGTGCTATTTTTAATATATATAAATGATTGGGATAGCAATATAGGTAACAAGATGGTTAAGTTTGCAGTTGATACAAAGATAGGTGGATTGACAGATAATTTGTAATCCACTAAATCATTACAGAGGGACTTGAACAGCATTCAGGCTTCAGCAGATTTGTGGCAAATGAATTTTAATATCAGTACATGTAAAATATTACACAAAGGGAGTAAAAATGTTAGGTCTGAATACACAATGGGCGGTCTGAAAATCGAGAGTACACCTTATGAGAAGGGTTTAGGAATTGTAGTGAGCTTATCACTATCAACTGACAGCCAGTGTTCAGAAGCCAATAAGAAAGTTAAGTTATATAGCACCTTGATGTGTGGAGTACAAGTCCAAGGAGGTTCTGCTCAAGCTTTATAACACACTGATGAGGCCTCATCTGGGTACTGTGCACAGTTTTTAGTCTCTGGAATACAAAAAAGACATAGCAGCACCAGAAAAGGTCCAGAGAAGAGCAACTAGGCTCATTCAAGGGCTACAGGGGATGAATTATGAGGAAAGATTAAAAGAGCTGAGCCTTTTCAGTTAAAGTAAAAGAAGATTAAGAGGACACATGATTGAAGTGTTTAAAATTATGCTGGGAATTAGTCCAGTGGATCAAGACTGTTATTTTAAAATAAGTTCATCAAGAACATGGAGAAACAATTGGAAACTTGTAAATGGTAAATTTTGCTCAAACATTATGAAGTTTTTCTTTACATAGAAGATCACAGACATGTGGAATAAGCTACCAAGTAGGAACTTTAGGGACTTCCAAAACTAGACTTGATATTTTTGAAATTTAAAAGCCTACACACCATTTTGGGCCCACGTAGGCCTTGAAGCCTCCCTGTTCACTTTGCTGTCAGGCTGCCTGGGGTGAGCTCTTCTTTGGGGCAGGGTAGTGAAGTCTCCGCCTGGATGGTAGTATTTGGAGGCCTTGTTACTCTTTTTGCCATCTTTTGTTCTGCTAATCTCAACATAGTAATGAACACATATGGTATGTCTGTGATATATCTCTTGACTCTCATAATGATAATGACACACATCATCTGGTTTGCTATTAAAAATAAAATAAAGAATAATACTGGTGATATCATCAGCAGATGTCATTCTGCTTTCATTTTAATGTGTGCATACATGCAATCTATAGTCTATTCATAAGCAGTTAAATATGGCCAATAAAATAAAATATGCATGCAAAACCACTTGAAGCAGACATTACAGTACCATACTAATTTTTAACATATTTAGTGCATATTATAGTCATATGAAAAGAGATAAGAACACCTAAACAGTAAATGAGGCAAATGGAGTTGTCATTACTCAAAGATACAGTATGTGGTATAAAATTGTACTGACTCAAGACAACACGGTAAACGATTTTCATGAATAAAGGATCAGGAGATGAAACAGAGTCGAGAAAAAAGGCAAGACTTGAAATCAGAAAAGACAGCTGACCAATTTAAAACACAAACAAAAATATCAAAGTCTCTTAACCAGAAGAATATCAGTTCGAAACTAGATTTTGACCAATCAAATTAATACAATTCACACCAACACAGGAATCCTGATATTGGATGCTCCGGAATGGAAAGTGCTGGTCTTTGTGCCAGCACTCCGAATTAAATCACATGTCTGACACTCCCAGGTGATTCTGGGAGATCACTGTGGCAACAGTCAACATTCTACTGTAAATAATGTGGCGCCATGATATTATGAAAATTAAGCTTTGTAAATATTAAATTATACCAAAAATGAATAACGAAAAAAAAAAACACAATCCTATATTTCATGTACAAAGCGTACTTAGAACTGGGATAAAACAAAAACGTTGCATATTCTATCAACCCCAAACTGTGAAACTGCTCCAGAATCCAAATCTCCATTTATTCTAGTAGTTCTGCAATCTGTTTATATTCTATCAATTTACATTTTCCATTACAAACCCTGGACGAAAACACTGTCCACATCAGAGCACTCACACTCACACAACCTACAGTCATAAATTAAAAGCATAAGCCACTCTTGACATTTGAAATTAAACCAGAATTTGTGGAAAACCGAGGAAAACATGCACATTTCACACAGAGAGTGGACAGCCTAGGGTTTGAACTCAGGTTCCCAGAGAACTAACTACTGCACCACCAAGCTGCCCCTCTTTACCAATAAATTGGGCATGCTTAATTGAGGGTTGAAAATGCAGAATTGAGACATGATGCAAGGGTGTACTCACATATTTCTCCAAGGCTGCCAAAACTAAAAACTATACAAGTGGATTGTTGTGTGGACACACTGATTTGCATCTGCTTTTTTACTGGTGATTTACAGTAAGTGATTGGCACATTACCACTCATTCATAAGGTGTGTGTCTATAGTGTGTTAAAAAGAAACAATTAAGACAGCTGATATTCAGCTACTTGTCTTAACGAAAGAAGTAAAAGACAGGCTGAATGTGCTGAAGACGACCGTCAAGAAACACAGCCAGGCTCTGCTTAGCAAAGTCTTCTAATCAATGGGTAATAATCTCAGTGGGGCCCATTATTAAAAAGACCATTACTCAGCAACACTTTTGGCTAGGAATGAAATGAAGTTGTTATAAGCAGCCTCACCCCCGCACACTTCTGCTCTGAGATGATTTAATCAGACAAACACACATAGCAAGATTGCTGCACTCTGACAGTTGATAGGTATAAAAAGGTCACATTTAAGAGACAAACCTCATTTTTAAACAAGCATGTTGCAAAATATTAATTATACTCTTGAAAAACAGCTGTCCCCGCATAACAATGAATCAAAAAATGCATCCAATTTACAGGCAAGCAATGTCTATATTTAAATTTCTATTCAACAACACACAATGCCGAACTGCTTAGCTGATTAACTGGGAGCCTGGCTTGAATGTGTGGAGCACTTCCAGCAAATTTAAAGGAAAATAAAATTTAAATTGTGCAGTGTTTTACCATTCTTTCTTGTTGTCTGCTACTGTTTTTAATTATTTCTTCCATTCTTTTCTACCATTCAACTGACAGAATCATACTGGGCCTAGTGGCTAAACCATCGGCCTGTAAAATACAAGATTGCTAGTTTAATGTCTTCCACTAACTTACTGTGTAATTCGGAAGGAGCCTTACCTTTGTGTGTGTGTGTATTAATAACTGATGCTTCCAGCTTTGCATTTGGTTTCTACACTTAATGAAAAACACAACATTGAGTCCTGAAGCTCAGACTTTTCAGTTTGGTCTCATCAGTCAGTGGTCTCGCATTTGGGCATTAGTCAGATTGTACTCAAGATGTGAGGTGTACGTCTTTCAAAAAGATTTTTTTTTTGGAAAAACTTCTGTAAAATTTATTGTGGATGTGAATAAATGAAGTTAGTGCTGCTGTGTAACAGATCCATAGTCTTGGATCTCAGCTCAGTGGCTGAGCGTTGCCTGCCAGTTTCAAACCTGGGAAAGTTGGGTTACAAAGACACTGTACCACCTCAGTGAGCCATAAGGGGGCGCTCACAACTTGTCAGCTGCACATCCCATTAACTGGCAACTCTAAACTTGTGCGTGAGTGAGTGGGCCCTGCTGACTGCCTACCCAGGGTGGTGTGATGATCCAGGTTCACTCCATGGTCCCTGGCGTCTTGAACCTGAAACCACTGATAAAGAAAGCGAGGATGAACTGGGCAAATGAGAACACACAGACACAGACACACACACACAGAGTCAGCAAGAGTAGGTGCAAGTGCTCTTCATACGATAAATAAATAATTTGTGAAAGTCTGTGAGTTAAAAATCCAATAAAATCCTACAAATAAAACTGGCATAAAACCACACATTCATCAGGTACTTTCTCTCTCTTTCTCTTGTCCCCCTGAGCCCAGCATGTCTTTCTCCTTTTGTTTCCTCAGCTCAATACAATGATCTTACAACTGGCGGAGATGACTGAGGCTGTGATCCACACTCCAGATTGCATCCATTGGTGTCTGCCAAAAAGTTCCAAGCTGGCTGTTCCTCCGTCTTCCATTACGCTCTCCTAGCATCTTCAAGATCTCTAGGAGGACACCACCATCGTACCCTGCTCCTCTATAAAATCAGCAGGGGACGACCTGCCCTAGAGCTCTGATCACTCCCTCTTCTGCAGGGCTACTGACCACTCTGCCTCTTCTACCTCACACTGGATCAAGCACCCGATACTCTCATCTCACTCAAAGTTCTCCCTTTCTTGTCGATTTCACCATACAGTCTCCAATTTATGCACCAATTGGGTGCAGATGTTGCAGTCCCCTGCTTTGAGGTATGAATGTTGTACCTGACCGATCCACTCGCATTTGCACATGGATGCACGATCAGCCAAACACCCCAATCAACCTTGGGGTCACTCCCACATGCACCTGGAGTCTGTACATTCCGGGACTTCGATTATTTATTTGAAATGTACAGCACCATGAACCTCTCTCATCACAGGTGGGTTCCTGCCTTATGCCCAGTGTTGTAAGAATAGGCGCCAGCCCCAGTCACCTTGAAGTTGTTAAGCGGGCTTGAAAATGTTATGTTTTATTACAATGGAAGAGAGAATATGGGGATAAGGAAAGACAGTGGAAAGAGCTAAGAGAGTCCCGGCAGACGCCAAAGGGGGAAATCAGGATGAGAGCCGAAAAATGTGACCTCAGCTGCTGGTATTTTCATTAGTTGAGAAAACCCAATGGGGTGAGTTGGGAAAACTTAGACTGGGTGGGGATAGCAACCTGATGTCTGGATCATTTTATATGTGGATTTTAACCTTCACCAAACACACTGGATTTTCTGGATTACTTATTTTTGAAGAAACTTTGCATTGTTCTTTGTTTTACTTGTTTAACTGACTGTGGAACACTATATGAAATAAAATATTATTTTCACTTTGCACCATACTGGTGCTTATTATGTTTCCTCACTGCCTGGCCCATCTTGATCATGAAAATTGATGGCCCCAGATTCAAGAGGTGATGAAAGCTGCAGCCAACCCGGACAATTTCTTCTTCCTCTGCTCCCAATTTTATGTGGGGTTGATGTGTTTGATCAGCCTTCTCCATACAGACATTTTTCCTTCATATCTTCTTTTTCTTTATCCATACACATTCACTTTGGCCTCTCACACTTTCTTTTCCCCAAATGATGGTGCACCAATAACTGGAAAAAACTACTGTACTAGGTCATGTAGTTGAAGCTGAGACCCTAAAAACACAATTGGATGTGACACTGGAACAACCAAATAAGAGTGATGGATTGAATGTTGACCTCTCATTATTATTATTATTATTATTATTTAGCAGACACTTTTATTTGAGGTGACTACAAAAGCAAAGCACAATATTAACAAAGTACAGGTAACAAGTGTTGCAGAACAAAATGTCAAAGTTAACTTCCTATGTTAGATGAAAAAACTATTTTAAACAATAATAAAGCTGCTTGACAATTAAGTTAGTACCACTGCAGATACCCAATATAAAAGCAGAGGAGAAGAAAGTCTATGCAGTTCCAAGATGTACTGTAAAGAAACATGTCCGCAAACGTCATCTAAACTTCACTAGACTTCATGTTCTGTGTTATTTTAATGTAGGTACATAAATAAATGTAAAATGCAATGCAATGGACTCCCATTTAAGAAGGTGAACTATGAGAGTTGATAAGATCAATTTTACTGTAGAGTACTGAAAAATACAAGGTATAAAATTTCAAGGGAAAACCCACATAATAAACATCAGTCTCCATGGGAGTAGAGCTTCTGTACATGATTTGGAGGGCTGCCAGAATCAGATTCCAAAAAGAGAAAATTCTAAGATTTCCTTATTTGTCAGTGTAAGAGCCAATCTTAGAAAGTTAAAGTTTTGAGTTAAACTCATATTAATGTTTGCTTAATTTGAATAGAATATAATTTCTTCCATAGTCATAGACAATGGTATGGTCTTTTCCCCCTATAAGTTAGTAAGAGATTGAACCTTCTTGCTATAACTGAGAAACAGTGTGATAATAAGCTCCTGTTGTGTTTAGAACAGGTCCCAGTAAACAGGGACTTGAAAGACCCATTTTCAAGTTAGAAATGGGATAAGCATACAGTTTTCTGACCATTTTGAAATGGTTCAGAAATTATAAGTGGTTAGTTACGATTTAAGATGTAACAAGATTAAGCTTAGAACTAAACTTTTCTTATTATAAATTTTTCCTTTTTTTGTTATTTTAATTTTCTTTTTGTGTGAACTGTTTTACTTTGAAACTTAACTAAACACTTAAAAACGAAGATATTTTGTCTGTGGAATCATTTCTGCGCGTCAGGCCTTTGTTGAATCCCATTTTTTGAGTTAGAGCTGCTGAGCTTTAGAAACTTTGGGAAAACACAGCTACAGTCAGTATGCCTACTAATGCATGAAGATAGTCAGAGTTTGCAATGCAGAGAAATACTAGGATTGTATTTGATAGAAACAGACTACTAAATCTCACTCTTGTTCAAAAACCAAACAATTAAAATTCCACTAACTGCACTGTAACAGAAACAGGGACACAAATGAGACAATGAGACCTTGCAGGTCCTGACCCACTGAGAATGTGAAATGAACAAATAAAAATTTAGACTGCACAAATGCACTGTCCTGTAAAAGTAAGGCAATGTGATACTTGGAAGAATTTGAACAATGACAGTACTGAAATCTTGTGATTTTCAAGTTATCTCTGAGTCCATAACATAACAATCTGTTAAAAGTACACCAGTGAAAAATTTAAATGGGGTCCATAAAGGTGGAAGAATTAAGCCAGGAGGTCATCTTTTGACCCTGGAGAAGCAACAAAGATTGAGCTCTCAGCTGTTACATTTGGTTTAATGTTAAAAGACACACTGCCATCTGCAAGTACAGTCATATGCAAAAGTTTGGGAACCCCTCTTAATTCTTTGGATTTTTCTTTATCATTGGCTGAGCTTTCAAAGTAGCAACCTCCTTTTAATATATGACATTCCTTATGGAAACAGTTGTATTTCAGCAGTGACATTAAGTTTATTGGATTAACAGAAAATATGCAATATGCATCTTAACAAAATTAGACAGGTGCATAAATTTGGGCACCCCAATAGAGATATTTCATCAATACTTAGTTGAGCCTCCTTTTGCAAATATAACAGCCTCTACACGCATCCTATAGCCTTTGATGAGTGTCTGAATTCTGGATGGAGGTATTTTTGACCATTCTTCCATACAAAATCTCTCCAGTTCAGTTAAATTTGATAGCGTGGACAGCGTGCTTCAAATCATCCCATTGATTTTCGAAGATATTCAAGTCAGGGGACTGTGACGGCCATTTCAGAACATTGTACTTCTCCCTCTGCATGAATGCTTTTGTAGATTTCGAACTGTGTTTTGGGTCATCGTCTTGTTGGAATATCCAACCCCTGCGTAACTTCAACTTTGTGATTGATGCTTGAACATTATCCTGAAGAATTTGTTGATATTGGGTTGAATTCATCTAACCCTCAACTTTAACAAGGGCCCCAGTTCCTGAACTAGCCACACAGCTCCACAGTATGATGGAACCTCCACCAAATTTAACAGTAGGTAGCAGGTGTTTTTCTTGGAATGCGGTGTTCTTCTTCCGCCGTGCAAAGTTCTTTTTGTTACGACCAAATAACCTTTTGTCTCATCAATCCAAAGCACTTTGTTCCAAAATGAATCTGGCTTGTGTAAATGAGCATTTGCATACAACACACTACTCTATTTGTGGTGTGAGTGCAGAAAGGGCTTCTTTCTCATCACCCTGCAAATTGTGCTGAATTGTAGAACAATGTACAGATACACCATCTGCAGCAAGATGTTCTTGCAGGTCTCTGGAGGTGATCTGTGGGTTGTTTGTAAACATTCTCACAATCCTGTGCATATGCTGCTCCTGTATTTTTCTTGGCCTGCCAGACCTGAGTTTAACAGCAACTGTGCCTGTGGCCTTCCATTTCATGATTACATTCCTTACAGTTGAAACTGACAGTTTAAATATAGCTTTTTGTAGCCTTCCCCTAAACCATGATACTGAACAATCTTTGTTTTCAGATCTTTTGAGAGTTGCTTTGAGGATCCCATGCTGTCACTCTTCAGAGGAGAGTCAAAGGGAAGCACAACTTGCAATTGACCACCTTAAATACCTTTACTCATGATTGGACTCACCTGTCTATGAAGTTCAAGGCTTAACGAGCTAATCCAACCAATTTGGTGTTGCAAGTAATCAGAATTGAGCAGTTACACAAATTCAAATCAGCAAAATTACAAGGGGACCCACATTTTTGCACAGCCAGTTTTTCACATTTGATTTAATTTTGTTCGGAAAACACCCCAGGACTCAGATGTTCCTAGAAAATGAAAGACATACCACTGTTATCTCTTTTGTTGAAAGTAGAGTAAATTATTATGCAGGCAGAGAGGGGTTCCCAAACTTACTATATCACAATAGTAATAAGAGTACTGACACTCAGGAATCTGTCCATGCCCACAATGTGGACAGAGATAAGAAGAGTTCATACGGTAAGTAGGAACAGCAGGTATGTATTTACGAATATAAATAAAGGAGTAATTGAAGACATTGTTATAAAAGAAAGAAGGGTAGAATGAACATGAGATCAGGTGGCCACATGTGAACATACCCAAATAGCAAGTAGGGGTGGCCTTGGAAAGCAGCAGACAGGAAGGGCAGTAGAAATCTTAACATGAGCACAGAAAGGAAGGTGTAATTGTAATTTAGACAGTAAACAAGGAAAAGGAAATACAATGAAGGAAGAAAGGAGAAGAGAAACCAATAAACAGGCAAGGTGACATTGGCTGAAAAAAGAGAACAACTGGGGAGGTGGGATCTCTAGTTAGAGAGCATGTGAGGAGATGGAAATGCAAACCAGTCAGCAGGAGGGGAAAAACAAACATAAGAGCAGATGGGTAGGTAGGAATGCAAACAGCACAAGTGAACATACACTAGAGAGCAAGCTGAAAGGCAAGCATGCAGACTAAAAGATTGGTTGGGAATTCTAGCCGAGGAGTGGAAAAGCAGACTTGAAAGCAGTCAGAAAAAGTAGATGGGAATGACAACTAGACAGCAGGGGCAAAAGCGGAGTAGCAGACCAGAAACAAACATGAAATGGCAATGCGGATCACAAGTCAGGTAGAAAAATGGAAGGCAGACCAGAGAAGAGATAAGGAAATGATAGCTGAATTACAGAATCCGAGAAAACTGCCAGCATATGCCATTCAAGACTCACTGTGGTGCAGTTGTTTCTGGGATGCTAAAAAGAAGGCTGCCAGTGCCACCTTGTGGAGAAATTTTGCCATTGCTCTGATGAATGAAAACAGCATTCAAATGTTAGTGGCACGTTCAAGTCGAAGGACCAGAATTTGCACATCTGATGCATTACTGTAAGTTTTTATACAAGAAAAAATATTAATAAACTCACAACATTCTCCTTTTTATTGACACAAGGACATGTCAGATATTATTACACAAACGACAGAATGTATACTGGTATAAAGGCAATGAATATTTAAATGTAAAGGTTGAATTATGAATAAAATCATTTCAATTAATGCTGACTACAGGTTTGTACAGCAGGGTTTCATTACCAATCACTCAAGTTGAGTGACATTCAATTAAAAATTCAGGAGGACAATTTTGTTTTGAAATTTCTTAAATTGTGTTAAACTTCCAATCTCAAATACTGCAGTATTTATTAAAAAAATATTATCGAACCCAGATAATTTGCATGTCTTCTGCACAATCAGCAAAAATAAGAAGAGTAAATTGTAATCCATCAGTCCGATATACATTTTTTTTTAGAAAACACATAGCTCTCTTAGAGTTGTTGAACTCGACAGTGGACATGTTTTTGTGACCCATTGTTTAAGTAACAAAAGAGAACACAAATTATTACCATGATGTGAGAGGAGTCATCCTGTCAGTTTCTAAATAAGAAAAACATTATGGCAGTCCACTGGACAGCAGCATATTAAAAAACAGAGATTTGATATGCAGTATTGTTAAGTAATGGACTATTTTGTACTCCGTCAGACCAAAACAGTGAAAATAAAAAGTCCATTGTTACCTGCATATTAAAAATTTCTTTCAATCCACTAAAAATTTTTGGTGTCATCCATATTACTAACCGAGAATGGTAAACCGGAAGGCACAGACGCAGGTCTCGGTAAACCGGAAGGCATGGATGCAGGTACACGGCGATGGACCCAGGAGACATAGTGCGCAGGCACCTACAGCCTGCGTCTCATAAACCGCAAGCGACGTGTGATCCACCGCGAACGAAGGAGTTACGGCTCAAAAACGAAAGAGCTCAACTAACGTAAATAAGACATGAAGCAACAACGCACCCATAGCTAACGACTAACGACACAGCCACACAGAAAAGAGGATTCTGCACTGCACCCCAGAGTCAAACGTAAGACACTACGGGGTCCGCAAAGGTCCACAAAGATAGTATGGAAGGTGCGAGAAACTACGAAAGGCGCATGCACCTACAACGCGCTTCTGAACTAAACGTCCACACTACACAGCATGGTCCGGGTAATAAGAATAAATGAACTCTCCGTATTAAACGTACGCCATCCTCACACGTCCAAACCATATAGCATATGTGAATCACATTACAGTGATGCATTATTAACAGTACAACCACAGAAAACGCTCCGTATTAACAGTAAGTGCTATTATCCATATTACTAACGGTAGACTACGGATAACTGATGGAGTCACGGTCACGGCTCCAAAACGATCCAGCTTAACTAGCGGAGCTACAAAAATGAGCCCGCATGGATAAACAAAATACACGTAGGCGCCTACAACGTGCGTCTGAAACCGCGGAAGCAAAACTGTCTCGGCTCCAAAACCAAACAGCTCCACATGGACAAATACAATGTACATAGACGCCTACAACGCACATCAGAAACTGCGGAAGCAAAGCAGACACGGGTTCAAAACGAAAGACCACAACTGACAGAGATACAAAAACGAGCCCGCCTGGATAAAATCAATAAACGCAGGCGCCTACAGCGCGTGTCTGAAATGCCGCAAGCAAAGCAGGCACGGCTCCAAAAAGAAAGAGCTCGACTAACGGGACTACAAAAAAGAAACCCGCCTGGATAAAACAAATGAACGCAGGCACCTACAACGTGCTTCTCAAACAACGCAACCAAAGGAGTCACGGCTCCAAAACGAAACATCTCAACTAACGGACATACAGAAGCGAGCCCGCCTGAATACAATTAATGAACGTAGGCGCCTACAACGCGCCTCTCAAACAGCAGAGTCAATAGATAAACGGCAAAGAAAGGAACGACAGACGGCCGCTAAACAATTCCGCCAATTAGCTGACAACGCATTTTGTAATGAGTCCACTATTAGTGAACATTCATTAGGATTAATGAATATACTTCCTTTGTTCATCATCTACACCTTTACACTCCAATATATCTCATACATTCATCAATGTATTTCGGGTTACCCAACACCGGGGGTAGGCGAGCAAAGCGAGCAGGGGGCGGAGCCCCCTTGTGTAAAAATATTTCATCCAATCATCTGTTACATGTATTTGCCTTTCTATCATTTGTTCCACTTTATATTGGTTTATAAGATCAAATACTTGATTTTACTTTTTGTACTTTGGTGATAACTTGCATACCTCTTTGAGCCCCAAAGTACTTTAAAGAGATAAAAAGGAAACCACACTTGGAGGATGTCTAACAGTAATTTGGCCTTGGAAATCTTATTAAATGTAGAGGTGAAAACATTTTTACACCACATGACCTGGAGAGACTAGAAAATTATGGTTGACTTGTAATAAAATGCCTGAAATACAGTGGAAATCATTAATGACAGTTCAATAAAAAAACAATACTATATTCCTAATTCTCATATTGAATATATATGGTAGGCAGCTTTATACACTACACGTTGTCTGAACTAGCCTTGTCTAAAATAAGGGGAAAAACATTTTTTCCCTTTTCCAAGGGGCTGCTGGCTTCATGCTTTTAAAATGCTTGTAGAAAGTGCAAATTACCTTTTAATTGCATAATTCAGATATTAATCAATTTTCAGTTCAGTCTTATCCTAGTCAGACTTGAGGAAGGAGAACATTGGGCAAAATAGAAAAGCTTTCCTTCCGATTGGAAGAGATCCAGAAATTGATTTCAAGCCTAAATAAACGGCTCAAATAAATTAAAGGAACACTTTGAAAACACATCAGATCTCAATGGGAAAAAAATCCCGCTGGATATGTATACTGATATGGACTGGGTAATGTGTTAGGAATGAAAGGATGCCACATCATTTGATGGAAATGAAAATTATCAACCTATAGAGGGGTTGAATTTAAAGACACCTCAAAAATCAAAGTGAAAAAAATAAGCGACAGGCTAGTCTATTTTGATGAAATTTCATTGCAGCAACTCAAAATCGTACTCCGTAGTTTGTATGGCCCCCACGTGCTTGTATGCATGCCTGACAATGTTGAGGCAGGCTCCTAATGAGACAGCGGATGGTGTCCTGGGGGATCTCCTCCCAGATCTGGACCAGGGCATCACTGAGCTCCTGGACAGTCTGAGGTGCAACCTGGCAGCATTGGATGGAATGAAACATAATGTCCCAGAGGTGTTCTATTGGATTTAGGTCAGGCAAGCGTGGGGGCCAGTCAATGGTTTCAATTCCTTCATCCTCCAGGAACTGCCTACATACTCGCCACATGAGGCCCGGTATTGTCGTGCACCAGGAGGAATCCAGCATAGGGTCTGACAATGGGTCCAAGAATTTTATCCCAATACCTAATGGCAGTCAAGGTGCCGTTGTCTAGCCTGTAGAGGTCTGTGCATCCCTCCATGGACATGCCTCCCTCTATGGATATGCCTCCCCAGACCATCACTGACCCACCACCAAACGGGTCATGCTGAACAATGTTACAGGCAGCATAATGTTCTCCACAGCTTCTCCAGACCCTTTCACGTCTGTCACATGTGCTCAAGGTGAACCTGCTCTCATCTGTGAAAAGCACAGGGCGCCAGTGGTGGACCTGCCCTTTCTGGTATTCTATGGCAAATGCCAATCAAGCTCCAAGGTGCCAGGCAGTGAGCACAGGGACCAATAGAGGACATCGGGCCATCAGACCACCCTCATGAAGTCTGTTTTTGATTGTTTGGTCACAGACATTCACACCAGTGGCCTGCTGGAGGTCATTTTGTAGGGCTCTGGCAGTGCTCATCCTGTTCCTCCTTGCCCAAAGGAGCAGATACCAGTTCTGCTGATGGGTTAAAGACCTTCTACGGCCATGTCCAGCTCTCCTAGAGTAACTGCCTGTCTCCTGGAATCTCCTCCATGCCCTTGAGACTGTGCTGGGAGACACAGCAAACTTTCTGGCAATGGCACGTATTATTTTTTTTATTATTTTGTTCTTTATTTCGCCTTTTACAATTTCTTGTATTAGGAATTTGTTAGTTTTCGCATACCCCTTGGGGTCATAGCGCAGGGTCAGCCATTGTACAGCGCCCCTGGAGCAATTGAAGGTTAAGGGCCTTGCTCAAGGGCCCAGCAGAGTAGGATCTCTTTTGGCAGTGACGGGGATTCGAACCGGCAACCTTCGGGATACCAGCGCAGATCCTTAGCCTCAGAGCCACCACTCCGCCCTTAAATTTTAAATATTAATGTGTCATCCTGGAGAAGTCGGACAACCTATGCAACCTTTGTAGGGTCCTGGTATCACCTCATGCTAACAGTAGTGACACTGACCATAGCCAAATGCAAAACTAGTGAAAAAAAGTCAGAAAAGATGAGGAGGGAAAAATGTCAGTGGCCTCCACCTGTTAATCCATTCCTGTTTTGGGGGTCGTCTCATTGTTGCCCATCTAGCGCACCTGTTGTTAATTTCATTAACACCAAAGCAGCTGAAACTGATTAACAATCCCCTCTGCTACTTAACTGATCAGATCAATATCCCAGAAGTTTCATTGACTTGATGCTATACTTTGATTAAAAGTTGTTGCTTTAATTTTTTGAGCAGTATAGTTTTAGTCACTTCAGTGTGATTTACGTCTGCTTCAGAACCTCCCCTAACTATGCCTTCACAAGGAAAATAACAGGGAGAATCCTCACCAGATCAACAAACACCTCAACATAATCCTCATGATCAGGAGCAAGGGTCAACTCAAGAGTTCTTAACATTTTGGTCCAGTTTATCTGAAAAGTCCAGTCTCTACCTTTGGTCTCACACTGAGCACAGTGACAGGAAGGGTAAGTTCACAGTCGTGGACAAATTTGTTGGTACCCTTCCACAAAGAAATAAGAACCCACAATTGTCCCAGTAATAACTTTAAACAGACAAACGCACTTGGCACCCATCATTGTTTATTCTGTATTTAACAAAATAAAATTTTGCTTTAAAGTTTTGATTCAACAGAATATTTTAGATAATAACGCAAATGAAAACGGCTTGGAAAAAAGTGATAGGACCCTTAACCTACTGCTTTGTTGCACAACCTTTTAGAGGCAATCACTGCAAACAAGCTGTGATGTGTGGGTCACAGACTTACACAAGAAAGGAGGAGGTTAGTTCAGATTCTCAAAAAAAAAATCAGCTTTATTGCTGTGCCTTCTCCACACATCACGTTTCAGGTCTTTTCATAGATGTTTGATAGGATTCAAGGCAGGGCTCATTGAAGGCCACTTCAGAATAACCCAATGTTTTGTTCTTAGCCATTCTAGGGCACTTTTAGCTTTGTGTTTTGGTTCATCATTACACTAGAGGATCCATGATCTGTGACTGAGACAGAGTTTCCTGACACAGGCTTAAGGCACTAAAACATAATTGAGCCTCCTCCATGTTTGAGAGTAGGTATGGTGTTTTTTTCTTTGAAGGCTTCATTTTCTCAACTGTAAACTTTGAGCTGATGTGACTTGCCAAAAACCTTCATTTCAGTCTCATCTGTCCAAAGATGAGTGTGGCTTGTCAATATGCATTTTACCAAATTCCAATCTGGCTTTATTGTATGGAGTCCTCCTGGGTCTCAATCCATTGAACCAACTGTCACTTAAAATGCAACGGCAAACGAGCAAACACTGAAGGACCTTGATCTTGGAGATCAGCTTGCATCTCTTTGGAAGTTGTCCTTGGCTTTTTGTATACCATTCCCACTATTTTTCTGCACATTCTGGGGTATATTTTCCTCTTGTGGCCACGTCCTGGAAGGTTGGCTATAGTCCCTTGGAGCATCTTAATAATATTTGCAACTGTTGTCACAGGAACATCAGGCTGCTTGGAGATGATCTTATATCCTTTCCCTTTAACAGGTTTGTGTATACAGTAATCCCTCACTTATCGTGGGAGATAGGTTCCAAGGCCGACAGCGATAATTGAATTTCCGTGAAGTAGGGACACCATATTTATTTAATTATTTAACGTGTATTTGGACGTTTTTAAACCCTCCCTGTATTGTTTACAACCCACCCTTTACTCTATTAATAACAGGGACAACTGCTAAGCAATATGAAATCGGTAGATAAGTTTACACTTACTGTATAACGAAGTACATGTAGCTATATATGACGTGATGATGGTGATGAATATGCTGCGCAGTAAAAATGATGACGATGAAGGTAATAATCCCCTGAATGCAGTAGCAAGAGCACGTTAATGCTGAATGAGTGAGATGAGACTTCCTGGTTAATGCACCACTCCGTTGCTGAGCCAATCAGCAGCACACAGGAACTTAACTGCGTGCTCTGATTGGGTAGCTTCTCAGCCATCTGCCAATAGCATCTCTTGTATGAAATCAACTGGGCAAACCAACTGAGGAAGCAAATACCAGAAGTAAAAAGACCCATTGTCCGCAGAAACCCGCGAAGCAGCGAAAAATCTGCGTTATATATTTAGATATGCTTACATATAAAATCCGCGAAGTTGTGAATCCGCGAAAAGTGAACCGCGAAGTAGCGAGGGATTACTGTAATTTTATTTGTGATCTCTTCAGACAACTCTGTCCTTTGCTTTCCATGGTTCCTGTTCAGTGTGGGAAACATGATGATACCAAACAGCAGACAGACTACTTTTCTCCATTTAGATAGATAGATAGATAGATAGATAGATAGATAGATAGATAGATAGATAGATAGATAGATAGATAGATAGATAGATAGATAGATAGATAGATAGATAGATAGATAGATAGATAGGGTACCAACAGATTTGTCCACGTCTGTAAGGGACAGAAATGATGCTTCTAAACAGAGACACTGTTTATAAATCCTTCTTAAAATTCAACTAAGTGAAATGAACTGAAACATTAAGATAAATTTAAAGCTGGAGATTTTCTGGACCTCGGGGAATAGAGTATTTCATAGAAAACCTGTCTTTACTTTTCACTTAAACTGGTATTTCATGTCAACATTTGCATGGAAGACAGATCTTTGACGGATGCAGCAGAAGTAATGACATTTTTTTATTTGAAGTAAGATTTACCAGTTTAAAATAAATGAGAAGAGGAGGATTTAGACTAGAACCACTAATGCTTTCTAACCATTTTATGATATGTAATCCCTGATAGAACAACGTGATCAGAATATAAGAAAAAATCTTAAAAAGGAAAAAAGACGCAGCTTTTGAGGCCAATCGTGATATATAAAAAGCCACTGAAAAAAAATAAATGGAACAGAATAAAAAAATCAGCTAGCCCACCAGCGTATTCTCCATATCAATGTTAAAAGGACAACACAGACATACAGGTTTCAATAGAAATGTAAAATTCTGTTGTATTTAAAAAAATATAACAGAAGGCAGTAAGAGTACGGACAGAAAATAGTGTGTGCAGTTCATTAGTACATGTATATATGAACTTAGCACACAGCCTTAAGTGCATTCACTAAAAGAGCTGACACAAAAGAAAAGACTAGAAAAGGCTCTGACAAAGCACTAGTAACATTAAATGAAAGAACACTGTGTTTATATCACCATGCCTTTTCTTCAGTTTTACAAAAGAAAAAAAAATTACAAGTAAGAATATGAATAATTTTCAAATAAAGTAGAAATGGCACATGAACTCCTAACAGCAGTAAGACAAATGGAGAAATGTAATTTTGAGAGAAACTAAAAAAGTAATCAACTATTCATTTAGTTTTAATATTACAAACAGTGATAAAATATGTGCAAAGCTGTCAAATTACAAATTAATACTTGATATTTCCCAGTCATATGTTTTTTCTCTGAATTAGAATAGATCTCTGGTTCGAAACACTGGCTGACAACTTAACAAGACATGTTAACATAAAAAAACAAAAGATGATTGCAACACTTAAAAGTGGACTACATGGGAAATCCAAACAACTACTACCAGATAAACCATACAAAAGGGAACTGAAGGACTTAGTTGTATACTTGCAATCACTACATGCAACCTGTAATGAATTTTGTGAATGTTTTCAATTTGAAAGGGACATTGGGGTTATTTATTTCAGGGCTTCAGCTTCTTGTCTTTTCTACTAGTAGAATCAATGGCAACATCAGACTTCCTTTTCTGAGCCTAAAAAAAGAAGACAAAAAGGAGTTTTAAGACAAAACATAATTTTTCAAATATATTTCACTAGTACACCTTTAATTCTCTCATGTACACCACATTTTTATTTAATACATATCATAGCATGTTATGTTGGTCATCACATTACAGGGAATACATACAAACCCTAAAAACTGAGCAGAAAAGAACCATTTACCTGGACAGAACTGTATGTCTTACCCTTATGAGCTAAAAGTGCTGAATGTGTTTGGGCATAAAAAAGGTCTACGTAAGGATCCTAAAGGTCTACAAATTCTCACAGAATTGAAATGAAAATGCAATCAGGACAGAGACCAGGAAGTGCTCCTTCACACAAATGGTGAATGGAATATGTAACAAATAAATCACGCATAGATCCTGGCCAGTTTTAAAGAATATGAGTAAGATACTGGGGTAGATTGGCTATTAGATAGCTAAATGAGATTGATGGTCTAATGGTCTCCTTCTACTGTAATATAATATGCTTTCTTACATTTTAACAGCTACACCTGAATTCAATAACAAGCAGCATTTGGTATGCTTTCCTGGGCCACATTACAGCACTGTGATAAATTTGTAAATTGCACAGTAAAGTTCAGTCAGACTATTTAAGATTTGTTATAAACCAACACAGTGCAACCTGTAAACACTACAAAAAGAACTTGTTAAATGGATTACAACATTTTGTAAAACATCAACAAATAAATCATCCTCAGTCTTTTCTGGCATCAGGTTGACAACTGCACATTTTCCCTGTATATTTATGTTCAATTGTTATGCTATTCTAGTGACATAGTGGAAGGTCATTGAACTTCTAACTGCAAGGTTTGGGGACATGACTGAATGAATGATCAGTAGGGTAAAAAGGAGCATATTTCAGTTAAAACTTCAGCTTGTAATTCAGACATTGAAATTCTGGCTGCTGGAATTCGTCCACATTATTTGCACAGGAACATAAACTGCATCACACTTATTCATGTTTATATTCCTTACTCTGCAAATAGGAACTCAAGAATATTTCGCTCTGTCACCAAAGCTTGTAGTTATAATATGTGGTGACTTCAACCATGTGACTTTGGAATGAACAATGACAAACTTGCATTAGCTTGAGTCATGTTCCACTCAATGAAATAACAAGCTGGTTTTGCTCTATTCAAATCTTAAAGATGTCTTTAAGTGTAAACTTCTGGCACCTTTGAGCTGATGTGACCTGACCACAACCTGATTCATGTTATTCCCAGCCACAAGCCTGCAATTAGACAGCAACCTGTTACCACCAAGCTAGTGATGAAGTGAAGGCTGAAATGGTAATAAATGACTGCTTCCAAACGAGAGACTGGGGAATAATGTGTGAAGTCACATGGGGCTGATATTGAGGGAGTCAGTCATGTACCATAGACCATATTAACTTTTGTGGTGATACTGTGGTACCTTCAAAGACAGAATGTTACTTTCCAACATGCCATGGAGTGCTAAGGAGCTAAATCATCTCATGAATGAGGAAAAAGAGAGCATTCAAATTAATTGAAAAACAGTCTCTGGAGGATGTACAGCAAGTGCTGAAGAAAAAGCACAGTGAAAGAAAGGAAGCTTACAAAGCAAAAATAGAAAAAAGTCACTCAGAATAACACGAAAGACAAAACATCCTAAAATAACTAGTTGGCATTTATAAACCAGCTTGGAATTGTACCCAATGGAGAAAGAGGCTGTACAAAAATTGATATTACTTGGTTAGAGTTTGCATTATGCTCCCCATAAAATGATTACTTTTATAGTTAGATAGGTAGATGTCTTTTCAACCTATCTAGAAAAAACTACAAAAGATAAAAAAATTCAAAACCATTCACATAATACAAGTCTTCATACCTTGTCAAGATCACTGTTGCAATGCAGAAATAATATACTATAGATGGCAAAATAAGTGCAATTACTGTAGTATATTTTCTAACTTGGTGACAAGAAGGAAACTTAACAGAAAGTGCAGGGTCTGACACAATAAAAAAAATGTTTTTGAAAAAGTAATTAACTTTTCAATCTGTTCAATATCTGTACCCTTTAACACTGGCACTAAAATCATATTGTCTAAAATGATACAGACGGAAAGAGAGTGCATTAAAAGGCTTAAAAATCTTAAAAGCATTAATAACAACTATCTAATAGATGCTGGGGACAGGAAAATAACATTTCACCCCAGCTTTTACAGTCTACATGAGCTATCACCCCATGAGTATACAGCAATGGGCACTACGTAAGCCAACACTGCATTTCAAATAGTGCAAGATTACACAAAATAATTGCTCAGCAATTTCAACTGTTTTTTTGTTTCATTTAAGCGAAGCCAGGTATATTTTCTCCAAGTAGTCTCTGGCTTTTTTCCAACCACAATGATTACAGCTTTCAGAAGCTGAAACAGAGAAACCAGGCTTCTAACCATTGGAGTTTTAGGTGTACGTTTCTTCTTTTCTGCACGTTCTTTCTCTTCAATTTCCATATTCTCCTTTTCAATTAGAGAGATGAGAGTGTTGCATCGTCTCTGGAGTTCCTGAAGAAAAATAAAGAGTTAAAGTAATGCTAATTCAACTTTTTTCTAACAAATTCAACTTTGTTTACTGCCATATGTATCCAGTATACTGAAATTCTTATTTGTGTTTAATTCTCAAAGTAATAAAATAAAATCTACTCTCTCTCTCTCTCTCTCTCTCTCTATATATATATATATATATATATATATATAAAATCCTAAGCCTAAAAGTGCAACGATTTTATGTGACGTGTTTATGTCATGTTTTTTGTCATGCTTTAAATCAGGCTTATTTGTATTTGTTTCCCATTGTATTACTGTTTATGAGGGGGTTTCGGAGGAGCCAACGCGTCTTCTTGGGGTGTGTTCAGCCTCCCTCTTCACAATCATGAGCAGCAGAGATGCGAAGTGGCTGGCACATATCGCAGGCCAGGGGGGCTGGCGAGCAAAGCGAGCAGGGGGTAAGCCCCAAGTAGTATAGAAAACAAACATTTAAAATACAAACACTAGAAATATAATTTATCTAAATATTAATATACAAGTTTGAACAGTTTAAAGGTATTTACCACTAGACCGCCTGTCATTCATTTTATTAATTTTTGGATAAAATTGTTTCTACTGGCCTGAGACTTGGTGCTATAATGGTAAAAATTGAGATCAGAGGTAGAACGTTGAAGAAAATTTCTTCAGGTAACAGTAAGACAGTTTCTGTATTTTTTGTGAACATGTCATCTCAGAAATGCATTTATTAGATGCTGTTTGCCTTCCATGGTTCAAAGGTAAAGCTTTAAGAGTATTATTTTGTTCATTGTGCTTTTCCCTAGAAATCTCGGGAAGCAGGGAATCTCTTGCATATTTTCACAAGTTCATTTATGTGAATCCAGCTCACACTGTAGGAGGATTCTAAAGAATCTGTAGCCTTTAGCAGTATTAAGGCAATCTCTGCAGTTCACTTAACTTCTTGTTTACTTACATAGCCCCCTTGTTGACAAACTCAAAAAGTATAAATGCTGCAGGTTTCGTTTCTCTGTGAAATTCAGATAGATGTTTACCTCTTTCAATCTTACAGCGCTATGAGATAATTTTTACTACATTCTTAATTCACTTTAATTAGTAAAGTATCATGTGTTATACAGTTTAAATTTAAATTATAGATAACAGTATGTAATTGTAATTAGAAAGTTTCTATTTTCAGTCCAAGGTCAGTTTGTATTTGTTTTCCAGTCTTATTTACAAGACAAGAGTATTTTTTACTTTTATTCTATTTACACGTACTGAATGATAGAATAGACTTCTTATCACATATCTAACCTTACCCCATCTTTTGCTACTATTATGTAATGTTTTGTGAGAACTTTTTAAATTTGGTTGCACGTTTGGTTTGTGTAAACATATGTGACAACTTCATTTAAAAAATGAATGTACGTACTGTATATTGACATATTTTACATACTATTTATGATAGCTAGACAACATATTACAATATTCTCCAAAACAATTCATCTCGTTTACGGTCACAGATGACTACAGCCTATCCTGGCAAATATTTTACAAGCCAAAGAACAGCCCTAGACAGGGCACACATTGCAGAACCTTTACATATGCACACACACTCACAGTAGGGCCAGTTTATAATCAGCTATCAACCTGACAAATATGTCTTAGAAGGATTTGAGAAGAAAACTAGAATACAAGGAGGATAACCCTTGTCAAACTGGGGAGAAGACCTGAAGTACACATAGACAGTTACCTCATGTAGGCTTTGAACTCAGGATACTGGAACATGAGGCAGCCTTACTTACAACTGCACCACAATGTCACACCTGATTTTTAAGAAATTTTTCATTTTAATTTGAGTCAAATTATAGAAAAATCACAAATAATATGGGACCACAGACTACAAAAATTATTTAAGCAATTTATGCTTTCCCAGTATTCCAAAGAAATTTGAAATGCTGGTGTTAATAATAATGCAAAAATACTGTATATGTAAGATACTAATCAAATTAGTTCAAAATGTTCAGAACTCTTGCAAAGACAGCATAAAAGATAATTTAACTAAATGTTGCAGTACAAAGATAACATAGCTAAAATTGAAGCTCAAGTAAAAAAGAATGATAGCAATAATTTCAGTAACAGAAAGAATGAGCAGTAACGTCTATGAAGATGTCTTGCAAACACAAAAAAGCTAAAGTCGGACTTCAGTTTCAGCAAAATCATGTACGATGTGTAAAATAAAGTACATTACATTTTAACACGCTTGTCACTATATAAAATTTGGACAGTTATATAAAGGCCTATTGGCCACATAAACTACAGAAATAGCACATGCTCTACGTACAGACAAAGTCTACACAAGGTCTGTACTGATTTTATTTGTGGCATGATTATTTTTGTTGGAAAGTTGTACAGAAGATGGTAAATCTGCAAAAGGGTATCTTATTCATTACTGGGCATTCTCATTGAGGATAGTATTTACAATCACAGGGCTATCTTGCAAATTCAAGAACAAGAAAAAATAGATGCATGAAACTGCTAGAGCAGCCAGACAAACATGGATGTCCAATTTGGCAGAAACAAGGAAGGACTAAAACTCTTAATAGATTAAGTTAGTCTTTTTCAGAGAAGGCTAATGTGCCTACTGCTACCATATTTCTAATAATGTAGTACTGGCATGTTAATTATCAGACAGTAGTAGTAGTAGTAGTAGTATCGTGTACAGGCAATAGTGAAGTTCTTGTATTTCATTTCCAGCCAACATGCAACATGTCATTGTGAAAAAAAGCGTATTTATGACAATATAAAAAGATTATTTTTGTGAAAGAGTTGGATTCTCTACAATCCACAAAAAATTCAAGTTTTTCAAAAGAAGCAACTGTCCTATCTCTCAACCTCACAGTTAAATCTGTTAAAAATGTTTGATATTTTGCTAAATACAGTACATTTTAAGATGCATTAAAATCAACAGACACATAAATCAATCTACTGTACAACAACAAAGGTCAGTCTGATTGGGTAACGAACCAGCAACCTTGAGAAATATCACACAGCTCCTCAGCCAGCAACTAATACCACCTGTTAGTACATTTTAATCTTAAAGCATGGAACATAATTGTCTCCATCATTGTTATGTCTATAATGAAATATTCATATTTAGAAAAATAACCAAGCTTTAAAATATTTGCATTCAAAACATTGGCTGCAACAGATCTGTTACTAAAAGCATGGTTTGGTTATTCAACTAGTCATTAGTGCCTAATCACTCCAAATTCTGATTTTCCATGGCACATAGAATAATCATTGGATAAATGTGTAAATGAGAGTAAAACAATTTAATCAGTCAAAATGACAATAAAAGTGAATGGTTAGCACAGCTGTTTTCGTGGTAACCACATATTACATTAACAGAATTGTTCCTGGTCCAGTACATATAATGTAAATGGAATTCATTTTAGAGAAATATCATATTCATTCATCCATCTATTATGAAACTCGATTAATATTAGCAATCATTGAATATACAGTGCATCCGGAAATGGAAAGTATTCACAGCGCATCACTTTTTCCACATTTTGTTATGTTGCAGCCGTATTCCAAAATGGATTAAATTAATTTTTTTCTTCAGAATTCTACACACAACACCCCATAATTACAAAGTGAAAAAAGTTTACTTGAGGTTTTTGTTATTAAAAATAAAAAAACTGAGAAATCACATGTACATAAGTATTCACAGCCTTTGCTCAATACTTTGTCGATGCACCTTTGGCAGCAATTACAGCCTCAAGTCTTTTTGAATATGATGCCACAAGCTTGGCACACCTATCCTTGGCCAGTTTCGCCCATTCCTCTTTGCGGCACCTCTCAAGCTTCATCAGGTTGGATGGGAAGCGTCGGTGCACAGCCATTTTAAGATCTCTCCAGAGATGTTCAATCGGATTCAAGTCTGGGCTCTGGCTGGGCCACTCAAGGACATTCATAGAGTTGTCCTGAAGCCACTCCTTTGATATCTTGGCTGTGTGCTTAGGGTCGTTGTCCTGCTGAAAGATGAACCGTCGCCCCAGTCTGAGGTCAAGAGCGCTCTGGAGCAGGTTTTCATCCAGGATGTCTGTGTACATTGCTGCAGTCATCTTTCCCTTTATCCTGACTAGTCTCCCAGTCCCTGCCGCTGAAAAACATCCCCACAGCATGATACTGCCACCACCATGCTTCACTGTAGGGATGGTATTGGCCTGGTGATGAGCGGTGCCTGGTTTCCTCCAAACGTGATGCCTGGCATTCACACCAAAGAGTTCAATCTTTGTCTCGTCAGACCAGAGAATTTTCTTTCTCATGGTCTGAGAGTCCTTCAGGTGCCTTTTGGCAAACTCCAGGCGGGCTGCCATGTGCCTTTTACTAAGGAGTGGCTTCCGTCTGGCCACTCTACCATACAGGCCTGATTGGTGGATTGCTGCAGAGATGGTTGTCCTTCTGGAAGGTTCTCCTCTCTCCACAGAGGACATCTGGAGCTCTGACAGAGTGACCATCGGGTTCTTGGTCACCTCCCTGACTAAGGCACTTCTCCCCCGATCGCTCAGTTTAGATGACCGGCCAGCTCTAGGAAGAGTCCTGGTGGTTTCGAACTTCTTTCACTTACGGATGATGGAGGCCACTGTGCTCATTGGGACCTTCAAAGTAGCAGAATTTTTTCTGTAACCTTCCCCAGATTTGTGCCTCGAGACAATCCTGTCTCGGAGATCTACAGACAATTCCTTTGACTCCATGCTTGGCTTGTGCTCTGACATGAACTGTCAACTGTGGGACCTTATATAGACAGGTGTGTACCTTTTCAAATCATTTCCAATCAACTGAATTTACCACAGGTGGACTCCAATTAAGCTGCAGAAACATCTCAAGGATGATCAGGGGAAATAGAATGCACCTGAGCTCAATTTTAACATTCCATACAAACAAGCTTTACAAAACTGGGTTCAAAACTAATCAATCAACACCCCCCCCCCTCCCCCCATGGGAATGAGAGCTAGGCCAGCAGAGTAAAACTTTAAACAAAAAATAAGTAAATAGATAAATTAATAAAAATAAATAGAATAAAAAAGAGGGGAGATAATCTGCTTCATCAATTAAAATGCTTATTCTAAAATGTTATTGATTAGATCCTACCAGGTTTTGAAATGTTTTGTACAGATCCTCTCAGTGAGAATTTGATTTTTCCAATTTCAAGTAGTATATAAAATCAGTTACACACTGACTTAAAATAGGAGAGTTAGGATTCTTCCAGTTGAGCAAGATAAGTCTTACGTGCCAATATTGTAGTATAGGCAATTACAGTTTGTTTGTCCTTCTCCACTTTAAGCCCATTTGGAAGTTCACCAAACACATTTTTAATGGATTAGTAGAGATTGTGACATGAAGGCTGTCTGAAAGGCATTTAAAGATCTTGGTCTAGAAAGATGTTAATTTGGCGCACGCCCAAAATATGAGGCCCAATGAGGCTGAAACTTGATTGCGACGTTCGCAGGTTGGATCTTGTATTATAAACAAGACAGATGTGCTCGATATATAATTTTAAGTTGAATAATTGTATGCTTTGCGCATATGGAGCTTGAGTTAATTCTGTGCATTGCTACCTTCCACTCCTTTTCTGAGGTGTTGAGTGATGTTGAGAGATCCTTCTCCCACTGTACTCTTGGAATTTTGAAAGGGAGGGACTGTAAAATGTTTTTATATATTATGGAGATGCTATTTAAGTACTCAAGAGAGGAGAGAGGGAGGTTAGGTTCACGTGCTGATACAGCGCATTGCCGCACCCACCAGATGACAAACCAACTCAGGAACCCAGATTAGGACCTAAGTGAAGCTATGCCACGGGTGACACCTCAGTACCACACTAGTTCAGACAGAATGGAACCAGTGTGAGGTTTTTTATGGTGGCTGGAGTGCCAATTCTGCCACCAGAGTACTCAAGACTCATCAATATTTTTTCCAGCACAGAGGTAGGTGGGAGGTGAGGAACATTGGGCAGGTTTTGTTTAAGAAAGTTTCTAATTTGAAAGTTGAATGTGCTGCTGGAAAGTTAAATTTGGAGTGTAATTGTTCGTAGGATGCAAAGACATTGTCTATGTACAGATCTCTAAGTAATTTAATCCCGAATGTTTTCCAGACATTAAAAACTGTGTACGTTTGAGAGGGTGGAAAAAGGTGGTTCTCATGCAGAGGTGTCACAGATAAAAGCTTCTCTATTTTAAAATACTTCCTACATTGGGTCCATATTCTGAGTGACTGAAGCACAATTGGGTTGTTAGTATATTGGCGATGACTTTTACTTATTGGGGTACAAAGCAAGGAATATAAAGAAGTACTGCAGGATTTTATTTCTATTGTGGACAAAGCCTGTGTATGTTCATCTATTTGTGTCAATGTCCAAGTTTTTATAGCTTGTATATTTGCCACCCAGTAATACAACTGAAAGTTAGGTAGAACCATGCCACCTTCCACCTTAGATCTTTGTAGGGACGCCCTTTGGATATGTGGATGTTTTGAATTCCAAATAAATGAGGTTATGGTTGAATCTAATTTCTTAAAAATGATTTATTGATGTATATTGGAATGTTTTGAAATAAAAAAGAAGCTTAGGAAGGATATTGATCTTAACAATGTTAATTCTTCCAGCTAAAGTGAGAAGAAGGGAAGACCATCTATGCAAGTTTGGCTTAATTTTTTTCATACAGACGGCAACATTTTGTTGATAAAGAGCTTTATGTTTACTTGTGATGTTTACCCCTAGGTATTTAAACTGATCTACAATGATAAAAGGGAAGGTGTCCAATCTAATATTGTGTGCTTGAGTATTCACTGGAAAGTGCACACTATTATTCAAATTAATTCTGAGACCAGAAATCTTTTGAAATTCTGTTAGTGCTGTTAGGACTGTAGGCACAGTATTTTCTGGATCTGATATATACAGTACCATATCACCTGTGTATAGAGAAAATTTCTGTTCAAAGTCCTTCTCTGATAATCCCCTTTACCTCAGAAGGATTTCGCCAGTGGCTCAATGGCAATTGCAAAAAGCAGTGGTGACAAGGGGCATACTTGTCTAGTACCACATTCTAAATTAAAGTAGTCTGAATTAATGTTCTAAATACAAACTGAAGCTTCTGGACTGGTATACAGTAGTCTGATCCATGCAGAAATGTTTGGACCAAACCGAAATTTCTTCAATGTAGTGAATAGGTAGTTCAATTCAACCATATCAAATTATTTTTCTGCATCCAACGATAATAATATCTCCAGGGTGTTAGACTTTGTGGGTGAATATATTACATTAAACAGGTGTCAAAGATTGGAAGCTAAATTACTGCCTTTAATAAATCCAGTTTGTTCTCATGATATTACCGAAGGAAGTACTTTCTCAATCCTTCTGGCTAGGACTTTGGAGAGTATCTTAACATCATTATTCAGAAGTGAAATTGGTCTGTATGATGCACATTGTAATAAGTCCTTATTTTGTTTAGGAAAGGCGGTAATTAATGCTTGGCGAAAAGTTTGAGGTAGAATATTATGGTCTCTAGTTTCTGTAAATGTTGCTAATAAAAGAGGAACTACCTTAGTTGAGAATTTTTTATAAAATTTGGCAGGGTAGCCATCAGGGCCTGAGGTTTATAGCATCTAGTAATTCTGATAGTGCCAGAGGTTTATCCAATTCCTCTGCACTGAGAGTATCTATTTGTGGTATCTATAATGCATCCAGAAATATATTACATTGTGTCCTGTCTTTAAACTCAGTAGAATATAAGGATTTATAAGGACTTGTAGTAGTCTCTAAATGTGTGCATTATATTTTTCTGGTCAATGATTTTGTCTCCGTCTGTGTTGGTAATTGCTGGGATTGCATTGTGAACTAATTGTTGATTTGTTGAGCTAAGATCTTATTTGCTTTCTCTCCAGGTTCATAGTAATGATGTCTTGATTTAAAAATGAGTTGCGCAGTTTCTTTAGTTGTTAAGACATTGAATTCTGAATGCAGAACCTCTCTTTTCCTATGAAGTGCCTCACTTGGACACCTGGCATGTTCTTGACCTATTCTAGTAATTTCACTGATTAGCTCCGATACCTTCTTGGTTTCCAATTTAATTCTGTGGGAAAGAGATGAGATAATCTGTCCTCTTAAGAAAGCATTCAGGGTTTCCCAGAGCATTCCTGTAGAAACCTCTGAGGATGTATTTGTCTCTAAAAAAAAACGATTTGCTTGGATATAAATTCTGCACAGTTCTCGTCTGCTAATAAAAGTGGGTTAAGATGCCATCTGCGAGATGACTATGTGGGGCATAATGATTTTAGCTCCAAGATCAAAGGGGCGTGGCCGGAGATAACAATAGCGTTGCACTTACAAAATTATTCATTGGCAAGGAATTGTTATCTACAAAGAAATAATCAATTCTTGAGTAGCAGTGATGCACTGGTGAGTAGAAGGAATATGCTCTTGAGTTTGGGTTTAGAAATCTCCAGGGGTCTGATAAGTTGTGATCAGGTACAAACTGTGTAATTGTCTTTGCAGTGTTTGATGTCATTGCCCCTGTGGCAGGAGACCTATCTAGGTCTGGATTTAAAACACAATTAAAGTCCCCAGCCACTACACATTGGGGATATATGCAAATACATTTTGGATGAAGTCCCTATCATCCACATTGGGTGCACAAATATTTATCAAAATCACTTTACAGTTAAATAAATTACCCATGACAATAACATATGTCCCTTCAGGATCAGATACTACATCTGATACTGCAAATGAGACTGTTCTATGTATAAGAATTCCTACCCCTCTAGTTTTCTTTGTAAAGCTGGACTGGAATATTTGACCAGTCCAGTCTCAGATCAAGATCAGAAACTGATCCATGTTTAATAATTGGGTCTTCTGTAAAAATACTGTTTTAGCATTTTCTTTCTTTCTCTTTAATTCATGATTCAGACTTTTAACATTCCAGCTCACAAAATTAACTATTCAGTAATGGAGACATTGCTTCTGAACTTTTGTTGTCAGACCTTAATTTCCAATTTTCCCAGAAGTTATTGCCATGAAGCCTATTGTTACGTTCATACTTATAACTATAAGGATTAAAAGGATAGATCAGAGATAGCTTGCTCTCTTTCTCTCCCCCCCTAGTCCCCCCAGTTTCTGAAGTGTAAAATATATGCTCACAATAAAAGGGCGGCACAAAAATAAGTGGCCTTCTGCCAGTCCTAAACACAGAAAAGGCAACATTATTACCTCTTTCATAAACATACAACGTTTTGACTTTTCAACACTCACTCCCATAAAAACTTTAAAAAATTGAGACGTGAGAAGGAATAAAGGTAAGGCTTTTTTTTACACTTATTTTTTTCTGTTACTATAGTACAGTGTACAGTACAGTATATTTATGTCCTTTTCCTTTTTCTGTGGCTTAGATGTGTTTTTATGTTCTAGATTATGATTTTGCAAATACGTTAGGATAGGTAAGTGACTTAGGCTAGGGTGTGTTTCGACTTACACCAAAATTCGGGTTACATCACTGTTGTAGGAACGGAACTGTGTCGTAACCTAAGGACCCCCTGTAATGGCATTGTATGTTATTCTTTATTGGCTAATAGGTGTTCCACTCTTTGCTAAACTTGCATGTACTCATTCAACTGCATGTTCAAGCTCTCAGGCTGCACTTTCCTCTCCTACCCTGAGCCCTGTCCCTGTAGTGTTTTACCGACTTCTACCTGGCAGCTCCTCATAAATATATATCTATAAAACATATACACATGCACACAGATACATACATATTATAATACACCAAGGCAAGTCACAGAAGTGCTGCGTCCTGAGATTTTGAGACTGGTCAGTGTCTCACAAAAAATGTGTGTCAAGCTGTTGTAAGATTCTACCACACTGAACTTCTTTGAAAGAAAGGACACAAGTTATAATTAATAAAGGAAAATAATTAAAATAAGGTGAAAAGATAAAAAGGCATGGAAATGCAAGCTATTCTTTCTAAAAAAAAGTCATCATTAATTGATCACATTTTCTATGGAAAAAATGAAAATAATGATCACATTCTGAAAATTTTCCAGAACTTGCAGTGTCGTCATGGCTACAGCAATGAACTACAAAAAAATTGGTCAAAACATTTAAAAGAGCAACACAGATGATCAAGAATAATAAGATTATTTGAGACTCTGGGGTAAAAAGGACAGATAAATTCTAAGCAAGAAATATTAAAAATAATAATGATGAATTTATTTGCACAGTACACTTCATACACTGAATGCAGCACAAATGCTTTACAAAAATTACAATATATCTAAAAAGGCAATGCTTGATAAAAAAAAATCAATTATTTTCTAGCCTTCTTACCCAGTATAAGGAGTTGGCTCTTAACATCATCTGAGTTAGTTAAAATACTAAAGAATAAAATACAGTTAAATGAAGAATGTTCAGAATGGAGTCTGCAGTGCAGAGAAGAATAACCAAAATGATCCTGGGACTAAAGGTAAGATCATGCTGGAAAAAAAAACCTTTTTAGTCTTTAGCAGAGAAGACTACATAGGAAATTAAATCCAAACCTTTCAAATTTTAAAACGAATCCTTCAGAATTTTCAAGTTGTAATTAAATAGTGAATCATGTACTTGAGCACACCCAGGGAACTTAATGGAAAGTCCTTGTTTAAAACTGAAGTCAGTTTGTGCTTAATAAAATGTATGCCTCATGAATAACCCCAGGAAATGTATAGGTAGCTTCAGGCTGGATTTCTGATTCAAAAATTCTGATATCAGCTGATACCAGCCGAAGCTAAGGTGGTGATTGTCAGACAAAATCCAGGAAAACGTTCTGCCAAAAAGGGTCATGTGGCTCTGAAACAAACCACCAGATCACTTTATTGATGTACAGTATATGAGTGAGTCAATGACACCATTTTGCTATTAACTAACCAAATATGACCGATGAACTGAATGGTTTCATTTACTTTACAAACCTTCTTAAATCTATGTACAGCTGAAGAATGACACTTTCTATTTCACAAATTTGAATCTCATGCATGCATTCCCAAGCAGCCTATAGGATAAGCCTAAAGTGCAATGAATTTTATTATTACATGCATTATTAAATACTTTCCAATAAATGGCATATAGCAAATATTTAAACTGAATATGCCCAACTGGGTGAAACTACTGGACAAACAAAAATCACAAGGTAATATACAGATAGCAGTTTTTTTTTTTTGCATTTAATTTTACCTTGATTAAATTAGTTTCAGTTTGTCAGTTGACAATCATATGGCATTTGCTATAGGATTTCTAACTGTAGTGTTAATGTTTGTGATTCCTCTATTTGAGTTAAAAAAGCATTGCATTTCATTGTTACATGCATTACAATCTACATTCCAAATAGACAGTACATTACAAACGTTAACATGCTCAACAGAAATCGTAACTGCAAGAAGAACAGAAATCGGCTTATGTATACTGTATATCCCCAGGTTGCGGATTAGGTGCTGCCTCAAACGCAGCAGTTTAAGTATCTCATGGTCCTTTTCATGAGTGAGGGAAGAAGGAAATGGGAGACTGACAGGTGGATTGGAGCAGCATCACAAGTTACACAGAAGTTGTACTGGTCAGTTGTGGTGAGGAGAGAGCTGAGCCAAAAAGCAAAGCTCTCAATTTACCAGTCAATCTATATCCCTACCTTCACCTACGGTCATGAGCTTTAGGTAGTGACTGAAAGAGCTAGATCACAGATGCAAGCAGCAGAAATGAGCTTCCTTCACAGGGTGTCTGGGCTAAGCCTTGGAAATAGGATGAGGAGCATAGACATTTGGGAGGAGCTCAAAGTAAAGCTGCTGCTCTTCTGCATCAAAAGGAGCCAGCTGAAGTGGTGCAGGCTTCAGGTTTGAATGCCTCCTGGACGTCTCATTGTGGAGGGGTTTTGGGCAGTCCAACCAGGACGAGACCTCACAGCAGACCCAGACCACATTGGAGATATCTCATTTCTCATCTGGCCTGAAAATGCTTCAGTCTTGGAGAAGTTAGAGGAGGTGACGGTGAGAAAGTATGTCCGGGCTTCTTTGCTTAGGCTGCTACCCCCACAACGTGGGCCCAGATAAGTGTCAGAAAAAGAATGGAAGGATGCATGGATAGTACGTTCAAGGCATACTCTTTATTATTAACTTCACAATGGGTTTTTCCTTCTTTTTTTGTATTGGAAGCAGCTTGGAAATCCCACCCTCAAAGAGCAATGCTGCATTCTCCTTTTCAGTTCAGGAATGAAGAAAGCTCCCAGTGTGGAAGCCCAGGTAGTGATAAACAGCACATATAACAAAAACACTTGTACAGTATATTATGTGGCAGTGCTATACTGCTACTACTATTAATACACTTGGATTTGTTTGGTACTGCTTCATTAACAACATGTGAGGTGTGGTCAGAATAACCAGATTTAACTAAAGCATTTATATGCTGCGTTAAAAAATATAACAAGTTAATTGCACACGTTAATGATGATTAATCAGCAGCCTTAATATATATGACTGAAGTACTGGTAATAGTTTAAGTTTCTATGTAAATACTGTTTTAATGAAAAAGAATAAAATGATTAAAAATGATAAAATAATTAAATAAAATGGGATTGCACAATGATGTACTGTAGAGTAAATTCAGTTAGAGGAATACTTAACATAAAAATTACATTTTTTAATATTTTACCCCATGTGTTTTGTAGTGGGCTGTAGAACTGAACGCTCAATCCCAAGTGAATGCATTTACACACTAATTTTTTCCAAAATTATCTATTCAACAATATTCCAGCAGATAATGCATGTGTTTTGCATGTTAACAGCAAACAACTGGATAACTGTGACATGAGATTTTTCTTTTTTGCATGGATGCCTTTTGTATTATTTGCTATTATACAGTATTGGTCATCATTACTTCTGTTATATCATAAACTTTTATATCTCTGTTCAGGAGATTAAAAAGCAGAAGATTAAAAAAATTCTCAGTCATCACTATAAACCACATGGGGTAAGCAACATATAAAAAATTTATATTTTTCGGTGGACTAATTCCTACATCAGTATTCTCGAGGTAAGAAGACTGCTTCATTAACTGGAATTAATGAAATGATGTGTCATGAATTTACTGCCATGCATTTGTTTTTTAAATCCATTAATGTACTGTTGCATTGTACAGTAGAACCTTTCAATTATACATAATATAAATGTATTAAGAGTGGAAAACTAGCAAAGGTCATTCTACCTTAATATGCCAATTACTAAAGGTTTGGCAAAAGTTTCGATTCTTGTTCCAACATACACATCCATCCATCCATTTTCCAACCCGCTGAATCCGAACACAGGGTCACGGGGGTCTGCTGGAGCCAATCCCAGCCGACACAGGGCACAAGGCAGGGAACCAATCCTGGGCAGGGTGCCAACCCACCGCAGGACACACACAAACACACCCACACACCAAGCACACACTAGGGCCAATTGTAGAATCGCCAATCCACCTAACCTGCATGTCTTTGGACTGTGGGAGGAAACCGGAGCGCCCGGAGGAAACCCACGCAGACACGGGGAGAACATGCAAACTCCACGCAGGGTGGACCCGGGAAGCGAACCCGGGTCTCCTAACTGCGAGGCAGCAGCGCTACAACATACACATGTATAATGTTATTTTTTTCATCTGTAAAACATCTTTATGCCAATGATACTATTCTTTATACTGTGGAAATCATTTAAAAAAACAGATGACACTTATGCACTCAGATTTAAGCACTAGACCATAGGTTCCCAAACTTTTTTCAGGCCACCACCCACTTTTCAAGACATAAATTTTGTAACGCCCCCCCCATTATAACAGTTTTCCGCGTTCAAGCTGTTTGATATTTTCGACGTAAATAGCAACTAATGATACATTACTGCTTATGCCGTTAAATTATTGAAAAAGTAGTGGCCAACATGTGCTTCATCTTAAACACAGTTATTGCTATACCGATTTTGATGAAATGTAGCCCATATGTAAAGATTGTAAAGTGTATGCTCAAATAACATTATGCACAGTTTCATACAATGGTTTAAATATGAAAATTCAGAATACATATTAGGAGATTGTATTACATTAGTAAGAATCTTATTGTAATAATTAAAACACCATCAAATGTATTAGAAAATTGTTTATTTCGAACTTACAAAGTAAAAATACAAAGAAAAAATAACAAATTAATGTGAAGGATGAGCCTGATGCATTTTTAAAAGTTTATTAATATCAGGTTCCAATTTCCTTAAAAACAGTCGTAAATCGCCACGCTCAGTTATATGCAATCAGTTCCTTTTCTTAGATAGTAAATTCACTACAGCACTAAACCCACGCTCAGCCAAATAAGAAGATGGAAATGCAATTAAAAATTTCTGCACTATTTCCCATAATCCAGGGTACAGTATCGGTATTGATTTCTGAAGCCAGAACTCTTGGTATCCACTTTTGAATTTTATTTTTAGTTCTTCATTTGTTGTGAGTTCTATGAGTTCCACTTCTAAATTTGATGATCCTGCTGTGTTTACATGTGAGAAAGGATCTAGAACCCAATTTGGTATATTCATGTTTAGAATATCCTTGAATCGCTCATCGAAATCAGCATGGAGAACCTCCAAGTGTTGGCGGTATGTAAGTAAACCTTCCTTTTTGAGAGACACTGCTGATAAATTTAAAAAGTGGCTATATTCCCCTCGGCCTAGATTCCGCTTGAACAGTAGAAGCGCCAATAACGTTTTTTGTTTTAATTAAATTCAATTCATCACCTTGTAATTGTAGATTGACTTCATTAAATATTTTATAGAGGTCTGTCAAATAAGCAATGTCATTTTTGGATGTAATCAGGTTGGCCCGTAATCCGTCGTCTCTGTTTTAAAATCGATTCAGACAAATACCTTTTGAAAGCCAACGTACTTCTGTGTGAAGCAGTAAACGATTGAAATCTTCATCGTTTTCACTACAAAGTTGGCTAAACAATCTGTCACTCAATGAATTGTTTCTAATCTTGTTGACTGTTCTAATAACGTAATGGAGCGACATATGCAGGCGTTCACTTAAATTCTTCACAACCAAATGTTGACGATGAAGAACACAATGTATAGCGAGTACATTTGGTACTACTTGTTTCAAATGTTGCTATGAAACCCTTGTGGTGCCCTGTCATTGCTGGAGCACCATCAGCAGCATCAGACAAAATATTACGAATAGGAATGTCTTTCTCTTGAAAAAACGTATTCATGATATTAAATATAGATTCTCCCTTTGTATCTGCTTCCAAATTTTCAGAAAATAATAATTCTTGACAAACTTTTTCTTCTTTATGAATCGTACGTAGTATGTATGTAGTACATGAATAGTGCTTCATTATTTGGGAGAGTTGATTCACTGAGTTGAATGGAAAATTGGCATGTCTTCAAATAATCGCACAATGATTTTTCAACATCTTCAGCCATTGCATCGATTCTTGTTTGCACTGAATTATTGCTCAAAGGAATTTTCCTGATCATATCTAATGCTGGCTTATGAAGCACAGTGTTTATTACTTCTTTTACTGCCGGCAAGATTAATTCCTCACCAATTGTGTGTGGTTTTCCCGCTTTTGTGATTAATAATGAAATATTATAAGAAGCTTGTAATCTGTCATTATCTTGTTTAGTGGACGACGCAAAAAGTTTTGATATAGTTGGACGTTTAAAATATTTTTCTTCTAGTACTTGAAAATAGGACAAATCTTTATCCTTTTCATCAGCATGCATTTTAGTCAAATGCTCTTGTAGCCTAGAAGGCTTCATTGCTTCATTTGAAAATACTTTTTGGCAAATCAAGCACATGGGTAATAATTGGTTAGTAGGAGACTGAATAAAGCCATATTTCAAATACTCAATACTGTACTGTCGACATTTCTTCTTAGATTCAGACATAATGAAGTATAAAATTTTCAACAATATTCACAAAAAAAAGATTTAATTTACACTTTGTATGACTCCACTTATCTATCACACTTTCGATTGATGATTGTTTGTTGTTGAAACTTATTCCTAAACCACTGGTATTTATAGATCTGAAATCCATCCAGAATCGACTTGCATGCATCGACTTGTTTGCGTTACCAACGTACTTATGCTGTGAACAAGTCACTGGAAGCACCCATATTCCTGTCGAAACATGCTGAATTGCGTGAATTACCTACGTAATAGTTGTCCGACAAACTACTAGTTAAGACTCGTCTGCTGCGCGGATAGACTAAAGCCTGTATAACATGATCAATTTTTACAATAGCAAAAAATGAATACATTTTTTAAGTATATAAAAAATTGAAGTTAAAATATCCTGTACTAGCAAAATACCCACGCTTCGCAGTGGTGAAGTACTGCTTTAAAATTTTTATTAACAAGAAAAGTAAACCTTTTTAAACTGAGGGAAAATATACCAATAATTATTTGTTAAGGATCTCTTTGTATACCATGTTGTCAGTTTGGCCCTCCGGTTGTAATATGACCAAGCTATACACTGAACTTACTCTTGAGCATGCAATGTATAGTTGGCCATGTGAAAAGCAATCTTGCCTCAAATCAATGCCAACCTTTTCTAGGGTCTGTCCCTGAGACTTATGAATTGTCATTGCGAAGCAGAGCCTTACTGGAAATTGGAGGCCTTTGAATTGAAAAGGGTTTCATCGATAACTTCACATCCAGCTTTTGAGAGATTAAACATTCATTAACATCAAAGTGTCCACTACTCAAATCGTCACCTGTGAATCTAAGATGTTTAAGAGGCATTGGCGGTTGTCCAAAGGTGTAAAATATTTGGCCATTTCGGTACACTTGAAAGCGACCACCGAACAATTCAGCAGCAGCCATCAACTCACATGCAGAACCATAGGTGAAGGGCTTAAGCATTTCACTCTTATAGTGCTCCTGTGTAATATAATTATCTCCTGTACCGTCATCTAGGGCTGCACGATTAATCTTTTTTTTCTCATGATAACGATATTTATGACCCACAATCAGTTAATAAATATCGTCGCGATTTTACAGTATAAATACCAAACTGTTTTTTATGGGCTGAGTTTACGGATTGGACTGCGTCACTATGACGTTACTGCGTCTAGATTGCAAGCGCTTTCTGAAGCAGTAGAAGTCAATAGCAGCAATAACAGTCAGTCAGAATAAACATATGATGGCGGAGCAACGTGAGGAAGGTGCAGAAGTGCGATCGTTAGTTCCTAAAAAGGGGTCATACTCAGTTGTCTGGAACTATTTCGATTTCGAGGAATGTGATGTTGATCAGGTACGAGTCTTGTGCAAACTTTGCTCCTGTTCCGTCCAAACTTCCCAAGGTAACACAACAAACCTCATCAACCACCTTAAAAGCCACCACAAAGTACACTATCAAGAATTTCAACGACTGAAGGCACAAACAGCAACAACAAAAAATTACCAGCCATCCACAACACAGACAACAATATCAGGGACATTGTTCAACGCAATACCATATCTGCCTAGCTCGCAAAGACACCGGGAAATAACAGAGGCGATCACGTACCATATAGCCAAGGATATGTGTCCAATAACCACCGTGAGCAGTGAGGGGTTTAACAAAATGATCGCAACACTTGATAAAAGATATAGCATTCCCTCACGCAACCATTTTTCCAATGTTGCGCTGCCCTCGCTGTATGCGAAATGCCGAAAAGAAATAGAAAGAGAAATTCTCAGGCTCAGCCTGGAATATTTTGCTGCCACGACCAACTTATGGTCAAGCAGAACTGCGGAACCGTATTTGAGCTTGACAGTTCATTTTATTGACAGCGAGTTTGAGATGAAAAGCAAGCTTTTGCAAACTTCGTTTTTCCCACAAGACCATACAGCGGAGTTTATTGCAGTGGGCCTCAAAGAAGCGATGTCCGCTTGGGGCTTGGTGGAAGAAAGACTTGTGTGCATCACAACGGACAACGCAGCTAATATGATTAGGGCAGCATCTGTGAATAACTGGCCGAGGCTACACTGCTTTGGTCACAGACTTCATTTACCAAAGGAATAATCGTCATTATTAATCGTGATAAAAATTTTGAGCAAAATAATCGTGATAATCATTTTTTCTGTTATCGTGCAGCCCTACCGTCATCAGTCCACACCTTGAACCTGTCCCAGTCATTCAATACATAAGACACAATGTTCCTCTGGATATCAAGAGTGAGCCTGATATGGCTGTGCAATATGTAATACAGAGAATGGAAAAGGCAGTCGCCATCTCTGGGCATGGAAACCACTCGGTAAGTGACAGTTCTTTGATCGATGGTCATCACCTCAATAGACATGTTAATGGGGGTACGGTTGGAACGATAAAGGAAATGGGTACCTGAACAATGTAAACTAAGTCTAAAATACCTACACAATAACTAATCGTAATAAACTAACAATAAAACAGCAGAGAAGCCGTAGATTAAATAAAAAGGCTGCAGTTATCAGCAGGGAGACGTGAATACCGTAGCGAAGCAAGGAAGGGAATGAAGAGACTGGAGCGACGGACGGCCTTATATAGGCAGGCAGCCAACTACATGGGAGGCGTGGGGATGGGGGACCCAACGCCGCCTCACACGGCGACCGTGCTGCAGGCTATGAACGTATATATATGTACGTAAGTAGGATTTAGTTAGCGTTGGGAACCCGCATACCAAATTTCTTGAAGATGGGCCCATAAGTAACAAAGACCGTTGGAAAGTTCAATATTGCGGCCGACAGTGGCGTCATACCACCGAAATAAATACGTACATCGGTTTCGCTTAGTGCAGGGAAGCCGCCTACCAAATTTCGTGAAGATGGGGCTATAAATAAGAAACTTTAACATGGCGGACGTTGTCGACCGTTATGACCGTTATGTGTAGAATTTCGAAATGAAACCTGCTTAACTTTTGTAAGTAAGCTGTAAGGAATCAGCCTGCCAAATTTCAGCCTTCTACCTACACGGGAAGTTGGAGAATTGGTGATGAGTGAGTCATTGAGGGCTTTGCCTTTTATTAGTATAGATGACACGTTCAATTTTTTATTTTGCACGCAGGCGCATTTTGTTCGTCCGATCACGACATTGTCCGAATAATTATAAATAATAATTAATAAATAAAATAATTACACAAGATATAAACACCAAACCTACAAAACATAACCACAGAACACAATATAATAAGTTTCAAATAATATTTGCTTTGTCTTTTCCCTCTAGTTAGCAATATAAGTTGGTACTAACTAGGCTAACTAAAATTTACGATTTTATGTCTTTCTTGCCATTATTATTTTTACTCGTAATATTCAATTATATAAAATTGGGTTTATTTTTGTACAAATCAATTAGAAAAGTGATTTTTATATATTTTATATATATTTTAGAATGAAATATAATGAATATATTTGCTATTGTAAACATAACCTATTACAGCGATCCCTCGCTATATCGCGCTTCGCCTTTCGCGGCTTCACTCTATCGCGGATTTTATATGTAAGCATATTTAAATATATATCGTGGATTTTTCGCTGGTTCGCGGATTTCTGCGGACAATAGGTCTTTTAATTTCTGGTACATGCTTCCTCAGTTGGTTTGCCCAGTTGATTTCATACAAGGGATGCTATTGGCAGATGGCTGAGAAGCTACCCTGCTTACTTTTCTCTCTCTCTTGCGCTGACTTTTTCTGATCCTGACGTAGGGGGATTGAGCAGGGGGGCTGTTCGCACACCTAGACGATACGGACGCTCGTCTAAAAATGTTGGCTACCTTCTGTGCAGCTACTTCGTGTAGTAACATGCTGCACGGTGCTTCGCATACTTAAAAGCACGAAGGGCACGTATTGATTTTTTTATCTGTCTCTCTCTCTCTCTCTCTCTGCTCCTGACAGAGGGGGTGTAAGCTGCCGCCTTCAACAGCTTTGTGCCGCGGTGCTTCGCATACTTAAAAGCCAAACAGCTCTATTGATTTGTTTGCTTCTTTGAAGAGGAAGATATGTTTGCATTCTTTTAATTGTGAGACTGAACTGTCATCTCTGTCTTGTCATGGAGCACAGTTTAAACTTTTGAAAAAGAGACACATGTTTGTTTGCAGTGTTTGAATAACGTTCCTGTCTCACTACAACCTCCTGTGTTTCTGTGCAAATCTGTGACCCAAGCATGACAATATAAAAATGTTTGAATAACGTTCCTGTCTCACTACAACCTCCTGTGTTTCTGCGCAAATCTGTGACCCAAGCATGACAATATAAAAATAACCATATAAACATATGGTTTCTACTTCGCGGATTTTCTTATTTCGCGGGTGGCTCTGGAACGCAACCCCCACGATGGAGGAGGGATTACTGTATACACACATATATACATGCTCTATTTTCTCATTGACAAAAAAAATTGACATAGTTCTGTCAGACATGGTCAATTTTCAAATGATTAAATAATTGAAATAGAAAATTGATGAAAAAATTGATGAGTATAAGATGAATTACAATGCAGAATTTTAATTTTAAATGATTATTCAATCTCAAAATCACAAAAATAATTAATTTTTAAATATATATTATTAATTTCTTCTATAAGGAGCCACTGACCCCATGACCGCCTGAACGCCCCCAAAATGCTTCTGAACCCACTATCATCCCCCTAGAAGGCTTCAGCGCCCACTGGGGGGCGGTACCGCCCACTTTGGGAACCTACGCACTAGACAAATACTGCATAATTTGTCATGGACTGGGCCTTTATCCTTTATCTCTACATACAGCTCCTAGATGATACTTTAGATTTAACAAATTTGAATCTCCAGCATAAACTCCCAAGTAGTAAACAGCAAAAGCTACACGATATCTGGAAATACATTCGTAGATATTAATAAACTACAACTCTGATTTTAACAAATTGCACACAGAAAACAGATTTTAGGGCTAACACAGACCTGTGTTTATAACTGTAATGCTGTATTTATTTTTGTGCTACATATTGGCATCAAGCACTTATGCCATTTCCTCACCTCCATCGCTCAGCAAACATTAAATATTTTTGGCATTTACTTATTGTTGCCAGTTTTTAAACATGGCCAACCATAAAAGTTAACATTCTTGATACAAAAAAGCAAGGAAAACTAGTTACCAATGATGATAAAAGTGTTTACTTAAATACTGTGTAGTACAGTAATCCCTCGCTATATCACGCTTCGCCTTTCACGGCTTCACTCTATCGCGGATTTTATATGTAAGCATATTTAAATATATATCGCAGATTTTTTGCTGGTTCGCGGATTTCTGCGGACAATGGGTCTTTTAATTTCTGGTACATGCTTCCTCAGTTGGTTTGCCCAGTTGATTTCATACAAGGGACGCTATTGGCAGATGGCTGAGAAGCTACCCAACTTACTTTTCTCTCTCTCTCTCGCGCTGACTTTCTCTGATCCTGACGTAGGGGGATTGAGCAGGGGGGCTGTTCGCACACCTAGACGATACGGATGCTCGTCTAAAAATGCTGAAAGATTATCTTCACGTTGCTACCTTCTGTGCAGCTGCTTCGTGAAGCGACATGCTGCACGGTGCTTCGCATACTTAAAAGCACGAAGGGCACGTATTGATTTTTGGTTGTTTGTTTTTATCTGCCTCTCTCTCTTTCTCTGCTCCTGACGGAGGAGGTGTGAGCTGCCACCTTCAACTGCTTTGTGCCGTGGTGCTTCGCTTTCTCTGCTCCTGAGGCGCACTCCTTTGAAGAGGAAGATATGTTTGCATTCTTTTAATTGTGAGGCGGAACTGTCATCTCTGTCTTGTCATGGAGCACAGTTTAAACTTTTGAAAAAGTGACAAATGTTTGTTTGCAGTGTTTGAATAAAGCTCCTGCCTCTCTACAACCTCCTATGTTTCTGTGCAAATCTGTGACCCAAGCATGACAATATAAAAATAACCATATAAACATATGGTTTCTACTTTGCGGATTTTCACCTTTCGTGGGGGGGTCTGGAACGCAACCCCCGCGATGGAGGAGGGATTACTGTATAAGCAAATATTTTCTGCTTAACTTATTTAATTAAATAAGTAGTTAAATAAGCATTCAAGTACATATACATGAAACATTTAAGCATACCAGTTACACGAATACACAGAATAAGTGTACAAATTTATTTATCCATTTTCTTATCTTTCTTTTACATTTATTGCCATAAGTCGGTGAACCCGTCCAATATTACAACCTTCTTTGCACAGACGGCAGGACATTTGGTTATGGCTAATCTTGCACTAGCCAGGAACCAGCCTTGGGTACATTCATCTTTACTGTGCCAATTTACATTCTGTTATTCACCTGACATTCACCTCTTTGGGATTTGGTTTTCTTCTAAAAGTACATGGAGAAATTATAGGAAGAATAAACAAAGCCCACACAAGCTGTTTCCATCCCATGCCTAGGAACCTGTGAAGCAGAAGACCTTACTATTATACCGTAGTGCTGCCCTGCAAACAAACATGTCACGTAGAAATTTCAAATATATGTTGGAACTTACTGAAAGCCCAGGGTTTTTAGAAATAACATGAAATAAGAACCATTATTCAAACCCTCTGTAATGCACATGATGGAACGAAACCTTACGAGATATATTTATATTGTAAGAGGCTTACACTGAACTTTAAGTCGGTCAGACATTGTCACACAAACAATAAAATGAAAGACTAATTCAATTAAATCATGCTGCTTATCTTAGCTATGGTCTGCAGGGCCACAATATGACACACATATTGTATATATGATGGAAATAGCTATCTCCTGGATACTAACTGCATACATTAACATGTAAATAAATTAAATAACTGCTGCTAAATAAAGAAAAAATCATAATAAATTGCGCAACCAAGGGACCAAGCAACTTCCAGTTGCATATTCACTTCTGATTTGGTAGCTCTTTGAAGCTTTCCACTTTCTCACACATCTCTTCAACCACAACCCTTTGTAATATGAAATAATTCACACTTATCCTACATTCTGTCAATGGGATCCAACATATTGCAACATGAATGTTTAGGACCAGTGAAGAAGAGAAGGCAAAAAGCAACTCAAAAATAGCAATGTTTTAAAGTGAAGACTGGTTTTCACTTTGTCATTTTGCATTTTGTGTGTACTGATGAGCAAAAATGGCACATTTACTCATTTAAAATTAAATCTACAACAGAATAAAATGTGCAGAGAGTGAAGGTGTCTGAGTACTTTCTGTATCCATTATATATGCTGACTACTCTGCCTCAGTTATGTCAGCAAGGAATGCAACCTGCTACTAAGACAGCATGCACTGCTGGGATGTGTCAATTCCTCCTGTATCCAGGCCAATTTAAACTGATTTGAAAATGGATGAGGGCACTTTTGATGACCTGAATCAGGCCACTGAGGCTATTGACAATCTCCAACTTTCCCTGTGTAAGCTGCATCATGACTGTCTTCATTCCATCATTCACTGAACCCGGAAAGTATTCCTATACAGGCGAGTGTTGGTTTCACTGTGTTTGACTGTTAGGCCTTATATCTGCAATGTTTTGAGTTACTGAGTTTATGTTTTTTATGTTAAATTTTTTAGTAATTTACTTTTTGAAAATTAAATTAATAGAATGCACATGATCCACTGCACTCCAGTGCTTTTGCTTCTGTGTATGTGCTGGAAGAAGCACCCCTGGCTTACACAGTGTACTACCTGTTGTGTTTTTTTCTCATAAACATTATTTAAGACAGTGTCTCTATTAATACAGTTTTTGAGGAAATCTGTTCAACTTTCTTGACATCAATGTTTTTTTGTATTTAGTTTATTTTACTGTATTTACTGTACAAAAATTTTTGGGGTTAACTGAGTGGGTATATGGGGCATAGCCTCAATGTTACTTTTCATCAGTTCAGCTTTTCTGTCCCGGCTCTGTGTATTTGGATGCTGGTTGTTTGATTTTCTTGTCTACTCAAAGCACACAATGGGTTTCATGGTTTTCTTTATCACTTCACAGTCTGGGAAGAGTGTAGTTGTATATTGCACCAGTTTTAGTGTATAAATAGCTTCCATATGGTTCACTATCTTTCTGTAACATTGAATAGATAACTGTAGCATCTTTGAACATTTGTGGCCTGGTGTCCAATATTAAAAGATTATTTATTATTAAAGATTAAATGATTATTTATTATTAAAGATTATTTTAGATTATTTCTGGCACTGGTGTGTTCATATTGCTTTCATTCACAAAAACCTACTATGGGCTAGGGCAGGGGTGGGCAAAGTCATTCCTGGAGGGCCGCAGTAGCCGCGGGTTTTTGTTCCAACCCAGTTGCTTAATTAGAAAACAATCCTTGCCAATAATTACATTTCATGGCTTATTAGTGCTTTAACTCTGTTATGTCGAGTCATTCTCATATTCTAGATTTTTTTTTCCATTCTAAGGATATCATCCAAATACTTTGTAGTGTAAAACGGATGGGTAATTCTCAATCCTTCACTTTTTTCTCTTCTCTTTCCTTTAATAAACCAAATAGTGCACAATAAATATAGACAGGTGTAAAGGGTAACAAGCAAAATGGATAACTGCTGGTTTCTTTTGTCATTTGCATCTTATTGCTAATAAGGAGTAATTAAAAACTGAGAATGCAGCTGTTTAAGATTTAAATAAGCACTAAGGGTTCAAAATCTTAATGAGGGAGATAACTAAAATGAAGCAGAAGTGTTTCTAGAGCATTAATTGCTTCTTATTAAGCAATTGGGTTGGAACAAAAACCTGCAGCCACTGCGGCCCTCCAGGAATGACTTTGCCCACCCCTGGGCTAGGGGTATCGCTTCACTTTGGCAATAGGTGTTACTTAGTGGCAGAATAGTCCTCTGTCTAATCAGAGAAGTGAGGAGATGGCCTTCCTGATAATAACTGTAATAATAATAATAATAACAATAATAATACTTTTTATTTATATAGTGCCTTCCCCATACTATTATAGTGTAACTTCCCAATCAAAACTTTGTGTTCAGGCTCAAAAATGACAGAGGCAGGTTTTGCTATTACTTAACCTTGTGATGTTTGTGCTCACACTCCATTCAATCACCCATTTTCTTTTCAATATCGAATCAATTCCTAAATGTTTATGGCTATGATCTAATTTTTGGAAATGAAACAAGTGCATATACATGAACTTCCCTCTCTCCATCAGCACACCTGCCATTTCATTTGATCCCTCTGTAAATTTGTGTCTGATCTACTGTATATTTCATCCACTCCCTTCAGATAATGTTTTTCTGCCAGACACCACTTCTATTCAAAGTTAGACTTTATCTTCATTTTGTGGTCAGTCACAGGATCCCTTTCAATTACCTAGCTTGGATCAGCTTCACTCTCCATTCATACAGTATCTCCCAGCTTTATTTCTCAACACAACCCTCCTGTGAACTCATTGCCTGTTTAAATCATTATTGCTCTGTGATAAAAAATACTGTCAAAATTAATTAATGCTTTTGGAGTTCATCAACATTAATTCTGACTCAGTGTAGGACCCTGTTTATGCTTGGCTAGCAATTAAAGGGCAATTTGTTATTTTGCTATGTTATACTTAGTGCTGGGAGGTATACCGGTTCATATCGAAAACCGATTTTTATTTTTGTTATGATATGGATTTTTCTTATACCGCAATACCGGTTTAAATAGCCTAAACAACGTTCGGAAAGTGCCGCAGTGGTAAAATGTTTAAGGGGGGACCTTTTTCACTGCTACACCGCTAAACACACATGTGTTTGTGGAGGTATTGAGTGGTGGAAATGGACAGAGAACATTCTGAAACTGAAGCTTTAGCAGATGATAAAGCTGAACATGAAGAATTTTTGCCGAAAAAAGGAGCCGTGTCTGTTGTCTGGAGATTTTGTTTTTAAAAGGTTGGATGTGGACCAAACAACTGTTTACTGCAAATGCTGTGGAGCTAAATTTGTCGCCGGAGGCGGCAACACAAGCAATTTGCTGCACCACCTTAGCTGCAAACATGCTTTGGAGTACCATGAATGTATGGAACTAAGACTGGCACCTTCCACGTCTTCAGGTAAAACTGAAAAAGCTAGATGGCACTCGAGTCAGACGTTACTTATAGACACATTTGCTAGAGGTACTGCCTACGACAAAAAAAGCAAGCGGTGGATCGAGATAACCAACGCCATTACAATCCATATAGCTAACGTGTCAGTGGACAGAGATCGATAACATTAACAGAAAGTGTAGTTGGTTTACAAAAATATTTACTCTTTATTCCTTACAAAAATACAACTTTTGACAAGCACCTCTGAATATTGTACTAAGTCTAAATGCCTCTTTGGACGGTTAAAAATATGGTGTCAAAATTATAGCTTAAGTTGTTTGCAAATTTTGTTCAATACAAAGGTTCTATATTTTGACTGCAACTGTAATGCAATGTGATTCCTTCTCTTCATTAGTGCCACCCCCTTGAAAACTATCACTTTATGGGGCCATGCAAACCTGTATTAATACTTTTGTGCACATTAAAAAATTTTTTGTACAATGTACAATTCTCATGACAGTGGAGTAGGTTATTCTTAGCCAGTCTACTGCAGTAATTGCAGTGGAAAATGTGGTTAACATCCACTCATGCATGGGGGAAAAAAATACCGTTGAATGCCGTGAAACTGATATAATTTTGAAAAATACTGTGATATAAAATTTTGGTCATACCGCCCAGCCCTAGTTATACTTCGAGACTGGCACTGCAACGCCAACAGACAACCTAGTACTTAAAATTTTGTCTCACTGCTCAGGAGCTTGCCCACACCAACATGTTTGAACCTGATCGTGAGTCCCTAAGTTTCAGTGTAAGAATATTGAGCTATTAGTCACTGCTATGCGAAAGTCAAACCTACTGTCCTTTGCACAGCAGCAACCACAAAGTTGCCCTTTATACCAACAATATCCTGCTTTGTTCAGTAATGACCCATTTGATCTCTCATGTTCTTCACTTGTTTGGCACACGCAAGTCTGTTTTTGATTACAAAAATACATTAGCTGTTCTTTCCTTCACCATGTCCAATAGTCAGTCCTCTTCCTACCCAGCCATCCCCCTTTTAAAGTCTAACAAATACGATTACAAAAATACATTAGCTCTTCTTTCCTCCACCATGTCCAGTAGTCAGTCTTCTTCCTACCCAGCCATCTCCCTTTTAAAGTCTAACAAATACGATTACAAAAATACATTAGCTCTTCTTTCCTTCACCATGTCCAATAGTCAGTCCTCTTCCTACCCAGCCATCTCCCTTTTAAAGTCTAACAAATACGATTACAAAAATACATTAGCTCTTCTTTCCTCCACCATGTCCAGTAGTCAGTCCTCTTCCTACCCAGCCATCTCCCTTTTAAAGTCTATCAAATACCTGGGTATTGATACCTCGCCTTCCCTACAATTCAAGAACTCATTTTCCTACTGGTCCTCTTTACATCCATTTATTTGGTCCAGATTTCTGTTCACAGAAAGCTTTCCAGCTTACTGGCTGGTTTACTGTCCTAATACAATGTACTTTGCTGTGTTTGTTCATGATTTTATTTCATTAATATATTTAATTGCAAAATTGGGCAACATTTATATAGCTACAGAGCAGACTCTGCAGACTGAATTACAGCCTTATTGCTCATAGTTTCACTTTGGACAAGACACATAATCAACCTTCTTAAACTAAAGATTTTCAGATTCATGGGCAGTCTGCATTGTAGTTGTCTGCAGAGGTGATGCTACCACTGCACCAAAACATGCTTGCAACTTACACACTTTATAGTTCCCTATACTTAAGATTTGTTGCTCTTACTAAAAGACAAACATGTTACTAACAATATCGTAACCAAGATCAAACCTACTCTTAGTAGCCAGTACAGCTTCTCTCCCATATATATATATAACTGCTTGCATTGCTGTATTTTTCTGGGCAATGCCCATACCTCTAACACTGGCTTTCAAAATTGGACATGGCCATGTTAATACAACACTTACTCCACGTCTTTGTCAGAGGACAGCAAAGGAGAGATCGTTGGCACGACGAGCACTCACCTCATGCTTTGACACAATGTTTACTCCAAAGTAACACAGTAAAAGATACAACAGGCAAAAGTAAACATCTTTTACTTTCATAAAGGAAGCAGCATAATCTCAAAAACTCTAAGTCTGCAGACATATATTATTTTTTTTAATTTTTATTTAATTTTCACCTAATACAATACTGAATACCAGGAATACTTTTTCGGAAGATTTCTAAGTAACTAACCAAACCTAACAATCTACAGGTTCCTGGCTTTACTGAGCATGTGGTATAGACGGAGTATACAAGTGATGTGCTGACTACATCTAATCTACAGCATGATAGCGGTCCCAAGCCAGACGGAGATATATTTAATATGAGCATCTGAAAAAGTGGCAAGGGATTCTGAATTATTAAAAAAGATTCAGAAGAGCACAACATGAATTTTGAAAGCATCACAAAAGTATTGCTGTAGTAATGTGTTATGGAATAAAATGCAAAACAAGGGAAGCAAAAATCAAATTTGCCTTCAGAATATTGAATAATATTTGTTTAAAAAAAAGCTATAACTTGATCTATAAAAGACAGGAGGCAACCTCCTTAATCTTACTGTGAAAATTACTTGTCTGAATAAAACAAGATATGATTACCGGGCACTTTTTGCCTGGAACACGACTTGTCACTATTTATTATTTTGCAGCTGTCAAGCTTTTTTCTTTCTCTCTTTTTTATTTATTTATCTGTTTATTTGACTTGGCCTGCTGTGAATTTAGCTGAAACAGAGGGCAAACTGATCACTGTTATAAGTAAAATGGATAAAATACCCAAGGAATGCATTATCAACTGAATAACTCTTCCATTTGACCCTTTTACTTATTAAATCAAAGGACCAGATATCAGGTATTCTATCAATCAAACAGTAGTCAGAGACATTAATCATCATCCATTTTACAAAGAAGGTAAATTTCTGTTACAGAATGGGTCTTAGACTTACCATGGCAGTCCTTGACTTAATGAACCAGTCGAAGCGGAACTGTGGAGCATTCCGTACACACTGTCTGAGTTCCTCATACACATTTTCTTTGTCAAAGCCCATTTTGTGTAACATGCAGATGAGAAATCTGTCTTCCTCCTCAGTGTAGTTTTTACCTTTGTTGGTTCCATATTGTATTCTCAGTTGGTGAAATGGAGCCTTGTATCTTGCAATCTGAATTAGAGCCATGGAAAACTTTAAAGTTATAAAATGGCCTGGAAAAGACGAGTCATTTCAGAACACCAAATAAAACTCCATTTTCTTATAAGCTATTCCTCCAAGTTCTTGAGCTAAATCCGTTTGTTTATCGATAATACTTGTTGCTTCTCCCTTCTTTACCTTTATAAAAGTTCTATCATAAATTGTCCATATTATAGACATTCCCTAAAATGTTGCGCCAGTGCACTCTATTAATTCAAGAATGTCACAAGGTTAACTAATGTTGATATGTATAGCTTCTATTTCTCTTAACTAAAATGTGACATGATGAAGTTTACTCAGCCCAAAGCCCAAACCAATTTTTTCGATATGAAATCGATGGAATTTTAAAAAGTGTCATAGAATAGTTTACTTTATTTATGGTCATTGGCAGGCAGGAGGGTCATGTCTCTGAGTGCTGCTATCCAGAGCATTATGGAGTTGCTCTGTGAAGTTAAAGGATAAGTTAATATTTTTCAAGTTAAATTTATTTCTTCACAATCATGGCATATATTGATTTGTCACATTAAATTGCATGCTGAAGTGAAACATTTTAAACACTTTAAAAAATAAGTAGCCCACTCTTGTGTTCTAAAATAGATTTTATGGGTAGCGGAGTCCTTTTCTGAAAAAAAAAAAACCTTAAAACTTACTGAATACGTCTGTTTTTCTAATTCAAACATGCTATCGTCTTGAGACAAGACAGAGATTGTAAAATTGTATATCCATGCCATTTTAAGGAAATAAAAAAGCAAAGAGCAGATCATTATTGTCAGATTCAGCCATTTTAAAAGGAGATTAGCTGTGCACTTCACATCAATGCTCGTCTTCCTCTGTGGCACCCTTCAGGACAAGGGGCATGGATTCACCTTGGAAAATCATTGCCAAACAGTTATCGACATTGAATGTTGATGGTGAGATGTGAATTGCTGTCTCTGTAGACTACTAGACAACATAATCTCTTATATTCTTTTACTATATGGAAGCTTATTATTTCGTTAAGTGCTTTGGTAAAAGAGAATATTGAGAACACGTATAGCATGCAAACAATTGGCAAGGATTAAAAACACATTATAGGCATACATTCATCTACCTTTCCAGTCTACTTATACAGGCCAGTGTTGTAGCGCAGCTGGAGCCTATTCCAGCAAGCATCAGGCACTGGCAGGTACAATTCCTAGACAGGACACCAGTCCACCACAGGCTGAACACACACACATACATAATTTAGCAACACCAAATTCATTTAAGTTTAATCAGGCTAAAGTTTATTAAGTTTAGTAAGGACACCTAAGCATAGGCAGAGTGGTAGGTAGTACAGAACTGTTATTCCTGCCTCACAGCGCTAGGTTCCACATGGAGTTTGCATGTCCTCCCCATGTGTTTACAGACTGATTGGTCCCAGTGTCACTGAGTTTACTCACTCAGAAATGTTGTCCACAGTTCTTTTATTACCATATCCTCAGCAACAGTGATTCGTCATGCACTAAAAAAATCAGTAATTGGTTTGTTGGTGCTTCAATCTGCTCTATTGTATACTCTGCCTTTTTCATTTTCTGAGTATTTTTTAAATTATTCATGTACATGACAAGCCATGAAAAATGTGATGTACAGGTGACTTGGCTCCTTCAAAAAATCTAAGGCTTTAATTAAAATACAATGCAGTGTAATCTGTTCATTTCAGATTAATTGTTATTTGTACAAAGTACAATGAAACTCATATGTGCTCTTTTTTATTACACTGCCACTTGGTGTGAATCTCACTCTCTAGCCTATGTACAATAACAACAGACAAAAAACAGCTGTTCAGAAAAAAAATATATAATTTGAGCGTGCATTTGCCTGTTATTACAAGGCACGGCAGAACATACCTGATGAAAAAACAGAATCACAGAAGAAGTAGGAAAATAAGCAGAATTTAGACTGGCCTTGGGGATGTGATAATATTTCTTTCAGTTTACTTAGTGTCACAAACATGTCTCAGAAACGCGGGAGGCATGTTTTCTGAAACTGAACCTTTTGCACCTTTCAAGTTGATATATTCAGTAACTTTTAAGGCTTTTTTTTCATAATGGAATCCAGATGCTCACAAGCTCCATTATAAAACAGAAGAATAAGCTACTTATGTTTAAAATGTGTAAAATATTCTTCACTTTAGAATGCAATTTTATGTGGCAAAATAATATCTACCATTCTCGTGAAGAAATAACTTTGACTTGAAAAATATGAGACTTATTCTTTAAGGTCAGAAAAGAAGGCAGATAAAGGCTTCTTCTGATATCTGGCGCATTATGGAATGCACTGAAAACTGATTGAGTGAGGCTTGATCTTGCTGTGACCTAAAATTTGAATAAAGGCCTTTTTAAAAATGGCCTAATCAGGCATTGTTCCACCTGGATCTCATTGGGTAAACATGAAACCAGCTTTGAGTTTTTGGCAAATTGGCAATGTCTTATTGTACAAATAGTACTGCTTTTTCTATACATAAGAAATTGACCATTTTTTGTAAAAGTGAACAAGTTATAAGTAACATTTTCTCATTCCAGAAAATGTACTTTTTTATGATGTAGTGTAGTGGTCATAGTAGTAGTAGTAGTAGTAGTAGTAGTAGTAGTAACATCATGTTTATATGTGTCCAATGCAACAAGCCATCACTCTCTGGGACCATGATAAACAAGACTGTAAAAGGAAAAAGAAAATGATTATGCTTCTCAAAGAGTTTGATGTTAAATAATCCATAACAAATTCAAGCTTTTCAAACTGATGCTCTAGTATAAATGTAAGTTCTGCAGTTAATTGTGATATTGATATCATAAAACCTTCAGTCTAAAGTATAATTTCAAGATATTAAAATAAACCTCAAAACAAACTGTTTTTAAAAAAGATGATAAAGAAATTATGTAGTAACCCAGTGAGAAAATTATATATATCACATTTAGTTTAATACAGTTTTGGAACATACATTATAAGCAAAAATATGGCAAAACCTTTAGCAAAAAAAGGAACAAATTATCCCATACCTTTGCATCCAGGGCTTTCTTAATGCTGATTCTTCTTTGTATCCTCGCTTCTCCACGCTCAATCTGAGCCATTATTTTTTCAATATCCTGAAGCTCATTGCAGCGTTCCCAGAACACAGCTGTATAGTTAATAAAATGTTAACTACTCTTAGGAATGCATTTCTGAAATAGGTAAGTGATACAATAATCTTTCATTGGGGAATGCATAAATTGCACTTTGATAGTTCATTCCACAAACAGGGAATGAAAGGGTAGCAAATGGTGTTTTAAGTTATCTGATTACAGAGACTAGAGGTGGCACTGCCCTGCATGTGTCACCCCAGAAAACAGCTGTATAGTAATAAAATGTTAGCTACTCTTAGAAATGCATTTCAGAAGCAGGGAAAATACACAGTAACCTTGCTTCTGGGAATTCTATAAATTACACTATGATAGTTCATTCTACAAACAGGGAAAGAAAAGGTAGAAAATGGTGTCTTTAAGATATCTGATTAAGGAGACTGGAGGTGGCACTGCCCTTCATGGGTTGCCAATCCATAGTAAGGCACATTCAAAATCACATTCCACTCACAAACACTGAGTAAACGCAAAATTGACAGTCAACTTAATACACACATCTTTATGATGCAGGGAAAAATAGGTGTACCAAGAGAGTACTCACATTGACAGACTTAGCAAACTCTGCACCTACACTTATACACATGCACATGCACACGCACACTCACAAAGAGATACTGGGAGCTGTAAGGCAAGAAAAATTGCCACTCCTTATATAAAAAGTAATTTTAACACATTTCTTCTTTTGAATAATACCACCAGATTGTTTTAATATATTTGTTCATATGAGAATGACAATTCATGCCATGTCATAATCTTGCATGTTTACAGTATACATATTCATCTGATTAATCTGTTCTTTTAAAATAGTAACCTAAAGACTGACTGATACTGGTAAATTAGAAAAACCAGGTTAATATATTCCTATTTGTATAACCAATTCCTCATTGCAAATATTTACTGTACATTCTTACTGCAGGACAGTTGGGGTGAATATAAGTGTAGGTCAGAGAATTCCACTTGGCAAATTTAACATAAATATGGATATGTATATGTAAGACAATGGTGATGCGAGATGATACTTCATTGTTGGTAAAGTGATTTTAACTTCAGTCTCAATGTATGACTTTAGTAGCGGCAATGATTTATGCTACTTATATTATCCAAAGATAAAGGATTACAAAAGGAATTTTAACTGTAGTTAACAGCACTTTAAAGAAGGCTCTTGATTCCAGAAAAGACCTTAACAGTAGCAAGAGATATTTTAAAGCACCACAAAGCCTATTTTCAACATGTCTTCCTAAAGATTCCATAATACTAAACAAATATAGTTCAGAAATATTTCTTGAATTATTAAAAAATTAAAGAGTGCAGACCTGAATACTCAATGACTTCTTCTGGTGTCTTCCCCTCCACTTCACGAGCAATGTTGTCAATGTCATCCCGACCATACTTTTCATTGGCTTTTATGAACTGATTGAAGTCTCTTTTGTTCCAGCTGGTAAAACCCTTACAGTGGGAAAAAAAATATCCCTTGTTGTAAATGTCAGTCCAAGTTATCCCATCCTGCGGCAGCTCTTTATTTGTAGAAATGAGTTTAACATCACAAATAGACATTCTTGATAAGTACACATTAAATATCATGTATATGCTTTAAACTGCCACACAACCAGTTGAAAAAACGGGTTTACCAAGCTTAGTACAAATTTGCCAACTCTGCAGAAAACCCCAGTTTAGCACAGTCCATAAGACACACTTGGGTTAGAAGCTTTTCCTTCTCTTCAGTCTCCTCCGGAGTTAGAGACTCTGCATCATCAATCTTTTTTTGTTCCTCCTTCTGAATCTGGACAGCATTTGGAAGGTCTGGATTTTTCGGAACCTGCAAACATGAGTAATAGCAAAAATAACACGAGTTTTAGGTTTCCGGAAATCAATTATATTCAAGAAAAAATATATGTAATATTGTTTAAGATCTAAAACTAAACTGTGCTTTCAAGGCAAATGTTTAATTATGTAATATTAAAAATACTGCTGATTTTATATAGCATTGTATAACTGGTCAGAGCAAAATTCATTTAAATTTATTTGGACTTTCTTTTAGTAAACACGTTGTTTTAATCACAGGACCTTTTGTTAATGTTTCCTATTTATTTTAATGATTTGCTTTATATAACAAATTAAAATTAAATAAAAACAGGCATAGATACCATGAGTGAAGAGGCGAGAAACAAAGCTACCAGCAACAAGTCAAAACAAAAAATCAGTTTAGGGTGGAAATGGCCAATGCTAACCTTGTATCCAATAGTCTTCCTGTAAAACAATATTTCTTTTTCCAGCAGCTCAAACAACCGTGGTGGGAAAAACTGAAAATCTTGAATATTTGGTTGCTTTGGCGGTCTTGGTGCCTAGCACAATAAAATACACAAGGTATACTTAAAAGAAAACTTCTGAATCTCATAGAAACTTTTATAATATATATATATATATATATATATAATACACAGTACATACCTTTGGTGCCCTGGGCTCACTGACTCGGAGTGCTTCTCTGAAGTATGCATCAACAGCATAATTAGCTTTGCGCTCTCTTTTTGGAGGTTCAATCCATTCAATCATGGACAGCTTAAATAAATAAAAATAAAAACAAAGTAATTTCTGTCACTATCAATATCAAATTTCTGATTGGTATTTAAGAAAATTCAATACGTAAAAGTCAATATCTCAATGTTAGCATTTATTTAATTCTCTACAACTTCTTTGGCACGTTAAATAAAATCTGCAAAATCTCATGCACTCTATCTGACCGTGACTAATTCGACTCCACCCATGTTGCCTGGCAGTAATTACCATGAAAAAAAAACTGAGGAAGGATCACAAGACCAAGACTTTAAAACATGTAATGCTTAGGGGTGCATAATTAAGACAAAGTTAATAATTAACAATTTTTGCCCTTGATCTTATAATTGCAATTATTAATTTCAATTAACAGCTCTACAGTGAAATACGTACTGTACTTTTGTCTTATCCACTGCATATACTGTATTCTGTATAAATACAGTACAGCAGAACCTTCATTTTGCAAAGAACCACTTAAAATGTGTTAACAGAAAATTGCTAAATGGTGGATTAGTTGAAAACTTAAAACTGTAGAGTTTAATATAGGTTCTTTTTCACTTTTACATTTAAGATTGTAAACTTTAACTTTTAGTTGGTTGCATAAGTTTGCACAGTATGCTTTTTTGATCAACATTGTTACTATTGAAAATAAAATAATTCAAAATTACAGACAATTTTCTTCATTTTGGCATTAAAACTTACAAAAACTGTTAGATCGACATTACTTGACTATTCTTCTGGAGGCTGCTGCAAACATAAGTAAAAAATGTGTAGTTCTCTAAAGGTACTGTTAGGTTCAAAACAGTCACCGTTCATATGTGTCCATGCCTCCAATTCACAAGCACACTTGTGTTTAGTGAATTAACTTGTTTGTTGTTTAGAGCATTCTGTAGTTGGAAAACCTTGATTCTTGACAGACTGCAAGTACTAAATGGAATGCAGTAATTGACACTTTTCATGATTTGGCATATCATGATAAATGTAATAGTAATTGCAATTAATATATGATTAAGTGTGCAATTCCAGCTGTGCTGTTTGCTTTAACCAAGGATGACAGTTCAAGCAGTACAATATCTAAAGACAAAATATGTTAGTGCATATAAAGAGGCCATCCAGGCATGTGTGGCATCTGCAACATGCCTTACTGCCGCACCAGGAAAGCAGATCCCTGCCAAGCAAAATTTCATAAAATGTTTGCTGTTCCACTGAATAACGTATGAGCAGACAATCAGTAGACAAAAGGAGATAACTATGCAATGACTTATTATATACCAAAAGACACTTCCGCGTACTTAACTTGTGCCCTAAAAGTACTGCAAGTATTTGTCAGTGGTCAGATAACTACACTAATTATCATCAAAAGTAAACTGCCTGCAAAGTATAAGGACCGGTTTAAACTTCACACTCAGAACGCATACGCATAATGGCTGCCATGCATTCCCAGCGTTCATTTGAACCATTCCATTTCAAGTTGGAACATGACATCAGAGTCTCTGTTCACTATCAACATGTGACAGCAAGCCGTTTCCAGATCATACAGGATCAATACGCGTGCTACGATGTTTGATAAATGGTTCGATGTGGTAAAGCAAATCATCAAACTTAAATGCTGACATACAAATATATGCATGGTGCTTTTTTTCATCTATTTCTCACATCGCCAATACAAGCGTCATATATTCCCCATCGTAATGATGCAATAGATTTCAGCCTCACATGCCATCTTCTGTGCCGTCTTTTTTTTTTTTTTTTTGCCCCTTTGCAACAGTATCAGAATGTACGGAAGCATATTTAAACCACATAGGAAAAAAATTAGGGAAATAGTGAAGAAATAAAGGTCTTTTTCGTGATTAAAGCGGATATTTTGATTTTAATTTCGTAGTTTACTTTGTCATTAAAGTAGAATGTCGTAAACGTGATCTTAAACCAACCCAGTTGTTAATCGTGCTTCTGGGTCATCCTCCTGCACTGACAGCAGCAGCAGGCAGCAATTGCTGCACAGAACACAATAAATATGATATTCCATCTCTCTGCATATTTAGAATACTTTGATTTATACTTGATATCACTTTCATGATGAAATGTGTTAAAGCATGTATGTTACATTTTACAGATAAATCGTTAACTTCATTTACATAATTAAAACTGTTAATAATTACAAATATGGAGATGGCATGGTAAAGGAGTGGTAGCACTGCTGCCTCTCAGGGAGTCACGTGCCTGGAGTTTTTATGTTTTCCTGGTGGGTATCCAAAGTGTGCTCCAGTTTCCTTCCAAGGACATGTACATATGTTTAGGGATTTGGTGATGCTAAACTGACACTAGTGTATGTGTGTGCTTTTATTCACCATGCAATGAACTGATGGTATGAACAGGTATTGTTTCTGCCTCACGCCCAGTGCTAGCTAGAATGGGCAATGGATTGATGGATGTAATCATTAAACATCCATCCTTTTCAGTGGTATTGTGGCAAGGTGTCCTGGAAATTTAATGGATGTTTCAGGCAATTCACAACACAGCGAAGCCAAACATTGTTTTCTCACCGTGATGATATCTTACACTGTACCTGGTGGAATCCTCTAAATTTAAATAAAGTACGTATACACACAAGTATAAACAGTACTCTGCTTGTGTAGCAGTAGCGTCCAGAGACGCACGCACACATCACATTGCATAAAGTATAAACCTGGCCTCAGCCTTAATCTGTCCATTTCACACTGTCTCTGCTCTACATTAAAATGCTATAAGCAGGAATAAAAACAGTACCCATCATAGTTTTGTTTTGTATGAATGAATCAATGTTTGTGCATCAGTAATGGCCATATTTTTGTGCTTTTGACTTTGCATTTTTGTTTAACAGGTGAATTGAGTGTCTTATATAAAATAATGGATATTCAAAGTATACATGTATTGCATTAATACTTATAAATAAGTTGTCCTGGTGATCTTTGAATCTGTTAAGATTATTGGGGGAAATCAAATATACAGCCATATTACTTAGTTAGCAGAGGTTAGCGATACAATAATACAGTCCATCCGGAAAGCATTCACAGCCATCACTTTTTCCTCATTTTGTTGTTACAGCCTTATTCTAAAATGGATTAAATTCATTTTTTTCCTCAGAATTCTACACACAACACCCCATAATGACAAAGTGAAAAAAGTTTACTTGAGGTTTTTGCAAATTTATTAAAAATAAAAAAACTGAGAAATCACATGTACATACAGTAAGTATTCACAGCCTTTGCTCAGTACTGTCGATGCACCTTTGGCAGCAATTACAGCCTCAAGTCTTTTTGAATATGATGCCACAAGCTTGTCACACCTATCCTTGGCCAGATTCGCCCATTCCTCTTTGCAGCACCTCTCAAGCTCCATCAGGTTGGATGGGAAGCGTCGGTGCACAGCCATTTTAAGATCTCTCCAGAGATGTTCAATCGGATTCAAGTCTGGGCCACTCAAGGACATTCACAGAGTTGTCCTGAAGCCACTCCTTTGATATCTTGGCTGTGTGCTTGGGGTCGTTGTCCTGCTGAAAGATGAACCGTCGCCCCAGTCTGAGGTCAAGAGCGCTCTGGAGCAGGTTTTCATCCAGGATGTCTCTGTACATTGCTGCAGTCATCTTTCCCTTTATCCTGACTAGTCTCCCAGTCCCTGCCGCTGAAAAACATCCCCACAGCATGATGCTGCCACCACCGTGCTTCACTGTAGGGATGGTATTGGCCTGGTGATGAGCGGTGCTTGGTTTCCTCCAAACGTGATGCCTGGCATTCACACCAAAGAGTTCAATCTTTGTCTCATCAGACTAGAGAATTTTCTTTCTCATGGTCTGAGAGTCCTTCAGGTGCCTTTTGACAAACTCCAGGCGGGATGCCATGTGCCTTTTACTAAGGAGTGGCTTCCGTCTGGCCACTCTACCATACAGGCCTGATTGGTGGATTGCTGCAGAGATTGTTGTCCTTCTGGAAGGTTCTCCTCTCTCCACAGAGGACCTCTGGAGCTCTGACAGAGTGACCATCGGGTTCTTGGTCACCTCCCTGACTAAGGCCCTTCTCCTCCGATCGCTCAGTTTAGATGGCCGGCCAGCTCTAGGAAGAGTCCTGGTGATTTCGAACTCCTTCCACTTACGGATGATGGAGGCCACTGTGCTCATTAGGACCTTCAAAGCAGCAGAAATTTTTCTGTAACCTTCCCCAGATTTGTGCCTCGAGACAATCCTGTCTCGGAGGTCTACAGATAATTCCTTTGACTTCATGCTTGGTTTGTGCTCTGACATGAACTGTCAAATGTGGGACCTTATATAGACAGGTGTGTGCCTTTCCAAATCATGTCCAATCAACTGAATTTACCACAGGTGGTCTCCAATTAAGCTGCAGAAACATCTCAAGGATGAGCAGGGGAAACAGGATGCACCTGAGCTCAATTTTGAGCTTCATGGCAAAGGCTGTGAATACTTATGTAAATGTGCTTTCTCAATTTTTTTATTTTTAATAAATTTGCAAAAATCTCAAGTAAACTTTTTTCGCGTTGTCATTATGGGGTGTTGTGTGTAGAATTCTGAGGAAAAAAATGAATTTAATCCATTTTGGAATAAGGCTGTAACATAAAATGTGGAAAAAGTGATGCGCTGTGAATACTTTCTGGATGCACTGAAAAATATAAAATTAATGAAACAAAAATACATGCAATTTTGCAATGCCAAGTTTTAATAGGTAGACACTTCACTGTTCACTGGGACTGAAAGTGAAAGTTTCGCTGGGTAGCTAAACTGGCTCCATGTACAAAGAAATATCACTGCCATTCTCAGAAATTTAGCTGCTCCCTTACAGATTCTTACCTGGCTCTAGAAATGTAAAGTACGTTTTTATACCATTAAAAAATGGAGGATTCAAGAAACTGTTTAGAACACTGGATATAAATTATGAGTTACCCAGTTGCTAATGCAGTACTTACTATGCTGGTGAGTGCTATAAAATAATTATCCACACGCATCATACAGATTGTTACAGACAAGTAAAAGTTTGCATATGCAAATGCAGAGTTTGGAACCATTGAAAATGATGTAAACCACAAAACAATATGTATTTAGTTTACACATGTACATGTAGTATGCTCTGTAATGAATCAAGAGGTGTGTTTTTTCGTCATATTGTATAAAACAGTCAAACACGGAGTGACAGAGCAATGTTTATAGATAAATGACGCATAATACTTAAAGTTTGAACACTGCTTAAAAGTGTCCAGAGTGTGGGCTCCCTAAGCCCTTCTGAGTACAAGGGAGAATTTCAAAACAGATGCAAATGGATAGCACAATAAAAGGCAAAGCATGCTTGTGTCCATGAAAGGATCAGCACTTCTCCCAAATAATATATGTATTTGATTCATAAAAGCAGAAACCATGCCTTTTAACTAGTTTGCAACATTAATAGGGATCTTGAATGATTTAAAAAAGCTACATAAGAGGTTCACAATAAAAGCAAGACAATTCTAAACCTTCTCACTACAGCACAAGAAGAGTACTTTGCTAATTATTTTTATCTATATAAAACAGAATAACTAAAACATAATTGAAGACATAAACCAATATAAGTATTAATTTATTGCACAAATGCTTTTATTACAGCTGTCACTCATAACAAGTGTCAACAGTAAACAGAATCACTCAAGGGCCTACTGAAAGTGTCACTTTATTATAGCAAAAAATTAACCTAAACAGCAAGTCACTGTCAGAGGCTACTTTTTCCTCTGACTTCTTCATTGTCCATTATGACTGCCTATTACTTAAACTTAATCTTTTAGCAACTATAAACCCAACGCCCCAAAAAGCAATACGAAAAAACAACTCAGCAGATAATGACTTGAAAATATGCAGTTTAAAAAAAGCTGGGAAAATGGGGCAGCCTTTCTCATTTAGATAAAAAAAATATTCTATTGAATATTTGTAATTAGTCTGTCTTGGCAAGCAGCCGTGTAGAATTCAGCTCTTTCAGCAACTTCACAGAATTTGTTGTTAGTAATCATGTTCCAGTAGAATAATATAAAATCTGAACATTTAATTTACCTTCTGTTTCTCCCGATAGTCCTCGCCTTCAAAGTTATATAGACTGGTTTCTGTGTCCATGGTAAAATTTCTCAAAGAGCTCTCTCCCAGCTTCTCTAGGCGCTCATTCATCTCAGCAGTCTTTATTGAAATAAAAAATATATAATAGTCATTACATTAATGATGCTTTCATTTAAATGTTAACTTTAAAAGAGATTAACACATATTTAAATAACAATGAAAAGAGAGGTTGGATTTCCACAAATGTTTGTCAAATACCTTCTTTGCACCCCTTTCAAGAATTGTACTGATGTCTTCATCTGTCAGTTCACTGTCCTTTGAAGCAAAAACATGAGTGGCTCCATGACGAATCATCTGCAGCATTTCATCTTTCCCCAGTTTGTTGGATTGTTGATCAATTAATCTACCTAAAATATAATAATGTAAACTCCTTAAAGCAATATATCATTAATATACCTTTCTAAAATTAAGTTAAAATCAAAACTACTATATATAATGCAGTTCATAACTATTAGAACAATGAAGTCCAAATTGCTGGACTAAAGGTGCTATACACTCAAGCAATTTGATTTTGAGATGAAACAGTAAATGTAAGGCATATTTAATGTCTTTTATGACTATGTAAGTAAATTAACATTACAGAAAACTGCTTCTGTTTGATCCCTATAAGTGTGATACAACCAAAGAGATTTTAAAGGCCACACCTTACACCACTCATCAGCATGAAAAATACAATGACCAGAAAAAAACAATAAACATAACAGGTGGAACAGTAAAAATTTTGAAAAAAATCTATATACAGGTCAAATCCCATTAAAATGAAAGTCACGGGACCATAAAAATACTTTGTTATAATGGAAATTTTGCTATAATGAATACGGGGAAAATATGTATAGTATTGTGACCAGGGCTGCCAGCAATTTATGTCATGTCTAACGGCAGAGGTACAAGGACAGCTCTGAAGCTGCTCTGCTGTGTCTGGTAAACAGTAAACCAAGGGCAAAGCAATTGGTTGTCCTTTGCATTACCAGGGCTACTGTGTACCATCTTTGTCACACAATGTTTAACATTTAACACCAGGCTTTGATCTGCCCTTCCTCACACTTTCCTTATCTATCTTATCTTATCTGTCACAGCACTGATTCAAAGCTGCTGTTCTTCTAATCTGAAGATGGAAGCTAAAGCAGGACTATTGCCCATGCCCCGGCTTCTAACAGCTCCAATTTTGAATGAAGTCTTGAGACTGTACTTGCCTTCTCTATGCAGTAATGAAGTACCTGTATTTTCCTTGAAAACCTGGACTCATCTTCCTGTTTCTCATGCAACTCTGCAACCAAGCTTGACAATACCTGTCTAAAAAAACAGCGCTAAAAATATTTTATTTGAAAATGAGATGTTAGATGTAACTTTTTTTTTTATAGAACTACAGGTATGAAAATACATAAGGAAAATGAGCCATTAGATGTAACACTTTTAACAGAAATACAGGTATGAATACAGAATGAAAATGAGACGTTAGATGTAACTTTTTTTAAAAAACAGAAATACAGGTATGAATACAGAATGAAAATGAGATGTTAGATGTAACTTTTTTTTAATAGAAATATGGGTACAAAAATACAGAATAAAAAGGAGTCATTAGATAAAGAGGAAGGAACGATTCCAAAATTCTTTTACCACATCATTTTTCTTCATTCCAGAATCAACTTTTTCCAGGATTGTTCATTTTCTTTCAGCGTAAACTGACACCGTTTCTCACTTTTTTGTTCATCTCAAAGAAAACTTTGAGAACTACTATGAAATTCGAAATGTGCGGTATCCGCACAAAACACAACTACCCATGCAGACGTTCGGTGAAATGCTAACTCAGAATTCGGCTATGTGTATGATGTCACGCTGACATGCTCACCAGGTCTGCCCAAGACAGGAAACTTCACAACAGACTGTCTCTCTCTATGAGACAACCAGTTGCAGACTCAGCGTGGAAACTGTAGGAGCGGCATTAAGTATTTTTTTGCATCGCATTAAGCATTTTTGGCTTTTAAAATGTTCATTATACTGAGATTTCCATTTCATAAAAACAAGTTTTGCTTAACATGATGCTCTATGAATGTTGGTCCGGGCACACAAAAAGTATTCATTATTCTGAAAAATTTGTTACTTCAGAATTCGCTATAACGGGATTTAACCTGTAGACAGATCAGACAATAATAATCATCTACTGAAATGATGCCAACGTGATGGTGTTGAGATAAGAACAAAATGAGGACATTTCAAAACATACTGTATCACTTCATCTGTAAAACTAGAGGAGGCAGCATAGTGACTGGGGCATTAATCCCCAAGATTTGACTTTAAAGGTGCTGCTACCATCCAGGTACAAGAAAATACCTTCAGAATCACTGAGTAAAGCCCCATAATGCTGCATGAAAATTGCCCCAAACACAGTGTAAACAGTTCATCGGAGGAAAAAAATGTTAACATTGGCTAATTTGAATTACAAATGGCATTCACTGCACTGGCTGAAAAAAGAGACTGAAGTCAAAACTTCCACTAACACAAAATAATGAAAATGAAAGCAGCAAAAGATTTGTAAAGCATTTAAAAGTATCAAACTAAGAGTCTGGTTGTTAGTGAAGGTTTGATCTATTAATTAACTGTAGAGGATTTGCAATCAACTATGTGGTTTTATGCTATTTCAGTTTATAAGAACATAAGAACAGTTTTGATAAGAAGACTTTTCAATGCAGGCGGCATGGTGGTGCAGTGGTAGCGCTACTGCCTCACAGTTAGGAGACCTGGGTTCGTTTCCTGGGTCCTGCCTGCATGGAGTTTGAATGTTCTCCCCGTGTCTACGTGGGTTTCTTCTGGGTGCTCCGGTTTCCTTCCCAGTCCAAAGACATGCAAGTTAGGTGCATTGGCGATCCTAAATTGTCCTTGGTGTGTGTGTGTGTGTGTTAGTGTGTGTGCCCTGTGGTGGGCTGGTTCCTGCCTTGCACCCTGTGCTGGCTGGGATTGGCTCCAGCAGATCCCTGTATTAGGATATAGTGAGTTGGAAAATGACTAACTGACTTTTCAGTGCAACACAGACCATCAATCCCTAGTCTTCTGACAGCAAAATATGATACAGTGGAATACAGAAGATTCTTAAAGTATCTTTATTCATCACAGTACTTGATAATTTAATCCACATATCTTTGGTTCTTTGTTGTGAGAAAAAACGTACTATTTTTTTGTACCAAGTTTACTTTTAACAAGATTACACTTATGCCCTGCATATTTGAAAAGAACTAATTTAAAAACACATACACAAAAAAAACCCTTTACTGTACTAAATCCCCTCATACTTTTTAACACATTAAACATACCTCTGTCTAACCATCTATTTTCTTAAACTGTGTAATTAATATAAAGTTTCAAGTGGCTCCCAACATCAAACCCAAAAATCACAGGATACTCACTCATATTAGTTTAGGAAATGAAGGGATGAATCACCAAAAAAATAGCATTATGCACTGCCTCTAAATGTACTATTGAGACCACATCTGGGCACCATGTTAAAAGAAAAACAGCAGTACTAGAGGTTATTCAGAGAAGAAAAACCAAGTACATCCAGGAGGATATGTCTGACTGTGACTAAAGTAAGGAACAAAGAAAATTTTGTGGAGGAATTATCTAGGTTTCAAAATTCTTAGAAGATGATCCAGAACTCTTAGTTAAATATTGAGTCACGTAAGTAGAGACACCAGTGGAATTGCCCCCTAAAAGAAGTTCCCCGTGAAGTGAAAACAGTGAAGATTTTTAAAATGTATCAGGAATAAGTACTAGGATAACTTACTTATCAGCTAGCCAAACAAGCCTGAATGACTGAATGGTCTCTACTTTTTCATTAACATTACATTTGTATCTTATAATTATACAATTTTAGTGCATTTAACACAGAAATAAAAGGTAACATTCTTTACGTTTGCCTCTCTCTTCTGGAGAGTTAAAAAAATCAGCAATAAGGCCACTGCAGACTGCTTTTTGCTGTGAGTTTTGCTCAGGTGAGCTATGATGAATTGTATTTGAACTCTGGAAGTTTACTTAGTTTTTTTTTGTTTCTTCAGATCAGCCCCATGAGACCATGAAAGCTGCACTATGAGACATTGTTTAATTTTTTTCATACTTCTAAGTGTAGAAATATTTTCTATCATTTTATCTGCATAAATTAAATCATAATCTAGCATTAGAATGACCAATCAATTTATGACTCAACACCAGATTGAGTACATCTAACTCAAGGGAACTGGACACAGCATAAGCAAACAACCCTGAAGAGATAAGGTGCTTGGACATGTTTGTAATGATTAAAGCTTTTGGAAGAAGATGTCCATCACTAAAGTGGTTAGCCAGTTATCTCTGTGTAATATCACGAGGTTCAGAACTCCATGTGGGTTTTTTGGTGTAAAGGACAGAATACCTGAAAAGAGAGAGAGAGAGAGACAACTATCCACATACACAACAGAGACACCATCCATACATCAGCCTGTCTTCTGATTCAAAATATGCCACCAGGAAGATAAGCCTTCTACTTACTTTCTCTCTTCATTCGCATAGGCATTTCCTTTGGTGCTACTGTTCAGCCTCCATATCCTTGTAGAAAGTATTGCTTCAGTTTTTGATTTTGGAGCAAGGGTATATTTAGGGCATTACACCTAGGCTTTGCTATTAACACTTTCTCTGTTTTCTCTCTTTTTTTCTCTCTGTTTTAACGCTAGAAATACCAGAGGCAACGAAAAAACTCGTAAATCCGGTCCATCTTAAATCCCTTCGCACCTCTCCGTCAGCCTCTTTTGTCTTCTAAATGTGTCAATAAGTCCAAGCAACAAGCAGCCTGCTATACCATCCCCACCCACCGACTCAGAAAGAAGTTCTCCCAGTTCCTGCTTTGATTGATTATCTGGGAGTGAGCTACCCAGAACTGTAAGGGGAAATAATTTGATGTGTGTTTTGTGTCTACAACAATCTGTGTAAACACATCGTTATAACAGAAATGTTTATCATGTTTTAGTAATAAATAACAAAATGTAGACATGAACTGTATAATGTGTGAAGGCTGATGGCGGAGGTGGTGGGGGGGATGGTACAGCAGGCTGCTTGGGCTTATCGACACATTTAGAAGACAAAAGAGGCTGACGGAGAGGTGCAAAGGGATTTAAGGTGGGCCGGATTTACGTTTTTTTTTCATAGGCTCTGGTAATTCTAGTGTTAAACATCAATTTCCACGTGGAGAAACTTTTAACTAAAATTTAACATATCTATAATAGGTCTTTTTCATACATCACACCATTTGTCTTTTTTTTAATCACCCTGGAGTTATGCTATAATTCCTCTACAGGCAGTTGGCAGTTCAACATATTGTTAATTCCAAGTACTATCACAGTGGATTAGGAGCGTCTTTGTGGTCAGGCTGACTGACTAGTTATGAAAGTAGGAGCAGTGTACTATGCATGGATATTTCAAGAGATGTCCAACTCTGTAACTGCCAGCAGAAAAGTGTATGAGCTGCACTTGCACTTATGAGTTCAACTTGGTACCATGTATTTGCATTAGCTCTCGGCCTCTGATTATTCTTTCAATTATAATTCTGTCCTCATTAAATTCATTTAGCATAGTACAGTATATGGGTACTCTCCTTTGCTAAGAGGGTGTAAATGCTGCATGGTGAAAAACGCTATGAAGAGCAATGCTGTGAGATACTGTTTTAACTCTGTATTTTGTTTATTTTTTTATGCTTTCTTAGTGTATAACTCATTCAACTTTGTGAATTTCCCCTTGGGATTAATAAAGTATGTATCTATCTATCTATCTATCTATCTATCTATCTATCTATCTATCTATCTATCTATCTATCTATCTATCTATCTATCTATCTATCTATCTATCTATCTATCTATCTATCTATCTATCTAAAATCTTGGGATAGAATAACCAAACAGTCTATAACTTAAATGTTCGATGGAAATAAGGGAACTGGAGATAGCACTCTTGACAAGATAGTGTTTTGCACATACTTGTGTAATCAAAGCCTCTAGGAAAAGCTGTCTGACACCAGAGTAATTCACATACAGTGATCCCTCGCTATATCCCACTTCGACTTTCGCGGCTTCACTCCATCGCGGATTGTAAATGTAAGCATATCTAAATATATATCATGGATTTTTTGCTGGTTCGCAGATTTCTGCGGACAATGGGTCTTTTAATTTATTGGTACACGCTTTCTCAGTTGGTTTGCCCAGTTGATTTCATACAAGGGACGCTACTGGCAGATGGCTGAGAAGCTACCCAACCCGAGCACGTATTATGTATTAAATAAAACTCCTCAATGATATATGATATGCTTCCCACGCGGTGCTTCGTATACTTGAAAACCCGAACAGCATGTATTGATTTTTGATTGTTTGCTTTTCTCTGCCTCTCTCACTCTCTCTGACATTCTCTGCTCCTGACGGAGGGGGTGTGAGCAGAGGGGCTGTTCGCACACTGGCCTAGAGGATACGGACGCTCCTCTAAAAAATGCTGAAAGACTACCTTCACATTGCTCCCTTCTTTGCAGCTGCTTTGTCCGGCGGTGCTTCACATACTTAAAAGCCCGAACAGCCCTATTGATTTTTGATTGTCTGCTTTTCTTTCTCTCTCTCTGTCTCTCTCTCTCTCTGACATTCTCTGATCCTGATGCACACTCCTTTGAAGAGGAAGATACGTTTGCATTCTTTTAATTGTGAGACGGAACTGTCATCTCTGTCTTGTCATGGAGCACAGTTTAAACTTTTGACTAAAGGGTGTTATTTCATGTCTAGAGGGCTCTAATAATGTTAAAAAACGTATTCAGAAGGACGTAAACAGGTTTTCTATGCTCTAACTGCGAAAATATTCGATTTATAAATAAAGAATCCTACTACGCGGAAATTCATTTATCGTGATAGAGTCTGGAACGGATTAACTGTGATAAACGAGGGTTTACTGTATTATCATGTGTAACATTATGAGGTACGGAGCCCCATGTGGGCCTTTTGGGATAAAGGACAGCTCATCTGAGGGTGAAACAGAGATGACAGAAACATGATAGAGACAGACTTCACTCACCTAGATGTAAAGACCTGTCCATGCATTTGCCTGACTGCTCAATCTAAAACCTGTCGGAACTCTACTCCTCTGACACACTCTTTCAGGAAAGTATTGTTTAAGCTTTTTGACTTTGAAGCAAGAGTGTGTATTTATTAGGTTTTACACCCAGACTTTGCTATTATTTACATATGTTTTCAATCATTTCTTTCTTTTCTTTTTGCTGCTACTGTTCTATTTTTAACAAATACTACTTTATTTTTAAATTTGTATACTTTGGTCTTTACATTTTTGGTGACTGATGTAATAAAGCAGATACAGGGCACTTAGTGTGGAGAAGTGCAACTTTCTTCTAACAAGGTTAGCAGGCTGAAGGGAGGACACCAAGATAGGACAGCACAGTGGGAGTTATGCATCACTGTTTTGTATGCGGCATTGCCCAAAAAATAACAGCTTCTATGCAACTAGGTTATTCCTGGGGAAAAGGTGTACCAGCCTTTGGTTCTGGTAATACTGGGGATACCATGAGGGTATGTCTGCCTTTAAGTGTCAAGGTTATTTTCAGGGAACAAGGTATATCAGCCTGTAGGTATAGGTTATATCCAGGGACACACAAGTGTTGTTCACGCTAAAACTGCCGAGTCACTATGTGGAGTACTTAGGAGTGATAAGCTGTACAGACATCAGTAATAATCAGTGTTTAAGTGGATAGTGTCTGTGATAATACCAGGTAGCACATGGGGTATCTACACCAGTTAATTGGAGAGCACAAGCACAAATATTGCTTATGGGTATGTAATATCACACAAAGCCACAGCCATTTTAATACTCCAGTTCAATAACTAGCAACATTTCCAATATTGCACTACTTCCTCCAATGCACAAACAAAAATATTTGTAAATTGTTCACCCAGCAGGCAGTAGATATACTTTTCATCACACCAAAAAGAGAAAAGCAATGTGTCGTCTAACATAATGGAGCAAACAGTCCCAGTGCTGCAACTCTGAATACTAATGAGATACCTTGCTGTATAACAATGGAATCCAATCTGAGCTTCATCTCTGCTCTTTCAACAATTCTCTCCTCAACTGTGTTTTCAGTGATTAGGCGGAACACTCTTACAGGCTTTTTCTGTCCAATACGATGAGCACGATCCTGAAAACACATCAACAAAGCCAATTATACTACCATATAATAATAAAATAACCAGGCAACTGTGAAAGCATGCATATCTCTTCTAAAAATTAACAATCCTAAAATGAACAATATTTTGTAGCCAACATAAGACCTGTTTACCAACCATTGCTTGCAGATCTACTTGCGGATTCCAGTCAGAGTCATATAAAATGACAACATCTGCTGTGGCCAAGTTAATGCCAAGACCCCCAGCTCTGGTGCTCAACATGAAGATGAACTTTGAGCTGTTTGGTGCATTGTAGGCCTCGATTGCTTCCTAAGAGGAATGAAGCAAAATCTTACATTTAATTAGTCTGAAAAGTCAGGATGACACATTAATCAGCATTTAAAAACAAATTACATTTTTCTGCCAAATAATTTGATACTTTTATAGATGGGAACAGGGAAGACCAAAGAATACTAAAGTTGCAGGTGAGACCACCAGAAGACAGAAAAAGCCACAATGGTAAGAGGAGAGGCCACCACATGTCTAACTAAATAAGAAAGCATGGCCAGCTTAGGGAAAGTAAGTCCTTTATGTGCAGAGGATGTTTAGGAATGAAAACAGGAAAGGAAACAAGTACAATAGTAAGAGAGATGCAGCCTAAGTGTACACATGCAATGATACCCAATGAAACTAAACAGCAGGCAGCTATAGGAAACAACCTAGCAAGTTACATGAAAATCGACCAACAAAAGATATAGAAGATGAGCAAATTGAATAATGTTCTTTTTTTGTTTTGTTAAAAGAGGGAGAGTAATTTATCATCATTAACTGCACTAATAGTCTTCATTTAAATAAAGGTAGCATTGAGCTTCAAAACATATCACATTATACTTAGCAGAGTTTAACTGAAATCTGGACTTAATAAAAACTCTACAATGTCAGAAGCTCCTCCCTCAATTAGTGTGTTAAATCAAGAATTAATTGCATTGTTGAATGGATAAAGTGAGGCTTTATCCTTTTTAACAAAGTTACTGTGAGAGTCACAGTGCTGCAGCAGAGTCATTGCAACTCAAAAATTATGGATTTAAATTCCACTTGATCACTGTCTGTGTGGAGTTTGCACATTCTTACCATTTCTGGGTTTTGCCCTGGCTGCACAGGTTTTCTACTTATATCTTAAAGATGTACAGTTCAAATTAAGTGGTAATTATAATTTGACTTGCTGTAGTGTTGAGTAATTGATGGGTGCCTTGTCAACTGTTAGCTTCTGTTTTGTACCTGATGCTGCCGGAATGAGTTCTGGCTTCCGTGAAAAGCATTAAGTAGATTAAGCAGGTTCAATAATGGGCAGATGCATTTTATGAACAAAAAATGTTGAGATTAGTGAATATCCAAGATAATGTTTATGTTTTGTGTACACGTCATTTGAATGGGGACCTATTCTAAAGTAGTCTTAACAAATTTGCTTTCTCATTATATCTTCTGTGTCACAGGGGAGCTGATTTAGACTACCCACAAAGAGGCAAACAACTGTAGGAGGTATAGGAATTTCAACAGACACATGTGCTTCACAGTACTGTGTCAGTGTAATGAAGTAGATCTCATCAGCTCTCTTCTTTTGAAAATACATGGACAATTTTGCAACACTGAGATACTAACTGTCTGCTGCAAGTCACTGTGATTATATACAGTATGCAAGAAGCTTTTCCATCTGACAGTCAAGATGGGGAACAGATGGGGCACTATAGCATAAAATAGGACACAAATGATTGAATGAATCCATAGTGGTTTTTACCTACATAGCATTAAAGTCAGTTAAATCAACTGTACTTTAATAAATGAAGTAGCATAAAATTTTTGGTTTTGCCAAAACTTATTACATTTCTGTCAAACAATAAAAACTGGCAGCTACCTACATTACCACCATTGTTTTTTGTTTAATAATTCTTTCTAGTAACACAACACCCCAAGCAGAGGGTCAAAGCCAAAGGAGGACAGATTGGCAAGGTGGAAAAATTAACACCTTACCTCTCGCTCTTCATGTGGGGTTTTTCCATCAAGACGACAATACTCAAAACCCCTCCACATACAGTAATCTTCCAAAATGTCCAGAACACGTGTCATTTGGCTAAAGATCAGTACCCTGGAGCCTGTGAAAACCAATATTACACATGAAGTTAAACATTAAACCCTGACCTAGCATGAATCTGAAAAAGTATTTCTTATTTCTCAAGTGAAGAATTCTTTTTGTACCTCTTGCATTCTGCTAGTGAGTAGCAGCATATATCAAGGCATTATTAATTCTTTTAAAAAGCACAGTCTGTATTGCAGTTTACAAAAACAAGACATGAAAAGCAGCAGCTATCCTATTTATACTCCTTGCACGCACCCTGCTCTTTAACTTTGGGAAGAAGCTTGTCCAGCGCCAACATTTTACCACTGTTAGTGACCAGATGTGTATCAGTGGTGTATGGGGGACCAGGCTCTGCCCCATCAAACAGGTAAGGATGATTGCAGCACTTGCGAAGTTGCATAAGAATATTCAGCAAACGCATCTTATCCATCTTTCCCGCAGAGTTTAAAATGTCTATGTCTTTCATTAGAATCTTTGTGTACCTGAAAAAGAAGAGACCAAAATTCAAGCATATTTTTAAAATAAAATAAAGCTATTTTTGGTGTTTTCAGAGTATTACCATTCTCTCTGCATTTTACTGAACCCAAGGTAAATTTTAACTTCTTTTTTGGGAGGCAGGCTTTTCTCCACTTCTGCTTTGATGCGCCTCAGCAAAAATGGCCTTAGCACCTAGAAGAGAAATGCATATAAGTAACAGCATGCATGCATTGAACTTCTTAAATAGTAATAAGTTTAAAAAGTAAGAATGTTTAGATTATTTGATTTCTTGTTTAAACTTAGGTCTTTTTTAATGTTGGCTCAGGCATAGCCTCTGAAAATAAATATAATTTTGAGAAGCCTCTTCAAAGTGAAGTGATTCAAAATAGCATTTGTTGTAGCTTCAGAGCTCTACAATGCTGTCCTGTAAATCCTGCAGATCCCTTTACACTAGACAACCTGAATCACGTACTATGGTGAAGAAATCCATTTCGATAGAATTTTATGAATTATTTGTACTCAATTTCTTTGACAGTTTTTAATCTAACATTTTCCATCATAAGTGAATATGCCATCTATAAACACTTCATTACATTCAGCATTCAGGAAAGAAAGACAACCTATGTATGCTTTTTTGTTATATAAACTTAACAATATAATATACGAAGGGTCACCTTTCCTAATATTTTGAGTTCTTTTTATAACTGGTAAGTGTGGGTCAGTAGGTTATCCTATATGGTCATTCTTAAAGCTTTAAAAAAAGGAGAAAATCACTTCCTATACCCAAGTCTATTTCAGTTAACATCAGACTGTTTTCTTCATTTTTTGCATACCTATTAGATTCAATCATAATGTTTGCGCAGTAGGTGAAAAAAACACCCATTACATGTTGCTAAGCCCACAGAATTTGCAAAAACAGTAAGAGTGCATGGTGAATCTTTTTCATTTCATAAGACAATGGGCTGTTATTATTGGCTATCATGTGTGGTATTGGTTAAGGATTTGGGGCCTAGAAATTCAAATTCTGAGGTTGGGGGTTCAAATCCCACTACTGTGTGACCATGAGCAAGTAATTTCACCTGACTGTGCTCCAACTGCAAAAACAAAAGAAATGTAACTAATTGTATCTCATTATGTTGTAAGTTGCCTTGGTTAAATTCGATAGTCCAATAATAAGTAATAGTAATATTAGTATTAGGTCACTAAAGCTGCTTACTCTTGAACATGCTATGAACAGTTGGCCATGAGGAAAACATCCTTGCACTGGAGCATGTCTGCTAAACAGAGAAAGTTCCACCTAGGTTTACCTATTATTGTTATTACATGTTTATTTTTATATGTTTTATGCTGTTCACTCAAGTGCAGTAATTCATGGGTAAAAATTCAGCCTTATAAAATTAACTCACTTTCTTAGAAAAATCAAAAATATAAGCCTATTAGTAAAACAAAGAAAACATGAAACCACGTTTTTTTTCATAAGACTGTTCTTACAATGCTTGCTGATATGTGTTATACACAATGAATGGCCTCCATCCTTTAAACAAAATACAGCATTAGAGGGAACATGACTGAATACACAATCGTTTTTAAATCATTACTTTCTTTATTCAAAGAACAAAGTTTTACAACAGCCCAATCATCCATGTGAAAAAGTAATTGCTCCTGTAGTTTCAAGGCTTGGTATAATCACAATTAAATGCGTCCTATCATTTGATATCAGTCTCTTGAAACACAGTTGAAAAAGTTTAGCCCAATCCTTGTTTGCAGAACTGGTTTAATTCAGACACACTGGTAGGTCTGTGAGCATGATTTGTTCATTTCAGATCTCGCCACAGCACCACCATGATGTCTGTCCTTTTGACCATCCTTTTGTTTTAGTCTATTTTGTGTTGACATCTCCTTATCAAAACTTTCTTTTTATGCTTCTGTTGACTACCCAACCTCTTTGGTTATAATATTGCATATCTCAACATGAAAGGAGCCTGCAGACACAGTTTAGTTATAAGGAATCTTCTGTTTGCTGTCATGACAGAAAAGTAATGTCTTTTAAAAAAACTACAGTTATAAACTTAGAACATACTAAACTGCTTAGTGTTGGATTTGGTGTCGAAACTTTTTACATTTCTAACTCAGTAGATTTCACCATGAATTCGGATTTCAGCAAACATGTGTTTCATGTTTCTTATGTGTATTGGTGATGACACAAAGAAGTTGGAAGTAATTATTTTTTGTTGCAGATTCTTGCAACTATCTTACCTAAGGGAAGGAAACGTGTGCCCACTAGTCTTTTTTCCCCAATGAGTGGTACGGATGGAACATTCATGTAAACAACCACCAGTATGACAGAAGCATATGCTGGAGTAGAAAATTAATTTATTTTATTAATTGTTTTCAAGAGTTACCTGCTATATTTATTTTAATTTTAGTTTAATGGACTTATTATTTCAATACATTTGTTAAAATGAAACTAATTTAATTTTGTAGTTTTTTGTAAAAATACTAATCTCACACATTATCAGAGACAATGAATTTCAGTAATTGTCAAACTTATTTAGTTTCTAGTGACTCTTAAAATACAATAATGTAATCTGCTCTACTAATTTGCATGCATGACATTTTATTTTGCAAGATTTTTCATATTATTTAAATTATGCCTCATGAAAAAATGTGGTTTAATTGAAACTTACTACACTGATTACATTTACATGTAGTATCTTTTGTATTACAGCCAGGGTCTATTCCCTTGCTTGTGTTTATTTTCCACTTTTAATTGTATTTCTCATGTTTATGTGTTTTCAATGTAATTATATGCTTAGTATTCATGTACTGTATCTTTAACTGTTCTTTCATTTCTTTACTTTGTGAGTGGAACTCAAGGAAGTGGAACCAACCTGGTGTCACAGCTGCAGGGACTTCCCTCTAGGGGTTAACTAAAGTCCTTAAGAGTACATTTTTGAGTATTTGGTTGTTGAGATTTCTTGTTTTTTCACTTTTTTTTTGGCTTTGACTGTTGAATTACATATTGGAACTTGTTTGCTGTGGATTCTTTTCAGGCAAATACTTTTTGTCTTATTTTTTCACCAATTTGCCATATTTTACTTTTTTTGTGAATTACAAATAAAAAAAAAATCATGTATAAAGATTAGAATTTACCTTGCCCTTAGCCCAGTCAGGGCCCCATTTTAGGCCCATTACATGGAAGCCTGCCAGTGGAATTTGGGGTCAGACTGCATGAAGTGAGGCGTGGTGGATGACTGTTTTAAAGGACTTACATACACCCTTTCCTTAATGAGAAGCAATCAAATCATAACAACAACACCTTTTTGTTTAGAAATTAAAATGTTAAATCTTAAGGAAAATAGAAAAAGCTACATGAAATATTTCTGCTTGAAAGGACAAAGTTGGGTTTGTTTTAGTAACACTGGTGAAGATCAAACTTACCACATGTAGTCTTTCTACAAGTTTTTGATCCCCAAGGCAGTTATTGGTATCAAACCATGAGTCAAAATCCTAAAACCAGAAAACAAGTATCAGTCAGTATGAAAGCAAAAAAGTAAAGACATTATGATGTTTTACATATTACTATTTTAAAATGTCAGATTAGCTGACATGAATGAATGTTACCCTATTCATCTCTAGAACTGTTTTTGCTTTTGTTTGATTGTCAACATTCACAGAATTAACAACATAATTTACATTTCTATCTTTACTATTAAGAGTATAATTATTAGGGTAATAATTATTAATTTTCATTATTACATCTTAGCCTTTAACTGAAACTATTACAGTGGGTTCTACAGTCATTTGAGATGGCTCAAATAAGGGAGCATTAAAAGGTCCTGGCATTAACTGAAAAGTTAGCCTACACTGAAAACATTTATTGTCATTCTAGAACAGGATGGAAAACAACATAAAAGGATGGTACACCCTCTTTAGGAAGACAGCGGCCCAGGAATAATTCATTAATCCTGTGTTATGAAGATATGGAAAGAACAATAACAGCTTTTTTTTAAGTGGTAGCAAAGGAGTCCTGTACACTGTACCTGAACTCCTTCTGTAATTTATGAAGAAAACACTGCCTGAAGAATGGGTGGAACCGTATAGATAACTTGGGGCTTATGGTTACAAGAATACATTGGGCCAAAAGTGGGACCTCAAGGATTGCAATTAGAGTCCTAGAGGGCAATCCTGATCTCAAAACTGATTACTATGGCAAGCCAAGTTACCAAGTTACCAATCTGACTTATCTAGAAAAAAAGATGTCTTTAAATTATTTAGAGATATCTTTAAATGTCAATTTGGCTTACCGGATTTAATTCCAAATTATTAGTGTAATTAACTGATGATATTCATAAAGTGGATGGAAAGACATACTTAAGTCACTTAAATGCATCGTCAAATAATTTAAAGACATATCTAATTTTTAATTCAGCTTAGAAGACTTTACTCTAAAGCTCAGAAGACTTTACTCTAAAATGTTGCTGAAATGTGTTACAATAACAACCATTTAAAGATGTTTTTAAACAATATGCAGATATCTTTAAGTTAATTATAGATTATCTTTAAATCACTTCTTTATGTGAGATGTTTAATGAAACAAGATAACTTTAAAATCCCTTCCTTTATTTAAATATAAATTAACGATATGCCGGAGCATCTACTTAACTTATACAAATAACTGTTTAGCAAATTTTAAAAAGTTTTTAGGTCTTCAATATACAATTTCATTGTGCATGCAAAGAAACATTCATGTGCTCTGACTTAAAGAAATGCATATTTGAATGACATAGAAAAGACACTTCTGTTTGACTGAATTAAAATTGGCATGGCCATTCTGCTTGCGGCGGCACGGTGGCGCAGTGGGTAGCGCTGCTGCCTCGCAGTTGGGAGACCTGGAGACCCGGGTTCGCTTCCCGGGTCCTCCCTGCGTGGAGTTTGCATGTTCTCACCGTGTCTGCGTGGGTTTCCTCCGGGTACTCCGGTTTCCTCCCACAGTCCAAAGACATGTAGGTTAGGTGGATTGGCGATTCTAAATTGGCCCTAGTGTGTGCTTGGTGTGTGGATGTGTTTGTGTGTGTCCTGCGGTGGGTTGGCACCCTGCCCAGGATTGGTTCCTGCCTTGTGCCCTGTGTTGGCTGGGATTGGCTCCAGCAGACCCCCGTGACCCTGTGTTCGGATTCAGCGGGTTGGAAAATGGATGGATTCTGCTTGCAGGCTGTTGTTTTCATTTGTCCTTATCACAATAATTTAAAGCTATCTTCAAATATTTCAGAGTAGTTTAGGTCACTTAACAATCTCTCTAAATGATGACTTGTCTCTTAGATGAGACTGCATGGAAAATTAGATAAACCTTGTTTAGTAAGTAAAAATCCCTTCTAATCAGTAGAAGGAGAGAGAGACACAAAGGCGATATTGGGAGTACTGGTGTAATACTAAATTGGAATTGGAGACCCATCTCAAACAATTAGCAGGGGTTCAATACCTGTTCAGGCAGGCCCAAACAGACCGTTGGCACACTTATTTTCTTTCTTCTATTTAAGTGTACTGTTGTATTTGCAGTGATCATTCATTTTCCTTATTATTTTTTTTTCTTTGCTGTTTTGGTCTCCTCAATATTTTGGTTTCTGAGATGGATTAAAGGGCATTTTGTATCTCCCACACACTATCACTGGGTGCAAACATACTACCATGAAAATTTCTATAGGAGGGTGACACTGAGTTAAATTCCAGTGGATGTTTTTCAGATGTTGATGAGCAATAAGCAAAAGGTATCACTGAAAACCACAGAAAACAAAAACAGCAAAAAAACAGTATGAGGAAAGTTCGAAGAAAGAAAAAAAATTTACCATGTTTCTGTTTGGGGATTGTTGTGCACAACTGAGCTGCGACCACAGAACTAACTGCTCTGTGGATGACTCATTCAGGCATTTCAAGGTCTTTTGGGCACTTCGTTGTACTGAAAGTATCAGTTGAATGCATTTCATAGTAACAAGATTTCTATAGACTCGTGTCATATGGGGAAACTGTCGGGACCATAAAAATACTACGTTGTAATTAAAATTTCATTGTAAAGATATTCGTTGTAACGGAATTTTACCTGTATAACAATTAATTACAGCATGAAACAAACAACTATATTTCATGCAAGTAAGCCTTAAAATGATCAAAGAAAACTACAGAAGACGTAAAGCACTACAAAATGAGATACATACTGTAAGCAATTTATAGAAATACTTCCTAAATCAGTCTGGTTGGAGAAAATCGCACAAAAGAGTCACATCAATAATTCACATGTACTGTATAATTGAAGCACACACAAGAACATACCTAACTGTAAGATCAATTTAATCAGAGGAAAAATTAAGAAAACCTACATTGGCAGAATTAAATACATCTGGCAGCAAGAAGTTGAGCAGAGACCACAGCTCATGTAGATTATTCTGTAAAGGAGTTCCAGTTAGTAGGAGTCTGTTTGTCGTTTTAAATTCACGAACAATTTCAGAGAGCTGTTTTTTTAGAAAAAAATAAGAACAAAACAAATGAACTGATTAAACTGTACTTTTAATAAGATATAAAATCTACCTAATTATTTTTACTTTGAGAAAATTAGAAGTTATTTAATCACACCTTTCTCAAACATATCCTGTAGGAGTACAGTTTAAAAAATGCCACTGGATTGTATTATTTGGACAACTAATAGTTTAGAAAAAAATTAATTCTTAAATGTCTGCCTGGGCTTTGGAGTAAAGAAACAATTATTTCTTAAAAATCTCTACTGAGGCTTAAGGGTACATCATTGCACATGGAAAATCACTGACACACGTAATAGCCACAAAATGTTCTCAGACCTTGGACTTCTCGTTCTTTATCCTATGTGCCTCATCTATGACCAGGTACCTCCAGTTGAACTTCTTAAAGACAGACTTTTCTTTGATTACCATTTCATATGAAGTAACACAAACATCCCATTCTCCTGGCATCATAACATCACGAATAAAGGCAGCCTATACAATAAATAACAAGATTCTGTTTTACATTCTTAAACAAACCAGTCTCTATACCAATTTAAAAAACTAAGAGACAAAAATATAAATCTAAGGGAATGACACTTCTAGCACAAGGCACTAGCCAATTAGATTGTCTAAACCTATTAACAGGTCAAAGCTATATCTTAATGGTAAAGTTCAGCATAAAAGTATTACAAAAAGTTCAGAAAAAGATCTAAAAGACTTATTCCAGAGCTGCAGCTTAGAAGAAACATGAATATCATAAATCAGTCTAAGCAAAGGGTGATTACGTTCAGACAAAACAGAAATACTTACAATTACAAATAGTGTAAGTAAAGTTGACGCTACCAATTACTCAAAAAAAAAAAATCAAAATTAACACAACACCATGAATGGAAATTGGTTAGGAGCAAATTCTGCATATACATTTGAAATTAATTCAGACTCACATAATTGTACACAAAGCAATGTTCTTCATAGTTTAGCTGATAGTAGCACCTTGAGAACTTTAAATCTCACACCTGACATCATGTTGAATGTATTAAGTGAACATTGACAAACTTCATCAAATTAAATGGTCCGCTCACCTTAAAATATTTCTTACATTTGCATTAATTCTTCACAAACCTAAATCACTTACCCTAGCATCCTTGTCTCCAATAAGACAGACAGCTCTTAAGGAAGGGACCCAACGCTTAAATTCGTTCATCCAGTTATGCAGTGTTGACTTTGGAACTAAGACCATATGAGGCCCAGGGATATTTCTAAAATGTTTTAGATAACCTAGCAATGCAATGGTCTGCAGCGTCTTTCCAAGCCCCTACAGAAACACAGATGAAGTGTGGAAAGAGAAAAGTGAGCATAACATTGTCATAGTGTTAGTCACCTCCCACAAGTAAAATACCGACTTCCTTGTCAAACAAGTCTTTGCTTAGTTTAAATGACTTTTGAATATACTGTAAGATGGTGATTCAAGTAGATTTTCCAGCATGTGAAAATTGAAAAATGTGGTTTCTACAGTAATTGCAAATTATAGGAATTAATATTCCTCTATAATAAGGTTTTAAACAACTAGTAAGAAAGGCACAATATAAATTAAAAAAATGTGCATCAAATTATTATTTAAAAAAGTACCTTAGTAGCTTTCATAGATAGATAGATAGATAGATAGATAGATAGATAGATAGATAGATAGATAGATAGATAGATAGATAGATAGATAGATAGATAGAATTCTTTATTGTCATTATGCACACACAGAATGAAATTTTTTGTTGGTAGGACTCGGCTTCAAGGCACAATACTTCAGCCTATTATTGTATATACACAGATAGGGCAAGAATTTTAAGATCAAAAGTTGACCCAAAAAATTATGTTTGGCTTATCAACAAGCCTCACTTCAAGTGTATGAAAAGGCCCTGAAATCCCTATACAGAAAGTAATAATGAAAAGATGTGCTATTCACATTGTAGAATCATATCTGAAGCATAACTATCTTACTGTAACTAATTTCTTAATTTTCTAAATAACAGACAAGCTGTCATTCATTATGCACCCAGCTTTCATTAATAATGAAATTAATCCAACAGTTAGCAAAAAGCATACAGTAATCCCTCGCTATATCGCGCTTCGCCTTTCGCGGCTTCACTCCATCGCGGATTTTATATGTAAGCATATTTAAATATATATCGCGGATTTTTCGCTGCTTCGTGGGTTTCTGCGGACAATGGGTCTTTTAATTTCTGGTACATGCTTCCTCAGTTGGTTTGCCCAGTTGATTTCATACAAGGGACGCTATTGGCAGATGGCTGAGAAGCTACCCAGCTTACTTTTCTCTTTCTCTTGCGCTGACTTTCTCTGATCCTGACGTAGGGGGATTGAGCAGGGGGGCTGTTCGCACACCTAGACGATACGGACGCTCATCTAAAAATGCTGAAAGATTATCTTTATGTTGCTATCTTTTGTGCAGCTGCTTCCTGAAACGACATGCTGCATGGTGCTTCGCATACTTAAAAGCTCGAAGGGCACGTATTGATTTGTGCTTGAAAAACAAACTCTGTCTCTCTCTATCTCTCTCTCTCTTTGTCTGCTCCTGACAGAGGGGGTGTGAGCTGCCGCCTTCAACAGCTTTGTGCCGCGCTGCTTCGCATACTTAAAAGCCAAACAGCCCTATTGATTTGTTTGCTTTTCTCTCTATCTCTGTGACAGTCAATGCTCCTGACACGCACTCCTTTGAAGAGGAAGATATGTTTGCATTCTTTTAATTGTGAGACGGAACTGTCATCTCTGTCTTGTCATGGAGCACAGTTTAAACTTTTGAAAAAGAGACAAATGTTTGTTTGCAGTGTTTGAATAACGTTCCTGTCTCTCTACAACCTCCTGTGTTTCTGCGCAAATCTGTGACCCAAGCATGACAATATAAAAATAACCATATAAACATATGGTTTCTACTTCGCGGATTTTCTTATTTCGCGGGTGGCTCTGGAACGCAACCCCCGCGATGGAGGAGGGATTACTGTATTACAAAACCTAATCAGAGGCTCGACAATATTTGTAAAGAATGTCTCATCAGAGCGCAGTCTTCACAGTAAAGCACAAGCTCTATAACATATTTTGAGAGATCTCAGAGCTGGGGGACATCCACAGAGATACAGTATCTCCATGACAATCAAAATAATACATGAAAATTTTCAGCATCTTTTAATTTACACTTTTCCGAACAATGCGGCAGAGTGATTTCTTAATTAAGGAAACCAACTCTGTGTCATTGTACAGAAGCTCAGGGATTGAAATGGGCTGTTACGCACTGGTATGGTGTACTGCCTTTATTCCATTTTTTACATCGTGTACTGGCATCTCCCGCTCTGACCATGCTGGGGATCCTCAAGAGGTTCAATGTAAAGTGCATACACAATAATGATTAAACTCCAAGAGGGATCCAAGGGCTCAATTAAAAAATTATGTAAAATCTGCAACACATCAGGAGGAGAACAACATGAAAGATGTCCCGCCAACACCATCAGCAATGCTTACAGCTTCAATTGGAATGGCCAATGACAAGTCTACCTCTGACCCTCAGTTATGGACTGAGGAGACAACTGCTATGCAGGACCGGATGAAGTTACTTCTTATGTTCTTAAGGCCTGTGCTGACCAACTTTGTGGTATCCTCTGTCATCTGTTCAGTCTGTCCCAAAGACTCCAGAAAGTGCTGCTGCTGTGTACAGCCTTTCCCTCTGGCCGTAATGAACATTGTTACTGAGCTGCATTGGCTACTGCTAACTCCAGTTAGAAGAGCCGTTATTACAAGGGAATAAAAACCAAGCTTTTTTCCCCATCCACTCTGTCTCTTCATCACTCTTGGCTCTTTTAATGATCCAGAAGATACAGCTTATCCTTTTTTTCCACTCCCTCTCAACAACTTTTGTTGATGTGACAGGCAACCACATTACCATGCTCCTGCTTCAATTTCACCACTGCCCTCCCTTTCTCTCATCCCACTCCAGGACACCTCATTCTTTTGTTCATTGATTCATGCCGGCTGCTCACACTTCGCCATCGCTCCTCCTGGTGGTCCTCATTTGTATAGCTAATTTGTGTTGTTACCCTACTGCACAGTCCTTGCACTGCATTGCTGCATGGACGGTAGTTCATAACCAAGTCACTACATTATTACAGCAAGTAATGTGACAACAGTGTTGGGGAATGCTACTTTCAAAAGTAACTTAGTTAAATGACTCATTACTTAAAAAATGAAGTAAATATATTACAGAGTTCATGTTATAAAATACCTGCGGTGGGTTGGCACCCTGCCCAGGATTGGTTCCCTGCCTTGTGCCCTGTGTTGGCTGGGATTGGCTCCAGCAGACCCCCGTGACCCTGTGTTCGGATTCAGCGGGTTGGAAAATGGATGGATGGATGGATGGATGTTATAAAATACAGTGTGTTACTTTTCTCCTTTTGTATGAAAAGCTGAACATTGCACTGGCCAGCATTTGCTATTGACTTCTTAGGAACCTTCATGAAATTGACCAGAAACACAGCCAAATCTGGTTATATTCTTGTGTTTTAACAAATACATTTAGTAATTCATGTGGGGTGATGTAAATAACATCCATTCCCTTTTACCATCCTCAAATGCAAGCCCTCAAAGATTCGCAATATGAAATCTAAATCACACTTTCAAAATATCTATAGCAAATAGCTTGATTAAAACTGATTCTTTATTTTTAGAGATCTGTTATGATGGGAATGCACCATGCAATCTTCAGAAATCGAGGGCAAGTGACTACTCATACTGCACAACCGAGTCACCAGTCGTATATATGTGCTCAAACTGTATAACCACATTTAGTTCACTTAACACGCTACAACATCGGTGCGCAGACTATATGTGTATGTGGCCCCCGAAGGACAGTTTTACACATTCACAAAATCATGATGGCCATAGGCATCTCAAAATGTTAACAAAGAAAAGAGATGCATTCCTGACTCTTGCCATACTGTGCTCTGAAAGTACAAAGAGAAGAGGAAGGCGTATCTGGACATGTAGATGGTTGAGGCATAGATAATATGGTCTGTTTATTTTAAAGAAAGAAGTAGGGGTACATAGGCTATGTAAATGGAATGTAATGGTCTAATTTGTTTTAAATTTTCAATTTCAATCTCAACTTGTAATACAAAATATAGAGACCCATAGTCAACATAACCAAATATTGAGATTCGAAAACTCATTAAAAATAAGTATACATTTGAATATATTCCATCATTCTGGGTGCTGTATATATTTTTATACTCTATGCATATATACATATACATTCCTCATTATTTATATTTTTGCTTTTTTGCGTGTGGTGCATCGGTTAAGTTCATCATTACAGTAAACAAACTCAGACTAAATTATTGTTGTTGCCGTTAAAGACCAAGTATCTTGCTAATTTGCATGCACAGAGGGTTGGTTATAAAAGTTTTACAGTTTTTTACAGTTCGTGTGCTTCCATTTTTGAATGTAAAATTGGTGTGCTCATTAAAGACTAACATATCTGCAACTGCAGCCTTCAAACGAATACAACACTTGAAAACATAACACTTCACAAAACAGAATTCTCTGTGAGCACAAAAGTCCTGTCACAATGTCTTGGCTAAACTGAAAACCACAGCCTTGTCTATTCTGGGCCCTAATCACCCCCGTGTTCCTAACTGGCTATCTGTCTCTCTCATTGCTTTACCACCTAATAGCCACCATGTGCTAAGTGTACTGGTGTAAGAATGTAATCCATGTGGATGCTAAACATTGGTGGTGTCTGAAGTGATTCCCCATTGTCTATGTAAAGTGATTTGAATAGGTTAGAACAGTGCTATATAAATGTAATTAATTAAATGAATTGAAGAGAAAATGGATTGAGACTCAATTTAAACATTAGAAACCGAGACAAAATTGCATGTGATTGCTCAAAAACATTAAATGTGAAAGAATAAAAATAAAGGTAGTGGGCAACTAATTAGGTTTGCAGGAACCAACCCGACTTGACACTTTTCAGCACAGGACACCAGCTGAGTACGGAAGGCAGTAGCTGGTAGTCACTGATTAAAATATGAGATTAAACTACACTCAGTTTCATTTTTTTCCCTGTTACAGTTTCACCAAATGTATAAGACAGTAAACACAAGATTACTGTTTATATTTCATTACATCTTCATTTTAGGCATGATGTGTTAAGCCAGCAACCATCCTAAGAGGCAGACTGTTAACTGTGTATTGGTTGAGGTAGGCTAAATAAGCACTGCTGACATGGAAAAGGTTCTTATGAATTGTCACTTTAAAGCTGTTACAATAAAAAGGAAAAATATGGCACTGTATAAAAACATTAAAACAAGTGCTTGAAGAAATGTAAGTTAATTTGTCTCACATTTGAACATACCATCAGAGAAATTTGTAAACTCAAAAGTAATATGTGAGTCACTAACTCTAGAGATTATTCAATTAAAAAAAAATCTTCTTATATATTTAAATACACAGACTTATTACCGTATGTTGGGGTGGTGAGCAGAAATTGGTGTGTTGTCATGTAAAAACTTTGGAATACGCTGCATTTGAGTATAAAATTATTTAATTTACTAGCTCAAAACCAAAATATCAGCAACCCCCCTGTTTACAAATGAAAAATAGGTTGATATTACAACAGCATTCACTAAAATAATCTATACAAACCATTTCATCTGCTAGAATCCCATTGATACCATTTTCATAGAGAGAAATCATCCAGTTTAGGCCTCTTATTTGATAGTCTCTCAAAGCACCATTTTTCACATCTGTAATATATAAAGTATTAACTGGTTAATAAATAAATAAATATGAAATTTTAGTTATTGTAATCAGTGTTCAAAAACACATGTAAAAAACAGTTATACTGTTAACTTTCAGTCAAAGATCTACAAATAAAATTATTAGTAACATACATTCACAAACAAGTAAAAAAAGTTATCTTGCCCAGTAAATGTTGAATAATCAGTATTTAATTTTCAGCATGAACAACACATGCTGTACCAGTACTAATACCATAAGTTATATTTATCTAAATTTGTGGTATGCCTAATTAAACCTGATAAAGTACTTGTTTACTTTAAAAGTTACAAGAACTATGTTTACTTTTAATGTTTAATTATTTAATACCTAACACAAAAGAAAACAGCAAAATGATAGCTTCTTACAAGAGGGTGATTCTTCAAATCGCACACAAACATTTGCAGCCTTTCTGCTTTCCAAAAGCAGCTCCTCATCTTCCTCCTGTTCTGTACGTCGATGTCGATAACTGCAAGTTAATTGATTCGACAGCATCACACCTTCAGTAGCATCTTTCAAAGATCACTACTAAATATTTACACTCAGGCCTAGCTCTTCCACAATCATAACGGTGCACCTTGGGATAAAGGGCATGAATTGCAAATCTGCCTGTCAGTAAGAGAACTGTGTAGACACAAACAACCAAGAGAATCTTAAAAACACAGAAAAAATACTTCTTTGGATGGTTACAGTTTTTGGACATTAACTCTTGAAATTATGTGAAATAATTAAAACAAAATGGAATATGGACATTTTGGATAATTTTCAGTTATTTATTTATCTGTCAACAAAATCTAACAGCTAAAGAGTCACATTGGTTGCAGCAAAGTCATGAATTCAAACACCCCTGTGGACTAACCACATGGACTCAGCTATGATTGAAGGAATACAAACTTCTATTAAACTTGTATCATACTGAATTCAGCATTTCTGGATTTGTATTCAGTGTGGAAAGCACCATAACAAATACAAAATAATTGACTAAATAATAAATAACAAGACACCATAAAGCTCTCAGAATTGCTACAGTCTATTTAAATTACATTATAGGAAACGATGTATGTGCTGTACAGCGTGAATATTACTCAGTACTATTTTTTTGATCTATTCATCTCCACCAAAGGTGTTCAGCTAAAGTATTTGAGAGTCTTAAGTGCTATTAAATTACATTCCAAATAACTGCCCTAATTAATCTTTACATGAACTGCTGGAATAATTTCTTTCTACTCTCTGGTAAACTTGACAGGAATGTAAATGTATGTAATAATTGTATCTGATGTGCTTTTTGTGTACCACAAACATTCTATTCAAACTAGACTTTAAATATATTCTGCATTTTAAGGAACATGTTGTTTGACTTTCACCATCAGTGTTGATAACATTTAAAAACTGTATTTAAGGCCAATTTCCACATGATCATTACATTAGTATAAATCCAAATAAAACAAATGAAATTATTCCTTACTCGCCAACTGAGAGCAGGTTCTGTTTTTCATCTTTCTTGATTCTTGGTCTGCCCAGCTTAACCTTCAGTGGGGACGTGGGTGATTTCTGAGCCGCCGGCTGAATAAAATGTGCAAAGAGCTCTGTTTGCTTCAACAAAAATTCAAACCTATTTGCTCTGTCTGCCTTCTGCATAAAAATACAGAGAGTACATAAATTAGACAGGTAAGTCTGAGATATAGACAAGCAGACAGAAATTCATTTTATTCAAACAACACACAAGTTCAATCCCATAGCTGAATCATGTTGGATTGTTACTAAACTTTTGACTTCTGTAAAGATACTTTCCCCCCTAAGTAACAGGTACTGAAGCAAATTATGGACAACTCTCATAACCCCATCCTAATATCACACAACAAACCCTCTTCCCTTACTGGGGCACACACTGGATAGCACATAAACGCATGACTCCCAACATTGCTATAAGTTATGGTTTCCCTTTGAATTATCAAGTGAGATGAAATTCACTGTCCTCCACAAAGTCATCAGCATATCAAAGAGAAGAAGGGGGAGGGTATGGTGGCTTGTCCATCGTCAATTCAGTGGTTTTCAACCTTTTCACTTACCCGTGAAAATAGGAGAATTACTTCGGGAACCACTAAGGCAGAAATATAAAATGTTATTTATATAGCACTTTGTGTACTAGTTTTTAAGTATAATACTATGAAATGAAAATTCTCCAAAATAACCAGAAACTAAGCAGTAGAAAATGCTAATAAAAGAACTGAAAATTGAAATTGAATATAATAGAACAGAATTGAAGTTTTTACAGAGAAATATTTAATTCAAATAAAGCTAGTATGAAATCTGGTGTTGCTTTTTCGGAGGAATACTTGATAATTGTGGCTACAGTGTTGTTTCCAAGAGAGGAAGCACTGAAGTGACATCCATTTGGTTTCTCTGTTTGTTTTTTATCACTGATAGGGCTGAAAAAGACTTGTCAAACAATACAACTACAACTAACAATTTAATAGCCCTGTAACTGAGAGAAAGATATTCTTTTTCCAGTGATATGCAAAATTGTGACAATGATTGCATTTTATGTTTGGACACCAGAGTGACATTCAGAAGACAACTTGATCATGTTTTCTTTTTCATGATGATTAAGAGTACATGAGTTGACATCTTCCTTTAAGAGGTTATTAAACCAGATGCTATCTTTATGAGGATACTCAGTTTCAGGGTAATAATGGTCAAAGTTCTGAACTAATGTCCTTAAATGTTGATGTATTATATTGAATATGAATTTCCAGTTGACAGTAATCAAAAAGTCTTGAAAACTGGAAACATTTCTGTATCTTCTTCTTCTACACAACTATCCCAAAGACCCAGTTTCTTTTTGAATGCATCTGTCTTATTTTTCAGTGTAAAAATATTTATACAAAACCCTTGAAGAGAAATATTAAGTTCGTTGAAAGGGCTAAAAATGTCCACCATATATGTAACCTTAGCCATCCATTCCTCATCCAATAAAGGCTCTACTAATGCAGAGTTTCACTCTCGCAGAAACTGTTTTACTTCATTCATTTCAAAAAGGAGTGAAAGAACCCTTCCCCTCAATAGATACCTCACCTCCACGTAGAGAAGGAGTTGTTAGTGTTGCAAGTCCATACTTTTACAGAGTGTTGTAAACAGACTATAGTTCACAACTCAACTATGAATTTAAGTTATCTTCTTCACCGCGTCATTTATTAAAGTGATAAGTTCAGTAGAAAGTTTCTTTACAACTAGGTGCTGTCGGTGAATCACACAGTAAATGGACAAGATTTCTGGATGAGCTACATCCTTTATTTTCGAAACTACCCCTGATCAATGTCCACTCATGTTCACAGCACTGTCCATATATACCACGATGAAACTTGCCCCAGTCTAATCCCTGCACTTAAAAATACTCATTACGAGCACTAAATATCTCTGAACCAGCAGTCAGTCCAAGTAAATCAAGAAAGATGTTCTTCCCTAAAGTCTTCATCTTCACTATACCTCATGAAGCAAAGTAGAATAGCATGGTTACTCATGTCAGTTGATTCATCAAGCTGAATTACAAAACATCTCAGTTTCTTTTCCCCCTCTACAATTTGCACTTCAATATCACTGACCATATCAACAATTCTCCTTTGAATGACGTTTTCCAAAAGTGGTATAACCTCAACTTTATGAGTGGCTTGAGCACCCAAAATTTCCCGAGCAACATTTAAGCTGCAAGGCTTTACTAATTCTTCATCAATAGTGAAGTTTTTTTTTTCATTTTCAACATTCAAAGAGCAATTAAATAAGATATCTGATGTGGTGACGTGTCACTAGTCGTCATCTTCTTCATGTGAATTTTCTGACTCTTCACATGGTTGTGTAATCTTTGAACGCAAATGACGAACAAGTTTGGAAGGTTTTATAGTTTCATTTGACAGCATTTCGGAATGTACTACACACAAGGGTTGTGGCAATAGTTCACTGCCAGGGGCTACAGTGAATCCAAGCTTTAAATACTCCTTATTTTAATGCCTAACAAAGTATTCTTTTGGGTTTTTTTTCAGTTTCTGTTGCACATTCCTAAGTTTTTTTTTCACTTTTTTCTTTTAAACTTGAAGCACTCATACTTAGCTAACTTTTGGTGTCATCACTACTTTTCTTCTATTGTTTCTGCTGTTAAAGAAAGTTCAATGGTTTTGCTGTTATTTTCTTTCCATTTTGTAAATGTTTAAAATTTTAAAGCAATGTTTTTGGAAATAACATAAAGTATTTGCAAACAATATGCATGTGCTTTTGACAGGGGAGCTGACACACATCAATGTGCTGTTACCGAAAGAATGAACCTGCCCCCTCCATACCTCCTTGGCAGACTCTTGGCACTGCCACCTATACTTATTGTCCCAGGCAGCACGGCCCCAATCCATGCACATACATGATCCAGGTACAGTATATAAGTAGCAACAACTCTTTCATGGACTGGCAGGAAATTTCTGCCAGACCAGGTCCATGGATCAGCAGTTCAAAAACACTAAAAAGACTCTAAAGTGTGTCGAAGGGGAGAGGGTGGTTTAGGAGGATTGTCTCACACTGAGGCTATTTCCACACTACTGAATTTTTATTTAAAAACAAAGAACAATCTCCGTTCACACTGGAATTTTCACATCGTTACAAAAGGATCTCAGTCCATACTGAAATGCCCAAAGACAAATATTATAAAGAATTCACCCACACTGAGCATCAATGGCAAACTCCACATAGGGACTATGTGGTGAAAAATCCAGAGCCGTGAGAAAATCTGATTCCTGTGTGCTTTCAAAATTATCAGTCCACACAGAACTCTGATTTAACAGCATAGAAAAAGAAAGAAATTCTTTAAAGAGCTATAGCAAATTGTCTCCTGCTAATTACAGTTAAAAGTAAAAGTATTCACAACTGGTAGTCATTAAATAAAATATCAAATGTTAAAGCAACACTTAAAAAATATTTAGGTCTGTAATATTTCGTGAGAGGATTAATTATAAGCAGTCCACAGCAATTGTAGGGTTATCTTGTAAGAAACTACATTTGTAAAACTCAAAAGGGAACCATACATAGATATACATTAATAAATAAATAAATGCATGTGTTATTGTGCCTATTTCTTCACTTTACTGCACTGTGCTTCCATGTCTCTCTCTGTCCTGTAATATTGTAAGCTCGGCTGCATTCTACACCCATCCACTTGTTAAGTTCCTAACCCTTGTTATTAATTTAGCTGCGGAATGCACTCATCCTTCCTGGACAGATTAACTTTGAGTAATAAACACAGATTAGAGGCTGTCAACTGAGTTTTACAATCTGATTTTCATGGAGCTCTGAATTTTTCACTACAGCAGTAAAGCCCCGGCCATGGGATGTATCGCAGAAATATAGAGACCAGTAAATAATTTGTGTTTTATTCATGTATACAGCATTCTAACTTTACAAATTGCAATTTAGATGCATGCAGGTAAGCAACACAACAAAGCATCACAGAAAGCAACTCTTCTAGGCCTATTATGTTGGAAAATGTTTTTCTTCTTTGTCAATCTAGTTCCACAAATTCTTCACCTCAAGAGCTTGGCTGTCAGTTCCTCCTCTCTGTCCCTTTCTTATACACATCTTTGTTGTCAGTCCTCTCAGACTGAATGTTTAATAGACTTGTGAGATAGGAGTTGAGGAAAACATATTATATTTTCATATCACAGAAACAAAAGCTCTCTGTGATGCATCAATGACGTTGTTTCATATACTGCCTCAAAAAAGGACAATAAATATGGGTGGGCATATTACTCAGCACAGACTTTACACTTGGAGGAACTTTTGTCATTTTACTATAATGTCATGTGTCTTCCTAATACAAATATTTGCGACCCATAGTTTAAGAAACTGCTCAAGTGTGTCAATAGAGGCAGGGGAGGCTTTCGCCCCAGTGCTGTTTGCAGAATGTCAGAATCAGAAGAATGAAGAACTGAACACAAGGGGCCTCATGTATAAACAGTGCGCACGCACAAAAATGTTGCGTACACTTGTTTCCACGCTCACTTCAAAATGTATGAAAAACTAAACTTGGCATAAAGGCATGCACATTTTCACAGCAGCTTCACACCATGCATGCTCAGTTTTGCTCAGCATCAAAGCAATGCTACTGTTTTTGTGCTCTTTTTTTAGATTCACATCCATTATGTGGACTATATCAAATACACCAAAATTAATTGCATATCGTTTACAAATGTAAGGCACTAGATTGTAAACATTCAGAAAACAATATAATGGTGGACAGAATGGCCAAACTATTTCAAACACCATAACTACTTTAGTGTTGTTACTCTCAGTGCACTATTGAGAGTATTTTAATGCATTATATCTTCGGTATCACAGCTGCTAGTCGGAAAGCTCTACAGTGGGTTGTGTTGAGAGCACAAACGATTATCAGGATACAACTTCCAGTCCTGGAGGACACGTATAGCACATGCTTCCTTTGCATGGATTCCACTCACCCATTCCACAGACTATTTAAACTTCTCCCATCCAGAAAACACTTCAGAGCCTTTCCTGCACAGATCTCGAGGCTCAGAAACAGTTTCATCACAAGAGTTATAAACTCACTCAATCAGTCCATCAAGTGCTCCTGGTAGAACCGTTTGTACTTATAATTACAATTACCTCACTGTAAATATGCACCACAAGCATAATATTGCACAACCTGAGCCACTTTATGAACCATTTGCACTATCTGCACTACATGTATATGTATATTGCACTTATACTTTGATATTGTATGTTTTTCGTTGTTTATTATTGTATTATTATAATTATTTTTATAATTTTATAGGAAAATTAGTTTATGGTGAGGTTGCATATTGAATCTCATTGTACCATACAACGACAATAAAGAAATTCAATTCAATTTAATAGAAGGTAATGCATATTTACAGATGATGATCTCCGGCTCGATGTAGATTTCCAAGAGCTATCCTCTTGGAGCTGTGTGCCATTAGAATACTAGGATGTATACTTGATATACGGAGTGGTGGCTCTGAGGCTAGGGATCTGCACTAGTAATCGGAAGGTTGCCGGTTCGAATCCCATAAATGCCAATAGGGACTCTTCTCTGTTGGGCCCTTCAGCAAGGCCCTTAACCTACAATTGCTGAGCACTTTGAGTAGTGAGAAAAGCGCTATATAAATGCAAAAGAAAGAATTATATTGTTTTCATTATGAAATACTTTAAAGCATGTATTAAACATGTGGGGGAACAGGGGCATGGCGGTAGAGAATATGAAGACATTTATGGTGTGGAAATTGGTTACATGGAGAAAGAAAATGGAAGGACAGGAATTGGGGATTGGTACATTTGACAGAAACTACTGTTAAAATAAAGAATAAAAGAATAAAGAAAACTCATCCAGCTCTACTTTAATGAAAAATAAAAAAAAATAAGAATAATGTGTAAATTTCGAGATTAAAGCCACCAAATACAATGTTTTTCCTTCCCTGCACTTCATTGAGCAGGAGCTAAATTTCGCATTCGCATAAATTCTTTTTTTTTCCCCCCCATGTGCTTTTGCCCTTGTTTTTTAACAAAACACTAAATGGAAGGGGCTTTTTATATTGATTTGCATATTCAAATAGGTGAAATTCTGGGAGGAGTCAAGGTGGGCCTGTAGGCATTTGCATTTGCATTCAAATTCACGTTGATTGGGATTTACAAAAGGGAAACGCATAGAACTTTGTTTACGCACAGTTTTATGAATCCGAAATTTTTTGTGCATAAGCACATTTCCAATTTTGTCCATACGTCATTCTCTATGCACAGCATTATACATGAGGCCCAAGGTCTTTCAAATCTACTGTTTAAATCTGGTACCAAAATTCCTGAAACTCTGGTATCATACCATTTTAAAAATTGGGTTTATCATACTTTTCACCCCTTCAGCTGAATTAGATAAAATGACCTGTTTTCCCATTTTATTTTGATTTTTAAAATTATTCACTTTTACTTTGTTAGGAAAAACATGTTTCTCTCCAAAAAACCTGAAATGAAAATAAAGCAAATGCAACAGTTTGTACTCACCCTCTTTTCCTCATATTCTGGGTCAACTTCTGCTTCTAGTCTGCCAACAGCCTTTGGTGGAAGTTTCAGCTGAAAAGGAGGATCTTCCTTCTGAATTAAAAGGAAGAAATAATATATGCTTTTTAATAAAAAAAAAAGAAGTCCATTCAATACAGCAAATCTGCTCCTTCTCTAAACTAAAATCTACCAAAGCAAGCTAGATTTCATGGTCTGTGTACTTGACCTGGTAAAATAAGCCTACAAAAAGAAAACAAAATATACAATCTTCAGAATTTCTGATTTACTAAAGTGAAATTCTGAATGATGCTATAGAAGACAGTGTTACCAAAAAGAATTAAAACTACTTTCTGTACATGGCTTGTGTATAACATAAAAAAGAAAAATTACACTGCATATCGAACTTCAACATGGGAGGAAGCTTTCTTTGGGTGTTTCATGTAAATTATAACTATGTATTATTACCAGGGCTGTAGAGTCGGAGTCAAGAGTCCAGGAGACAATTTTGGGTATCTGGAGTCGGGGTTGGAGTCGGCAAAAATGTACCGACTCTGACTCCTAATAAATTTAAATTGTAATGAAAAAAAAATACAGCAAGTTCAAAATTTCACAAACAATAGTCTTAATTAAGTACTTCTCTGATGAAAGAATAAAGCCCAGTGCATAGTTGTGTTACTACTAGTGTGAAGTTTAGCTGAGCTATTCTACAACCTGACATTCACATATTGTAATCTGGATTATGGTACATTACAAAAAGTGTTTTCATTTTATTTCAGACATAATGTGTTTAACAAGTTAATCTGAGTATAAACAAGTGTAATGATGTAGGTGGAGGTGTGTACTATGGCCTGATGTGTGTTCAGGGGTTCTTGTCTTTTGTTTAAACTTTAAACTGGCCAATACAGTAGAGAGTCAGCTTCCTAGCCAGTAGTTCTGCGGTTAAATGACATGTATGTTGTCTTCATTCAATCAACATGGAAAATACATCTGCATATTAAATACAGAGGAGTCGGAGTCGGGGAGTCGGAGTCAGAGTCAGAAGTACCGGAAACTAAGGAGTCGGAGTCGAAGGATTTATCTACTGACTCCACAACCCTGATTATTACCGTGTCAAAATGTTACAAATTATGGCATAATAAGAAAAACGTAAAAGAAACGTTTGCCAGGATTTGTTTGTCTTAAGTTATTGAAATAAAGGATAAACATCTAATGAAATAAAACAACTCAATTTTGCAATTGAAAGAATCACACATCAACAGACTGATCAAGTAACTTCTTAACAATAGATGTATATAACCCAAATAATTAACATTTTCAGGCAACAAAAAAATTCAACAGCTAGAAAAGGAAGGGTACAATGAGAGTGCAGGAGGTTGATGATGGACAAGTGTATAATACTATTACAAATTAAGAACCATCTTTCAGTATTGTTACATTAAAAAAAAAATCTGACTCCAATGACAACACTGCAAAAAACTAGAAATCTGATGTTAGTTTAATGTAGGTAAGATTAATGAGATATGTCCATATGTAGATTTATAATTGTGAAGTTTTAGAATGTCAGCACAAGCTCCAGAAAGACGATATTTAAAAGAGGGCTGTCAAATGATTTGTTTAATTGCAACTAATTGCAAAAATGTATTTGGTTAGTCTCAATTAATTGTATGTTTAACTAAGGTAGTTTTGGTTGCTCAGCATCATCCAGTAGTAACCTGTCACTAGCTGCTCAAGCTTAGAAGACTAGTGGGTTTTGTATAAATTTTTGATATGTGATATGATGCGATATCTGACATGAAAGTAATCCATATTACTAACCGAGAATGCAAAACCGGATGATGGACGCAGGCACATCCGGCCATGGGCCGTAGCTGCAAAAAGACGTACTGCGCAGGCGCAAAAAGAGTCCGCGAGAGTCGGCTGAGGAGCCGAGAAAGGCGGACAAAAGAGGGCGAGAGAGAGGCGGATGAGGGGCCGCGAGAGGGCGCAGGCGCAAAAAGAGGTCCGCGAGAGTCGGAGAAAAGAGGCGACAAAGGCGGATGAGGGGCCGCGAGTGGCGGACAAGACCACAGAAAAAAGGAATGAGCACCATACAAAAAGGAAGAAATGAGGCGCAAGTCAACGCAGGAAAAGCACGAAACACATTGCACACGAAACTAGACCCAAAAAAAAAGAGGCTCGCGCACAACAGCAAGGCACCCCCCCCCCCCCCCCCCCCCCCCCCCCCCCCCCCCCCCCCCCCCCACCCCCCCCCCCCCCCCCCCCCCTACCGGCACCGGACGGGAACCACACCAAGAGGGGGATTCAACAAGCCCATGGAACACAAAAAAAAGAACACAAAACCACCCCCACAGACCCTACAAGCGAGGGACGGGGACACACACAAAGAGGGGGATTCAACAAGACACAGGAACACAAAAAGAAAGAAGACGCTCGCGCAACAACAATCCTCAACAACCACCCCCCCACACCCCCCCCCCCCCGCCCCCCCCCCCCCCCCCCCCCCCCCCCCCCCCCCCCCCCCCCCCCCCCCCCCCACATCCATAAGAAGTCACACCCAAGCCACATATTCTAAAGTGAACGTCAGCACCTTCACACTAGACAGCATAGGTGTCAGCATTGGTGGATCTCCTTACAATAAAGCACTATTAACCGTTCAACTGCAGAAAAGGAAACATATTGAAACAAGTCATGAATACACGGTCACGGGTACAAAACGAAAAGGAAAGGATAACAGGAACAAACACACGAACATGAAAGAAACAACAAAATAGACGGCTATGCAGCATAGGTGGATCTCATTACCATAAGGCACTATTAACCGTTCAACCGCAGAAAAGTCTCCATATTAACAGTGAGTGCAATACTTCTTATTACTTATCCATATTTCTAAAAGAAAAAATGTCTCGACTCCAAAAACGCAAAGCTCAACTACAGCTTCTAACTAACGATGTACCTAAAAGTAAAAACTTTATGAACTGCGTTAGATCCTACAATAGTTCATTTGCTTTTAGTAAATATCAGGCCACCAAAAGGCAATGACCCATACTGCTTTCCCATATGTGCACAAATACTGCATCGCATTGGAACAGTGCACCCTGAAACAAATCAACAACGCAAATATGCACAAATCTACATCCTAGATCCACATGACGCAAACTATCAATCAAATTGCTGCATCGCAACAGGCACGGATTCAAACGAAACACCTCCCGTCTCAGACATACGTTAACGGCAAGGAAGGCTACAACGGGCGTCTCACACAGCACAGGCAAATCGATTACAGCTCCAAAACAACACGTCCCAAATACTACATATGCAACAACGCGTCTCTCAAACGGCACAAGCAAAACATACCCCGGAAAAATTCATTCCGATTAATGAATGTCATTTGCAATCATTGTCATTCAGTTCACTTCCCTGAAGAAACAACTGGCAATACAAGTAATACATTTAGACGTTGTTTTCAAAAGGGTCAAATTAGACTGCCTTCTTTACATTCATGTACTGAATATCTACAGAAGATTCTAACTGACGATGTACCTGAAAGTGAAATCTTTATCAACTGCATTAGATCCTACAAATCGGTATCCACTATGAACATTAACGGTGGCACTGCACGTGACATCCGTCTTCAAAAAATGTTGTTTATTGATGAATGTACAATGACATGAAGTCACTTACTCAACACCATTCATAAACTTCTACAAACGTTTATGAATAATAATGTTCGATTTGGAGGAAAGGTACTTTTATTAGGAGGAGATTTTAAACAGTGATTAGCTATTCTTCCAGATGCCATGCACTCAGCTATTGTTCAGTGCACCTTAAAATACGCAGACAATTGCCATTGCTTTCAAAAGATACAGTTAGTAAAAAAGATACGATGTCCAGAACCAGATCATAACAATTGCTTATTACAACTGAGAGATGGTACACTCACCAATACAGATGGACTTCAGCCACATATTATTACAATTCCTCAAGCCTTTATCTGCGACGACTTAGTTACAGACAGATTTGGAACAGCAATCTCATTAGACCAAATGCCCCTTTTAACACAACGCACTATATTATGTCCAAAAAATATTAATGTGGAAAACATAAATACCCAAGTCATTCCATTACTTCCTGGAGAGACACAACTCTTTCTAAGCTCTGACAAAGTTGACTCTGATCACGATAATGACCATCTTCATTGACATTACAAGTTCTGACCTGGAATTACCTTTTACACTTAAACGGCGTGTACAAAGAAATTTTCCAATAAACCTTTACACTGTGCCACACACTTTATTGTTTGCTTTCTATTTGCATCATCTACACCTTCACACTATTCTATATCTCATTCATACATCACGCTCTTTGTCATTCCCAACACCAGGGGTTGGCGAGCGAAGCGAGCAGGGGGCAGAGCCCCCTAGTGTTTAAGAATTGTCAGAACTCGCTATCTGAATAACACCTTTCAGCCATATATATAATTGAAGCACTGAATTCTGATGCAATTCATTTGATCATTTTACAATAGCAGTAGTTAACACTTTAGATTTTGTTTCATTCACAGATATGAATTGAGGTGCCATTCATAATTTTGGTTTGCCACACATTTTGTTACCTAACATTAGAATATTTAATACACAGCAGCATATTTCCAAGCCAAAGATGTTGCACTTCTGTAATATTTAAATTTGGTAGACTACAAATGTGGACACTTCTGTTCTCTGAACCATCTCGGAGAGTTTTAAATCACAAGCAACTGTAAACTTTGTCTTTCTTAGGCATTATTAATGGGCTAGTCTAGTTAGCATGGGATATGGAACAAGGTTAAATGCAATTAAGGAAAAATAACACATTATACTTTTTACCTTAATTGAGTTCATTACCATTTTAACTAACCAAAATGTAACATCATCTCATGGATTTGAACAGAAACAAAATTCAGAATTTGGATATACCACCATGTTCACAAAAGTAAAGATTGCTTGTATGTAAATGTCTGAAATGCTGACATCTAAAGTGATGAAATGATAAAACTGAAGTATTCAAAAGTTTGATACGATTACACTCCCCAGAGAGAAACATGCTGAAGACTGGTATGGCAGCATTAGTCCCTATGAGTGATGTTGCAAGATCCAAGCATCTGGCAAAATCAAACTTCATTAATTTAAGGTGGAGATACATATCTGAGGTGGTAGTTGTCTTGAGTACCTTGTGCTATAATGCTGCTGGCACAACACAATGGTTGCTCCCCCACAGCTTCAAAAAGCAAGGCTCAAATCTGGGAATGCTCACTTTGTGCAAGTACTTCACTTTTCCTTCCTTAACTGGTAACTCTAAACCGGTCATGTACAACTAAGTATGGGTGTGCCCCCTTACTGGTTTGTTTCCTGCCCTGCACCTTGTGTTGCCATGGTAAACCCTGGCAAATCCTAAAGTGGAATATGCCAATAAGAACTAATGGAATGATTTTTCTAGTATTGATAGTGTCCATTATGAGAGACTGTCTAAAAAGTCTATAGATTAACTGATTTACATACCATCAGGCTGAAATTTGAAGAAATAGCATTTGCACAAAACTAAGATTAGAACAGATCAGCCATCAAAGGACACTATACAAAGAATTTGTAGATTACAGTAAATTCAAACTGATATTAGTGAAGACGCTGTAAGATATTACAAGATCACACTTAATCTAAGATCACTGGTAATGTTGACTGATATGTGTTCAATAGATCTTGTACAAATTTCAATTGCTTTGCAAAGGACTAAAATATACCTCTTACTATACCATTCATTATATAATGATGACAGACACGAACTGAAGTCTGACAGGACCCCCTGTCTACGAGTCATACTGTAGTGAAACTGCCAAGATCACACTTCACTGAGAATTTTACTTAAAAGTGAATAGTAAGATTACTTTCCTGTAACGCCACTTTTATTTGCATTTCGTATTATGACACAGAGGAAGGCGCGCCTCAAGTGACAGGTAACGTCAGTTGACACCTGTGGCATGCACGTGCCTTGTACTGGAGCCCAGCTCGAGCCCATTGTTGGCAGCGCCAAATTCCAGTCGGCTCTGCCCACTAGGCCAACCATTTTCCCGCCAGGCACCCCGAAACGGACCAACAAGTCGGGTCTCACCTCCTCCGACTCCACCTCTTGTGATGTGCACGGTTCCTCTTTGTCCGACATGGAGGTTGATTGTCTTTTGCTGTAACAGTAATTGTTGACAACAATAAGAAAAATATGCCTTTCTTACAGAACCGACATATTTTCCGCCAACTTGAACATAAATATCTACGTCACCGAGACGCTCCCGAACCAGCAGAGCGCCGGAATAGATCGCGCTGCAAACATCGCGAGATGTAGAAATGTCTAGCAGTGTGGAAAGAGAAAGAGCGAGCGAGTAAGATAGAAGGCAGGAAGGAGACAGGGGAATAGGCAGGTAGAGCAACTGTATTAAATATACCGTGACATTTTTAATACTAAGGAAAGCTTTTATTGTTTGGTTACTCCCTGCTCACGTAGAGCGAATGTACAGCAGCGTAACTTGCACTTCCCTTCCATTGGATTGCTTTTGCGAAGTTTTCGTCCTTACTGTTGCGATGTGCATGATAACACGTAAAGTCTTTCCGTCACAGCCTGAGATTTGAATCGTGAAAGAACCTGGCAAGCACGTCTTTGAGTGATGAAGAAAACCCACTGAGACACCAGGTGAACGAACTGAACACGAAAGGGTGTAGGTTTCGAACCCAGAGTGCCGAATCAGTAAGGCAGTAAAGCTAACCGCTGCGCCATTCTAATTTCAAATCTGATTTAAGAATTGGGGAGGGGGGTACGTACAAAGGACCGATGTTACAGAGAGTAACTCGAAAAAACGTTGATCAGCAGTAGCGCTAAACCATGCGGCAGTTAACTGCATGCAGTAGTAATTAAATAATGATTATTATTGCTCTGAAGCACTTGCATTTTAATGGCTTAGTATTATGGCAGGACCTTTCACGTTATCACTTCAGAACAGCCCTGCTGTACTGCCCCAGGAAGCCTGTGCTTGTTCTGCAGTAATGTTTGCAAGGTAGGAACTAAGCCCCGAAGTAATTACTTTCCCAGTTTTCTCTTTGTAAGTGTATGAGCCAGTCTTAGAAAGCTAATGGTAAATATACCCAAGTGTTTACTTAATGTAAGTAGAATGTTAATTTCATATCGTTGCATAGCTTTAGGGAGTAAAATAATCGTCCATTATCTAACATAAAATTTTGCTTGGCTTTATTTGTAATATAACAAAATGTTAGTTAGTTTGTTAGTTAAATAAACATGTACTATTAGACAGATTACATTGATGGTTTGCAGATCAAAAGGTAGAAAAATAGCATACAGTTTTCTGACCATATGTACAGTATGTATGTATGTCATGTTTGTATCTGCATTAGTGGAAAGCTATACAGAAACTTAAAGAAATGTAACCAACACAAGTAAGCCTCAACAGAAACATCACAGACAAGAAGTTTTCCTTTTTTCTGGATGTTTCTTGGATTTTGAATCTTCATTTTTGCGTGAACTGGGTGGTGGTGGTGGTTACTCATTAAAGCCTTGGGAGCATATTACTCTTACACTTTTAAAATGACCTTGGCCACTTGTCCCTTTGTGCTTTCAATATAAACTTCTCCTTTTAGTTTTTAAGGCTCTTTATGGTCTGGTCTCACCTTATCTATCTTCTTTATTATGTCCATCACGTTCACTTCGTTCTTTTGATTCCTTGCTGTTAACCATTCCACTGTGCAAATCGTTCACTAAGGGTGACAGGGCTATGGAATGCTCAGCCTCTTAAAACCTATCCTTTAAAGATTGTTTTTTGTTGTTCTCATGAATTATGTTTTTATATAGGACTGTTTGATGTTATGTATATTGTTGTACGGTGTCCTTGGGTACCTTGAAAGGATCTTTTAAATAAAATTATTTAACTTTTTTTTTACTTTGAATTTCACTATAACTTTTCAAACAAGAACACTATGATTGTGGAATTTTTTGCATATGTGTCACACTCAATGTCTGAACCTTTCTATGAAGCTGAAGCTGCAGGATTTTGGAAACCCTACACAAACACAGCTACGTAAAGAGTAATTGATCTTTTTTCCACCAGCAAGCAAACAACCAACCATTCATTAACCTCTATAGTACCTTTATACAGTATATAGAACATCAATGTGCTTTACCAGTAAAAGTACAATGTACAACCAGTAACCTAAATTTACTTTCTTTTTACATATTGAGATTGAGTGACTTGACATTGACAGTGTCACACATCAGATCAGATGAAGGATTTGACCCTGCAATGACTGGACCAGTGATTGCCTTAACCACTACACCATACTGCTTAGGCATAAATACCCCAACATATTATAAATAAATCTAGCCTAAAGTTAAACTCATTTGAAATATTATTAAAATATAATGCTGTACTTTGTGTGTGTGATTGAATTATGTGCTGCTTGTTGCGGTGTGAATTTACATTATTCTCAAAATAAAATGTATTTTTAAAAGATATCCGGAGTAAAGTGGGAAAAATTAAAAGTAGTGCAGAAAGAGAAAACACAGAAGCACATACAGACAATTTCAGATATAGTTTATTCATATGTGTATGTCTCCTTTGGCATGCAGTGTAGCTGAGTTATAAACCGTAAGTTCAATGTCCTGTAAAGAACGTCAAAAATCAATGTAAACCATTTTTATTATAGATGTGTAATTGTAAAATAATGTGGGGAAGGTGTGTGCCAAGTTAATGAAAGCAGATTCTCTTTTGAAAGTCATTATATATAATAACAGGTTATTTTTGTTGTTTATAGCAGTGTGGCATTTTGATTAGGGAATCGATAGAGCTGCAGTATTTCACTTAACAAATAAAATGTCAATATTTATATTGGAATACTACTGTCAAAGTGTAAGGACATTGTACAAAGTAATAAAAATAGATAACAGTAAAATAATTAAAACAGTAACATGTTAAAACCAATTTTTCCATTGACTATAGTAAACAACAAGGTTTTTAAAACTTGCAATGATGTAACCTCATGGTAAGTTAGAGCAGAGACTGAGAAAGCTGTGTGGTCCATAATACTCTTTACGTCTTAGGAAGAGGTGGGACTCTGGTTCATAAATTGAACCTGGCGTGCAGGAACGTATACAGAATGTCCTAAAGGTGATGCCTGATCATGCAAGGCCCCAGCAGAAGTAATTGAATATGTGATGTAATTGACATCCAGCGTTGTTTCTTCAGAATTGACGTGTACCCAACACTTGAGATCTCCTTCAGCAGACTCCTGGGCATACTGCAGCTTATTTAAGACTGACTTTGGAATGGAAAAGGTACCATATAAATAAAATTTATTCTTAAGTACATGTAGTCAAACCTAGATGTTAAAGAAGTATGAGTTAAACACTCTGTATCTGTCACCGTCTACAATGCTGTAAGGATATATTTTTAAATGAAACAGAATGCGTTCGGGGCGGCGCAGTGGGTAGCGCTGCTGCCTCGCAGTTGGAAGACCTGGGGACCTGGATTTGCTTCCCGGGTCCTCCCTGCGTGGAGTTTGCATGTTCTCCCCGTGTCTGCGTGAGTTTCCTCCGGGCGCTCCGGTTTCCTCCCACAGTCCAAAGACATGCAGGTTAGGTGGATTGACGATTCTAAATTGGCCCTAGTGTGTGCTTGGTGTGTGGGTGTGTTTGTGTGTGTCCTGCGGTGGGTTGGCACCCTGCCCGGGATTGGTTCCTGCCTTGTGCCCTGTGTTGGCTGGGATTGGCTCCAGCAGACTCCCGTGACCCTGTGTTCGGATTCAGCGGGTTGGAAAATGGATGGATGGAAGAATGCGTTCACTAGATTATCAGCATGTGAACAACAAATGAAAAAAAAAAGAATCAAACACAGCCACCAACCAAAGCAGAAGACTGGACAGAGATATCATCCACCAGTAATGTAAAAGATTCCAGTTTGGACAACTGAGGTTTACTTACAATAAATCATCAATATTTCAGTTTTGTCACTGCTATAACATATACCAGTAAGAACAGGAATTTGAATGTTTTTACATAGACCTGGATATTGTCAGGATAACAGTGATAGTCCAGATTGCGTTCCCAAATAATAATGCAAAAGAAAGTCTATACATGTTAAACCCAGACATGATATCCCTGTGGCACATCCTAGGGATTGTGAAATGATTCAGGTGTATCAAAACCCATTTCAACAAACTGCTATCAAATAAAAAAGACAAGTGTCACAAATACACAAAGTAGCTGCAAGTGTTGTAGCAGTACAGCATAAGAAACCACAATAAAGGTGGTATCGAGGACTAACAGAACAAGTCAGCAGTCATTGATCTTAAGTCATTTTACTAGTGCCACCTGAATTCTATGGCCAGAGGGAAGATCACACTGTAGTGACTCGGACAGATCATTTAAATTCATGTGAGCATGCAGTTGTCCTGACACAATGCATTCATGAATTTTAGATAAAATGGGAAGAAGGGAATCAGGAGTATACTGTGGTCTGATAAACTTTGAGGGTCAAGAAAAACTGCAGCAATTTCTAAAATAGATCGTACAAACCAAGAGGAAAAGAAGATGTGAACTCCTGTATATTCACAGTAACAGAATAAGAACAGGGGCCTTTGTTTTATGATTAAAGTGGCTATGGAGTCTCAAAGTCACCTTAATAATCTGAACTGTATTAACAGAATGGTTAATGATGCCACCAAGGCTAGACTTGTGCATTTAGAGCAACAATTTGTAATGGAATTCAGAAATTCTTAGAAAATTAACTATATTAAATGATATTAACTCTAACAACTATAGGAAAGGGCAGGCACATTTTTCTTAAGAGACTGTGTTTCTTTAATGTGAATAGTGACATCCTTCACATCTTCTACAACTTTGTGATGGCCAGTGTGATTTTCTACAGTGTGCTGGGCTGGTAATATCACTTCAAGAGAGGCCATCGAATGAACACGCTTGTTAAAAGAGCAGACTCGGTTATGGCATGCCATCTGGAGCCCATGGAGTCACAGCAAAGGAGAGAATTAAAACAAAACAACAAATGAACAAAGCTACACCTCCGCTCTCTGACACACCTAATACTGAGGACTTTCAACCAACAAATCATTTAGCGGAAGTGTGTCAAGAAACACTACTGGGGCTCCTTTATATCAACAGCAATATGCCTAACGCATAATGCCCCATTGGGGCTGGAACTGACAAACAAAGGTTTTTCTTCCTTTCTAGTCATTCTGTTATGTATTCAGACTGTAGTGTGTGTATATATTTATCTATTTATGTATTCATTAATTTAAGGAGCTTCTTTAAAAAAACAAATTGCCTCCTGTTGACAAATAAAGATCTATCTGGTTCTTATCTATCTATAGCACCTTTCTCTATCTGTCTATCTATTGTTATATAGTGCCTTTTACTATCTTATCTATCTGCAGATTCAGAGTATTACTCATCCTTTAAAGATCAGGGCTACCACCCCATTTCTGAAAAGGCTGTTCATGATCACAGAATTTCAGAATCCCTTCACATCAACCAGGTTGAGCTGATTTTAGAACTGTGGCCACTTCTTACTCACAGAATCATTTGTGAGTGGGGTAAATGGTCAGTATATTTAACTGTACCTTTATAGATCACAAAGTAAAGTTTGTCTTTTCATAAGTAGGATCAAAGAGATGGCTAACACCGTAACGCTATGTAAGGCAGTGTATTCAAGTACTGACTATTCACCATTACTAAATGCATATTTTTTCACCACACTCATTCTTATTTCAACCACATTATGTATCTAAATATAACGTGCTGTTTTCTTCTGAAACCCTTGCAACACCTCCACCACAAATGTCAAGTGGCATATCACACTTCTGTACTAGAATGAAGCAAAATCTACAGAGTCAGCAGTGCACTCTGACCAGGGCTAGCTTGAGCTTTTTTGCTGCCCTAGGTGAAGCTGAAACTGTTACACCCAAACCATCGAGTCTTCAAGGCATTTGCATGTACAGTACAGCATTGAAGAGATGCTCCCTTTGTGTTTCAAGTTTCATGTTATGCAAATGTTGAAAAAAGTGGAATCTGGGGTCCCACATGGAGTTAACAAAATGCTGCCCTAGGCCACTTCCAAGTTTGTGTATATGGTAAAGCCAGCCCTGACTATTAATTCTATAAGTGTACCATTGTTTTTTTTTAATTACAATTGTTTTGTAATTTTCTTTTTGTCTTTCATTTATGTCAGATTAATCTGTTAACTTCCTTATTTTTGCTTGTTCTGCCCAAAGACCTCCTGACATTGTGGCTCTTGTGGTTGCCTGAGTCCCTGGGATCTTTACCCTTGAAATGATGTGCTTTTGTCTTCCATGCTCTTAACTAGCAAGAGCTGCATGGCTGGTGTGTGACAGGGTGGCGGATGAGTATATGTCATGCAATTATCTTAATTCACAGGAGGTAATAGCCATTTACTGTTGCACACACAGCATCTGAGTGTGTATGTCCCATGAAAAGTGGCTGTTCTGTGTGATGCTGTTCAGAAGTACAAGGTGATAGGCATCTGTTTACAGGGTGTGTCTCCGCATATGATGAGATTTGCCTCCTTAAGAAATGATATGCTAAATGACAGCATTCTCCATAGCTTAGATACAGTAGATAGATAGATAGATAGATAGATAGATAGATAGATAGATAGATAGATAGATAGATAGATAGATAGATAGATAGATAGATAGATAGATACCACATGGGCTGGCAGCAAGAAGAGTGGATGGTTCCTTACCCGGACTGGAGAGTCCTAGAAGGTAGACAGTCATCCCGACCAGGGAACAGAGAGGAACCAGACTCGGAAAAGATGGCCAGACCACATGGACAGACAGCCCACTAGAAGTGGAAGAGGTCACTGGGTACTTTCTATTCTCCCCAGACGCTAGATGGCAGCAACCCTTCATATCGGTACCTGTTTAGGAGCCAGCAGGGAATGCTGGGAGATGTAGTTCAGCAGTGCTGGGAGTCTGTGGGTGCCGCAAGGAGGCACTGCAGGGAGATGCGTTCTGTATAACCCGGAAGTACTTCAGTCAGGCAGTGGGTCTGCCACCGGGAGTATTCCCGGGTCCATAATAAAAGGGATTGCACTTCCTTATCCAGGCGCGTCAGAGCTGGGAGGAAGGAAGGCAACACTCAAGTGGAGGAGAGCAGTGTGTTGGTGAGAATACCTGAGAGGAGAAAGTATTGAAAGAGAGAGAGAAGGAAAACCTAGAGCACCAGGCCATCTGAGGCAGCTGACACACAGCCACTCACACTAGGCCAATGTGGAATCACCGGACAAGCTACCCAGTACATCTGTGTGGACATGGAAGTAAAACTAGAGGAAGTGGAGGAAAACCCACACAGAAATATAGAGAACATTCAGACTTCACACATACTACAGTATGTTTTGTTTAAATGCTAAGTATTTATTATAGCAGAGACCACCCACCCCACCCTAAAATTTCACAAATTATCCTTTTAGAGGAACTTACTTCCCCTGTAAATTGCACCAAAGTAGAAGCTCCAGAATTTTTATTAAGAAGAAATTGGATGCAAAGAAAACCAGAAACAAAAGACACTCTAGGAACCAAACCTGTCATCCTTGACGATTCCACTAGAGGGCAGCAAAAGATAAGAAACTACGGGGAGCTCGCGTGTGGGTGTGCGTGCAGGAGGCGGAATTCTCGGAGGATGCTCTCCTTTTATCTGCCTTGCTGCTTACACTCTATGTAAGCTCAAATGTCATGCCAATGTTTTATATTTTGCCATCTTTTTGTGAATCCAGTGTGTATACCCACATTTGAGAACAGCAGTAAAGGTCTTGTCTGTGAGGTACTGTAATGGAATCCCCACTTTACGACTGGACTCATAAATGTATATGTTTCATTACAGATGAAAAATAAAACCTTTTCATTCTTAGGAAACCTGGCTGACATGAAAGATAAGATATAACTTATTTCTGAGTTGGCAGGTGTGTGCACTTTATTAATCTGAGATAAAGATTACAATCGGCCGTTTTATTCTAAAGGTTATTGCGATGAACTTACATGGGTAGAACAGCGAGTCACAAATAAATTGACAATCAGGTACTTATAGCAGTGTATTTATAATTTGTGTCAAAGAAAGGAAGTCTATTGAACTGATACACCCTTTATGATACTGACACAAAGAATGTCTTAGAAAATCATTTTAGAACACCAGGAGCAAGCTTCTCCTTGTGCATTACTTTCAACCAAACTCAGTGAACCTTTTGTATCATTCCCAAATCCACTTAAGTTAAACTCAGGGTTACAAGTCTGTCTTGGCAGCATGAGAGATGGAAGGTAGGAATCAAACTCGACCTGGTTGCCAGTTCATTGCAGAATCGAAGTATGCTCAGACTTACACGGACCAGTCCAGAGTAGCTGCAGAGTACTTAAAGAAAATCATATGGAGATGTAGGGAAGAATATCCAAACTCCACATAGATAGATAGATAGATAGATAGATAGATAGATAGATAGATAGATAGATAGATAGATAGATAGATAGATAGATAGATAGATAGATAGATAGATAGATAGATAGATAGATAGATAGATAGATGCATTATCTATCTATCTATCTAACAACATAAATAGTGAAAGGCACTATATAATGATAGATACAGTGGTGTGAAAAACTATTTGCCCCCTTCCTGATTTCTTATTCTTTTGCATGTTTGTCACACACAATGTTTCTGATCATCAAACACATTTAACCATTAGTCAAATATAACACAAGTAAACACAAAATGCAGTTTTTAAATGATGGTGTTTATTATTTAGGGAGAAAAAAAATCCAAACCTACATGGCCCTGTGTGAAAAAGTAATTGCCCCCTTGTTAAAAAATAACCTAACTGTGGTGTATCACACCTGAGTTCAATTTCCGTAGCCACCCCCAGGCCTGATTACTGCCACACCTGTTTCAATCAAGAAATCACTTAAATAGGAGCTGCCTGACACAGAGAAGTAGACCAAAAGCACCTCAAAAGCTAGACATCATGCCAAGATCCAAAGAAATTCAGGAACAAATGAGAACAGAAGTAATTGAGATCTATCAGTCTGGTAAAGGTTATAAAGCCATTTCTAAAGCTTTGGGACTCCAGCGAACCACAGTGAGAGCCATTATCCACAAATGGCAAAAACATGGAATAGTGGTGAACCTTCCCAGGAGTGGCCGGCCGACCAAAATTACCCCAAGAGCGCAGAGACGACTCATCCGAGAGGTCACAAAAGACCCCAGGACAACGTCTAAAGAACTGCAGGCCTCACTTGCCTCAATTAAGGTCAGTGTTCACGACTCCACCATAAGAAAGAGACTGGGCAAAAACGGCCTGCATGGCAGATTTCCAAGACGCAAACCACTGTTAAGCAAAAAGAACATTAGGGCTCGTCTCAATTTTGCTAAGAAACATCTCAATGATTGCCAAGACTTTTGGGAAAATACCTTGTGGACTGATGAGTCAAAAGTTGAACTTTTTGGAAGGCAAATGTCCCGTTACATCTGGCGTAAAAGGAACACAGCATTTCAGAAAAAGAACATCATACCAACAGTAAAATATGGTGGTGGTAGTGTGATGGTCTGGGGTTGTTTTGCTGCTTCAGGACCTGGAAGGCTTGCTGTGATAGATGGAACCATGAATTCTACTGTCTACCAAAAAATCCTGAAGGAGAATGTCCGGCCATCTGTTCGTCAACTCAAGCTGAAGCGATCTTGGGTGCTGCAACAGGACAATGACCCAAAACACACCAGCAAATCCACCTCTGAATGGCTGAAGAAAAACAAAATGAAGACTTTGGAGTGGCCTAGTCAAAGTCCTGACCTGAATCCAATTGCGATGCTATGGCATGACCTTAAAAAGGCGGTTCATGCTAGAAAACCCTCAAATAAAGCTGAATTACAACAATTTTGCAAAGATGAGTGGGCCAAAATTCCTCCAGAGCGCTGTAAAAGACTCATTGCACGTTATCGCAAACGCTTGATTGCAGTTATTGCTGCTAAGGGTGGCCCAACCAGTTATTAGGTTCAGGGGGCAATTACTTTTTCACACAGGGCCATGTAGTTTGGATTTTTTTTCTCCCTAAATAATAAAAACCACCATTTACAAACTGCATTTTGTGTTTACTTGTGTTATATTTGACTAATGGTTAAATGTGTTTGATGATCAGAAACATTTTGTGTGACAAACATGCAAAAGAATAAGAAATCAGGAAGGGGGCAAATAGTTTTTCACACCACTGTAGATAGATGCATTATCTATCTATCTATCTATCTAACTAACAACATAAATAGTGAAAGGCACTATATAATAATAGATAGATAGATAGATAGATAGATAGATAGATAGATAGATAGATAGATAGATAGATAGATAGATAGATAGATAGATAGATAGATAGATAGATGCTGGTTGTCTCTTTATTTCTCTTTCTGGAAATCTTTTTTTACTGTAAGACCTCTTGGGCTCTCTGCAATGAGGATCAATGGGCCTTCTGGCTCCAGTATTGAAGAGTGGCAGATCAAACTGACAAAGAGCAAATGGGTAGTTGTGTTAAGTATACAGATAAAATTAAGGAAAAGTTGAATGCATATTCTGAGAAACTGTTGAATGAAGGAAATCCAAGGGTAACATTCAAAGATGGAGTACCAAATGAGGGTGTAATAACGAGAATAAGTAGGGAAAAAGTCAAACAGGCATTGAAAAGAATGAAGCCTGGGAAGGTAACCTGACTAGACAGATACACCACCAGAAATCTGGAAGAGTCAGGGACAGGAAGAAGTAGATTTGTTTCCTGAGCTGATGTCAAAGATCTAGAGAGAGAAAGGAGAAAGGAGACATGCTGGGTTGTGAGAATTATAGGGGTATAAAGCTTATGTCACATACAATGAAAATATAGAAAAGGATACTGGATAAAAGGCTGTGAAAAGAAAAGATGATCAGAGAAGTACAGTTTGGATTTATGCCAGGAAAAGGTACAACAGATGTGATTTTTGCCTTATGGATCATGGGAAAATATAGAAAGAAGCAGAGAGAACTGCACATGGTGTCTACAGATAATGAGAAGGAAAATGAAAGAGTCCTTCAGCAAGAAATGTGGAGATGTATGAGAGAAAAGGGAGTACCGGAGAAGTATGTAAGGATAGTTAAGGATATATCACAAGTGAGAAGTAGTATAGAAATAATGGACAGGTTTGCAGTTAAGGTTGAGTTTCATCAAGGATCATCATTAAGCCCATATCTTTTTACTCTGGGTATGGATGTCTCGATGCATGCTCAATTATCCAGGTAAGGAAATTCTAGAAAGTTGATTCAGTTCATTTGGACATAGTTCTTTCCAGGGAGATACGTTACACCATTCATCCAAGTGACTTCAAGTCACTTGGATGAGTGATGTAACGTATCTCCCTGGAAAAGAACTATGTCCAAATGAACTGAATCAACTTTCTAGAATCTAGGTATGGATGTTATTGTTAGGAGAATAATAGATCAGACCTCATGGTGCACACTGTTTGCAGACGACATTGTGCAATGTGGCACCACCGAGAATATTGTGTAAATAAACTGGAACAGAGAAGAACTATGGAGGAGAAAGGCCTTAAGATTAGTAGGAAAAAGAATATCCTATATTTAAGGGATAAGAACAAGATGGACAGGTTGTCCTCCAGGAGAAAGGCATAAAAGGTGGAAAAGTTCAAATACCTCAAGTCAATAATAACAGGATGGGGAGATAGATCTAGAAATAAACCATACAATGCATTCAGGTTGGGAAAACTGGGGAAAAATATATGAGGAATGTTATGTGATTGAAGATATTAGTGCAAGCGTAAAGGACAGAGGGTTTAAAACGATGCTCAGACCAACACTGTTGTGTGGATCAAAAACCTGGGCAGTTAAAAAGGTACATGAAAGGAAACTGCATGTTACAGAAATGAGCATGTTGAGAAGGATGTGTATAGTAAGAAAGTTTGATAGGATCAGGAATGAGAGAATTAGAGGCACAGTTAAAGTTAGGGAAATCTCAATGTAAATACAGGAAAGAACGGTTAAAGTGTCATGGGCATGTCATTAAGGAGAGAGGTTAACAGTCTGGGGAGAAGATGAATATGGAGGTGTCATGACAAAGGAGAAGAGGACGTCTATAGATAAAATGGGTGAACTGTGAGAAGGGGGATTTAAGGGGTATCAGGCAAGGAAGTGTACAGCAGATGAGAGTGAAGGAGGCTGGTCCCATATAGCAACCCACCTGAAAGTGAAAGAATCTAAAGAAGTCTCTGTTAGATTTGGTCTGAGACTAGCAGGGTGGTGACCTTAGACATATTGTTTCTTCTTAAGTGTCTGTGGGCCCACTGCAGGTTCTGCTTCTCTCTCCTTTGGATTGTCTTGGCATCTCTAATTTTGTATAACTTCCTTTTTATATCATAGGGCTGGTTCACATGATGAGTGGGCTGGTGGGGGTGGACACCATCTGGAGTTTATTGTTCTGTTCTTTCCTTTTATTATTACTCCAAAACTTTGTTAATTTGTTATTTGTGTCTGTTTGGAATTTTGTATCTTAAAAATTTGATCACAAAAAAGCTTATCATATTCTGCTTGGATAGATTAGCCTGGAGCTAACAGACTTATTAGTATTCTCAGGGAGTGTGCTCCACAGTGGACTGCAGGCCCTGTAATGAAAGAAAGACATTCAGAACAATGAATAGTTGCACCAAAATAGGACCTCCAGTGAGGTCTGTGCTTTAACTTCAGCAATTCCATGAGTCTTGAGTGCTTGAGACACCCTAAAGAGTTACCTTACGAATGAGCTGCTTCTACTAACCTCAGCCATTCCTCATAGCATGAATCCACAATATGAAAAACTATGATGTTAAACAGATTTAATTAATTGGTATTTGCATGGTCAATTGATATATTAAACAAAATACAGTAGTAACATAACAGAGGAAATGGCCCTTCTCCATGTGTTAATCTCTCAGCTTCAAGGTCTTTGTTCTTAATGGTTTTATCACTTAATGTATTTGTGAAAGTACCTTGAACTGTAAAGCATCCATTATCAAATGTTTTCTGAAGTCTTCCTTGTATAGTCTCAGATCTAGGATGTGCCTTTGAAATTTTCTGTAAGCTTGTATGTACTGAATGACCTTTTCTTTTCAAAAGCAACAGTCAATAAATTCATCCTTCCTGCTATTTCTAGTTGTGTCATCTAGACGCTAGAATACGCTCTTAAGAGAAACATGACCGAATAATGGTGGGCCTGCTGTTCGTATTGAAACATGCCTCCCAAGCTATAATTTCTCACTTTCTATAAGACAACAGAAAAGGTGATGGGATGAGGCCATCATATTCAGACACTTTTGTTTCTAAAAACACCTTTATTGCTAACTGCTCTTTAATTGAACAACAAACCGTTTTAATAAATCATGACACCCCCAGGCTAGCCACATCTATAGAACTATAAAACATTCCACTGCGGCTTTTCAATAATTTCATACCTTTGCTTCAAGTTATTATTCCAGATTGTACTAAAATCATTACTGCTCTTGAATATTATTAAAGCTTCTTGTTAAAAAAAAGGACAAGGCGTTGCTGCTACTCTCTGCTTGTATAAAGCTTTATAAATCCTGACCACTTTGATCTTACCACTCCATCCAAATGCCAGAGACAAGGCAATAATACCTTTGGTGGGATATTAACTAAACCAGACCACATGTGGAAGGGAAGTCATTTTTCCCACATCTGCTACCTTCATATTGCCCGAAGCTAAAGGTTGCAAAGCTCTGGGGCATCCTGTTTGTCTAAATGGTGTCATTTAACACCCGGGCTGTCAAACCCTTAAAGGCTCACACTACAACTTACTTATTTTAATACAGTGCCATATATTGCATTACTCTTCTATACACATTTATTTATTATTAATAAGAAAACGTGCATGAATAAGAATTACAATATATTGTATAAATTGCTCACCCACTCTACCTGGGCTGATCCCTAACTTGTGGTCAATGATGCCAGCTTGGGCTCCAGCCCCTTGTGACCCTGAATTGTTTTAAGTGAGTTTGACCATATGAGGATAAACCAAAAAAAGTAAAGGTAACTGCAATGGGTAGAAACTGATGCAATGCAACACCTTTGTGATGGCTTATGGGTACTCCAAGCACTCATAGCGCAGCACTCTGCTGTTAATCTAATCGAAGCCAAGGTGAACATGGCCATTCCGCTGTAGAATTGTACCGTCTGTCCATAGTGAGATTTATTTGGGTAGAGAGACTGAAACCTGCTGATATTCGCCAAATGATGTTGGCTTTTGCAGATCAGTAACCTCTTTTGGTGCCCATATTGCACTGACTTTATGGTACCCCAAGTCAAAATGCACCATGCACATCCATAGCTGATAACCAAATGTGCAGCAACAGTGGACAACATAATCCGTCTGTGTTCTACATGTCAATATGGGCTTGTGTGTGTAATGTTGTTGGTCGACCAGATTGACCTTCATCAGTTATTCTTGCCCTTCCTCCTTTAAACCTTTATATTAGTTCATAAACTTTTCATAGACTTATGCTGTTTCTGCTTTCATACTGAACCAATATTCTTCAGTGAAGGTCAACAGGTTTCACTGCCTCTGCCCAAATAAATCTCACTACCGTACAGTGATCAACAACAGTGCAATCCCGCAGCAGAACATCCATGTTCATTTGATCTTGGCTTCAACAAAATCGACAGCACAGCACTGCGTTCTGAGTGTTCAAAGTACCCATAAGCCATCACAAACATGTTTTATGGCATTGGCTTCTACCCATTGCAGTTACTACATAATTTTCAAATTGCCTTTCATTTTTAATTCTCACTTGTATTACTTTATTATTAAAATACAAGTGGGTTATAAACTCTACTTTTTTAAAACAGTTGTACAAAATATCAAGTAAATATATTATTGAGTTTGGTAAAGCACTGAATGGTGGTGCAACATGGTAGCACAGTGTTTAGCAGTGACACCTCACACATCCCATGTCCTGAGACTGAGTAGTCCACATTGTCTGGTGGTGCCCACATGTCCCATCTGTGTCTGAGTGGTGTCTACCTACATGCTCTCCCCAAGTCTATGTGGGTTTTCCTCTGAGGCCTTTGGCTTTCCTGCCACATCCCCAGAGCCATGCAGATGACATGTATTGGCACTTCCATACTGCCCTGGGGTGTGTTTGTGTCTGTGTGTTTGACAGTCCCTGAGATGGACAGGGCTGTTTTCTGCATTGTACTCGGGCTCTGGTCATCTGTGGCCCTGCAATAGAATAAATAGTTTTAAGTATGAATGAATGGCTTGATTCTTGTTCATTTTTTCTTTGCTTTGACCTCACTCTTCAGGAGAGCGATAACACCGCGTCCCCATATTTCCAAAGCCTAGTGTTCAAATCCCAACTTGGTTACTGCCTGTGTGGAGTTTGCATGTCTTCACCACATTTGTATGGATTTTTCTAATCCCAATCCCCAAAGACATGTGTCAGGGTGTCTGGCAACTCTAAATTGGCCCTCCATGAGTGAGTGTGCCCACTAATAAACTGACATGCCATCCAGGGTTGCCTGCCATGTGAACAAAGTGATCTAGATAAGCCCTTGCATGGAAGTCTGGAATTGGGGTAAATGGGTTCAGAAAAACTTTGAATGGATGGATTATGCCCTGCCAATTCACAGAAAAGAGGAAATTGGTGTCATTCAATTGATTTTTCCGTGTCTTAAACTGGCTTGTCTGAGGCAGGGTACTCATTTTATTGAGTTTCATGTAAAAAGAGTTGATTTCCCTCTAGGCTCGAGCTGGGAATGTCCCCCCTCTTTTGTGAAATTCATGCAAAGAAAGCTAAGCCTTTAAAGGCCAGCCTAGTCAAAATGCATCCTGCCATGGGGAAGTAACGCAATGTTAACTGTCAGCTCGGTTGCCGGGGTCACTTTTCTTATGTTTCATAACTCATCTGCTTCCCTGTTTGCCCAAAAACAGAATCGCTGCAGGGGTTTGCACCTTCTTATCTTCTGCACCCACATGGTTATTCACAGGACGCAGTGCTGCAAGACCATGCCAGAGAACTATAAACGAATGTGCGAGCCCTGGAAAGCCTGTGAGTGTCACTCTAAAGAAGTGAAAGAAACAAAAAGAAATTCTGGAGAACCATTCCCTTTCAGAAAGCTGTTCTAAATGAAGCACAGCAGCCTGGTTCTTACTGATTTACTACAAGTGCACAAGTCTGGACTTCTAGCCAATAGTTTATCTTGAGTCGAAGCAACAGAACTCTTCTGACGCTGATATCCTTACTGTTACAAAACCCAGCAAAGGCACGTCCAGAACATCAAGCCGTCTGCCTTGGTGAGACTCCAAATGTCCTGATCTCCAGAGTCATGCATACTTTTAATGGCCGTCCCATCATTATCAGTGGCCCTTACTATCGCAATTATTGGGTGCTCATGATTTCATGTTTTGTCCTCTAAAAACCTGAACTGCTCCCTTTGTAAGTTTGACCATAGATTTATTAAGTTATCCTGCGCTGTAACAGTGTCTCCTCTTGGTAGTTTTTAAATTAGACCTGTGTTGGATTTGTAATGGTGCTAAAATGTATTGAGTAGACTTTCAAGATCTTCCTAGTATCTATCAGCAATGCATTTTTTGTTCTAATTTATTTGCTGGTAAATCTGCTGAAATAATTCATTGATGTGACCAGAGCTGTTCAATCCATTAGGCAACATTGGCAACCGGCAAGGGTGCCATCACCCGATGGGTGCTATTAATGAAAGTTAAGTGGTGCATGCTCCAGATACCGAGGAGGACCTTCCCTTTCCTTGGTCCCTGAAGTCTAATAATACTGAATTTGGGCTATGGACACTGGGGCACCATTTCAGTAACTCAAGTGGCACAATCTCCTGACACCAAGGTGGAACCTTCTCCCTTGGTCCTTGAAGTCTAATACTACTGAATATATGCTATGGACACTGCGGGCACCATTTTGGTAACTCAAGTGGCTTGTTCTCCAGACACCGAGGGGACACACCCCCTTTGGTCCTTGGAGTTTATTAATGCTGAATGCATGCTATGAACACTGATGGGTGCCATTTTAGTAACTCAAGTGGCTTGTGCTCCAGGTACTGAGAAGAACCCTTCACCCTGGGTCTTTCAAGACTTATAATACTGAATGAATGCTATGGTAACTCAAGTGGCGCACACTCTGAACACCAGGAACCCACCACCCCTCCTAGGGCTCCATATGCACTTTGAGTGGCACTGGATGTGACAATCAATTCATTTCCAAACCTACTTAATCTAATTATAGTTTCACAAGGGTCCAGGGTCCCAGGCAACATTGGGTGCATAGAATAAAACAGCTTAAGATGGGGAACTGAAGGGATAAATGGCACTTGTGCTATTTTGACAGTTTCATTAGTGACTCAAAAGCAACCGAGGGTGGATTTGTTTTAAGGTGTGCCCTGTGGCGGACGGGCATCCCACTCATGCTTCCAGTTTGAGTTCCAGCCCCCTGCAATTGGAGCAAAAAGATAGTTAATGAGTGGGTGGATGGTTACTGGCAGTAAATACTACAGTGGGGTTCCCTCTGTAATCCCGGACTTTAATACTCTCATCCTCTTTGCATGTCTTCCTCCTTAAGCTCCATTTCCTCTCAGAGCCCAAAAACACACTGTTAGGCTTAATGGCATCTGTAAAACTGCCCAGTGGGAGTTAATGTGTATGACATACTGGCATCCTGTCTCAAAAGCAAGTTTGTTTCTTTCTTGCAAATGATGCTATGTCATGGGTTTTCCTGCTGAAAAGCAGGTTTAGGTAATAAATTCATGTACATATAGATGAAGGGAGGAGGATCCCAATATTGCTGATCTTTCAGACGTTATTGCTGTTCTTCTGTGGAGACTTTTCTCAGAATTTATCTCAACATTTATGGGAAATCCTGCCCACAGACACACACCCATACCCTGCCCAAGCTCTACAGAAATACACGCACACACATACTGTATAGTGGCCTCCTCCGAAAGCGAACACTTCAGGGCCATCATAATGGAGTCATCATTTTCTGTCAAATAAAGAAAACTGAATATTTCCTTTTTTCTTAATGCACATATGAAAAGAGCTGATTTAATAATCAAGAGTGGTTTGTACCTTTGTAATACATTTTTCACTTACATGATTTTCTTCTGTCAATGCAGAAAAAAATTAAAAGCTTCAAAGATTCTTTTCTAGCAGAATCATTTATATTTTCTGTATATTGTAATTAATTTGTTATATACTATAATATACTATTTTATGTAATTAAATTATATTTATTGTAAAATAAATATGTTTTGATCAACCCTAATATGTGTGTGCATATACAGTATACTGTATATGTTACCAGCAATGTATGAAAGGCAGGCATTGTATAGAATGCCTAGGTAATATATAGAATGCCAAAAATTGGACGGCAAAGTATGAAATGATTAACATGTCACACATTTCCTAGGCATTCTATGCAATACCAAAAAAAAAAAAGGCAAAGTATAAAATACTCCCACTAATGATGTTTCTAATGTCACATGGCAACAAGTAGGTTCATATTTTATTTTCTCCTGTTTTCCTCAATAAGAAAGTTCTATACTTTATTTTGTATTTCTTTCATTTTTATATACGTCTTTTCAATAAGAGCCTTTCATGACTCTCTTTTAATACCTTGCCTAAATAGCATTTGTCATTCAATATAATGCCTAGGTATTACATACAATGCCTAGGGAAAGTATATATAATATTAAAATAATTTGGATATTTCATACTTTGCCCAAAAACGCCAGGCATTCTATGTATTGCCTAGGCATTCTATACAATGCCTGCCTTTCATACATTGCCGGTAACATATATATATGTGTATATATCCATCCATCCATCCATCCATTATCCAACCCTCTATATCCTAACTACAGGGTCACGGGGGTCTGCTGGAGCCAATCCCAGCCAACACAGGGCACAAGACAGGAAACAAACCCTGGGCAGGGTGCCAGCCCACCGCAGATGTGTATATATATGAGGGTAAATCAAAAAGTAAAGGAATTTTGAAAATTCTCCGGTAATTGCAGATAGAAGCTCACAATACAACACGTCCATGAAGGCTTATGGGTAGTTCAAACATGCATAGTGCAGCACTTAAAGTTAAGCCAAGGTCAAATGAACATGGATACTCGGCTGCACCATTTTTGAACAGTGTGCTGTAGTGAGATTTCTTTGGGTAGAGGGAGTGAAACCTGCCAAAATTCTCAGAAGGATGTTGATTTGTTCAGATCAGTAAGCTGTTTTGGTACCCATCTTGTACAAGTCATTGGGAAAATGGCATGTGCCGATCCATAGCTAATATCCAAATGCGTAGCAACAGCGGACAACGTAATCTGTCAGTCTTCTCTGATGAAGGCATTCACCATCTCAATGTGAGCTTGTTTGTGTGCACAATGTTGATGGTCAAGTAGATCGAGTTTTGTAGGTCACGCTTGTTCTTCCCGCTTTAAACCTTTCTATCCATTCATAAACTTTTTTTATTGAGTCATAACGTTTTCACTTCCGTACTAAGCCAACATCCTTTGGTGAATTTCAGCAGGTTTCACTCTCTGTGCCCAAAGAAATCTCACTTAGGTGCATTGTTCAACAATGGTGCAATCCCACAGCAGATCTGCCATGTTCATCTTGGCTTCAGCTAGACTAACGGCAGACAGCTGCCTAGTAAGTATTCAAACTAACCATAAGCCACAAACATGTTGTATTGTGTGAGCTTCTATCCACAGCAAATTACCACACAATTTTCAAATTGCCTTTACTTTTTCATTAACCCTCATACACTCACCAGTCACTTAATTGGGTACACCTTGCTAGTACCAGTTTGGACCCCCTTTTGACTTCAGAACTGATGTCATTCTTCATGGGACAGATTCAGCTATGTGCTGGAAACATCACTCAGGGATTCTGGTCCATATTGACATGATAGCATCACGTGGATGCTGCAGATTTGATGATGTGAATCTCCTGTTCCACAACATCCCAAATGTGCTCTATTGGATTGAGATCTGGTGACTGTGGAGACCATTTGAGTACAGTGAACTCGTTGTCATGTTCAAGAAGCCAGTTTGAGATGATCTGAGCTTTGTGACATGGCATATTATCCTGCTGGAAGTGGCCATCAGAGTATGGGTACACTGCGGTCATAAAGGGATCGACAGCAACAATACTCAGGTAGGCTGTGGTGTTTAAATGATGTTTAGTTTGCGCTAAGGGGCCCAGAGTTTGCCAAGAAAATATCCCCCACATCATTACACCACCACAAGCAGCATAAACCATTGATACTAAGCAGGATGAATCCATGTTTCATGTATATATATATATATATAGGTAACCACCCATACAATCAGATTGTGACACAGACTTCGAATGCCGTGAATGTAATTACCCCAATCTACATGCTGTCAAATAAACGAACCACATGCCGAGGCGCAACGTTAGGGGCATCGCCTCTGACGCTGACGTCCGAGGTTCGATTCCCGAGAGGGAGTGCAGTGGAGTGTGTACACCTGATGAGCCCAGAATGAGGGCGAAACACGTGTCGTGTACTCTTTGCATTTATTTGACAGTAAACTATTTTCAACCATTCTATGATCTGCTCCTCACAAACTGAGGGCACCGTGGTGGATGTTAGCAGATTGCTGGCCAACCACAAGCGTTACCTGGTAGGTAACCACCCATACAATCAGATTGTGACACAGACTACGAAAGCCGTGAATATATATATATATATATATATATATATATATATATATATATATATATATATGAGAACTGGAATCCCAGCCTTGACAAAGGATTCCTTACCTAGCCATGAGGCCTTCACAGTGTAAGTAGAACACTGATAAATTGACATCCTGGACAGGATTGTTGGTGGTGTCATTCATGGTTGTGATGACATAAGGGAAGGACGGAAGGAGACTGGTATTCCCACGTGCATACCAGCAGGGCTGCCCATCAGTTCCTAAGCTCCCACCAGGAAAGCTTCCAGTTGAATACTTCCATATTTTCAGCTCCATCTAACCAGGACATGCCACTTGGGTGCAATGTTATGGTTCCAGGAATTCTAAAAGAAGCCATTCCTTCTTGAAACTTATTTGTTAAATTGAAATACGTCTTATGAGTCTATGAATTGTGTATCTGAAATTGTGTCTGGGGTTTAAGGCTCTGAGATGCCCCCCAGTTTCCATACCACTTACATAAAATGTATTGTTTTGTTTGTACAACCACTAACCTGTTGATGACTTCATTGTCTTCATCATTAATCTAGCATGTCAGATGGAGGTAGCCCTTTAAAGTGGAGAAAAGATGGTTGTCACACAGGGCTGTAGCATCTCACAGAGTAGCCTTTGCAACCTGTGCACTGTGAACAGGGACATTGTCATGATGCAGAAGCGGGACGGATGACAGATCACCTTGTAGCTTCTCCCATTTTGTCTGCTACAACTTGAAAAGTAGATCTGCATATTATTAACTAGTTAAACAGGTCTTGTGAAGCAGATAATGAATGTGGACTACACCCTGTTTCACTTCTTATTGATCTTAGTGCTGCATCTGATACAGTCAATCCTAATATTCTGCTCTCCTGTCTCCAATCAAACCTTGGAGTTTGTGGCATTGCTTTAGCATCATTGACATCACATCTTACTGATAGGCAACACATTTTTGTTCTACTGGAAAACATGAATGTCATACTGCTGTACTTTCACAGGGCTCTGCTTTAGGTCCCCTCCTGTTTAATATTTACATTCTTCCCTTGGACTCCATCATTCGTCAACATGGTTTATCATTTCATTTTTATGTTCACACAAATTTAATTTAGTACCAGGCTCACAAGTCAGCTTCCACCTTCCTCCTTTGTAAATTGCTGATCTGATATCAAGTTTTGGATGGCATCAAACATCCTAATGCTGAACAGTGAAAAAAAACGTACATGAAGCCTGTTGGATCCAAAGCTGCTGTTCCAAGGGTTAGTGACTTCAGCCTTAGTTTAGATGAAATCGCAATGTCCCCTCTCTAGTGAAGTTCATAATCTTGGTGTTACTTTTGATCCTGCACTTTCTTTTCAATCACACATTTTTTCCTTGACTATACTCACTTTCTGTCACTTGTGTAACATTGCCCATCTCTGTTTTTCACTCGGCTTTTGTGACGCAGAAACTCGTGTTCATGCTTTTGTTACTTCTCATGTAGATTACTGTAATCCACTCTTTTCAGATCTGTCTGCCATAACTCTTAATAAAGTGTAATATGTATAAAATTCTGCTTTCAGATTACTTACTGACACACTAGTGAGAAGTTAAGCAAAATGACACCTTTTATTGGCTAACTAAAAAGATTACAATATGCAAGTGTGGCAGACGACGAGGGACCTTGCCCCACTGGGTCGCCTGGAATAGGGAACGACTGGGAGAGGGGCAATATATTCCCCTGGACGCAAGAGGGCAGTCCCCCTGGATTCCATAAGAGCTGGGAAGCTTAGCCCTGTGGGGGTCCGTGGCCGGCACCAGGGGGTGCCTGGATGGTCCCTGAGCCAAAGACAATAGCACTTCCACCACACCAGGAAGTGCTGCCAGAACAGGAACAATGTAAGCTCGGAGTGCTTCCGGGTGTAAGGGCAGTACTTCTGCCACACTAGAAGTGCTGCGGGAAGACCATCACGGAGCACCTGGAGCACGTCCGGGGTGGGATAAAAGGGGCCGCCTCACTCCATTTGGAGAGCCAGAGTCAGGTGGCAGTAGATGGAGCTTGCGAGGAGAGGAGTGGAGGCAGCTGAAGGAAGGAGGAAGAAAGGACAGAGTTGTATTGTGGTGATTTGGGCACTGTGTGTGTTGTTGAAAAATAAACGGTGCATGTTTTGGACACTTGGAGTCCGTGTCTGTTTGTGTCGAGGCTGATCTTTCACAGCAAGCTTTTGAGGCAACTCAGGCCCCTTCTTTAGGTAAGATGTAATCAGAAGGGGCCTGAATTGCTCTTGAAACATTGCATATTGTAATCTTTTTAGTTAGCCAATAAAAGGTGTCACTTAGCCATTATGAATTTAGTGACAGTTTAAGCAAACACGGTACAACACTCTATACTGTATTACTGACACTAGGAAATCTGCTTGTGTCATACTTGTTCTATTTCAGTTACACTGGCTTCCTGTAGTGGCTCGTATAAAATATAAACTACTTGTCCTTACATTTAAAGATCTAAATGGCCTTCTTCCATCTGTGAACACCTCTGTCCTTACAAACCTGTGTGTGTGCTCAGATCCTCGGCCACTGATCTACATTCTTTTCATCTTGCACATCTGTCTACGGTGGGACACAGATCTTTCAGGATAGTTGTCCCCTACACTCTGGAACAATCTTCCACGTCATCTCTGTAACTATACAAATTTAACTCCAACCTCAAAACACATCTTTTTGCTCAATGCTATCATTCCATCTGACAGTCGTTACTCATCATTTCACCATTTAAATGTAATAACAAAAATGTTGTATGCTATATATTCTAACTTGTTTTATAATATTCTGTGTCATTTAAACATTTAGGCATGCATGAGATTGAATAACTTTTATTATAACTGTAAAGTGACCCTAAATCTTAGTTAAGGAGCTATATAAATAAAACTTATTATTACACTGTGTTATCAGAATTTGTGTTCACCTAATCGCCACTTGTTTGGATCTTACATGTTGGAGGGTCACTATGCTTCCATATTTTAAATCAATCTTTAGACTCTGGGCCATAGTGATTGAGCCAGAGTTTATTTTCAGTTGCTTATTAAATTTTGCCCGTGCCAATTCATTAGCTCAAAGTTCTCCTTGCAAAATGGAAATGTAGTGATGCTTCATTTCAGGAGTCAATATTCTGGCCATCCAACATGCACCAACCTGATCAGGTTAAATTTTTAAGAAAGAATGGTTTCAAATGACCCATATAACAATCGCTGTCGTGTCTGCTATCTCACCCACCATCCCTCTTTGATTCTCCTTTGTGATTTGCTCCACAATTTCGTCTGTCATCAGTTCGGTCACAACTGAATTCTGCAGTCCATCTCTTGCCTGTGAGACATGCATAGGGTTAGCAGCACACATTGACTGAGTAAAAATGAGTTTCCCAAGGCATGTTGTTCACTAGTGTTAAAAATTCCCTAATCATGTGATTTTTGGCACCCATATTGACTTGGTTCCTGAAACAAGAAATATACACACCAAAAACCACATGCTTGAAAGTTGTATGTTACACATTTTGTCATAGAGGAGGTCATCTTGGGCCACTTATGAAATCAGCTCAGTAGAGCACCTATTTAAGGTTCAGGAGCCAAATTATTTTTATCAAATATATATATATCCCCGTGACCCTGTAGTTAGGATATAGCGGATTGGATAATGGATGGATGGATTTTATATATATATATATATATATATATATATATATATATATAGTGACCTGTACACAAGAAGGCCACAAAAGTCCCAGATTCAAATAAGGTATTTCTTTATTTATTGTAAATAAATACCTGAAATCAGGCTTCTTCCTCAGAGTCAGCACAAAACAAATCTTTTTCATCTTCTTACTTCTTCCAAATCTACCTAGGTGAGAGTTGCCCCACTCCACTCCTGACTCCCCGAGGTTCCTTTTTAACTAAGCACTTTTGGGGCCAGGACATTGACCAAAAGAAGCACTCCGAGGTCAGTTGGAAGCATTCCAAAGCAGGGAGAGTCCTTCCCTGCATCTCCCTCTGGCAGCACCTATAGAACTCAGCAGGGCTGCCCAATTGGACTACTTTTCCCAGTATGCTTTGCGGGTGTGCATGGGTGCTCCAGTCCATGAGGACTACCACCCAGCATATCCTTGCCAGGAAGGGAGGCCAGAGTGGAAGGACAGCAATGGGCTGTTCTCGAGACCAGATTGGGAATTTATGCCCTGCCAGGAAGGGAGTGCAGGATAATGGAAGGTCCAGGTTAGTTGGCCTTTTCAGAGGATATACTCCCCTGATATACTAGAGGGCAGCATTTTTCTCTCACTGCTCCCATTTTCTGGGCCACGGGACATGCAGGAAATCATAGTCCCATGGAACAACCATGCTGCATGCCATGGGTACAGCCAAGCGGATCTGCAGGGGTGAACTGTCCCACCTGACCCAAAAGTGCTTTCTTTGGACTTGGATCGAAGACTGGAAGTACTTTGAGGATGCGGTTTAAAAGAAGCCTCTGCCTCACTTCCAAAAGTTGCGTCGGGAGGCAGCGGACAACAGTTGCATGGAGGAAGAGGAGTAGAGAGAAAGAGGAAGTAGTCACCATTCCTGTGTGTAATGAGTTGTGTAAAGGTATTTGGAAGAAGTAAAACTATTGTATTTGAATCAGTGACTGTGTGGAAAAAGACATGCAGGTTATGATTGCTACTCTCAAGCACACGTTAATAAGACAGAAGACAAATAATAGAAATAAATAGTGCAATAATTAAAAAAAGAATAATAATACAAGAATAAACTCTGTGTTTCCTATTCTCACAACAGTAAATGTAATTTTGCTCACCCCTGTAGAGATATACAGGGGTGGGTAAAATTAGGTTTACAGTTATTTGTATGGAAAAAGACATGTAGGTTATTCTTGTAGTATACTTGCTAATAGTAATAAGAAGAAGAAGGAAAAGAAGACAAATAAAACACATAAATAATACATTAATTAATAAATAATAATACCCTAATAAATATATTTACTAGCCGTCCCCCGCGGCTCCACCTGCGTAGTACTGAAACAGGACAGTGAGGAGGACACTGCCCAGCTCCCCACTCCTGACGTCACGCTTCCCTCTGCCCTCGACCCCCAGCCTCTGTCTCAGATTAGCATAAATGTATTGCTCCTGCAAGAGAACTATGATACATAGTGTAATGACAGAAGTCTCAAAATCAACAAGCAAATTATGGAAAAAAAAACTCGATCTAAATCTTTTAAGTAGTTCTCTCGTGAAAAGCTGACTGACAGACAAACAGACATTGAATTTTATATAGAGAGACATATACACCAGACACACACTGTAGAGGCAGGAATGTGGCATCAATCCATTGTAGGGCACACTCACCCATTCATTCACACAGGACCAGTTTAGTGTCACCAGATAACCTACCTGCACATCTTTGGGAAGTCAGAGGAAAACCCATTGAAAGAAAATGTAAACTCCCTCCAGGAATTGACTGGGGATTGAACCCAGGAATCAACAAAGTACAAATCTTCATTTCTGTGTCCATCTGTCTGTCTCCAGCTCCCCTGCAAATGTGTACTTGAAAGCTACTGTAGGTCCAGAGAAAGAATGGATGGATGGGTGTCTCGTAGCTTTTAATCTCCCAACATGCTGACTATAGTTGACTTGCAGGAGGCTTGGATTAACTATGGATAATCAGTTCTACTGCCTTTCCTGTCCTCACAGTTTGATTAAAACTTGTCCTCTCTCTCTTAGCTCAGCTTTTACAGCCCCAGCTTGCCTTGTTCAAACATGGCTGGTCACAGCTGACCACAAGAAGTTAAAATCAAGAGAAACAACTTCACATATGGGTTCTAATGTGGACAGCATACTGTTTATGAGTTGGTGCCTGTTGTGGATGAATGTGCATGGGGGAGAGCAACTTGTGCTAATAACGGTATGAAATTACATAACCCAAAATAACCGACATTTTTACAAAAACAAACCCATAAATACACAGCCTGTGTTTTGTCTTGACTGCTGCACTATTAACATAATATTCTCAAAGCCAGTTGCCAGAAGCCGGAGAACACCAGGGTCCAAGTCTGGACTTCGTGCCAGACAATCGCAGGGTCCATTCACATACAAATGGGCCAACTTAACTCAACCTACACGTCTTTGGGATGTGACGCTACAACTGGAGTACCTGAAGAAACTAAAACACGGGCACAGGGAGAATGTGTAAACTCCACACAGACAGTAAGCAGGCACAGTATTTGAACCCAAGACTCTTAAGCAGTGGAACTAACTACCACATCATTCCATTATGAAGTCCTCAATCTGGTTTATGTCCATCCCAGTGCAGATTCTGGGCATTTAACTGGCAGGTCTGGAACAATGCAGATTTGGAAAATGTATTAAAGCACAGTGTTTATGCCGTCCCGGCCCAGTTGTATCTCTCTATGTTTATTTGCAACCTACAAATTTAGCCTTGGTGAGATGAGCGCTAATGTCAAAATGATCCACCGCACACATAAAATGTTGTCCCCCTTGGTGAAACGAGCATGAATACCAGAATGGGTTTAGAGGTACTTTAGTGAAATAACTGCACATGTTGGTGCAACAAGCACACATGTCAAAGTGGTGGGACGGGTTTCCATATCTGAGATCATCATAGATAAATAAGGAAATATACATCTTGCGGCACTGTCGATTACTTAGGCGACCCACTTTTTACACCCTACAATGGCAACCCATGAGCCATTGTCCTCAGCACATGACCCACTGGTTGAGAAACACTGGGTGCAGCTGACAGTTTGAGTTAGTGATTTTGTCTACAAGATATTCATATTTTTTTTCAACATTTACTTTTCTTGTTTTGGGGTACCTTCTGTTTATATGTGCTCCTCATCTTCCACAGTCTAAAGACATGACCAGGCTGCTTGGTGAGTACGCATTGAACAGATGTGAGCAACTTCACCCTTTGATGGACCAGTGCCCATACCCAGAGCTGTTCCCTCCTTGACCTCTCATTGCTGGGATTATCAATGTACAGAATAAAGTGTTTTCTGAATATGAAGGAATGAGCAGATGGGTGTTTTTGAGCCATCTAATTTATTACAATTGAGAAGATGTGCATGTATGTGTGTGTGTGTAATTACCTCTTATGGCTACTGCCCGAGTGTGTAGGACGAAGAGTGGATATGCCCCTTAGATAGCTGGTGTTTTGGAGTCTTACACCCTCCCAAAATCTGTTCCTTCTCTCTCTCTCTCTCTCTCTCTCTCTCTCTCACACACACACACACACACACACACATAGATCAATTCATCTGCCTGTCGATCATTTTTATTCCATGTCACATGACAGATTAAAACTTGTATCTGCTGTTCCTCATTTCATTTCTCTATCTCCCTTTGTGGCTCTGACTTTTGCATGCATTGTCACTCACAATGGGATGATATGTATGTGTCCTTGTTCTCATTTTGTTGATATCACTAAAAATATACGGTCATGACTTTAAGATTTGAGCTTGACTGTGATTCCCACCATGTACTCTGGAGTCTCCAGGACAGGTTTCCTGAGTCTGATGCTGGTCACAGTGATTCACAGTGCTACCTTACAGAGTCCAACTCTTGGATCTGAGGTCGCTGCTTTGTGGTGTCTGCACAGGTGTTTCCATGAGTCCATAATATTATAGACTGGTACCCAGGTAGGTGATATGGTGAGGCAATGAAGAGCATTGCCGAGTTCAGGATCTGACTTCTAGCATGTTCGCTATGATGGTGGTATTCGTTATTTGCTTTTGCCCACTGTTTGGCTTTCTCAAGCAGATGTGTGTATTAAATAAACTGGCATCTCTAGACTGGCTCCTGTGGGTATAGTGTATCCTGCCAAGGACTGGTTCCCCGTCTGAGTTTGTGCCAGATAATGTCTAGCTCCATATCCTGTAACCCTAAACTGAATGAAGTGGGCTCAATAAAGGATGCATACCCTGATAACAATTATAGCATGTTTAGGAAGACACATTTGAAGCAACATACTTAATTTAAAAATACACGCTGATATTAAAAAATACAGAAGATTCAACGTTTAATTTTGTTCTTACAGTCAAAAATGTCAGTGCTGCTTCTCCGTCGCTTCCCTGCCGTCTCACATGTGTCCCGCTCCGTTATCCCCGCACGTTTCACTCGCCCACTTATCACCTTCGGGTTTTAATCTGGATTCAGGTCCGTTTGGTTTTGCAGCTAAAGTGGTTTCCAGCAGTTATAGTGTCTTGTCGCCACTCTAGTGCTTGGTTGCTCTGGATGAAAACCGCTGTGTTCACATAGTGGGAGGAGAGTGGTTTTTGTCAAAGATCAATGCCTTGACTTCCTTCTCTTTGCTCCGCTCAGAAGCAGCCAGTTTCGCATTCGCAGCAGGAGCGCTGTCAGCTAGCGGCGTCAGCATGAGCTCTGGGGATATTGTGTGCACGGGGTGGCTCATCAAGTCACCTCCCGAGAAGAAGCTCAAGAGATACGTGAGTAGTTGGCGGCGCGGGCTTGTCTTTTTTCCACCGCTTTTTGCTCTTCATTATCTCGTAGCAGGAACTGTATGGGATGCGCGCGTGCGGACACAGAGAGGACACTCCAGCTTCGAAGCTGCCGCCTGGACCGCCCTGCACCACGGATGCCCTCTGCAAGTGGCACAAAAACAAACTAAAAATGATCATTTTACCGCTTGTGGATTTACCGAGTACCTCTCCAACGAGGGTCGCTTCGAGTTTTATTTGTGTAGAACGGCAACTGGCGACAGTCATTTAGCTTAGCACTCTCATCAACCTGTGACTAGATGGGGATTGAAAGCGATTGCATTGGGTGTGGAGACGCAAGTCTGCCCTCCTGCGTGTTATTACCGCCTTAGTAAACGTGCCAATGCTGCTTAAGCAACCCTGGGGGTCCCGTGCTGGTACGCGATCGTTGAGATGCCGCTTACGCTTTGTGATATGCGACTGAGCTGAGCGGCGCCTGCTCTGGGCGGCAAAGAGTCGTTTCTGTTTAAAAGCTTTAAATTATTGTCAGAGCGAAAGAGAGCAGGATATCCCGCTTTTCCATCCCCCCTCCGCCCAATCCTATCCTATCCCACACTCGATTGGTGAGGCGGAGCACGCCGGCTAGCAGTCGCCACCTTGGTGTTTCATCCAAATTGACAGCGTAGCGGATCGCTTAGAGAGTTTTCTTGGTTTGTTATTGCAGATGGCACGTGCCGTTTATTAGTCTACCCGAAGCTCGGAGGTTGGGGTGAAACTGAAAGGGGTTTTGATTCTCAGTATTGTAAAGCCAACGTATTTACTGGTAAGTTCACTTGTCTGAAAAACATGTATTTTAAGAAAAATGTCATCAGAGCTATGATACAACTGGCGCTGATGACAGCTTGCCCCCGAAAGGGAAACCAAAAGACATTGTGTCTGTTGAGCTGGGCACCCCTATAGCAGAGTGACTAATACGTGGTGTCATTTCCTACTTTCAGCCAGTGATGCCACACTGTTGGGACGCTATGGTGTCTCTGTTACTTTTTTGTCATTTCAGAAATGCGTGTAAAATAACATGGGTACCTACCATCTTGGATGGTGGATGGGGCGCACTACACCCATACCAGTGGCATGAAAGTTACAAAGTGATGCCTTGGTGTCATATAGCTATATTTTTTAGCAAACAAAACAAACAAGATTTATTAATCAGCGTGAAATCAGGAAAATGCATGCGGGCGTACCTAATTTGTTGTTCATTTTTGTTGAAAAGAGAAGACTGACCTGCGCACGTATGGCATATTTTGTTTTACTGGGTCCTTCATGCCACACAATTTTAAAGTTGCTCAGAGGATGTTCTAATAATTTATCAAAGCAGTTTCATCCAGATACACTGCCAATAAATAAATGCTTACAGATCAAATTTTATATTATCTCTACCCTGTACTTTCCCAAAGCTTATGCACTTATTATTAAATTAGGGGTTTCCCCATACACTTGTCACCCACTCAGTAATAGCAACATAGTAAATGGAAATGTAAACTTTACAGAAGCATTTCCTTTACTCTGATGCCATGTTTGTGAGTAGATGCATGCAGCGCTCGGTGTGTAAGGTCGGGAGTAGTCTGTTGAAAATCAAATCAAAAGTGGGTGCTTATTTTGTACACGGAGGTTCAATTTCCTGGAGAAAGTTTCAGTGAGCTGGGTGGCTCAGTAACACACACAAGAAAGGTTATGATAAAGATGGGTCTTTAGAGAATTTCTGCTGGACTGTAATAAAGTAAAGTGGTGAATGGATGATTTTTAATGGTCACTGTTTTGTTCATCATATGGCAACTCGTTGGTTATGGGGGTGTGTTAAGAGGGGCATACAGTACCTGTTATTGCTTCTACAGCCTACCTACAAGCAGTTTCGTGTTAAAGTTTTAGGGATGAGCTTGCATTCTGAACTCTTTCAATGTGGATGCGCTTGTTATAGATGAACTATCCTGCTGTCTTACGGTGTGACTTACTTGTGACCTTACATCACCAGTGAGCTGACCAGCAGCTTGTGTATTTAAATGCAGAATGCCTCACAGTGATCTCACAATATATTTTCAATATGCTAACAAGTATGTGGATTTTTGAACCCCTATGTGGCACAGCACCACACAGTGAGCTCACATTACTTTGTCAATCTGCTGACCAGTTAATTGGGTGGCTGAATCTTCTGTCCTCTTGATACAAATGATCATGACACTGAGCTCACATTATGCTATCAATAAGTTGATCACTTGTTAATTTGCTGAATCTTTGCACCCCATGATGTATAGCACTTTACAGTGAGCTCGCATTACATTGTCAAAATGCCAACCAGTAGCTTTATAACTGGATCTTCACCCCCATTACACAGAGCACTTCATAGTGTCTTTTTTCTTATGCTGGCTAGGGTGTTTAGTATGCTGGTTCTTTGCACCAATTTATAAATTAACCTTATAGTGAGTTCATATTACCGCTTTAAAAAGTTGAACAGTTGTTTATTATCATTCAGTGATACACAGTGCCTTATAGTGACCTCATATTACATGGGCAGTTTCCATAACCGGTAGCACAGTATTTGGATCTTCATACCACAGGATATACAGCACCCTACAGTGAGCTCACATTACATTGTCAGTATGCCGACCAGTAGCTTTGTAACTGGATCTTCACCCCCCATGACAGAGAGCACTTCATAGTGTCTTTTATTTTTTATTTTTTCCTTATGCTGGCCAGGTGTTTAGTAGCTGGTGCTTTGAACCCCTGATAAATTAACCCTACAGTGAGTTCATATTACCACTTTAACAAGTTGAACAGTTGTTTATTAGCATTCTGTGATACACAGTGCCTTACCTCATATTACATGGGCAGTTTCAATAACCAGTAACGCAGTATCTGGATCTCCATACCACAGGATATACAGCACCCTACAGTGAGCTCACATTACCTATTCAATATGCCGACCAGTAGTTCACTAAGCTGGATCTTAACACCTTGTGATGCCGAGTGCCATTCAGTGCATTCATATTATATTGAACTTTACAGTGAGTTCACATTACCCGTTTAATATGCCAACCAGTTGTTCAGTAGCTAGATCTTTGCAGTCCACAATATGCAGCACCTTGCAGGGTTACAGCCCACATAACTTATCAGTAGCTCAGAATATGGATCTCCACACCCATTGAAATACAGCACCTTACAGTGAGCTCACATTGCCACATCATTATGCAGCCCACTATCTCAGAAGCTGGATCTTCACACCTTATGATACACTGAGCCACAAACTGCGTTCAGATGACATTATCAAAATGATGACCTGGTGCTCAGCAGCTGCATCTCTACTTCTCCTGATTCACAATGTTTTACAGTCAGCTCATATTACGCTGTCAATATGCTCACCAATTCGTCAGTAGCTGGATCAGGGCAGTCCATGATAAACAGTAACTAACAGTGAGCTCATATTACATTACTGATATACCAATCCAGTAGTTCATTAGCTGCATCTTCACACCCTGGAATACTGAGCACCTCACTCGTACCTGGATCTTTTTCAGGCCATGATAGAAAACCCTTTACAGTGAGCTCAAATTACATTGCCAGTATGCAGACCAGCAGCTTAGTAACTGGATCTTCAAATCCCCTGATACAGATAGATTCACAGTGTGTTTATTACATTGTCCTTATGCTGAACATTTCTTTAGTAGATCAATCTTCACACCCCCTGATACACAACGCCTTCCAGTGAGCTCACATTACCTTGTTAGTATATGCTAGCCAGTAGCTCACTAAATGGATCTTCACACCCCCTTCATATAGAGCGCATTCACAGTGTGCTAACATTACATTGTCAACATGCTAACCATACATGTCCTTTAGTTGGATCTCTGCTCCCAGTGATTCACAACACCTTACAGTGAGCTCATATTACACTGTCAATATGCTCATCAATTCTTCAGTAGCTGGATCAGGGTGAGCACCTAACAGTGAGCTCACATTTCATTGCCAATAGCTGGATCTTCACACCCTGGGATACTGAGCACCTCACAGTAATCTAGCTGGATCTTTTTCACACCATGATACAAAGCATTTTACAGTGAACTCACATTACATTGCCTGTATTCTGACCAGTAGGTAAGTAACCGGATATTTACGCCCCTTGATACAGATACCTAAACTGTGTGTTTATTAATTTGTCCATACACTGACCAGTTCTTCAGTACTTGGATCAGTGCACGGAATGAGGCAAAGCACCTTGCAGTAAGCTTGCATTACCTTGCTGTCCAGTAACTCACTAATTAGATCTCTGTACCTTACGATAATACTGAGCTCCTCAAATTGTGTTCATATTGCATTGTCAGTATGCTGACCAGATGTCCAGCAGATGGATCGTTGCACCCTTTGATGCACAGCTCCTTACAGCGATTCCCAATTACATCATCAATATGCTGACCAGTAGCTCAGCAGATGCATCTTTACCTACTATCATGTGGAGCACCTTACAGAGGCCTCACATTACACTGTCAATATGCTGACCAGAAGCTCAGAAGCTTCATCTGTTCAGCTGAGAAATGCCATACGGCTCTCTAATCAGCCCATATTCAGGGTGCTGTTTCAAGGTTTCATCACCCAGCAACAATCTGCTTTATAATAACCATTCTTGTGCGGTTGATACACAGACATGCAAAAAAAAAAAAAAGATTTTGCTAAAATAATAGGAAGTGGAACTAGTTAAATATTTACATGCAAATAAACTCCCAGCTGTCTTGTACACTTCAATGTTTAAAGGTAATGGTTGCAAACAATTGTAATGAACAGAAGCAAAAATACAGAGGGGCTTGTTTTTCCTTAGAGACTGCTTGACCCCTGGGGATTATGGGAGTAGGGCCCAGCAGGAAGTCCACTTGGTATGGACAACACACTTAAGGCAGCTGATGCATTTGGTTGTAATCAGTCGGAGGGATCTTGTTCTGAAAGGCGCCAAGGCCCCTCTGTCTGCATCAGGGTTTCCTGCCTAGAGGAGTTCAGCCGCTGCCCTCACTCACTCGAATTGGTAAAGTGGGAATCAATAGTGGACCAAGATGTTTTGAATTCTTCCAGCAGCTGGCATCAGTTGTATTTTTGAAGGGGGCCTGCCATCTTATAAGTTGTGACACCGCTTGGCTCCCATTTGTGCAGTCTGTCGGGTTTTTCCCTCTTGGTTAGGCGTCTGCAGAAGCTTTTTATTTCTGCTGGCAGTTTCCTTTTGGGATTGTCTTAAAGCTCTCAAAGTCAGTTGCGAGTGAAAGATAACCCCCGAGCAGCTCTGCCTGTCTAAATGTTATCAGGAACTTAGTAGAAAAACATTCTGCTTAATTGAAAGTCAACTTCCAAGTAACTGGTACTTGGGACAGCTCTCTAGTGAGAAAAATGAAATGCACACATACCACGCACCCCGCCTCTCACCATGCTATGCAAAAAGGCCTCGAACCTTTGACAGATGGCACATTTAATGGCTGTAAATGTGAAGCAGGAGATGAACATGCAAATCACTTTCCACAGAAGTTCATGCTTTCTTTATCAGCTGAGCAAGCTGAAAAAGGGCAGCATTCCAACTGCTTGGAAATTTTATTTCTGTATTCTACATCACTGGGTGTAGTGACACACTGCTACCATTTTGAAGTAATCTGCTGTCCTCCACCCGTGGGCTTTGAAGTGTTAACTGATTACCAGCAATGTCCTATCAAGTGAGTTTACAGTTTGGACTTCTGTGCCTTTTTATGTTTCAAAAACAATGTTAGTGAGAGAAAAATATATTAGTATTAGAGAATGAATCAATCAGGTCTAAAATGCGGGATCTAGGCAACCGTTTTCAGAGATGAAAAAGAGACAGATGGCAAGTGAAACAGAGATTTGAAGTACACACATGGAAAGGCAAGCAAAGACATAGAGAGGAGTAAGAAAACAAAATGGCTTGCATTGAGAGTAGGAGGATAATGAGATTTGATGGATGTAAGTGAGGAGTGAGATGTGAAGCAGAAGTGTGTGCTAAGGAGAGGAAATGTGAAATAATACTAAACAGCACTTGAGTGGAAGAAGATTCAAGAGTGTGGCAGGCTACATGTTGTAAGGGGCAGACGTTCTGAAATATACAGTAGCAATTGGTGAAGGAGATGCAGAGGATTTAAGTGGAGAGTGATGTGATTTGTCTGGCACAAGGAATGAAACCAGATATGGGATGGAAGCAGGTGAAAAGAGAGATTGGATTGGTAATGGTGAGGAATGATGTGGTAGGCATTAATTAGTTATTGAAGAACATAGAGGCTGAAACGTGCTGGATGATAAAATGCTGTAGATAAATTGTAGTAAGTAATATGTGGAAAAGAAAGGTAAAGAGTGAGATGAGACAGGTGAAATGAAAAAGCAATGTGGGTCAAAAGTGATGAAAAAAGGTGGATAGTGAGATGTTGTTGAGTGCATGTGATGATGTAGCTGTGCAGGCACTGTTGGGAGTGCAGTGAGGTCAACAAAAGTGGAGAGTGAGATGTAGTAAGTGAAGATACAAAAGTGGATAGAGGCATATCGTTGAGAGTGATATATGACAGTGAACACATAGACAGGTGAGTTGTATTGAATGATGCATTGTGGGGGATGATAGAGATTGAGATAAGCTGAATGAAGATTACCAAAGAAAGTGAGATGTCACAAATGGAGAGGGACAAGAGATATGGTAGATGAGTTGTAGAGAGTGAGATGGGGCAGGAGAAAGTGGAGATTGAGATATGCTAAATGAAAGGGAAGAAAGAGATTCAATGTGATGCAAAGAATAATGGCTGATGAAGAATGGTGAAGTATGAAAATGAAGAAAGATGTATCTGTATTTTGCAGCGTGATATATGGAGGAAAGTGGTGAGTGAGACATCATGAGGAGATATATAGAAATAGATGTGGTGGAATATTAATTGAGTGTGCGATGGGTTGAAAGAGAGTTGAGAATAAGATGTGCCGACTTCTAATGGAGAGTGGAAGCTGAAGTGAGTGAATGGATGAGGGAAGGTGATAAACAGATGTGATAGGTGAACTGGAGAGGGATATGTAATAGGGAAAGATGAGAGATGGAATGTATTGAATGAAGGTGAGCAAGTGGATGTTAGGAAATTGTATAGAGTGATACATGGTGAATGAAGGTGGAGAGGGGGAGAGATGTGATGAATGAACATGTAGACACAGATATAGTGAAGAAAGGTACAGACTGAAGTGTGGCAGAGAAAACAAGGAAAAAGTCTAGGTGTGCCTATGATGTTGTTATACTTCTTTTATAAAAAGGTAAATTTCCTCCTTGGGACAATAAAGTACTACAGTATCTATCTATCTATCTATCTATCTATCTATCTATCTATCTATCTATCTATCTATCTATCTATCTATCTATCTATCTATCTATCTATCTATCTATCTATCTATCTATCTATCTATCTATCTATCTATCTATAGTGATATAAAATGGAGACCAAGATATGCTGAGTGAAGGCAAAGAAGATGTGGTAGGTGATTTGTAGAGCAAGCAGGTGAAGAGTAAGATGTGAGTTAATTACTAGAAATAAATAGTAAAGTAAACCACAGAGAGAGATCTATAGTATGACAGATTAAGGTGTAAAATGAAACATGGTGAGTCAAGAAAAGGAAACAATTGTGGTAGATAAAGTCATATGATTGGAAAAAATGGCACATGAGATGGGTGCATTAAGGAGAAGAAGGAGATGGAATTGAGTTCTAAGGCACAGTGACAAGGCTATAGGTGGGCCAGGATAGCAATTTTCTGGGCAAGCCATAACGTTTAGGCTAGGAAAATAAATCCTCTGGTGATTAAATATTATTAAAGCAAATAATTAATGTGCGGAATCATAACTTATCTCTTGTTATAGAAAATAAATGAATGCTTGTGATATTTAAGAAAGATGAACAAAATAGTAAACCTCAAGTCCAAATTGATTAGCTTTAAATGGTTTCGTTAGCTCCAGTCATCAAGTAGAAAAATCAACAACAACAGATGTGTGTATTACGATGGCCATTATGCCACACAAATTGTCAGACTGCAACAAGTCACATGATGTACAATGGGAATAGCACACAAATTGTGCAGAGCATACAGCTAATTTATAGTTACATATTTTGTATATGGAAATTGCAATCTTCGTTATGTTGATGGTAAACATTTTTAAACCAGCTAATGAGCCAAACATCATACAGTCATACTTACCTTTTGGAATATCCTTTTTTTTATATATACTGTACAATCTTGGAAGTTTTGCGCTGACTGTGTCCAGTGCTACCCACCCACCTGCACAGACGAGAGCAGAGAGCTTTGTGCCTACCTTTTCTGTTTCCTATAAGAATTACCAGACATGTTATGTTCTTACTCTGCCTTTTGTTTTCAGGCTGTACGTTCTCTAGCTACCCTACATCATTTCACATAGAGGTACTAAAACTGAGGCATATTTATGAACATTTTTGTGTCTGTTTTCAACTACATCTATCTTGAACACACATAAAAAATAAATCATAGACTTGTACAGCAAGCTGGATAAAAATAATGACATGAATCTCTGTTTTGACCTGCTCCATTATTTCTCCATCCAAATACTCATCCCACTAATGAACCCTTGGTGTAAGTTTATTATGGCACAGGGGGAGTAGGAACACATTGCTTGTTGGATAGACCTGCAATTAAGAATTTCATTGTACTTTATTGACATGATAGTACTACTACTACTTCTACTACATAATCAACTTGTTCAACGGCACATGATAAAAAACGAACACAAAAATAACACAACAGCTGTATGAGACTAATCTGTGGCCTATGATTATGTCATGAGTAGTAGTATTGTGGGTATATTTGTAAATTTTCCATTTTCTGGTTTATTTTTCATTTTGGGGTGTGTCCAATTTTTACACTAATTGCCCGCAATCAACTTTTCTAATTTTTTGTTCTTTAGTCCACAATGTCATAGAAACTCCTCACACCAGAACAGTGCACCCTGACTTTGTTAAAAATGGGATGCTGCACCAGAATTTCATCAGGAACAGCAGGGCACATGTTGGAAACTTATTAAGGGGAAATTTCACACAAACATTAGGATGTTTTTAGGATTTTTTCTTCATACAAAAACTATAGATACATGTAACACATTACCAAGAAATTAGGTAGACAATAGGACTTTGGGGACCTTCAGATCTCAAGCATTATTAGGGCTGGGCGGAAAGGCCTGCTCTTGTCATAGTTCTTTTCATGTTCTAATAGGCACCCATGTCACCAGAGACTGGATTACCAGCACACAAGCTATTGAAGATTGCTACACCTGGTAGCCAGGGATAGGGGTTTGCGAGGTTCCTGGCACCTGCAAGTTAGGAGTGGCAGGGTGAAAAAAACAGGGTTGGTGGACATAACAGGAATGGGTAATGTCCCCAATTTCAACCTTAATTAAGTAGGTGGCAGACAGGTGCCGTGATCTTCCCCTTTGGTAACTTGTTGATGACATGGCTAAGATGATCTGAGATCAAGTTCAGTAGCCTTTTGTGTGTTTTCTGACATCACCCAAGGGACAAAAGAAAAATATGTAAATCCCATTTAATAAAAATAAATTATCCGAGTGATATCCAGGGTGGAATACATTTCCACAAAATTGAAAAGGGAGATGGAAGGGCCACAATAGCATAATGGCCAAATCATTGAAAGAGAAAAAGAACCAATGCAATACAGCTCTGTACTACAAACTGTGATATAAACAGAGCCGAGTCTGTTTCTCAAAAGTTCTCAGTTATCTTTGAACATTTTCTTCAACACATTTTGCAACACCATCTGAGGATAAGAAAATGTTCAGGAAATGTTCTTTTAACAGAGACTGGAAGGTCACTTCAGAGCCACGGATGATGGAACTCACTATTCAAGGCTGAAATGATCTCTGCATCACAAATCAATGCAGAAGGAGTGCTAGTGGTAGCATTATCCCATGTTCAGAGTACAATCAAATTCTTGTATGTTCAACCAACATCACCACTCACTGGTACCAGGATAAACTTTACTTTATGAAATAGAAAATAGAAAATGGCTTATCTGATGTTCATTTATGATTTCCAGTTCATAACAACTACTGGATGTAATTGGGCAAAAATACAAGAAGATTTGTCAAAATCATTCTGGCATTTTAGGACAGGCTTATTATAGTGTACTCAACCAAACATGTCAGATCCTCCTTGATTGCTATGGATTGCTTATTGACTTTGCAGATATGTGTTTAGCCATTTACACAGCATCACAGACCAGCATGCAGTGAAACTGCAAATTATCAAAGGTCAAACAATATTATACCCCTAAGCAGTAATTATAGTGGAGTGGTTTGTTCACCAGTCTGCACTTAGAACAATGGCATCTTCTTCTGTGCTCCATTCAAACCAGTTACAGTTTGAAAGGAGACTTTAATCCACAAGGCTGCTGGTTCTAGTCCTGCCTTTGCCACACTGTGAAACCCTAAGGCATTCACTTAACATGCTTGTGGTCCAACTGTGTTAAAAATCTATAAGCAGCCGTACCTTATCTTGATTTTTAATAAAGGCGCCAGCAAATAAGTAATAATAAAAATGTAAAACCAGTTGTTTATAATAGCAACTTTAAAAAAACTTTTACCTATGGATTCCCAGGATTTCCTCAACAACGTCCTGAACAACGTCAGCAATACCTAGAAACTTAAGCAGATCCAAAAATAATAATTTATGATTGGGTGGGCCCTGGTCCACCTGCAGGTTCACCCCTGGTAGAAAGTGCTCTATGCTGGAGGAAGTGTGAATCGTGTTTAATAAAAATGGAGAAGCAGATGGGGTGGATGCGTTGCAGACAGTGAGAATTAGAGGATGAGGAGTGTAGTGTGTTTTAGGTATAGTGAATGGAGGACTAGAGCTAAATACACAAGGTGGCAGATGCAATGTGCTTCTGTTAAAAATGAATTCCAAATAAAATTCTTGCAGCTAGGAGCAAGAGGAGAATGAGACTTTGTGGATACAAGAGATGATGACACGGATTTGGCATCAGAAGTGAGTGAATTATGGTATACTTTGTAGTAATGGCAGAATTGTAATGTGTACAGAGTTCAGTGTGTTTGTCCTCAATATAAAATAAAAGTGATGGTGTGGCAGGTATCTAGAGAACAGCTTCCTGAAATACTGCATCCAAATGGTGTGAGAAGAGATAGATGGGATATACAGTGGACGGTTAGTAAAGAGAAATGGGGCAGCACAGAAACAGGCTATATAAAGAGGGTATTGGAACTACAGGCAGGGTCTATTTATCCTCCACCATTCCTGCACCTCAGCGTCTCTAAATGGACACCAGGATAGCGCATTCCCGCTCATGTCCATAGGTCCTTACCTCCACGGGAAATTCTCATTTAAGTGCAGGCTCACTAAGCCGCTCTGCCTTTGTCCTTGTGGAAAGATTTCAAGGGCCAAAGTCAAGTTGCAGACTTCCTGCGGGCAGCTATGAAATCTGATGAATTGATTCTGTATTGTTTTCTGTTGTTGACGCCAATCACTGAGGTGAAGAGGAAAGCTTTGGCTGTCTGGGAAAGCAGACACTCCTGAATGCTGCATTCATGTCTCTCACGCCTTTGACATGAAAGGATATCTTCATAAAAGAACCTGTGGACGACAACCTCATTTAACCCTGACTCTGCCTTGCACTTCCCATATTTCTCATTGTTTTATTTATTTATTTATTTTTTTGTTTTGCATCTTTTATACATTTTGTTGCAAAAAATGCATTCAGATCAAATCAACGCTGTCAAAAACAAATAAACAAAAAGTTTTCCGCAAGCTTTGCTAGACATTGTTCTGCTGCTGTTTTTAGCTGAGGGCTATCAGCTTTTGCAAATCAACATGTCGATATAATCTCATTTGTAGCTTTTTGAAAAAACAGAAGTGTGCTTGTGTAATTGTAACTTATGTTCTATAAAAAAGTAACAACAAAAATGTCACTGTGCCAGTGTTATATGAATTCATTATAGAAAGGCTGGGGATTTAAGAGCTTGTCCTCAGTATACTGAGAGGCGCCATCCTTCTATAGTGACCATACTTGGAGGTGCTCAAACACAAGAGCTTTATGCAGGGTGTTACAAAATATAACATTTTCAAATTGTTTCACTTATGGTCATGGAGCACCAGAGCCTGTTCCTGTGATAAATAGCAGGTGCAAGGCAGGAATCAACCCTTACTAGGGCACCAGTTTATTTTAGGGCACACGGGACAAATTTAGAATCACCCATTAATCTAACATGCATGTCTGCGGGATGTGGAGAAAGAACTGAATGCGGAGGAAAAAAGTCATACAGGCAAGGTGAGAACATGCACAATCCACAGAAAAAGCAGCTAGGTGTGTGGGAGTCGAACCCAGGACACTAAATGCATCAGGCAAAACCACTAAACACTGCACCGATCTGTCCCCCCATCCCGTCATATACCCGGTCATAATTAGCATTTCACATTGTGATGGACTGGCACCATGTCCTGAAATTGTTCCTGCCTTACAGCCTATGTTTGCTGGGATTGGCTCCAGCTTCCATGGCCAGGTTAAACTGGTTTTGGAAAATACATGGATGGATGGTTTTCATTAAAAAATCCCTTTCAAAATGGTACCATTTGCATTAGAGATTTGAAATCAATTTATTCATGGGCAATACAAATTTATAATCAAAGCCATCCCAATGACACAAATGCATCTCCATGTCAGTTTTAACCATTCCATTACCTCAACATTTAAAGCTACAATAAGGGTGCTCATGGAATGGTGCATTTCTCATGATTAACAAGAGGTGCAGAGGCAGATGTTAACATGCAGCAGGGGTACACTGAGATGTTGTTTGCCTCAACGCAGTTACCTGTATTCTACTGAGCTCTCCTCTGTTCTGCATCTTACATATAAAGCATGTGTCTCTTGTGGTGCCTCTTGTGAGTCTGACACACAACATTTGTGTCTGTTACTTTAGCCACATGGATTTACAGTGTAAGGCCGCAGTCCAGTTCTGTGTTTCTCATTTTGGAGTGGTCAGTAGGAGTAGTGACACTGTGTGTTTACAGCATTAAAGTGTTCAGTGAATATCCATCCATCCATCCCGCTATATCCTAAGTACAGGGTCAAGGGGGTCTGCTGGCGCCAATCTCAGCCAACACAGGGTGCAAAGCAGGAAACAAACCCCGGGCAGGGCGCGCACATACACACACACACACATACACACACCCACACACCAAGCACACACTAGGGACAATTTAGAATTGCCAATGCACCTAACCTGCATGTCTGGACTGTGGGAGGAAACCGGAGCACCCAGAGGAAACCCGTGCAGACATGAGGAGAAGATGCAAACTCCACGCAGGGACAACCCAGGAAGCGAACCCAGGTCTCCGTACTGCGAGGCAGCAGTGCTACCACTGTGTCATCGTGCTGCCCTTCAGTGAATATACAGTGCATCCAGAAAGTATTCACAGCACATCACTTTTTCCACCTTTTGTTATGTTACAGCCTTATTCCAAAATGGATTAAATTCATTTTTTTCCTCAACATTCTGCACACAACACCCCATAATGACAACGTGAAAAAAGTTTACTTGAGGTTTTTGCAAATTTATTAAAAATAAAAAAAACAGAGAAATCCCATGTACATAAGTATTCACAGCCTTTGCTCAATACTTTGTCGATGCACCTTTGGCAGCAATTACAGCCTCAAGTCTTGTTGACTATGATGCCACAAGCTTGTCACACCTATCCTTGGCCAGATTCGCCCATTCCTCTTTGCAGCACCTCTCAAGCTCCATCAGGTTGGATGGAAAGTGTCAGTGCACAGCCATTCACAGAGTTGTCTTGAAGCCACTCCTTTGATATCTTGGCTGTGTGCTTAGGGTCGTTGTCCTGCTGAAAGATGAACCGTCGCCCCAGCCTGAGGTCAAGAGCGCTCTGGAGCAGGTTTTCATCCAGGATGTCTGTGTACATTGCTGCAGTCATCTTTCCCTTTATCCTGACTAGTCTCCCAGTTCCTGCTGCTGAAAAACATCCTCACAGCATGATGCTGCCACCACCATGCTTCACTGTAGGGATGGTGCCTAGTTTCCTACAAACGTGACGCCTGTCATTAACACCAAAGAGTTCAATCTTTGTCTCATCAGACCAGAGAATTTTCTTTCTCATGGTCTGAGAGTCCTTCAGGTGCCTTTTGGCAAACTCCAGGTGGGCTGCCATGTGCCTTTTACTAAGGAGTGGCCACTCTACCATACAGGCCTGATTGGTGGATTGCTGCAGAGATGGTTGTCCTTCTGGAAGGTTCTCCTCTCTCCACAGAGGACCTCTGGAGCTCTGACAGAGTGACCATCGGGTTCTTGGTCACCTCCCTGACTAAGGCCCTTCTCCCCGATCGCTCAGTTTAGATGGCCGGCCAGCTCTAGGAAGAGTCCTGGTGGTTTCCAACTTCTTCCACTTATGGATGATGGAGGCCACTGTGCTCATTGGGACCTTCAAAGCAGCAGAAATTTTTCTGTAACCTTCCCCAGATTTGTGCCTCGAGACAATCCTGTCTCGGAGGTCTACAGACAATTCCTTTGACTTCATGCTTGGTTTGTGCTCTGACGTGAACTGTCAGCTGTGGGACCTTATATAGACAGGTGTGTGCCTTTCCAAATCATGTCCAACCAACTGAATTTACCACAGGTGGACTCCAATTAAGCTGCAGAAACATCTCAAGGATGATCAGGGGAAACAGGATGCACCTGAGCTCAATTTTGAGCTTCATGGCAAAGGCTGTGAATACTTATGTACATGTGATTTCTCAATTTTTTTATTTTTAATAAATTTGCAAAAACCTCAACTAAACGTTTTTCATGTTGTCATTATGGGGTGTTGTGTGTAGAATTCTGAGGAAAAAAATGAATTTTAATACATTTTGGAATAAGGCTGTAACATAACAAAATGTGGAAAAAGTGATGCGCTGTGAATACTTTCCGGATGCACTGTATTAGCCATAATACCAGGATCTGAGAACTTCCACTTGGACTGAGAAGATCCTAACAGGGTTACAGTCAACCAAGATAAACTGAGATAAACACTGGCCATTTGTTTTCCAGGATATTGCTTAGTATATGTTAGATGCCACTCTGGCCAGCATTAGAGTGACAGCAGGATTAGTGTTACATCCTCTGATTAGCAGTGTAATGACAAAGAGGGACAGCTCATCTTTGGGGAGAGTTGTGACTAGCGTGGAAAAGGTTGCAGGAGTGTCTGATTTGTTCTACCCACTGTGGTCAGTGAGTAGTGGTTGAAATCAGCACCATTGTTACTCACAGCATTTCTAGTCAGCAACAGAGATGAACAAGGTGAAATCAGTGTCAGATTAATCCTGGCTTGTTGTGCCAATAATGCAGAGATTGGAAATGAAAAGGCCATAGCAGAGTGACATTAGTTAGTTTGATGATCTAGATAAATACATTGAGTGTAGGATTTAATTAATTTAACAGTACAGTGAGTGAGATGGACAAGGCAAAGACAGTGTGTGGTCAGTATTAGCCACACTGTTCACCAGCATGGTGTCCATGATAGACAGAATGGTCAACTGTAACTTCTCTGTTAGGAGGGCAGTGAATAGGATGAATAAGGTTACATAGGTGTCTGATTAAACTCACCTTCTCTGGTCATCCATGAGGTGGCAGAGCTGAATGATGTGACAGCACCCTATGACTCAATGCAATTCATTTTTGCAAAGCATTCTTTACTGAGTTCAGGCTCAAAGCAATTGGACGAGTTTCCAGCTTGTGATTGGCCCTAACATTTCCAGTCATCCATGCAGGTATGGTCTTGAGAAGCCACATTGGTCCTATTGTCTCTGGCTAGAGATTTAGTGACCACTGAATGATTACTTTTAGGTTCTGTTATCTGTAAATGGACAAACTGAGAGCAGAGTCTGATTCTTCTTTACTTCTCTGGTCAGCAATATGCTACTCACTGGAAGGGCTGGGCTGGTTAATGGTGACACTTGCTCTGTCCAGCAGCACTCAGATAAGCCCGAGGACAGCTGAAGTGAGTTTTTCAGGGTGGAGCTTAGTGCCTTCACCAGAGTTGCTCTCGCCTCTGGCAGCTTTTTCTGGCAGTTATTTTATGCTGCGGGCAGTGAGTTCCAGTAATTGGTAGGGAACTCCTAAAAACAGATCAGTTCTGAAGCCTTCATTTCTAAGTGGTTGCAGCTCAGAAAAGGAGCACCTGTCTTAACCAAAACAAGAAAAAAGGAAGCTGAACAGTCGGGAAACTGCTGGCCTACTGGCCCTGAGTAAGAATGAGTATGCAAAAGCGGCCGTGGTCACAAGGCTGCCTTCATCAGAGGCCTGCAGGTCCTCCACAACTAAAGAGTATCTGTTTAACTGAGGACCCTGCACAATTTTATCATGATTAAAAATAAATCATGGCGATTAACCCATAGAGAATATTTTCTGTCTCTATGGTTGAACAGCCTCTGCTCCATACAACCCATCCAGCCAGCAGTGCCTCTGTGGTCCACCTTAAAATTGGGGAAAATTCAGCAAACACCTCACAAAGACTCCACAAATTCTTCAGTATTACTAGTCCATCCTACTAGTCAGTGTCTCTTTTTTAACAAATGGGTTGCAGGAATTCTTGGAGCAGCTCTGGGTAATGAAAGCTCTCTGCACTATTGGCTGTGATGTAAGCAAACATTCTGGTTTTAAGTTTGCTATTTATGATGGTTTACTATTATTGGTCTCACCGTGCATTTCATTTTTTTAAGATAATGGATTAACTATTCATCTGCTGGGCATTTCTTTATAATGGCACCATGTCCTTGTTTTTGATCCACTGGCACCTGTGTTAGTTTCTTTCCTCACTTTTCTACTTAAGTCACAATTTCTTCATTCCTTAATCTTGTCTTCTGATTTGTCCTTTCTTGCCATGTCTTCAGTTATTCTTGTCTCTGTGCCAGTTGCTTTCTCTGTCCCTATCTCCTCCTACCACTTTGATGCTTCATTTCTTCTGCTTTGTTTTCTTCCCTGTTTCTTTACATGCTTTATCTCCACGTCTCACCTCTTTCTTTACCTTCCCATGTATCTGATCCAAATTGAGAATTATTGGTATAGCAAAATTAGTGGACATACTCCTAATAACGTACTAAATGATAGCTTGTAGGGTATCTGAAGAAGAAAACTCACCATGAAGGCAAATGGCAGAATTTAACAAGTATGGTGATTCTTATGGGAAACAGAAAAGACATGCACAAAGCTCTCTACTCTCCTGTGTGAGCTCTCCTGAATGCAGGTGTATGGGTATCACTGGACACAGTCACTGCAAACTGCCAAAATTGTTTAGTATAATATATCTCCTAAAGCAAGATGTTCAGATAAGTAAGTATCACTGTATCATGTTTAGTTCATTAGCAGGTTTCAAAATGTTTACCATCAAAATGACCCAGGTTACAATTTTTTTTAGCATTATACCAATTACAATTTCCAAATACAAAATATCTGTCTATTATTTAACTCTATGCTTTGCACAATTTGTGAGTTCTTCCCGTTATTACATTGTGTGGCTTGCTGCAGTCTGACAATTTACTTTTGGGCTTGTCTTATATATAAATGTTTACGCGTGGAAGTGTGTGTGTCTGTCTGTGACCGGAAGTGAGTGGTGAAGTCTGGGTAAGGGCTCAGCCTCCAAGGAAACAGAAAACTCGCTTAGCTGCAAATAACACAAGCGAGGCCAGCATGTTAGCAAAACAAAACCTCAGAAGAAAGACAAAGTTGTTTAGCCGCGAACATCGACTTTTACTTTTCCTACAGCTGCTACATACACAAGCGATGTGAGCACGTCGGCAAAACGAATCCTCCTAGGAGAGAGATGCCCAGAGTAGTTTTTTTTTCAATTACCCATTGAAACAGCTCTACATTTCATTTTTTTTTCTGATGATTTCAATAGTTTCTAGCACCCTGGGCTTTTTATGGGCACACATCTGTCTTTGTTGATTTTCCTAGTAGACAAATGGATCTAATAAGGCCATTTAAAGCTAATCAATTTGGACTCAAGGTTTACTGTTTTCTTTATGTTTATAACTATATCACAAGCATTCATTTTTTTCTATAATAAGGGAAAAGTTATGATGCACCACATGGATTATTTGCTTTAATCATAGTTCATTGACAGATTCATAATTTTACTGGCCTCAGAATTATGGCCTGCCCATCAAACTGCTACCCTGCCCCAACTATGGCCTTGTCACTGAATTCCAGTACTCACTTCCATCTCTTTTTTCACCTTAATCCACCCAATCTCATATGCTATCTTTTTCAGTCATATGACTTAATCTTCCACAATTGTTTCTTTTGCTTTAATCACCACATTTCACTTTACACCTTAATCTGTCATAGTGTAGATCACTCTCTGCAGTTTACTTCATCATATTTTTCCTATTTCTTAACTCAACACATCTTACTCTTTACCTTCTTTCTGAACAATTCACCTTCCACATCTTCTTTGCCTTCACTCAGCATATCTTGGTCTCCCTCTCTTTCCACTTCAGATAGATAGATAGATAGATAGATAGATAGATAGATAGATAGATAGATAGATAGATAGATAGATAGATAGATAGATAGATAGATAGATAGATAGATAGATAGATAGATAGATAGATAGATAGATAGATAGATAGATAGATAGATAGATAGATAGATAGATAGATAGATAGATAGATAGATAGATAGATAGATAGATAAGGAAATGCACTGTATGACAGAAGGCTAAGCAATGAAAGGCACCGTATGAACAGCAGCCATACCACATGTGCTTCAGAACACATCTTCCACCTGAAGCTAAGCATGTTCGGGCCCGGACAGTCCTTGGATGGTAGACCAACCAGGAAAAGCTTGCGTTGCTGCTGGAAGAGGTGTTGGTGAGGCCGGCAAGGGGTGCTTATCCTATGGTCTGAATATGGAGCCAATTTCCCCACTGCAGTGATGGGAACACTGTGTTATAAAAATGGTGTTGTCCTTCAGATGAGACATACAACTGAGGTCCTGACTCTTTGTGGTCATAAAAGATCCCTGGGCATCTTTCGTAAAAAGTATCCCAATATCCAGGCTAAAATTGTCCACCACGGCCTAGTCATTCTGGTCCCCTAATCATCCCCTGTCTCTAATTGGCACACCACTTCAACAACTATCAGCTAATGTGTGATGAGCATACAGGCGTAGAGTGTCTGCCGTTGCATCATCCAGGTGGATGCTGCACATTAGTGGTGGTTGAAGTGACTTCCCGCCCACTGTAGTGCTTTGAGCAGTGAGAAAAGCACTATATAAATATAAAGAATTATTATTATTGTAGTGAAATGCACAATATTAGATGGAAACACAGACAGGTAGTGAAAGACATTAAATAACCATAGAATGATGAAACGTTGAAAGTCCTGCTAACATCTTCTTTTGTATCTTATTCCTTTGTAGATTGTCTAGGAAATTAAGGGCAAGTGCATTTAGGACTAAAACCAAAGAACACTTCTTTACGCAAAGATTTGCGGGAAACTGAAACAAACTATCGAGACATGTAATTGATGTGGAACCCTTGATAACCTTTAAGAAGTGTCTGGATGAGATATTGGGATAGCTTAGCTGTTAGCTAAACAAACAAGCCTGATGGACTGAATGGCCTCCTCTCCTTTGTCAAATTTGTTATGTTCTCATGTCTCATATACTGTATTATTATTAACATTATATTGATAGAAATATGTTGACATAGATTCCTGAGTTTGTCTCAAATGATGCATGCTTTTATAGTTGGTGGGTTTGAGAAACAGATTTAACTGAATCAAACAAGGTTTTATAAATATAGACTCCTGTAGCTCTAAAAAGCTTTCACCGTGTATATACTGCTGTATACATGCCTATATCATAGATTTCTGATGCATTATTACTTTAAGTTCCAGGGGGTCTTACATCTTCAGCACAAGTGAGGAGGGAATGCCAGTTCAAGTAGAAACTCTGCGCAGTTTCTACCACAGACACTGTGGTTGCAGCTCTCCCAAGCCTTAAACTCAACGTTTCCTGTGAATTAGGTTCTGCTGAAACACATATCTACACTCAAAAATACCAAAGAACAAGCAAGCTAATGTCATTTCTAGGAAAGAGTACAAGACAAGGGGTTCCCGCCTGGTCTGTCGGTGAAAATGATAGCATCTCACTGTGGTGGTGCTGGCTTTTTTGGCAGAAGAATCTTTCAAACACGGACCCTATTGGTTGTCTATATGTTTACTTGCTGATGCTGTGGCCAAACCACAAGCAGTGAAATTAATTTGGCACATGACGTTCCTCTTCAAGTGTCTGAGTTCTTTTTCTTGTTGTTTCATAGAATATTTCAGCTGTCGGTAAACATACTGTCTTATCAGCTTCCACTCTACGTGCATCAGCAAACCATACAGGCAAGATTCAGTGTATGCTTGTTTCCCTAAATAAAATAGATTATTATAGATAATTTGAATGTGAGATCGTGGTTGTTGGGGGTGGTTTCTAGAGATCCAGGGCCCCCTGCTTGTTTCTTCCTGTTGTGCTGTGTGGCAGCCACAGTCGTAGACCTTGTGCAGATAAAGCTCCCTGCATCTCTTCTGCAAAGTACTGTTTGGACTGCAGTTTCCCTGCCTCTATACATATAGAAAGAGGCAGCATGGTGACAACGTTGTTAGTGTTTCAACATAACATCTTAGAGGACTTTCAAAGACAAGCTAATATTGCATATTATCTGGGAACTCAAAATATAGCATGGTGCCTCAGCTAGGCTAGTTGTGTAAGCAGTGTGAGCTTCTGAGACTGGACATTAAAGCAAAAGGATGCAGTTTTTAGTCTCCACAAATGGAACAGTATGTGGCCACAACAAGATGTTTAACCTGCCAGTGCTCAAACTGTAGCCATAAAACACAAAAGTATTAACATTCTGACCTTTACGTGACTTAAGTGTAAATGTTCTTGCCTTGTTTACGCTCTGGCTCTCAGTAATTCTTTACAAGTACACATAGATTTAGGGAATGAATGGATATTTAGAGTGCCCCTAGAAATAAATGCTCATATAGAAGTTTATAAGGAGACAGCCACATTATCTTTTAGTTTTAGTTTCAATTTTAAAAATGTCCACCTGCAGCACTAAGGAACTGCTGACAAAGATGTGTGACATCTATTATTGTTGCTAGCTGAAGAAAAGCACAGGCAAGCATTATAATACATCCCTGTAAAATATTGCCACTCACTTTTTACTTTGTGCAATGGTAACTGTTTCTGCCTGATATACCAAGCACCTCAAGTTTAAATTTCATGTCCAGCTGCTGCACATGTGGAATTTGCACGTTCTGTCCATGCCTTTGTTGATTTTTCTGGATACTGCCACATTCCAAAGACATGGGTGTTAGGTGATTCTGAATGAGCGAGTGTGAGCTTTGGGGCATATGTGAGTGGGCCCTGTAGTGGGTTGCTGCCCTGTCCAGGGTGGTGCGTGCCATGTGTCCTAAGCGCTGTGCCTCTGTGACCCAGAATTAGAATAAAACAATTTAGAATGGTATGTTTTTTTATTAACCTCCAAACAGCATATAAATATTTTAAGAATTTCTCCTTTCCAAGCCATTTCCGGTTAAAATGTAATTTTTGGACCTTGACAAATCCGTCAACTCAGACACGTAATATCACATTTGTAAGCTCATGGATATGGAGGACATGCATTCAGTAATGTTTACAGTGCAAGTGAATGTGAGGGGAGTAATGGAGGGATTGTTGGAAGTGCCAGAATATGGAAGTGTATAGTGTGCTGTACCCGACATTTTGTTTTCCATCTGTCGATCATCAAACATAGCACTGTGGGGTTTTGTGAGCCAAAAATAGGGACAGGCTATTTGGGTATTTGAATTGCTGTTATTTATTTAACAGAACAGAACAATGTTAAATCAGCTTATTTCAATTGAGGGTCACTAAGGGCAAAGCCTATCCCAGATGTATTAGGAACTAGGCAGGGACCAACCACATGGTCCTGCTGAATTTATTAAATCTGGATTCATTTAAAGATTAATGTGCTTTTATAATAGTTATGTATTATTTACTAAAGATCTTAACATTTATATAAGATTTTTTTAAATAAGTTAAGGCTCAAGGACCCTGTAATTTTATTTTAGAGCAAAAGGGATGAAAAATATATGTACTTTTTACATCCTAAAGATATCAAAATGTTTCTTTTGGTAATGATAATATTGATCACTTGCTAGATACCAAAGAGTTATATTTAAAGTTCAAAGGACAATCTGCACTTATGCTTCTGCTATAGTTTTCTGTACTTGCAAATCACCTTGAGATGTTCACCGTACAAAAGCATAAATACATAAAAAGTGTCATTGTGTGTTAAACATAAAGGTTTGCCATAAGGAGTGCAGACCCTGGTAAGACTTGTTTGCTGGGAATGCAGGGGATTGGCTGGTAAATTGCACCCCTGCCATAAGATGCTTATCATGTGAATGCTGATTTAATTTCTGCAGTTAAGTTTTATTTTAGTGTTGGTGTAGAAATTAAATAGATATGTGCTTTCTCACAGAATCACAGAATTGCAGAAGCTGTGAATTCTGCACAATTTATTGTTTTGTAAATGGCACAGTGGTAGTGCCAGGGAGACCAAGGTTCACAATTGATTTCTTCCCACCATTAAAGGACATGCAGGTTAGGTGAATTGGCAACGCTAAATTGGTCCTAGTGTTTGTTTGGTGTGTGAGGGTTTGTGTGTGTGAGTGTGTTTGCCCTGTGATGGATGGGCACCCTGTCCTCAGTTTGTTCCTGCCTTATGCCCTATGCCATGACCCTGGCCTGGATTAAGCAGGTTAGAAAATGACATGACATGGAAAATGAAATCTACATCACAACAAAGTGTGCAGAAAGTGAAGGGATCTGAATACTTTCTGAATCCTCTGTATAAGTGTCAACTCATTTGATATACTATAGTTGTGTGGCGATATATTTGCAGACTTTTATTCAATATCATATTTTGAATAGGTGATAATGTGGAAGCATGTTTTTGACATCTAAAACTTCTAGCACGCCACAGGGGTGCAGAGATCTGAACAGCACATTTCCTCAGAAGGTGGTAGACCACAATACCTGATTTTCTGAACTTTGGTTACCTTTTAGTAACACAGAACAGATGCATTTGTATTTTCCTTTAAGCTGAAATGGCTTCTTCCTCTGACTCTCATATATACAATAAATGAGATGTGCAGAGTTTGATTTCAGTGATCGTAAAAATGCAATGTGGTATCTTCCTGTTTCATCCATAAATGTTACCATTGAACTCTTAGTCCATTCTTTTGGTCAAATACCCACCATACGGGATTAGAAACTAAACATCAGTTACAAACATGAAGAGCAGTTAATTGGGAATGTCATATATCAATTTAAAAGTGTTGAATTACATAGCATCTCAATGTTTATATTGATCGTATCACTTATCAGATATCTCATGTGGTACACAAAGAGACACATAATTAGCTAGGGGATAGCTGGCTTCTCCCAGTGGGTGAAAACTTTCATGTTCTGCCCATGTCTGTGTGGGTATTTTCCCATGTCGAAAGACATTCATATCAGGTTATTCGGCAAATCTACATTTAACTGAGCAAGTGAGAGTGCCCTGTAATGGACAGGTGGCCCATCTAGGGCTGGTTGTTGGGATATGCTTAGGTTTTCCAAAACCCTTTAATGGACTAAACAGACCCAGAAGATGGAAAAGATTGCTTTTCTATCACTGTTTCATGGGTTACTGGAAACTATGGAATGAAAGCTGAATCCCCAGCCAAATTCTAGACGTGAGGAAAATGTTCAAAGTCAATGTAATCAAACCAGACTCACACAGCTATAAGATTAACTATTGTGTCAAGCTTGACCTCTGTCATATGGTAAACCATTACCTAGTATTTTTACAAAACAAACATAGTGTATAGGGTGCTTTAGGAAGGACCCTGCTTCACAGAGAGATTATGGCACTTGTTTTCAGACCACACATGCCCACCACCACTGCCAAACAGACAGTTACTTGAGTCCAAGGAATGAGAGAGTTGGCTGCTACGATACCTGACACGATTTATGCATGTTTGTGAAATCAGCTACTTACAAAATACTTTTTTGTTTTTTTAAATCCCAGCAGTATACTGACATCCGTTGCTGCTGTGTAGACACATTTGTATTGTTTTTTTTAAATGATGGTTCAATCTGAGCTCCTGGTGATTTTCTTACACTAATATGGCTGAAGTATTAAATCTGAATGTTCTGCTTATAAGTAAACTGTAAAATGTTGTACTTACTATGACTGCACCTATATTTCCATTTTTTTCTAAAATTTTTATTTAAGCTCTTATGAAAACATAACATACTTCAATTCACATAATGGGGCTTTCTGGGCTGTTTTATGGACTCATTTTAGTGGAATTTCTAAGAAAGGAATTGGTGTAGCTCTAGATACTTCATAATGCATTTTAGAAACCCACCCCTGTCAGACTGACGTGTGCGTTACTTGATGATAATTGCAATGCTGAAATTTTGAGGTGTGGGACTTGCTAGTGTTTTAGAGTGAATATGATTCTAAAATGACCATACCATTACATTCACAAATCTGCTTACACCAATTCATGGTTGTTGGCAGCAGGAGCCTATTCTCACAGTATCAGGTGCAAGGTAAAAGCCAACCATCCATCCATCCATCCATTTTCCAACCCGCTGAATCCGAACACAGGGTCACGGGGGTCTGCTGGAGCCAATCCCAGCCAACACAGGGCACAAGGCAGGGACCAATCCCGGGCAGGGTGCCAACCCACCGCAGAAAGCCAACCATAAAGGCTCATTTATGCACACACCCAGACAGGGTCAGTTTAAATTAATTTCTGATTAACTTAACATGCACATCTTTGAGGATATGTGAGGAAAACTTGGAGTGCATGGAGGAACACCTGCAAAGACATGGAGAGAACATGCAAGTTATACACAGAAAATGACCAGGCACTGGATTCAAATCTAGGTGCTAGATCTGTAAGGCAGTAGTGCAGACCACTGCATTGCTGTGCCACCCAACTTTAAGAGTGCAAATTTAAAATTGTTCAAATTACATTTTTGTTCAATTTCAATTTATAAACACAGTGAAAAGTCAAGCAAAATGACACCTTTTATTGGCTAACTAAAAAGATTACAACATGCAAGCTTTCAAGGCAACTCAGGCCCCTTCTTCAGGCCAGATGTAATTTATAAACACAAAAATACAGTATAATGGGGTTTCCACTAAATTACCATATGGAATATTCTGTTCCATTATAGTTCCCAATAGTCCTACATAAATCATACATACTGGGTCATTGATGAAAGGCATGCAATAATAAGATTTCTTTATTTTGTTACCCTTTTCCATTTTGTAATCTTGTGAGCTGTATTGTAGTGATACACCTTAACTCATATTTGATCAAGCTGTACCACAGAGTTATTAGTGACTTCATGGTGAATGCTATTCAAAATACATTGCATGCAATGTACAGCTTGTGCAAAGGTAAACATATCTAAACAGTGGCCATCAGGTTCAATAACGTGCTCTGCTTGACAAAGAGGGCCAGATGTGAGGATAGATGCCTCAAGCTTGTGTTTTTCAGCTTGTCTCCTTAGCCAGTAGGCCACACTGCCTGCAAAAAAGGTAGAAGAGGGTGGAGCAGCCTTTAGGCAGAATGTAACTGTAAATATAATAAATATTGTAGCAGATATGAGTGGCGCTGCAGGCTCAGGCCACCACACCTGTAAACTAAACTGCTTAGTGCTCTTATGTGTTTGTTAGACAGCAGGCAAGTGTACACTTGCTTTCAGGAGGTGTGAACATTCTCATGGTGCCATGACAAGGTGGAAAAGAAGCGATACAAGTGTTTTAATAAAATCAGGAGGCCTGTGTGGCCAGAAAGACCACCTCTCCTTGAAGAAAGTGTGGATCGACAGTTTTGTTTTTTTTTAATTAATTGCCTGAGATTTTAAAATGGAAATCATAGTCAAACACTTTCATAAACTTTGGAAAGCATAGCCAAACAATGTTAAAAATGCCATTTCAAGGGACAAACTCTAAATCATAGTCTTACTTAGAATCGTGTAATTCTTACACAAAAAAGCCTTTTTTAGATTCTTTTGAAGAGAGCCATTCCTTTAATATTTTGCAAGCCCTGGCTTACGTAAGTAAATATTTGCTTTAAAATGAACGGACATGCCTGAAAAGCAGTCAGAAGCCTGATTAGTCATATGAACTTAGTAAACTCTCCGTTTGGCTCAAGTGGCTTTTGTTTCTACATATTCTATATGGGGTGCAGACTCAAGTTAGTGTCCTGACAGCCCAGATGGAATACATGGTGAACTGAGCTCTACCAGAAACAAAGAGAACCTGCGTCTGATACGTCATCACGTCAGCAATCAAGTGTCTTTGAGTGCAAAGCAAGTGAAAGCACAGAATGATATTATCAAGGTAGCAACAAATCAATAAAATAAATTCTTCGAGAAATAAAACGTGACAAATATCCCTAAAGAGCACCAAAATACATTTAACCTGCTGAAGATCCTGACAACTCACACTCCGCTTAGTTCACTCACATTTAAAATCTGATCTGATGTACAGTATGTTGTAACCAACGCTGAGCAAAGCTATGTGCAGACATTTTGGATCCAGCACTCATAAAGCTACAGTGCTGCCATCTTACACATAAACAGCACTATTTCCTGGCATACACTAAGTGTGTGTGAAATGCTACCCGGCCTGTTAATCTTGATCAAAATAAAGGCAGTACTGATAACAACACTGTGACCACTGACAACCCTCCAAAATACAAGACCCAAGTAGGATGAGCAAATATTCACTGTGGCTTAAAGAATGACTTTGGCTAAAAGAATCAATCAGTTCAGTTAATCTTTGCTTTTACAAGCATATTAAATTTTATAGCACCTTATCAAGACACTGTGCAAATCAAAAAATAATACAATACAAATAGTCACACAGGAGTAAAGTGCACTAAAAGGTAATCCAGTGCCCCACTAATGGCTCTCTAGGTGGGAGAAATTGATAAAGCTACCCTACTGATAGAAGAGGTAAAAAGCAGTGTTCCACATGTGTGTGACTCAGACTTAGCTCTTGCTTGATGTTGTGCCTCCATGCAATAACCTTCTACCCCGCTGTACATTGCTCTGACATTGCACATGAACATCTCTGTTCTGCAGGGATGCTTATGTGTATATGGAGGCAACTAAACTGAATAGTCTCAGATAACAAAGTGAATCTTAACAATTCCTGGAGCTTATTGCTTGGGTTAACAGATAGTTTGTGAAGAAAATAGGCAGAAATCAATCGACATCTATGTAATTTTGGGGGAAGAAATGCTCTTCACTACCACATTGCCAGGGTTTGTAATTACAAAAAAAAATGCAGATAACATTCTTTGTTTAGACCCTCTTAAATTAGTGCATGTGCATGCAAGTGTAAGGCAGGAGCCAGTCATGCAAAAGGCACAAGTGCATCACAGGACTCACTCAAACACACTCTCACAAAGAAACAACCTTACAAGTAGATATCTAAGATGAGGGTACAACCAGTAGACCTGGAGAAAAACCAGGGGAGAACGTGAACACACACAGAAAATAAGGACAAGACTCCATGCCAGGGTGTTAGATCCATGGGGCTGCATTACTAACCACTGTGCTGCTCAGAATTAATATATTAAGATGAACTATAAGAATGTATGGCGGCACGGTGGCGCAGTGGTAGCGCTGCTGCCTCGCAGTTAGGAGACCAGGGTTCGCTTCCCGGGTCCGCCCTGCGTGGAGTTTGCATGTTCTCCCTGTGTCTGCGTGGGTTTCCTCCGGGCGCTCCGGTTTCCTCCCACAGTCCAAAGACATGCAGGTTAGATGGATTGGTGATTCTAAATTGGCCCTAGTGTGTGCTTGGTGTGTTTGTGTGTGTGTCCTGCGGTGGGTTGGCACCCTGCCCGGGATTGGTTCCCTGCCTTGTGCCCTGTGTTGGCTGGGATTGGCTCCAGCAGACCCCCGTGACCCTGTGTTCGGATTCAGCGGGTTGGAAAATGGATGGATGGATAAGAATGTATATCTACTCTATATACTGTATATAAAATCCTAAGCCTAAAAGTGTAATGATTTTGTGCAATGATTTTATGTGACTTTTTACGTCACATTTTTTGTCATGCTTTAAATCGGGTTTATTTTGAAACCTACATATATATGTTTGGTATCTTTCTTTTCAGAATTTATCAAACTTTAATGTGCTGTTGTTAGATTTTCAGATTCTTTTTCCGTTTTTAAATTATAAACTAAAATATCAAGAAAGTCATGGTTTTTGTCAGTTGAAACAAATAGATCGTTTATTTAGTCTCTTATAAATATTCTTCGAGCACAGTGGACCTCAGTTTAACAGGAATGCTCCAATCGGTAAGTGAGTAAATATTTTATTCTCATTTCATGATTTTTACTCCGTTAAATAATAATGAATTTTTCTTTTACATATTTATAGAATTTCGTGATTTTGACTCCAATAAATAATAATTTTTCTTTTGTACATTTACAATTTTACTATATGTGGATTGGGCACTGAAGGCGCCAGCTGTTCTTGCTCCCATAGTATATATATACGAATGCGTGAATGTAATTACCCCGATCTACATGCTGTCAAATGAACGAACCACACGCCGTGGCGCAACGTTAGGGGCTTCGCCTCTAGCGCTGACGTCCGAGGTTCGATTCCCGTAAGGGAGTGCAGTGAGTGTGTACGCCTGATGAGCCCAGAATTAGGGCGAAACACGTGTCGCGTACTCTTTGCATTATTTGACAGTAAACTATTTCACCCATTCTATGATCTGCTTCTCACAACTGAAAGAGGGCACTTGGCGGATGTTAGCCGACTTGATGACCAACCACAAGCGTTACCTGGTAGGTAACCACCCATACAATCAGATTGTGATTCAGACTACGAATGCTGTGAATATATATATATATACACACATATACAGTAAATGTACATATATAATTATGTTTACAAAGTCTTCACATACCTGATATCCAAAACAACACCTTGGAGGATACACAGATATATTTAGATATATGCCAGTGCCTTTCACCATTTCTGAGTTTAATTTCTTAGTTAATTATGCAACCAAAAGGATGGTATAGCTATTGAGATGACCCCAAACCCAGAATAAATGCATAGGACTCAAAAGGATATATTTATTAATAAAGTAATAACATAAGGAAGCTTATAAACACGTTGGGGATGCAAAATTAACCAGACAAAATAAAAATAGCTGCGTCACCAAGCCTTACTAATGCAAGATTTTCACCCAATCTGCTTGTTGCTGAGCCTTATGAACTTGCTCAAGTATAATAAGCAAAGAAGCCTCCTACAGCATGCCTTCTCTACCTGTTTAACTCTCTGGATTCTAAACTTCTGCATCCATTCACTTCACAACTCTATGTTTGTCTGTCTGGTGGCCAGTATAAGCTTTTAAGCCCCAGTCAAGAATGACTTCTTTAAGCAACCCAGGAATAACTTCAAGGAGAAGGATTAGCCCCTGGAACCCCAGGGGGCATCCTCCCCATACTCCCCATAAATGTCATGACCATTAGATCTTGATAGAGAGAGAGGTTGGGAGCATGCACTGATAGCGTTTTGCCACTTCCACCACACAACAAACCACCTGGGACCCGAGAACAGTGGGTGACACCTCAGCACCACATTGGAACAGTGTGAGTTTTTTTTACAGTGACTGGGGTGTAATGATGGACTACTTGTATTTAGTGACTTAGGGGACATTCAGAATGGTGTTCACAAACAAAGTTTGTTTATCATGCAGTATTTTCTTCATATTGCTGCAAACTATGCTTTAACCATGTGACCATCTTAAATAACAAGACTGGCACTGTGTTGTAGGTCACAGACAGAGCTGCCAGATCCTGCAAACATTTCCAGCCGGAAGACAGTTCAAAAGCCACCTAATGGAATTAAAAATAGTCCAAAAAATGGTGTATTTCCCTTTTGATTATAATTTTTTTTGCTTTCTTTTTCATTGATTATTTGAATATTCCAAAATATAGCCAGCTGTTAGCATTTATTTCTTACTTTTCAGTCCTTTTTAATGTTGTTTTCTTTCTTCTGTAGTTTTTGCTCAGCTCTCATGTTCATCAGTAACAGAAATGAACTATTTAAGTTTTCTTTGTGTCATACAATGGTGTTGTCTTCCTCACGTACTTCAGCAAGGGCTAAGCGGATATCAACAGTGACCACTGAAGGTCTCCTTTGAGCTGGCTTGAATTTGAGGCAGTGTGTTGTTTTCTTGCACGTGTCCACAAACAACATTATACTTTCCAAAGAGTTCCCCTACAATATTTCTCATCTGTTGCAAACACCTCACCTTGCCACCTGTGTTGTTTATTCTTTTCTCTAATTTACGCCCATGCACTAAATACAGCTACAGATGCACATGCAGGACAGTCCCAAAACCACACCATCCTCAATGTTCTGGCTCTGCTGCAGCCTTCACTCTGTTCTCCAAACTCAGTTGTTAAAGCAGTCCACCCTGACATTAAATTTATTTTACATTTGTTTTAAGTTTCCAAATTATTTGAGGCTAATGTATATTTTCTTTGAAGTCCAAGAAGCTGCACCCTGCCTAATTGATATTTTTATCAATGGAGCTGTTTTCTAACTAGCCCAATTTGGTGGAAAACTTACAGATTTGACAAACCACAGGGCACGTGCATCATGGGGCTAGCAACCATGTAACATCATAGCGATCAGATACACAAAATGGCAGCACACATGAAAACCAATGCACAAAATGGCAGTGCCCATAAACAAACAAAATCAATGAAATCACATCACCAAAATGACAATAAATAATAAAACAAATTTGTGTGAATCTGACACTAGTGGCACATTAAGGTACAATTTACTCCAAGTTTCCTGTTGATTATTACATGCAGCAAGGAGATAGCTATAAACTCTAAAGGCTTCCTGTTTCAGCCTACAATACTGGAACTCTTGCTGTGTGTATCAACGTCCCCCAGTTGTGGTGACAACTGTCATATCGGCTGGGGTTTTGCTTGTTTTGTGCCTTTGTTGTACATTTTTGCTTCATTTGTATGTGTTACTGTTTCTTTGGTTTATGATTTGCAGTATTCTTTATGATTCATGTATCAGTATTTGAGTCTGTGCTATGTTCCATGTGTTTTTTGGGTGGTCCCCCAAGACGTGGGGCCACCTGCCACCTGGCAGTTCATTGTGAATGCGCTAGGGAGTCGGTGAGTTTACTTGTGTTTATTGTTTTTCTGAGATTTATTGGATTTTTCGACCTTCTGCTCTGTTTTTGACATTGTACCTGGATTCTGCATTGGGACTGAGCTTTGTTCTCGATTGCCTCATTGTTTCAGGCAATTCCATTTTACCTTTGTGCTCCACAGAGCTTCATTGTTTTTGGAGAGCATTTTTTGTGGAGAAAAAATCTTTTATTTTATAAAGATTCTATTTGGCCCTTTTGGGTCTAGTCTGGGTTTCCAACAGGATTTCCCACTCTAATGGGCATTTTTGGAAATGCTTTTGGGACTTATGTGCTTTGGAACTCTTAGTTTATGACAATAACCATGAAACACAGAAGGGAAAAAATGAGAGGAAAGGACTGAGACGAAAGGCCTGTGCAGCGGGCTGACATCTTAGTCAAAAGGCCAGACTAATAAAGAGGTCAAAGATTACTAGCAATAAATCCATAGTAGTAGGGTGTTGTACCATGTTAGCCATTATAGATGCAATGAGAAGTCAAAAAAAATAACACCTTTTTATGGCTAACTGAACAGATTATAATATGCAAGCTTTTGAGGCAACTAAGTCCCCTTCTTCAGGCCTGAAGAAATAGTCTGTAAACATTGAGACAGAATGGAGAGTATAGAGGTTATTAAGTCGGAAGGATCCTTCTATGTTCATTAAATAAAAATATAATGTAATAAAGGTAGGGAAGCTAATATAGGCCTAGACGCAGCTGAAATTTACTGCAAACAGAGCCACGCAGAAAGCCATTATGCTACATGAATAAGAGGAGAAAGAGCCCAAGGCATGTGAAAGTGTGCTTAATGGTAAGATAAATAACTGTAGCATTAAAGAGAAGAAAATTCAAAAGACAAATTTAGGACTTTCTAACTGAATTTTAGCAGGAAGAAAACTGTCAAAGAGAGCAAAGAGTAGTAACTACGTCACCTGTCAAGGTCGTATTATAGAATACATTTTAAATTATTTGATTTATCTTGCTTTAAGTGTATCCTCGGTATTCCTCCTACATATTTCCACTGTATCCTTGTGTGTTCCAGCCTTTCTTGCCCGGTACTTCCTCACTCAATCGTGTCCCTGTAAAGTTTGCTTCTAAGGCTGTGTGATTTCGAGACGTCTTGCTTGTCTCCTGTCAACATTTTGACTACAACCAATGGCAAGTGGGCCCCTATTACCTGCTGTGAAAGCATCATTTGTATTCTTGCGAATATCTCCGGTGTTTGAAGGCAATTACTGCTCTCTGTGTTCTTCCAACACCTTTCCTTAGTATCCTCATGTGTCTTAACCTCATTTATCCAGCAAGAATACTTCCTGTCTTTGAAGACAACTCTGTGTTCCTCCTACGCCTTTCCTTAGTATCCTTGTGTGTCTGAAACTGTCTTGTCTGGCACTGACTTCTCTCGATTGTGTTCCTATAAAGTCCACTTCTCAGACTCTATCTTTTCAAGGTGCCATGCTCACCTCCTGTCCGCTTATTTGATTGCCACCAATGGTAGACAGCAGCAAATGTGAAAAATATGCAGATAAGGGAAAGGTATTTTTAGTTAACATGGAAGTCACTACATGGAGCATTAATAAAATAATAAATACTTTAGAGAAAAAAAAAGTATGCCTGTGATTAAAAATGGCTAAAGAAAAATGTAAAGTTTACACATTCTCCCTATGTCTGTTTGGGGTTTTCAAAATGAAATCTGCTTTACCTACCATATTTTAAAGTAATTTTTTTTTTTTTTTTTTTGTTCTTTATTTCGTCTTATACGATTTCTCGTATTAGAAATTTGTTAGTTTTCGCATACCCCTTCGGGTTAGAGGGTATCCGTCAATAAGGGCGCGCACATAAAGGTGACCTTCAAAAGGGCGACATCAATTGGGCGCGGAGAATAAAAGCGCACATAAATAAAAGCGATCTTCAAAAGGGCGTCCTCAATTGAGCGCCGAATAAAGGCGCGCGTAAATAAAGGCGAGCTTCAAAAGGACGACCTCAATTGAGCGCCGAATAAATGCGTGCGCAAATAAAGGAGCACTTCAAAAGGATGACCTTCGGAGCGAATTAAATTAATTGTCCTTGATTATGCTAATAGACCGCATCTCGAATATCTACGTGGCATTGCACATAATCTACAGCTTCAAGTGTAACTTGCTTTCACCTTTTTATACATTGTCATTGCCTTAATCTAATTTTCTGTAATTCTGAAAACAACGAAATATGTTCAGTCATTGCCTTAATCAAATTTTCTGTAATTTTGAAAACAACGAAATACAGAGAGCTTTAGAAATAGTTCAATAGAAGTAGTTCGTTAGAAGTTCATGCATTAATTAATTGGATGTTTTAATATTCTTGCTTTCACCTTTTTATACGTTCAATCATTGCCTTTATCTAATAAATTTTCTGTAATTTTGTTGCGTTTGCCTTTATTCGCTGCGCCCAATTGACGTCACCCTTTTGAAGCACTCCTTTATTTATGCGCGCAGTTATTCGGCGCTCAATTGAGGTCGTCCTTTTGAAGCTCGCCTTTATTTGCGCGCGCCTTTATTCGGCGCTCAATTGAGGTCGCCTTTTTGAAGATCGCTTTTATTTATGTGCGCTTTAATTCGCCGCGCCCAATTGAGGTCGCCCTTTTGAAGGTCGCCTTTTTGTGCGCGCCCTTATTGAATAGAACCGGGTTAGAGCGAAGGGTCAGCCATTGTACAGTGCCCCTGGAGCAATTACAGGTTAAGGGTCTTGCTCAAGGGCCCAGCAGAGTAGGATCTCTTTTGGCAGTGACGGGGATTCGAACCGGCAACCTTCAGGATATCAGCGCAGATCCTTAGCCTCAGATCCACCACTCCGCCCCATTTTTTTTTTTTCAATTTTTTTTTTTTTGTTCTTTATTTCGTCTTATACGATTTCTCGTATTAGAAATTCTTCATTCTAAACTAGCCTTCTGTGAGTATGCGCATACGAGAGCCCTACAATGGACTGATGTCCTTTCTAGGACTGGTTTCTGCCTCACACCCTGATCTACCAGGATGGACTCTGGTCTTCCATAACCCTGACTTAGATAATGTGGGTTTGAGAATGTGATATTATATACTAGTCAGGGTAAGCAACACTTCCCAGGTGTGGGAACAAACTAAATTTCAGAATGAAACATAGTTTATGAAGTTCTCCTGTACAAATGGGAAATTTGTGCAAAATATTGTGGAGATGGGTTCAGTGGTGTGGATCGCATACTGGACAAACAAACACACATTCAGCTTTATATGTAAGACACAGCCTTATCATTCAATTTTTGAAAATCGCTTCATACCAGGAAATGTTCCAAAGACGACAAACTAGCAAGTGTTATTCCATTACATACAAAATTATGTCAATCCTGGTAACCAGTTAGCTTAATATACTTCTACAGCAAATATTCAAATATATTATAGAAGACAAGACAGAAGCAACGTTTCAGTATGGGAGTGCTAACAAACAGTCAACATTGTTTTTGTTATACAGGAGAGATCAAATTTCACCTATATAATGGATTTTTATTAGTAACAAAAACCGTGTTTGGTTTTAGTGGAGCAAATTGAATTAGATGTCCTAACCTTTTAAAAGCTTTTGATCTGTTAGCCAATGAGAGGCTAGTCAACTTACTACAAGTAATAGTAGTGCAGGAAGCAGAAGCCAGATAGACACATGCAGTTACTTTCTGCATCTATAACACTGAACTACAGGACAAAGGACTTTTTCTGATCAAATGTAGGATTCCACAAGAGTTAATGCTGGGGCATTATTTAGATATAAATGTAGCTAATAGGACTGTGAAATTCATAGGTAACACAAAGCTAGACGTGTCAGTAGATGGAAAGTTACTGATGGACCTGGATTTAGGAAGATATGTGACTAACAGTGAATGTAAGGTTTTATACATATCATATATAAATATTTGATACTGAGGGATGTCCTTCAGCCCTTATTTGTTCTCTCTCTGAATCACAACTGTGTACCTCAGCTTTCCTGCATAGCCCCAGGGCCTACAAATGGATAATTTTATATTCTTAAGGGCTATAGTTTGGTAGCTCTCAAATCACACATCATGAAGAAAAAAGTTCTCCTAACAACTGGAATCCCTGATTACAGATTACTTCAGATCACTTTCAATCTGCGTGTCAGCCGATTAAGAAAATAAAAGACACCCTGATTCACAAGCTTCACAACTGTTGCAAAGCTGGGACCATGGTTAAGGATATGTTGTTTGTTTTCTTCAATCCCTTTAACAATATTCATCCGCTTGTGCTGGAGTACAAGCTCAAAGGCAAGGCAGGTGTAGCAGATGCACCAAAGTGTCTTGCATCATTGTGAAGCTCCAGGACTGAGAGTTAGAGATGGTGCTCAGCACACTGTGCACCTCAGATCCCTGTTCTTTTCCATTTCTCTTTTCCCTCTACACATCCATTTTAACTTCATTTCTAATTTAAGGCATCTACAGAAGTTATCAGATTAATCCTCCCTTATAGGCTGCCTCAACAGTGGAGGTGAACAGGGTGTATAGAAAGGTAGTGGAGTACTTTGTCATGAAGTTCATAGAGAACCACCTGCAACTTAGCATTCCTAAGACAATGAAATGGTGCTGGAACATAGGCATAATTATTGCAAAGGAGAAGGAGGTATAGACAATGGAGATGACGAGGAGAGCAAAATGGTGGTGGGTGGTGGAGGACTTTGTCATATAGTGCAGGAAGAATTTGAAATATCCAGGAAAATATAATTGGTGGTTGCCTTCTGATATTTCACAGAACCTATGACATCAGTCTCTGTAATGTAGGAGAAGGCTGACATTGTGTGGATTATAAGAAATTTATCAGAACATCCGAATAGTACACTGGATTGGGGGTAATACAAATCTGACAGAGCAGACATGTTTTGAGATTTGTGTTGTTTAATATGTGTGACAAGCTGCTGTGGATGTTTTACTTTTCCACAGTGGGCAGCTTACTGTTCTGTGCTGTAGTCTGCCGAGCCAGTAAAAAGAGAAGCAGAAAAGAGGGTAATAGCAAAACTAAAAGATACTGTGGATGATGTTGGCCATACTCTTCATGAGATGATGTCCTAGAGCTCTTATAGCCACCAGCGTATTCCATAGTATGCTAATACATGCTATTGTGACACTTTGTTGCCAACAGCCATCAGATTATATAATGCCTACTCGCATGATGCCCACTCATCTTCACCATTAGCAGTTATAATACACATTGGCATATGTATCATATTTTTATGTCATCATTTTTGTACTGCTTGTATAGTTCTATGTCTTTCACTTATTATGTAACAGTTTGTACTTTTTTGTGCTATGTTATATATTCTGTGCTGCTCTTAGGTAAATTTCCCCTAAGAAATCAAAGAATGGTCTCTCTTTCTGTTTATACAGTATATACAGTTTAGAATACAATACAGTTTATTTTTATATAGCCCAAAATCACACAAGGAGTCACCTAATGGGCTTTAGCAGGCTCTGCTTCTTGATAGCCTTCCAGCCTTGACTCTCTAAGAAGACAAGGAAAAACTCCCAAAAAACCCTTGTAGGGAAAAAAATGGAAGAAACCTTGGGAAAGGCAGTTCAAAGAAAGACCCCTTTCCAGGTAGGTTGGGCATGCAGTGGGTGTAAAAAAAAAGGGGGTCAATACAATATTAATACACAGAACAGAACACAAGTAATCCTCAATACAGTATAATAGTGCAATAGAAATATTACAAGTACAGAGCAGAATTCAACACTAGATGATATCACATAATACGATTTGGGTTTGTTCAGCGTCCTGGAGACCTTGGCCATCAAGCTGTCTCCCCCTATTGGCCATTCCAGTCTATGGTGAGTGTATCTTATGATGGATTGGTGTCATATGCAGGGATGGTTCTTGCTTTATAACTAATAGGATCTACCTTAGTCTCTATCTCCCTTTGACTTTCCTGCATTGGTATACAGTACATGGGTTTGAAAATGAATTTGTGGATGGATGGATGGATGGATGGATGGATGGATGGATGGATGGATGGATGGATGGATGGATGGATGGATGGATGGATGGATGATGGATGGATGGATATGTAACTTTCTCATGATAAAGACTTGGGAGTCCACACATCTTAATTTGTGCTCACAAGCAGATTGCATACAGGATTGATAAAATGCAGTTAGCACCAAAGTAGTGTGCAGTATACGTTAGTAGAGGTTCTGCTTAATCTGTATAAAATATGTGTAATGCTAAGTGTGAAGAATGCTGTATGCAGTTTTGCTCACCGTATTACTAGACAGAAATAACAACCCCAGAGAAAGTTCATGGAAAATTTAGATGGTTGATTCCAAGACTGGCTGATCTGAGCAATTAGGAATGATTGAAGGAGCAGAATCTGTTCATCTTTAGACAATGGAAAATAAGTGATGGCACATCATTAGCATTTCAAAATTTAGTAGGAGTAAGTAAGGGGAATTTTAGCTATTATTTGGAATTTTTTTCAAAAACAAAGGGGTCACAGATGGAAGCTGGTTAAGTGTGTGTCACATGTGCCCCTCAGGGTTAGGAGGTACTTCTTTGCACAGAAAACTAGTGATACAAGGAGCAAGTTAGCAAGCATTGTTATTGCTAACACCTGCCGGGGGCCTTTGGATGTCATTGTGATAATATTTTACAAAAGATAGTCAGCATTTCTTATGGGTCAGTACCAGCAGGGCTGCAATGTGGAAAATGGTTTGAAGGTAAAGCAGGAGATCATTTTCAGCAGGACCCAAAACTGATAGCAAAGATCAGTTCTGAGTTATCACATGTGCCTCTCGCTCTGGATTGAAGAATGGATGTAATCTATCCATGCTGAGCCTTTTAATGTAATTTTATTACATTACATTTATTTTTTTCTGTGGCTCCCATTCCATATTCCCTGTACGCGCTGTTCCTCGATTCACTAAACACAAATAATGGAATTAAGTTACCACAAAGGAAGGACTATGTGCTGAGAAAAGGTCAAATCATGGTCTGCTTTTATACAGTATCTCCATAGTGAAATAAATATACTCCATTATTGTGATCCCTTTCATATTGTGTATATGCAAAAAGTCCAAAAAGATAGCTGTACAGAGGGAACTATTCTGACGGCTCCTCTTTGCCCAACTTCCTGTTTATTTTCTATAGTCTAAAGCTCATTGGGCGTTGTATCATGTTCTTTCAGGCAGTTAAAAGATAGGACACGTGGCTTTCTGTCAGCACAGCAAGCCGATAACAGCCCATCTGGGTGGAATTGTGTGTCAGTTCCTTGTGGCCCAGCCTACAATATAAGAAGGTGGCCCCCTGCTGGAGGGAGGCAATACAGAGGATTATTTATTCCTGTGAATGACTTGGACTTATTTGGCAGGGGGTAGGGTGTGTCAAGTTACTACAAGGTTCCCTAAATGACTCACATAGACCTTTGTGTAGATGGCTCCTTTGACCACATACTGAAACTCAGCTAGCTGGTAGATAAGAGTTACTCAAAGAGGCAGATGGAATTCAGCACTGAGATCATAATGCCAGAATGGTCGTGTCTCTCAGTTTAGTTTGTGTATTCAGTGAAGCCGTATCCTCTTCCAGAGCCACAGCCATTGCTAAAATATCTAGCAAAATGAAGCAGCCCTTAGCATCTATAAAAGCCTTTCTGCTATCAGCCTACAACCACCAAAACAGTGGAATGAGTCAGCACTAGTATGAGCAACCAATATAGTAGATACGCAAAATGTAAGAAAGCAAAATGCAGCAGAGACTGGAGTAGGACAACAGCTGAAGCTGATCCAAGAAAAACACAGTAAACATCCACGTGTCAATGCTAGTGAAGGCTGTCTACAGCTTTGGATCAGTTGTGAACCTCTGCTCAGACCAGTGAATCACTAGCCACAATTGTACTTCACAAATTAATCATTATTCTTGTGCGAGTCTATAAAGAGAGGAAGTCATGGGCAAATCAAACAGATTAAATAGCCAGTTCATCAAACTTTTAGGTTCATGTGTAAAGGCCCTTCAACCCCTGCATGATGCCCCCAGGTGGAGTCCCTGGCTGACATGGTGTGATGTGTAACATACAATCAGTTCTCACAGGCATTCCCCCTCATGGTATTCATGTAACTATAATGATGAATCTTCAGGGGTGAGTGTCGGCAGATGCCCTTGGCATACATGTATTTGTAAGCAGATGGCCAGCCACGACCAGGATATCCAAGTCCGAACTGAGCCTTTAAATGCAGATCATTAATAAAAACAAAGAGTCACTATGGCTCATATAGTAGCAAATGTTTAGTTTTTCTTGTTTACAATGAATAAGTTATTGTTCTGTCTAGAAATTCAACTAGTAAAAAGTCTGAGCTCAGATGGAGTAGGTTTGCATTGTCACCTAGTGGCCGAGGTATTTTAATTTAAACCATAAGTGTTAATTTTTACATTTTCTCAATGTGTTTGACACTGAGCAAGTCACTCAAACAGACTGTACTCTAATATACCTATACTGTACTATGGGCTGCTGTTTACTATAACAAAATCTCAACTCTACTTTTGATCTGTTTTTCCTGCAGAGGGTGATGGTGGCAACCTGTTGAGCTTAGAATGCCAGGCTAATCAACAATAGTTCCCAGTTCACACTTGGGGTTACTCAAGCATTCCCTGTCTAGTCAAGACACACAAACACTCAAATGTATCTTTGGTCTGCCATGAGTCTTCTCCTGGGGGCATTTCTGGCACCCCAGATGGTTCTTCTTAATCCTAAGAACAATTTATGGTGACAGGCCTGGGGATGGGACTCACCTGCAATTGCCTGGTGGCTGGGTGAACCATATAGCCCAGTTGGGCTAAACCCAAAAACAAGAGTAAACTGCCTTATTGGCTCGCTACCTGCTAGACAAAGTACGAGAGGCTAATGCAGATTGCGAATAAAATAAAGATGGCTGAAATTTGCTTTTTTACACTCAATCTGAATGAAAAATTCCATAGATATTAGCACCCGGTTAATCTATCTATCTAAAATGACTAGGCCGTGGTTGGTAATTTTAGCCTGGACATTGGGATAATCCCTACTTTGTACGAAAGATGACCAGGGATCTTTTATGACCACAAAGAATCAGGACCTTGGTTTTATGTCTCATCTGAAGGATGGCACCATTTTTATAGCACAGTATTTCCATCACTGCACCGGGGCATTGGAATCCACATTCAGACCACTGAGTAGGTGCCCCCTGCTAGCCTCACCAATGCCTCTTCCACTCTTCCAGCAGCAATGCAAGCCTTTCCTATCTATCTATCTATCTATCTATCTATCTATCTATCTATCTATCTATCTATCTATCTATCTATCTATCTATCTATCTATCTATCTATCTATCTATCTATCTATCTATCTATCTATCTATCTATCTATCTATCTATCTATCTATGGTGCCTTCATGTTTATCTGTCTGCCTATCCATCCATCCTTCCATCTTCCAAACATAATCTACAGTATCTATTATTTTCCTGGAAAATCAAGGACAAATGAAGTAGTAGCAGTAGCAGTAGTACTATCACATATATAAAGTATAGTGAAATTCATACATATATGTCTGATTAACCAAAGCAACAGTTCGCCACACTCTGGTGCCATTATATAACATATACACTATATAGAATATAGCTGTCATCGAGTAGAAACCACATGGTATAATGGCTACCTGACAACAAGCACACAACAAAATGTTTATGAAGTACAAGACAAACTGTAAATCAAAAGGCAGTTGAATGGAATTATTTTCCTTTATTCTTAAAATAAGATCAGAAGAGCTATCTGACATGGGACTTGCCCTGAAATAATATGGCCATCATGCTATTGCTGTGCCTTTAAAGATTTATTTCAATGTTAATCAGTGAATGTCTGTAACTAAAAATCAGCTCTTTTTTATGCCAAAGCCTAAATCCAAAACCAAAAGTCATTCTTGAAACAATCAAAGCTAGAGGTTTTGATTCCTTTTCTTACCTAAACACTAAGCCAGGGATCAAAGTTGTATAGCAAGAAAAATGGGTCTGAAACACTAAACAAGAACACAAATTCTGAGATGACCAGGAAGTGCACATTGTCGACCATTTATCTGATTGCAGCAAAACGTCAGCTCTGTGTGCCTCGGAGTGTTGTTGCATAGCAACACCATGACAACTGATGCTCAAAACAACGACATCTAAAGAAATAAAGATGGTGCCGAAAAAATATGTGAAAAATATAGAACTATTAATAAAACAATTTCTAATTAAAAAAAAACTGATGTAAAATTTTGTTCGATTACCCCAAAAACCTATATCTATAATGTCAGAAACAGCCTCCCAATAAAAGAGTAATTACTTTAAAACGAACAAAAATTGTAATGTGTTCATGAATGTGCTCTATGATTGCTTGGTTTATTCTTTTGAAAATCTTCAGGATTATTGGAGTGTTTTGAGTTTCATTTTTGTCATTGCTCCAAGTTTGGTCTTATAATATTATTAGGGATTGGTAAATCTCTGTAATGGGTAACAGCTACGATGAAATGGGAAAATCTTTACTGCTTTAAACTTACAGGCTGTTTGCAAAAATTGTGGAATATTTATGGCTAATTGTCTTGGGGTTTAAAAGCAAAGCTTGTCAGATAAGCTAAAAGATAAATTGGGAAGTCACAACCTACGAAAGAGTATAGACAGTGCTACTGATTTATCTATAAATATTGGCTATAGACTAGAGGAAAAAATAGTAAAAATGCTAAATCACCTTGAGTTATTGAGTACTACAGCTCAAAAGATTTGAAACAAAGACTTTATTTTGTGGAGTGATACTTACAGAATTAGATTTTGTTCACTCCATTTAAGTACCTTTAATCACGCCATGTACTTAAAACCTGTATTTGTGGTTGATTTACTAACTCCAATTTCTCTGCTTTATCCACCAAGCAGACTGAATTTATAATAGATGAGATAAGAGAAAACTTGATAAATTGTTTTATACAGTCTTCACTTTCATCAACAGGTTCAGAATTCTTTTTTATGGCCAAGGAAGATGGTTCTTCTGCACCCAGCAAGGCAATCAATGATCTTTGTTAAATAATTTAATTTGTATAGAAGGCACAGATGAGCAGACAGTAGCATTCAGCATGGCTACTGAAGATATTCGTGTACTTTAGTCATTTCTCTGCATTATTGCTATTAGCAGTTTGAGTGCCTGTCTATATTGATGCTAGTGTTATGTTTTTTAACTGGAAGAAAGACCATACTCAACTAGAAATTTCCAAGCAAGTTTCAGTGCAGGAAGTTCAAGATCACACAAATCCTGAATGTATTTTACAATGACCAAGACTTCATTACCCAGCAACATTTCAAGAAGCATTTTGATAGTCCTCTTTAAGGAGAAAGACTACAAATGACATTAAATGGACAGCCACAATAGCTGACATTCAGTGAAAAACTGAGAACTTTAATTGATAAAACGAGAGTCTAACGTAAATCTAGCAGTCGTGTAGGGTTGATGTGCACCATTTTCAAGCACACATCACGTAAATCAGAATTCAGTTATCTCTGTTCTTATACTTTATCTAAAATGTTTATATCTAACACAAACGTACATTGTTTTTATATCTGTTAATGAAAGTTAAGCTTTCCAGTTTTCTAAAAATGATTGATTATATTTGTTTTTCTGATCAAAAATGCCCATTTAGAGAATTTACAGTTGTCATGTAAATAGATGCAAAAAACAATTCTTATCAGCAGATTGTGTTCGTCAATAGCAAAACAATGAACACTTTGTGAAGAGCATACATTTAACTAATGGCTGGTAAAGCACATGCAAATCAGCAGAGTGTCATACTCAAAGCAGTCCATCCACAGAAAAAACAGAATGACAGTTTAAGAAAAGTTTTTAAACAAAGAATGCAGAGATGATGAAAAGGGTGGAAAAAGAGAATAGTCTGAACAAGTAGAGGTCAGTATCAAAACCAGAAGATAAGTATACAAAAACAAAATCAAAAGAAAAGGCAAGACTTCTTTTGTCAAGCTAAATAAAATGGTCCTTTCTTATGTGAATAACAAAGTATAGACACTCAATATGTGAGCCATCATGACACATAACCCTGCCTATGCTTTAGCATAACAACACCCAAACATGCACATGGCCATGGTCCTGGTGATGCACAATAACATACCAACAAAATGGAACTAAATGATGTTAAAAACAAAATGCTAAAACAAGAAGTGCAAAAGTTAAACAATTTCATTTAATTCCGGACACAGAGGAAGTTTGTTTTGACTGACAGAACTTGCCATGACTATTGCAATGCTTCCCACCATCAGAACATATTTATGCATCAGCAACCACTAAGGCAAGCCATGGCCTACTGAATTCTCAATATCACCCATATAACATAATGTAAATGGCTTGCAAAAAAATTGATCATACTGGCAGGTCTAACATATAAGTTAGACGTTTTCTCCTGAAATACCTATTATACTGTGTAGCAAGGCGCTATATATGCGCCCGACCCGACACAGACTGACACTAGAGGCACGAATAAAACCAACAAAATGCTTTTATTTTTCTTTACCTGTGGGGCACGTCTTCCCCAAGACCCACAGGCACAACACAGTCCCAAGCACACAAAAGCACAAACACTCTTCACTTTGCACCACCACTCCTCCCGGCAAGCGTAGTCCTCCTCCTCCCGACTCAGGCTCTTGGAGTGGTGGCTGCTGGCCCCTTTTATAGTCCACCCAGAAGTGCTCCAGGTGGTTGATTGCCGAGTTCCAGCTGCATTTCAGGGTGTGGCTAAAAGACCGCCCATAAGAGCTCAGGAGTCCCAGCTGCAGCACCCCCTGGTGGCACCTCCGGGACCCAACAGGGCTGTGCCAAACTCCAATTTTAATGGAGCACTGCAGGAAACCGAGGCACTGCTCCAACCCAGGGGGGTTGCCATCTAGCGTCCAGGTGGAGGTATTGCAAAGTCCATGGCTGCTCACCCTGAACATATACCGAAGGGGTGTCCCGCCACAGCTGTTAATAAGAGCAAGACGAAATAATTATAAAACAAATGATTGTGAGGTGCTGTGATGGAGTGCCATTCTGTCCCACAGTGTGCCCAATGCTAATCATGATTGGCGGAGGCTCCCTGTGATTCTGAATCGGATCAGCATGGTTTTACAATGAGAAAATGAAAAGATTATCACCAAAGAATTCTTCAATTGCTGCATGTTCTTGTGCTTGCAGGATATTGATCACATTCGCCTATTCAAATGGTGTGCCAGCATGACTAGAATATTCGACAACACATGGAATGCACTCCTCCTCTGATAATACATGTATGCTTCTCTGTGAAATGTCAGATGTAATGTAATAAAATATATAAATGTGTATTTCCACCTTACTCACAGCGGTGATCACTGTACACTCCAACTCAAAGTGTGCAAACTAATTTCTATTTTTAGATGTGTTCTCTTTCCTCTAGATTAAACATTACTTCTACATAAAATATGTTTCAACCAAAAGCTCACTTTTCAGCACTACATCATCACTGTCAACAGATATCTTTTCGAGTCGTACCTGCATGTCTCATGCTATATTCAATTAACTGAAGGAAACTTGTTAAAGGAGATTGTATCTGCCATAATTCTTGTCTCTGCATATTTGGTTGCTAACTCTCAGAATTGAGGCTTTGCTGCTTTCTAGACTTATGCAAATAAACACGGGGTAGTGTCGAGCATGTGGCATTGGACCTTAAACTATGAGGGTGCCCGCTCAATTCCTGCCTTCTATCCACTCCTGTTTGACTCTAAGCAAGTCTGTTAACCTGGCAGTGGTCTGAATGTATGCAAGAAATTATACTGTATTTTGATCTTGTAAGATGCCTTAATTAAAGGCATCAGCAAAATTCAGTGCCTATAAAAAGTATTCACCCTCTGACAGTTCTCAGATATTATTGCTATAAATCATTGAATCACAGTTGACTTAATTTGGCTTTTTTGACATTGATCAACAGAAAACAACTTTTTTCATTCAAATCTGAAAATAAATTTCTACAAAATGATCTAAATTAGTTACAAATATAAATAAAAAAAATTTGTTCCCAAATGTATTCACCCCCTTTAATATGACACGACTAAATCATCACTGGTGCAGCCAATTGGTTTAAATTGGTATTAATTCAACAAAGATCACCTGCCTGGAATCAAGGGGTTTCAGCTGATTGTAGTATAAATGCACCTTATTTGGAACAAACAAGTACACTCCAAGTAACTCCAGAGAAAAGGTGACTGAAAAGCACAAATCAGGGAATAGCAGCAAGAAATATCCAGGAGACTGAACTCCCCTTGGAGTCCAGTTAAATCAATCATTAAGAATCTGAAAGAGTATGACATAGCTGTAAATCTGCTGTCCACAAAAACTGGATGAATGTGCAAGGAGAAGACTAGCGAGGGAATAGCCACCAAGACACATATGAGAAATCTGAAGCAGCATTGGGGGTAACGTGTTACGCATAGTCATTACTTTTTAAGGTAACAATGTAATGCAATACTTATTTTCTTGAACTAAAAATACCTGCGTTATTGCGTTACTATGGAAGATTATTCTTGCCACTTCATTATAAAAAAATCGTTTTGCATAAGTATTGTCTATAGTTGCAAAGACATTGCCTGCTGCTGTCGTGCACGCCCATGTTCTGGCCGTTCTGCAGTTTTTCATACAAAAGAATAAAAAGTAATTCAAAAGTACTATTTGTAACCCATAACATTTTATAATAAGCAATTGTGTAATACGTCTAGTTACTTTTTTATACAATGAGTAATGTAACTATGTTACTTTTAAAAGTAATATTCCACAAAGTTGCTTTGAAGGAGTTACAGGCTACAGTGGCCTTGATTGGAGTGACTGTATAGTCAACAACTGTTGCTCAGGTGCTTCATCCATTGCAGCTTTATGGGACAGTGGCAAAGAGAAAGCCACTGCTAAAAAAACACACATGACATCTCGCCTACAGTTTTCAGGATGTTAACAAGGAGATGGTTCCATGGTCTGATGAGACCAAATTTGAACGTTTTGGCCATCAGACTTAATGCAATGTTTGAACACGGCACATTGTCAAAATCACATCATCCCTGCTGTAAAGCATGGTGGTGGCAATGTCAGACTGTGGAGATGCTCCTCTACAGCAAATCCTAGAGGGCTTGTGAGGATGGAGGGTAGAATGAATGCAGTAAAACAGGGAACTCCTAAAGGAAAATCTGATTAAGTCTGAAAGAAATCACCTTGGGAAGGTTTGTTTCCCAGCAAGACAACAACCGAACAATGTAGGTGAGAATAGGCCATTCAGCCCAACAAAGCTTGCCATTCCTGTCCACTTAATTCTTCTAAAATAACATCAAGTCAAGTTCTGAAGATGTCTAAAGTTCTTCTCTCTACCACACTACTTGGTAACTTATTTCATGTGTCCATGGCTCTCTCTATGAAAAAAAAAATTCCTAATGTTTATAAGTTTCCAACTGTCTCTCTGAAAGCCACACAGGAATGCTTCAAAAGCAATATTGTTCATGTCCTGGAGTGGCCAAGTCAGAGTTCAGGTCTCAATCCTACTGAGAAATTGCGGCTGGACTTTGAAAAGGTGGCTCACTCACAATCCCCATGCAACCTGGCAGCTTGAGCAGTTTTGCAAAAATGAATGGGGAAAAAAATCACAGTGCCCAAAAGTTCAAAGATTAGAGAGGTCTGTGCATGCAGACTCAAGGCTGTTGTGACATCAACCCAGACTTGAATACTTAACAAGTATTTTGTGTTTTACATTTGTAATCAGTTTAGACCACTTTGCAGAGATCTGTTTACACTTTGACATGAAAGAGTCTCTTTCTGTTGATCAGGGTTAATAAACCAAATTAAATCCACCGTGATTCAATGTTGTAAAACAATAAAATGTGAAAACTTCCAGGGGCTGAATACTTTTTATAAGCACTTTACACCATTATTTTTCTTGTGGCCTGTCCCTATGCCCCGTGTTGCATACTACCTTGAGGTTGCTGGTGACAACAAATTAGCTGTATTTCTGGAGTCAAAAATTAAAGTGAGGCAAATCTCCTCATGCAAGTGATAACAGTTGTCTCAGCCCTGTGGAGCCAACATAAAGAACACCTTCCATGGCCTGTCTTTGCATTCGATGTTTTTTTTTCTAGACAGGCATGTGCTAGTTTGTTTTAGTTCAGCACAGCTTCTCTTCACTTCCTCTTTGTAACACTTCTGGGAAAAAGGCACTGAGTTCCCTGCAATGGGCTGACCAGCCTGGCTGGGTGTTGCTGTGTGTGTCAAGTAGTGGTGGAGGGGGGGAGTGAATACATTCAGGGACAGAACTGCTTGTTAACAGTAAAGAAGAAGTCTAGTCAGCTCACTCAGTTTACAGTCATTAAGCCCTTCCTCATACAAGAGAGGGGGGCAGTTGGAGCTATCAGATAGAAAGAGGGAAAAGTGAAGAACATTAAATTCAATTCAGTTCAATTTGCTTTTGTTAGTTGCATCTCCACATAACAGCTATGCACGCTATACTGTTATTACAAATATAGTCCACCTTAATAAAAGAACAAGTGTCTCTGGGTGTGTCTGTGTATTTGTGTGTCCGTCCAGTTGCTAGGGTTGAGAAGCAGAGTTAAAAATAGTCAAAACGCGTAGAAGAAGGCTCAAGAAATCAAAAACGAATAATAAAAATGGCCAACAAGTGTCTGATAATACGAAAATTGGTCTTATTGCCCTATTCTGTCATCTGACATTATAAGCCAGAAACAGCAGCATGGTAGCAACTTTCTTACACCCACTCAGGCCTTGTGAATGAGCTTTATAGCTATAATGCTAAAGACTGATAATTTTGCATGGCAGGCAATGCATGAGTGAAAATAATGATAAATCGGGAAAACCAAAGCTCCAACATGACTAGGCTAGAGTTGTTAAACCAAGACACTTTGACTATAAGTGAGGTCAGTTTGATCAGTGACGCCTAGAGGAAGTGCAGAAAACAAGTGGCTCTGTTCGAAGAGGAAAAGGCTGCCGTGAGGGAAAGGGATAGGGTGAATACTACTCTACCAAACAAATAAAGTTCTATCTATCTATCTATCTATCTATCTATCTATCTATCTATCTATCTATCTATCTATCTATCTATCTATCTATCTATCTATCTATCTATCTATCTATCTATCTATCTATCTATCAAAAATGGCATAATATAACACATGAGGTCTGTGTTGAGTACTTAGATTTCAACCAACTTTAGATGCATAGCACAGTTAGTATTAGTATAAGGTAACATATATATAAAACATAATTGCTGAAATATAAACAGATAAATCAATCTTCTGCAATATACTGTTTAAAATATATATGCAAATACATTTCAGACAAAAAGGAATTTAAAGGAAAATGTGCAGTAGGGTGTAAATGTTCAACAGTGTTGTTAAGCCTATCATATACTTAAGCAGTGAAGACTGAGATCCTTTCTGTATGTTAATGTTATCCAGTACAGAATTTTGCAGGTACAGTGGTAATCCCAAAATAATACTGGGCAGAATTACGAGGAGACTGGCCATTTGTGCCTACCTGGAAGAATGCCCTAAATTTCTAAATGCATTTCCTGCAAAATCCTCGGCTAAAGTGGAGAATTCACAAAATAGGGCCTACAAACCAAAAAGGTGATTCCAGAGCTGAGTTTTCTAATACTTTAGATTACAATTGTTAGCACGGAGCAGCAGCCAATTCACGCCAACCCAATGATTAAAGCTGCTGAAAATAAATGCTGACAACAACAAGACTCCCAAAATGAATCAGTGTTGTAGTGAGTCAGAGCCTGTCCTGGTGGTGTCAGGTACAAGGCAGGTCATCACACTCACATACACCCACACTTACTCAAACTAGACAAATCAGAAGTTGCCAGTTGACCTAATCTGCTTGTCTTTGGGATGTAGGAGGGAAATCAAGTAAATCAGAAAACATACATGGCGACACAAGGAGAATGAACAAATTCCACAGACAAAGGAAGTAGGCTAGGGAATAAACCAAAACTTCTACAGCTGAACAATCAATTCAATTTTATGTTACACAGCTTCTCTCAAAGCAAAGAAAAACCAAACGCAAATAACATCTATCTAGTTCTTGTCTGTCTTGAATCAACCATTAATCCAACTCTGTGTTCATGATCTTGTTCTTTGATTTCTCCAGCCCCCTTAACAGTATCCAGCCTCTCCAGTTATTTAAAGTATGGTGGTGCCCACACAGTGTCCTTGATCATGAGGAGAACTTGTAATACTCCTTATCTGTGTGCTCGTAAGGGTGGTCAGTGACACAGGTGCACCCCAGAGAACTATCTTGTCTGCCTTGCTCATCACTCCCTGCCAACCAATTTTAAATACAATTCCAATTGATGTCATCTTCTTCAGTTAACTCCTCCATGGTAGGCTGCATTGAGAATGCAAGTAAGAATTTCACTATAGACTGTACACATTACAGTACTACTACTACTACTGATGGAGATGAAGACCACTAGAGAATGGTAATGGAGGACTTTGTCCTGTGGTGCACAGAGAACAAATTCCAACTGAACATTACTGTGACAAAGTTGTTGGTAATGGTCTGCCAGGGTGCGGGATAACCTTTGTAAACAGTCACACTAAAGTTGCTGAAAATGGAAATTAGCCAGTCCTACAAGTACCTGGGGATTCACCTCAACAGTCGACTGGACTGGCTGGACAAAGCAGGCTCTTCTTTTTCAAGTCAGTCATATCTTTCAATATCTGTAACAAGCTGATAGGGATGCTCTATCAGTTTGCCATTCTACCAGGGCCCTGTTCTATACTGTGGTCTGATGGGGAAGTAACACCAGCTCAAGGAATGGCAGATCTCTAAAAAAATAATAAGGAAGGACTGACAGTAAACTCACTAACAAAGAGGCAAAAGAGAACGATGGCAAAAGAAGAGACCATCAAGGGCAATCATACCTATCCATTTCATATTATGTTGACCTAGACCACCTTAAATCAACAGCTTATTCCACCACAGTGTGTTAAGAGATGCTACTGGAGTGCTTTTTTACCTATAGTCATCAGACCGTATAATGCCTCATCCAGTTTTGCTTGTCTTCACCAAAGGTAGCTATAACAGACACATGGGAACAGAGACAGGCTGTCATTGGGGAAACTACACATCATTCAGCTAATGCACTGATGTGTATGTACGGTACATTATATAAATACTGTACAGGTTATGTATGTAATACTGGATGTTCACTTTGAGGTCACCATTTCCTACATCTATGTGGATTGTATGTTCTATGTTGCTTCTAATGCAATTGGCTTTCTTTTTGGATCAGTGAAGTTCTATCTATCTATCTATCTATCTATCTATCTATCTATCTATCTATCTATCTATCTATCTATCTATCTATCTATCTATCTATCTATCTATCTATCTATCTATCAGTCATGCTATGAAGTGCTGTTCCCTCCACTCTGGTGTCAGACAACTCACAACGTCTTCTGTGTTCCCCCAGGCATGGCGCAAACGCTGGTTCGTCCTGCGTCAGGGTAGAATGAGTGGAAATCCAGATGTCCTGGAATATTTTCGAAGCAAGACGTCAAAGAAGCCCATCCGGGTGATTAATCTGAATGAATGCCAAGTGCAGATGCACCAGGAGGCCAGTGTGATCAGAAGAGAATTCCAAGACCACCATATCTTTGTGGTAAAGACAGCCGCCCGCACATTCTATCTGGTAGCCAAGACTGAGGCCGAGATGAACACCTGGGTCCACCACATCAGCCAGATATGTCACTTTGGACCTCTGGATAGTGAGACAGGTAGGATATTCATATATATGCTATTAAAGAGGGTGTTTGTAATATGTTTCTGTCTTTTCTTGGGGTACAGATAAACCTAAAAACAGGCAAGTACAGCATCATAGCTGTTTGTCAGTGTGCACAGAATGTCAGACAAGCTCACCTACTGCGATTGACATACCTGTCTCTCTGTCGACATAAAACAACTTGGCTATGGACTGATTTTATTGAAATATGGCACACTTATTCTTCCAGGAATTTTTTCAAGAAAGTTTTTTGTTGAGATATCTCAACTCAACTCTATAGATATTTGGAATTTCAAAATCTGCCATTGAAAACTACTGCCGAATGTGCAAACTTGTCTTTCTTACAAACATTATTTGCGACTTTAGTTTTAGAGTAGTTTACTATATCAAATTTACCTCGACAGAGTTGACATCAGTTTGTTGACTTTGTGTATTTTCCTCCATTACTCATTTCTCCATTACTCATCTGACAATAACAGCAAAATGGAAGCCTAATAAAAGTTAGTCATATGCCAGTCGTGGCATGTGCACAGGATCTAGCATACAAGCTCACATCTCCTGTTGTTTGACATAAGTTAGCCAAAAAAAGTAAAAAAAAATAATTCAAACTAAGACTTATCTATGAATGAATGTAAGTGGAAAGAAATTATTTAAGAGCCACTCATTAAGCATATAGTAAACATACTGTACATGGACTCAGAGTTTAATGTACATTACAATAAAAACAACCTCACACCTGCATTATATGCAGACTATAGTGATTTAATATTAATAATAATAATAATTCTTTGCATTTATATTCCTTTGGCTCTATAATTTATTTGCCAAGCTCCATCTTGCCATGCCCTCATTCTTGGTGTGAAGCAGCCAATAACTTCACTTTGAGACCTCAACAGAGATTTTTCCTCTCCATTAGTTATTTCTATAAAAAATATTATGTTTAGGAAACTTAAAAGATAGTCACAGCACCTCCACAACCAACAACTAAAAGCAGGACATTTTTACATTACTTGAATTGGATGCTTCTGTCTTTGAAAGCTTTTGAGACACCATGAGCCGGTTTGGGTTCCTTTTTACTTACATAACATTTTAAAGTTTTGTTAAAAGTTTATTTAATGTAGTCTACTAATGCTTATAAGTTATTTTTATTTCCACTGTTATTTCTGAATATAACTCATTGTTAAAAACATATTTAGTATATTAACTGATAAGTGACTCTTTGATGAAGTAACTAAAACATTTTAAAATGCCCCCACTTTCAAATTGGTTAACTAAGTGCTGAATGTTACACCCTGCACACATTCTCTAACTTGTTTGTTTTGGTAAATGGCTTGTTTAAAAAGAACAAGTTTAGTTTAAGGGGCAGACAAAATTCAATAAATAGAGATTTGATGAGCAGTGTCCACACATTCAGAATATTGGTGGGGCTTTTCACAATTTATCACTTCTTCATTGCCCCTTCTTTGCATTTAGCTATGAAAGAGAGGGGCACTGTGGTAGACACTACTGCTGCTGCTCATCTCCAGGAGACTGGGTTCTAACCCTGGGTTGGTCACTTGCGGCATGGGGCTTGCCCATTCTGTCAGTTTCCTCCCATCCACTTCCCAAGAGTATGCAGTTTAGGTTAAGTGGTACCTGGAAACTCTAGCCTTGAATGATGAACTGATGTCTTATCCAAGTATACCTCCTGCAATGCACCTTATACTACTGGCTCTCTCTTTAAATCCATGCCACCTTCAATTGGAATAAATACGTTCAAACAAAGAATGCATCATTACGCATTAGTCTGTATAAATTGACAAAATTATTAATAATCTCAAAACCTCCCCAAAGATTTTTACCTAGTGCTATTCCATAGACGTACTGATTTTTTTATTTCTTGTCTAAAATCTACTTCTCAAGGGCTGCTGTAAATAAATAGTCACAAAATTCTGGTGCATGCTGGGAAATGAGCAAGGAGATCTGATTAAAATTCGACAAATCCTGCTTTGAGCTTGGCTTCCCATTAGCATGGCAGAGAGTGCTTTTGTGTTGTGCATTTTTATCACTGTGTCAAAACAGCAACCCTCTAACAGCTCTCAGAAGATGAGAAGAGCGATAATTTATTTGTGCGGCTTTTATAATTTGGCAGTTTTAATAAAGCTCCTGTTTTGTTTTTCAGTGGTCATTAATTCCCAGAAGAGGCTGTTAGCTGTTAGGTGCTGGTTTTATTTTTCGCTGAGCTCTGATAGTGGAGCGCCCAGCACAGTAGACTCCCACTCATACAGCAGGATTCACGAGCTGCTCCCCGAAAACCAGCCCTGATAGATTTGGGGGGCTCAACCTTGACCCCAGTTATGCGGCTATAGTGATTTGGAGTTCTGAATTGTAAGTGAAAAGAAAGATAAAAGACAAATAAAATTTGGGTTCTAGAAAAAGCTCAAAGAAAGACAAAATTAACAAAATAAAACCCTTGAGCTTGGTTAATCCAATTGAGGGTCCCAGGGTGAACAGTCTGTTCGAGCCGCTTTGGGTGCAAGGCAGGAGCCAACACTGGACAGGAAAAACTATTTGTAGCAATAGGTGTACTTTTTGATATTTTATATTTTAAGGAAAGTGTGGAAGCAAACAGGATGAAAAGTGCATTTTAATTATAAGTAGTCATAATTAATGTTTTATATTGTAAGGGCTGCATGAAGGAAACCTAAATAATAAAGTAAATTTATCAGTAGTAGTGAAAGAAATGGTTAATATTTTATATTGTAAGATGTGTAAGAAAGCAACCTGAATTAAATATATTTTTATTAGAATTAAATGTTTTATGTTTAAAAGTGTAAGAGAAGAACTAAAGTAGGCCAAATAATATAGTAGTCAGATTTGTATTTATAGTGTTATTAAGTAAACAACATGAAAGAAACCAAAATAAAATTGCATTTTTTATTCTAGTTAGTCTTATGTTTTATATTTTATGACTTAAGAGGAGAATGAAATTATCCAGAGTGATCGAGTGTTTTCATTAGCAGTACTATTAATATTTCATATTATTCATTCTATCAGAGAAACATGAAAGCAACCCCCCCCCCCACCCAAAAAAAGGCAGTGGAATTATCAGTAGTCATGTTTGTTATTTTATGATTACAGAAGTGCGAAAACAACCTGAATAAAAATATATTTTAATATAAGTAGCCTTGGCGGCACGGTGGCGCAGTGGGTAGCGCTGCTGCCTCGCAGTTGGGAGACCTGGGTTTGCTTGTTCTCCCCGTGTCTGTGTGGGTTTCCTCCCACAGTCCAAAGACATGCAGGTTAGGTGGATTGGCGATCCTAAATTGGCCCTAGTGTGTGCTTGGTGTGTGGGTGTGTTTGTGTGTGTCCTGCGGTGGGTTGGCACCCTGCCTGGGATTGGTTCCTGCCTTGTGCCCTGTGTTGGCTGGGATTGGCTCCAGCAGACCCCCGTGACCCTGTGTTCGGATTCAGCGGGTTGGATAATGGATGGATAAGTAGCCTTATACATTATAATTTATACTGTGAGATGAGAATGAAATTAAGCTGAATAATATTTTTATTGTAACAGAACCATGAAACCACCCCAGGTAAAAAGTCAGTAGTTCGATATTTCATATTTTATAATGTTAAAAGTGTGAAGTGTAACCCAAATAGTAAATATATATTTATTGTTACTTGTAGCTGCAATATTTAGAATTTTGTACTGTAAGAGAAATGTTTAAACAAACTAAATAAAAATAACATCAAACCTGTTTAAACCAAATGTAAACTGCTCAAAACAATTAAAGGAACACTGAAAACACATCAGATCTCAATGGGAAAAAAAATCCTGCTGGATATCTATACTGATATGGACTGGGCAATGTGTTAGAAACAAAAGGATGCCACATCATTTGATGGAAATGAAAATCAAAGACACCCTGAAAATCAAAGTGAAAAAATGATGTGACAGGCTAGTCTATTTTGCCAAAATTTCATTGCAGCAACTCAAAATCGTACTCAGTAGTTTGTATGGCCCCCAAGTGCTTGTATGCATGGCTGACAATGTCTGGGCATGCTCCTAATGAGATGATGGATGGTGCCCTGGGGGATCTCCTCCCAGATCTGGACCAGGGCATCACTGAGCTCCTGGACAGTCTGAGGTGCAACCTGGGTGGCGTCGGATGGACCGAAACATATTGTCCCAGAGGTGTTCTATTGGATTTAGGTCAGGCGAGCGTGGGTGCCAGTCCATGGTACTAAATCCTTCATCCTCCAGGAACTGTCTGCATAGTCTCGCCACATAAGGCCGGGCATTGTCGTGTACCAGGAGGAACCCAGGACCCACTGCACCAGCATAGGGTCTGACAATAGGTCCAAGGATTTCATCCTGATACCTAATGGCAGTCAAGGTCCGTTGTCTAGCCTGTAGAGGTCTGTGTGTCCCTCCATGGATATACCTCCCCAGACCATCACTGACCCACCAAACTGGTCATGCTGAACAATGTTACAGGCAGCATAACGTTCTCCATGGCTTCTCCAGACCCTTTCACGTCTGTCATATGTGCTCAGGGTGAACCTGCTCTCATCTGTGAAAAGCACAGGGCGCCAGTGGTGGACCTGCCAATTCTTGTACTCTATGGCAATGCAAATGGAGCTCTGCGATGCTGGGCAGTGTCAGGGTCCACTAGAGGACGTCGGGCCCTTAGGCCACCCTCATGAAGTCTTTTTCTGATTGTTTGGTTAGAGACATTCACACCAGTGACCTGCTGGAGGTCATTTTATAGGGCTCTGGCAGTGCTCATCCTGTTCCTCCTTGCCCAAAGGAGCTGATAGCGGTCCTGCGGATGGGTTAAGGACCTTCTACGGCCATGTCCAGTTCTCCGAGAGTAACTGCCTGTCTCCTGTAATCTCCTCCATGCTCTTGCGACTGTGGTGGGAGACACGGCAAACCTTCTGGCAACGGCATGTATTTATGTGCCATCCTGGAGAAGTTGAACGTATGGTCCCAGTATCGCCTCATGCTACCAGTAGTGACACTGACCATAGCCAAATGCAAAGCTAGTGAAAAAACAGTCAGAAAAGACGAGGAGGGACAATGTCAGTGGCCTCCACGTGTTAAACCATTCCTATTTTGGGGGTTGTCACATTGTTGCCCCATCTAGTGCACCAAAGTAACTGAAACTGATTAACAACCCCCTCTGCTACTTAACTGACCAGATCAATAGCACAGAAGTCTCTTTGACTTAATGCTATACTCTGATTAAAAAGTGTTCCTTTAATTTTTTTGAGCAGTATATTTTCTATTATTAGCCGTATTTTACATTTATACTACACAAGGAGAATGAAATGAACTAGAATGATCAAACATATTTATTGGTAGCAGTATTGTTTTTTTAACATTATGACACTGTAAATGCAGCACCGTAACACAGCTGTTATTGCTGCTGCCTCCTGTGTTCAAACCCCATGTCTGAATGTGTGAAGTTTTTATGTTGTTTTTGTGACTGCATGGGATATTTCTGGGTATTCCATATTGACCTTTGAGGATGCGCAAGTGGCCCCTGTCTAATGGTGCGTGTGCTGGATGGCTGCCCTGTCTAGCGCTGGTTCCTGCATTGTGTTGTGTTACCAGAAAGGAGTAAAATTCAATTCAATGATAAAGTATTTTAGTTTTAGCAGTGTTTAATATATCTTGTACTGTAAGTGATGCATAACAGCAACTTCAAGAAATGTTTTTAAATAATATCTGTATAAATTACACTTTGTTCTGTAAGAGGAGCTTAAAAGTAATCAGGATAGTGAAGTTTTTTAATTACTAGTAGTAGCTGTATTTAACAGTTTTGAGACTGTAAAAGAAACTCAAAGAAAATCTATTTATTAGAGTCACTTAATAATATTTAAACTTGCCTTCTGACTTCTATATAAATAAGATCTTTGGCAGGGAATATGCTTTTAAATCCCACCCAGTCATTTCATCTATAATCAGGGACACCTGTAGATGTCATTCGGGGCTCTTTTTGACAACAAATAGTTTACTTAGCATGATGCTAGTTGCCTGCCCCCCATAACGTGCCATTTTGGTTTCATTGGAGCAACTAATCTCAGGCCAATGCTTACAGGAATAGGGTTTACTGCAGACAGATGGCTCTGCTTAACCACTTAGAAATTTTGTAGATTTTCATTCAAAGTGAATATGTGAGCATGTGAATAACAAAATTTAAGCAAAGCTAATGGAAATCCTTTAGAATTTTAAAAACCTTCATGACCAGCAGCATTTGAACACCCTGACCCATATGAGAGAACACCATCAGGCATACACATACAGGGACGTGGCACACCCATCGCCATTCAAAAGAAAATAAGATGCAAAGCAGTACCAGTTTAGCTATGTTTTCTCTTCATTTTCATTCAGTTCTTCTAAAGCCTGCTCAGTCACGCTCCTAGTAGTTTAGCCAAATGTAGCCTAAATGGTCTTGCTTAAAGTTGACTTCGGTTTAAGCCAATCACGTCCAGTGTAACATTTGAATACAAGAAGACTGGGTCATTTAATTGTAGTTTGGACAAATCCATCCATTTATTGTACTCACAGATCTGTTACAAAGTCCCAGAGAATCAACTGCCAGTCTATTACAGTGTATGCTCATACACACACTGACATCTCTCTATTATAATAAAAAAATCCTGCAACGAGACGTGACTTTTTCAGAGAGATACTTTCAAGTCTCACGAGACGAGACTTTGTGCCAAGAGATTTAAGCACGCCGAGGCCAGAAATAAAAGACAAACAGTAGATGACAAAGTAGAACGTCATAAAGAATTCAAAAACGTTGGCGTGATACACATGCAGAGCTGGTTAGAGATTATGAAAGTACTAAAGTTCCAAACTCTCAAAAAAATGATAGTCAAGATTGCATTACCGCAAACAAACGGAAATTATTACTTGGTGAAATAATGGAACAGCGAAAAGAGATTGAATATATTGTTTGGATTTAAACTTTAAGTCGGAGGCTTGTAGATCATCTAATTTGTGTTGCCACCAGGGAAAAGTAGTGTTTCTTCCCAATGAAGAGGCGTATCCGTGAGAATTAAAAGATTTGTTGTTTGGTGAAAGTGAAATCAACATACGCGAGCGGCAGAGACGTGAAGTGGCTGGCGCATAGCGCTGGCTTTAGGTTGGTGAGCTGGAGGCGAAGCCCCCTAGTTTACTTAATATGGATCAAATTAGATTCACACAGAATAACTCACACAGACTGAGAATATATGTGCAGACTTCCCAAAGTGACCAGGTCAAGAATCTAGCCTGGATCTTCGGAGCTGTAAGGCAGAAGCACCCTGCCACTCCCATTTTCAAAACCAGTTTACTGTAATTCTGGTTGTTTCATCTGATTTCTCATTTACTACGCTCTAATTCTATCCATCGCCCCATCCCTTTTTCATAGCTGCTCTGTTCGAAATGGAAAACGGAAGAATTTTCTTAGCAGCAACTGAAGCGATCTGTCTACATTTTGTATAGGATTGTTTGCATAGAGAATTGCCGCAAAAATCTTTGCAAAGTTGTCAGTTTTCAGAAGGATGCAGAAGAATCCATCTTCCACCTAATTAAAATGCAATACTTGCAGGTTTATTGTGTGGGTGAGTTTACACTACTGCTCTTTGATTGTGTAATGTTGTACAGCATTAAGCTGAGTTGTCTGTATGCTCACCAAATCAGACAGAGCCCATCAACATTTTAAATCAAGTCTGTGTGGGAAGCATAAGATTGGAACATGGGATAAAACTTTCAGTCCTGGGTAGAAGCTCAAGGAACACAAGACAACATACCAAATTCAGAAAGTCCCGTATGACGAGCATACTATGATATAACAATAGTAAAGGAGCAAATATATTATCAACCATCCATATTCTGAACCTGTTAATACAATACAATACAGTTTATTTTTGTATAGCCCAAAATCACACAGGAAGTGCCGCAATGGGCTTTAACAGGCCCTGCCTCTTGACAGCCCCCCAGCCTTGACTCTCTAACAAGACAAGGAAAAACTCCCAAAAAAAACCTTGTAGGGAAAAAATGGAAGAAACCTTGGGAAAGGCAGTTCAAAGAGAGACCCCTTTCCAGGTAGGTTGGGCGTGCTGTGGGTGTCAAAAGAAGGGGGTCAGACCCACTCTAGGATAGGCAGAGGATGACATCTATCAGATAAAATGTTGGGTGGGGTGCTACTACCACATACACCTACAAGGAGAATGTGCAGACTCCACATGCTGCTGTGCTACTGCCTGATTTAAAATACGCAGTTTTTACTTCAAATTTGATTTTACAGTATTGCCATTTTCCGCTCTTTCGCATTGCAGTTACAAGTTAAGCACAGCAGATGGCACACAACTGCACATTATGGTGTCATTTAGTTGGGGTGTACAGTGTAAGAATACAGAAAATCTGCCTGTGATCATGAAAACAGTGTGAAAAGCATATGAAGTGAATTAACAATAAAAAGATAATGGTGAAAATGATCTCTTACATGGGTTCAAAACAGGAAGCTGTGTACATTAGTTCTTTCCTCATTAAATACTTTGTGCTGTAGTCAGTGTGTGACCATTATAATAACACTGCATTTCTCAGTTCACAGATAAAGATTCTCAGGTTTCTCAGTAGCCACTCTTACATGTTCCTGATTTCAAAATAAATGGGATTTTCCCCTCTTTGGATTCATCTGCTTTATACTTTTTTCTTGTCTTATGGGAAGTTCCCAACTGCAGACATCGCAAGTACGAATGGAAAAGTTTGACCGATGACCTTCACAGAATACGAATGCCCTGCCATAAACACGAGTGGGATGGGTTTTACATATTCATGCGCCTGTCACAAGGCATTGCAGTCTCCGGTCATCATCCCTTGTGCAGACTCCTGTGCTTTTCTTGTATTGATGACTCAGTGAATGTCACCAAGACAAGGGCCAGCCAAACATGTTGCCCCTTTCAAATTCTACCTTTTTCTCCACAGGTTCATTTGAAATATTTTTTTGTAGGTGATTTTGTAACATCCTTCAGGCCCAGAGAAGATGACCTGGAATTTGACTTGACGAGCAGTTGCAGCCACACAACCATGTCCTGACATTTGGGCGAGCAGGTCATATCAGACAGGGAGCGAGTGTGCAGCAGCAGAGTTAGGATGTCAGCAACTCCTCCTGCAATGCACGTGGCCAGAAAAAGTGGATGTGAAAGCTGTCACATTTGAGGAAGATGTTACATGCTTTCCCTTTTTAGGGGTGCAAAGGGTCTAAAGAGGAAGGCTTGACAGAATTTGGCTGCTGTATAGTTGTGTACTAGCAATCGTCTAGATTCCATGATTTTACATGATGTAAGTAGCTTAGCTTGTGTTTTATAAACGGTGACAGGATCATCTGCTCACTGCATTTGCTGAAGTCCAAGTAGCTGATGGTAATATTGTGTACTATAAATTTGTAAAAAGGTTTTATTGACTAAAAATCGTGCATTTGGCACCCTCCATTTACTGGTTAAACAGACGGCTGTTAAACTGGTTATCTACAAACACTGAGATCAAGCATGACAATGAAACTAATAATGCCTGAGCATCTATGGAAAATCACACTTTATAGTGATCTTTGAGCGCACTGTAGTTATGGTTCATGTTGTGATGGTCTCAAATGTGGCAAAGCCATTTTTCAGGGCCAGAGAGATCCAAGACTGTAGTCTTAACTTTATAGTTAGGAAATGCCTATGTTTGGGGTCAAGGAGACCTGGTGTAGCTGAGATGCAGACATGTCTATTCATGAGCATGACGTTGAGCTATGACTGCTGAAAGTCAGCTCTGCTTAACTGCTAGAGGAGGCCAGTCAGGGCACACTACTAGTGAAACATGGAAAATAAAAATGACATTTAAATGCTGAGAACTGTATGGTAGAGCAGTGGTTAATGCTTATGTCTTACTGATTCAGCATTGAGGATTTGAATTTCACTCTCTGTATAGATTTTGCATGTTCTCCTCTGGCTTTTTCCTCTCTACACTCCATTTTTCCTTCCACATCCTAAAGATTAGCTGGTAAAGGTTAACTGGTTATTCTAAATTGGTCCACAGTGCAACCCACAATAATGCACCAGGCTTCCGCAACCATGAAGTGGATTGTGTGTGTTTGAGAATGTTATATTATTCCATGTTTTACTTGAAGCTATTCAACCTGATGCTGTTCATGATGGTAGGACAAATTAGAACTAATAGGACTTTATCTTTATTTGTGCTTTTGCAGATTCTGTAGAGAGCCTTTCTCCAACCATATCATCGCTGCAGCGTAGCCCATCAGGGTCCAGTCATACCTCCAGAATGACTGATGTCACCTCAAATTCTGTCCAGGACTTTCCCACTGACACAAGCAGTAGAGAGGGCAGCCACAGTGAGTCAGACTCCTCACTTCCCTCTGACTACCTCTTCTTGTCCCAATGTAAGACCGGGCCATCCAGTTTCAGTAACAGGTAAGTCATAGGGAAAACTTAACTGTAAATCAGTGTGACCACCTTTCTTTGTTCACACCTCAGCCACAGGACTGAGAGACAATATGTAGGTGAGTCTATAAAAGGAATTTATTTCATGGATTTAAGCCATTCAGTGTCACAATCGTGTGTCAGTGTTGCAGCATTACATCAAAGTCTGAGAAGCTGTCAGACTATTTCTCTCATTTTTCTCTCCTTTTAGATGTAACAGTTGGTCTCACTCGTCCCGCCTCCCAGATACGTTAGTTGATGACGTCTTTTCCTCCCCTGGTTGCTCCAGTCAGCCAACCACACCTTCTGTCCTCTCAGAGAGTTTTTCACTGCTTGAATCTGTCACTTCTCCAGTTAAAAACCCCTGGCCAGAGGTCTTCATGTTTGATAAAAACTGCTCTGGACTATTGCGGGAAAATTGCCAAGATGGAGAAACGCCTCCTCCTCGGCCACCCAAACCTGTGTATATGATGTCAAAGGATGGGGACATGGCGGACCCTGTACAACCCATCAGAGTATGCAGAAAGTGGAGTATAGATGCTGCCTTGAGAGGTAAGATGAGGATGGCCCATGATTTCATTTGACATCCCTCAGAAAAAAAGCCTAAGCATAAAGCATATGACACCACAGGCAGATTCCTGAATACATTGCATATAATTAGCCAGTAAAGAACACTATATAATTACAGACAGGTATATTAAATCATATACAGTTTCTCCTGAGACAGATACCTAGTGAAAGGCATATAGATAGATAGATAGATAGATAGATAGATAGATAGATAGATAGATAGATAGATAGATAGATAGATAGATAGATAGATAGATAGATAGATAGATAGATAGATAGATAGATATATAGAAAAGCGCTATATAAGATTTATATGATTGCCATTTACAATATTTTATCCATAGATCATTAGTAAAACACATTGTATTTTTATTGTATGGTTGCCTCTATGATATAAATGATGGATGCTCTCTGTAACATACATTATAAATATTGTCCTCAAGTAATAAATACTGTAAATAAATATTAGGTCTGTGCTGAGTACTTTCTTCTCAACTTGCAGAGGACTTTGAGATGAACCACAGGAGGAATCCAGAGAAGAGATTCAGTCTAAGTCTGGTAAGTTGTCCAGTGAAACAAGTGACCTCTTTAGGGTCAGTCTTGACCTTTGTTTCTGACAGGACACCCTTTGATTTCAGCCACACCGAGTAACACCATTCAGCTGCGGACCCACAAGCTATTGTGATGATGCATATGTGCCAATGAAATCTCCCATGGTAACGTCTCACGACCTCTCTCCAGACGGCTACATTCCTATGAGTCCTTGTGTTGTCACAATGCCACTGTCAAATGGGACTGCTGAGATGACACCCGTACCAAGTCCACTTCCAAAACTTCCACCAGATATGGAGCCTCCCCCTGTCAACCGAAGTTTAAAACCACGGAATAAGAGTAAGAGAAAAGATTGTGGGTAACAGCATGGTGGTGTATTTATACTTAGCAGTTCTTAACATTCCCATATTTTTTTCCCTTTGTTCTACCAATTACAGCAAGACCTCCATCTCTTGATCTGAGAAGTCTGACTACAATCAGAGAGCACCCAGCTCGCCCCATTCTCACCAGGACCATGACAGAACCATGGTAATAATGAGGGGGAGAGGGGGCACAAACTCTTATGTGAATAATATTCACTCTGTGTTTGGCTCTGAAATGTCAGGTATCTATTCTACTGGTAGAACTGCAGTATTATGTTAGATTTTTCTAGCAAGAATTTTGGAGAAGGACCTAGAGAAAAGCTGAACACTAAAAGTAAATAAAAAGTCCTAATTCATAAAATGCAAATTAAGTTACTCCATCTAAATAACAGGACAGCAATGAAGAATGCAGAGGAAGGCAGCATTAGAGCAAAAAAGCCAACCACAAAATGTGGGACAAGAGAATGGCAGAGTGCTACTATCTCTCTAGAGAGTTAAGAAAAGGAAAATACAGTAAGTCCAAAAAATGAAAACACCTTAATCAAGGCTGATGTGTCATGTAAGAGCAGGTTATGTAAAAATAATAATGTTAAAATAATACAAAAGCATGTCAAACATGACACAAAACAAAAGTGAGATCCACTAAGCACTTTCATGTGATTTCTGTGCTACATGTAATTCGTTTGCCATATATACAGTTGCACTTTAAACCTGTACATCTAACAAATGATCTTTATAGAACTGTAATAACAGGGGAGTAGTTGTCATGTCACAGTTTCACAGCATATTGTAGCTGAAAGGCGACTGTAATGCTCCAGCATGGCTCAAAATGAAATCTAAGCAAGTGAAAAATATTTATGTCATGACATTAAATCTTGTTTTCCTTATTGTAAGAATTATTGACTTATCAACAAATTTGTATTTACGATTATTTAGCTTATTTAAAGAAATCCTTGTCAAGTAAGTTTTGTTACTTGCATTAAAGGGTAAGTTCAGCGTTTGTCAAGTTGAGGTTGTTTTTCACAATCATGGTATATATTAATTTGCCACATAAAATTACCTTCTAAAGTGCAGCATTTTTCATAAAAGTAAAAAATAACTTGCCTGATCTTGTAGCGTAATAGAGCTAAAGGGTACACAGGTCCATTGGTGAATGAAAAACCAAAGCTGGAAAGGAAAATGGAAAACCAAAGACATTCCTTCAAGTTCACTTTTGAAGGAATGGATTTCATCACATCCTAATCAGTTTTGAGATTGCACAGCTATTGTAAAACAGTGTATCCATATCACTTTAGAAAGGAAACTAAAAAAAGTAAACAAACTGGCTGGGCACCTCATCTCTCTGATCGGGAGCACTGAGTGAAAAGGCAAGAAACAGGTGCCTGCCCCTCACAGGAACAACTGACACAAACACACACCAATGCACAATCCCATTCGTGCTGACCTGGAACTGCCATTTTAAATTATCTTTATGACTTTGTATCTGCGGCATGGTGGCGCAGTGGTAGCACTGCTGCCTTGCAGTAAGGAGACCTGGGTTCGCTTCCCGGGTCCTTCCTGCGTGGAATTTGCATGTTCTCACCGGGTCTGCGTGGGTTTCCTCCCACAGTCCAAAGACATGCAGGTTAGGTGCATTGGTGATTCTAAATTGTCCCTAGTGTGTGCTTGGTGTGTGGGTGTGTGCCCTGCGGTGGGCTGGCGCCCTGCCTGGGATTTGTTCCTGCCTTGTGCCCTGTGCTGGCTGGGATTGGCTTACCAGCAGACCGCTGTGACCCTGTGTTAGGAAATATGACTGATTGACTGACTCTGTATGTGTGTTAGAAAAAACACCATGCTCAGTCTGAAAGAACATGCAGACTCCACACGGACAATGACCAGGTTCATGATTCAAAGCCATGACTCCAGATACTTGAAGAAGGACCAGTAATGATTGTTCTTCCCTGCCACCCTACATAAGCACTATTTATCTATGCAGTAGTCAGTTTTGCTAGTAAAAGACATCGCCATTGTTACTCCTCTATGGCTTTACATTTCAGTCCATTTCATTTCCAGCTGCAGTAAAATGACTCACCTTAAATATGTTTGGAACTGCAGTTAGCTTCAATAATGAGTGATCAAGAACACGTTTTCTCTTCCACTTCAGCTGCACGTAGTCGCCCATGGTGATATGAGCGTTACAAACTCGTTGATACACTTTCAGTGGGTCTTCCATTCAAGTGTTCACCTTCTGCCTTAGCACTGCAACCCATAACTTTAAGGTGTCATGGCTACCATAAGGGGGTCAATGGAAACTGTAAACGCTTTGTTTTTTAACTTTACATTACACCCCAAATAAACACATTTTTGAACCATTTTCTTGAAAGACAAAATTGCTGTAAACAGCTTCACACTTGTGTTTGTTTTTGTGCTGATCAACTTCTTTATTTAAGTCTAAACTCCAGCCACAACAGTGGCTCTGAGCCGACAAGCGAACACAAAATTTATTCTTATCTCTTTAAAAATAGTTCTATGAATCTGTTAGAAAATAATTCTTCTAGTTTCCTTTCATTATCACAAGAATGCCTCATAAACATGTAAGGCATGTTTTCTTAAATTGAAACTGCTGCTTCAAAGTGAACATATTGGTAAGCTTTTTCTAACATCTATGGACCCTGGTAATCTTTAGCCTCATCGTAAGCTGCGAGAACACACAAAGTATCTTTCCATCCATCCATTTTCCAACCCGCTGAATCCGAACACAGGGTCACGGGGGTCTGCTGGAGCCAATCCCAGCCAACACAGGGCACAAGGCAGGAACCAATCCCGGGCAGGGTGCCAACCCACCGCAGGACACACACAAACACACACACACACCAAGCACACACTAATTTAGAATCGCCAATCCACCTAACCTGCATGTCTTTGGACTGTGGGAGGAAACCGGAGCGCCCGGAGGAAACCCACGCAGACACGGGGAGAACATGCAAGCTCCACGCAGGGAGGACCCGGGAAGCGAACCCAGGTACCCAGATCTCCCACTACCCACTGCGCCACCGTGCCGCCCCAAAGTATCTTTAAAATGTATAAAAACACTTCACTTTAGAACACAATTTTATGTGGCAAAGTAATAGATACCATGATTGTGAAGAAAAAAACTTCAACTTGAAAAACACAGAACTTATTCTTTAACAGTTTAGGGACTGTATCTTGTGGTGTGGTGGTGGGGGTGACCTTAGGGATATTCAAAACTCAACTTGATGTTATTTTGGAGAAATTAGATGGATAGCGTTACCAAAGTTTTATGAGCTGAATGGCCTGGTCTCGTTAAACAATTTCTGATGTTCTAAAGACATATAATGCACTCTCACTGGGTTAGGTATCATGCAGTGTTCACTATCTCTCAAACAGAAGATGCACAGGGTGCTTACTGAACTTGACAAAGATGTAGAAAATGCATATTGGACTCACATTATGGCAAAATAAATATAAGCCTTAAAGATGTTTATAGCAAGCATAATGTGAACATGGTGGCAGGATGGCACAGCTCCTAACAGCAGCCTCCCAGTGTTTGCATGGCTTTCTCCGAGTTATAGGTTTAAAAGGTTAGATTAGGTTAAGGTTAGTTATAAGGTTTATAAGGTTATAAGTGTGAGTGTCCCCTGAAATGGGTTGACATCCTGCACAGTGTCCCTGCACCATGATAGGCTGTAATCATCATGATACTGAACTGGACAAGTGAATGGATGGATGGATGAATGGATAATGAGCATGAAGGTTTAGACTGAGGTGTGGTTTTGCTGAGGAATTTCGATGTTGGAGTGTGGGATACTTTAATGATGGAAAGAGCAAGTTTAAACAGAATTTGGGTCTCATAAGGTTCATAGAGGGACTAAGGATGTAGTTTTCTTATAATACCTACATAGAAGGTGCATGTGTAGATTATATAATATATAGTTAATATATGATTCACACAATGGATGTAGTATGAATCCATGACTCATATAGGATTTGAGGGATGACATGAAGGGTGTGGGATACAAGTATTTAACAAATAATGCTAAATTTGTCTCGCATCAGTGCTTGGTGCTCAGGTAGGACTAACGCTGGGTATGAGAGGTGTTCCAGGATTTATAAAGATGGTGACATATATACATAAGACAAAAACATTGAGATACTGTATAGACTACATACTGGACTCACCTAGTAAGTAGTGGAGGAATGTGAGGTTCACTTAAAACTCCTATAAACATAAGATGTGGTATACAGGACAAATTAGTTTTGCTTATACAGAATGAATGTATGGATAAATAGGAGTGTAAGATTCATGTTATGTTCTCATAATGAGTGCAGGACATTTTCAAAATGTGTTTGTGCATATTAGTTCACAGTGTACAGCTGTTTCAAGTAGAAATAATATGGGGTGCCTGTAATATTTGAATTGGAACAAAATATGCTTGTGTAGCTCACACAGAGTACATGAAGGACTCAGCCCTGCAGGTGCACAGAATGAAAGGCACACCTGGCGTAGAGTTTTCTTATCCAAGTTCCCTTTAAGGTCTGTTTGACAGATAAAATCAGGGACACCTATTACACATGTAATGTCTGTGCTTTTACTTTTCAGCAACCCAACAGGGAGATCATTTTGGGAAGAACATCACCTTCACTTCAATGAGGGTCCAGGTAGCTCCAGCGGGGGAGGCGAAGAAGATGGCTATATTCGAATGGTAATAATCCTTGAACCCCAGAGTTGTCCTAATTGGTGATGTGTAAAGACTGAGTAATTTACAACTCAGGTCGCATCCCAGCAAGCACAGCAAAAATATCACAATAGGAGATGGCTAGCCAATTCGCTTGCTGTATTACCACCAAAGTGTAACTTTATGCAAGAAATGCAGGCTCGCATAAGTTTATTATTCTGATATTATAATCACTTACATGGTCCTTTTTAACTGTTACCTGTTGCCACTTGTTCTTAAATGTTTCAGTATATAACATAACTGTGTGTATTGATGTGTTTTATAATTTTGGCATTAATGACAATTTTTTTTACAAACAACTTTCACCTTATAGAGCACCTTTTCCTTTTTTCTAATTTAAATGTGTTATTACAATACTGCAAATTCACATCACACATTAACAAACTGAATAGCTTGTTGAATTAGTGAATCCATTGATCATGGAAAGCGTCTACACTAGGGGTGGCCGAGGGGGTTTGGGGTTCACAGACATCACTACAGGTCTCTGTATTATTCCAAGAGACAGTGGCATTCAATAAAGTTATAATGATAGTTCAAAAATTGATTCATTCAACATTAATTTGCAGTTTCTAAAAATTACAAAGTTGTTTGGTCATCAAAGCCTAAAATTATATTTTCCTCATCATAAAATGGACTTGAATTATGCCTACCAAGAACAAAGAAAAAGTTACTAATGCAGTCCTTAATTGGTCTCCTTCTACTATATTCTGAACACTTACTTGTCAGGTGCTAAAAAATGTATTTAATGTTTCATTGTGGGCTATCTCTATCACATTTAGTAACAATATGCATTGGTTTTTTAAAAAATGTAAGGTTTTGCTTTGATAAAAAATACAGTGTCATCAGTTCATTTCAAAGTTATTGTCACGTGTACACAGTGCAATGAAATATCTATCTGCACATTTGACAGGGTACCACTGTCCTTTTCTGGTGGCCAGAATATAACCCTGTACTGTAACATCAAAAAATAACAGTGGTGAGCAAAATGCTAAACTTTTCTTTCACAAAACTGATGCTAAATTTCTTATTGCATGCAATTTTACAACCGTGAAACTCACTAAGAAAGAGTGCTTGTAGTTTTAAAAGTTTTCTGGGAGGCCGAAATTAAGGAACAGTTCTCCTTAAGGGCTTGGCAAAGGTACACCACTTTTGAACCCCTATACCCTATATACTCATGTATAAGTCGGGTCTTGAAACCCATAAAATCGATCATAAAATCGGACCCCAACTTATACGCCTGTTCAAAAATGCGACACTTAATTTTTTTTTACATCTTCTTGCCCCCTCCAATCTCACACCAGTTTCTCAGACACATCGAAGTTTGTTGCAGCAGCGCAGTTACCAATTTCTTTCGCCACTTCAAAGACTTTTAATTTAAAACCAGCTTCATATTTTTTTCTGATTGAATGCTCCATCGTAGATAAGGGATGCTCTTACGATAAAGGTGTATGAGGGTGTGAGATACAAAAAACACAAATCAGTGCAAACATTGCTTCTAAATAGTTCAGGTATTACTGTGTGGTCACGTAGGCACAATACATAGAAAAAAAAAATGCAGTGTGCTCCGTGGTTACTCTCTCAGGTGGGCGTTAGCATTTAATAATCTCTTGGACAGAAGCGTGAGTTTTCCACATTCGACATATACAAACGATATTATAAAATACCATAAATTATACGGTAAAATCAATCCCTGACTTATCCGTGGGAGAACTTAAACACGAGTATATACGGTATTTATTAGAAAGGGTCTAGATGAAAATAAATAGGAAAAAATAATCTTTATGAATTTCAACATGGATAAACACAATGCACAACAGACAAAATGTCATACTCTTAGACAAAAGATATAATTCAGGAAGCCAATACAATTGTTATCCAGATAAGTTGAGTAGAAAATGCTGTTACCCGCATTTTTGGATGAGATTTTGCTTTGGCTGGTAAAAAACTTTGTGTGTGCTTGTAATAGTGTTCTCCTATCAGCCCCAGCACACTCCTATTGGGTGATAGTAATTATAGTCTCAAGATCAACTCTAGTTTTTACAATTACAACCCCTCACCCCAAAATGCCATATAGCTTATATTTAAGTTGGATGTATTGCAAAATAGATGCAAAATTTTGTCAAAACTGGTTCAGCACTTTTTGTGAATTTTGTGTGTTTACTGAGCAAACAGACAAACTAGCAGATTATGACTTTATTAATATAGGTGTATATACAGTACAGCAGGTCAGATCAGGTCAGGTTGGGGAGCATGCACTGATACAGCACGTTGCTGCACCCACCACATGACGAAATAGCTTGGGATCCTGGTTGGCAACCCCCCAGGAAGACATGCGGTCCAGTCCCACCCTTCGGAAATGATCCTCTATCTGCCACAGCCAGGTGTTATGTGGTTGTCACCTTCGCCTGGTCCAGACACTCGGGTCCTCAACAATAAGGATCCAATGAGCCAGATCACCCTCGGGGAATCTTTGCACAGTATAGCTAAGACCGCAAAAAGGTTAGAAGTGGCCTTCTCCTAGACTACTTCTAACTAGACTAACCTCTGCCTATGAAAATCTGTAAAGTGCTAAGAGACAACTTAATATGTTCCATGCTAAATAAAAGTAAATTGAAATGAACTAAAATCCTTGAAGATGCAGTGTGGTCAGATTCATTTCTCTAACTGGCCTATTTCTTTTCAGTCACAGGCAGAAAGACATCCACTAAGGCAACAAAATGGACACATTTCCGATGAATGGCCTGGAAAAGTCAGCCTGGACTACCTAGATTTGGACTTTAACTTGGTGTCTCCTTCTCCTGCCCAGCAGGTAACAGACCCTGGCAAAGTAATGTCTAAATGCATTTTCAGATTGAAGAGCTGAAGATGCAATAGGTAAAAGCAGAAAGAGTATGATTACACACACAAAACAAGTAGCAAAAAGCAGGGAATATAATGAGACACAAACACATAAAGGTTGCGAGGCATACAAATTCATGAATATTTGCAACTTGGAAGAAGCTGAGGGGCACACATAAAATGGGGTCAACAACAAATACAGTAGAAAAAAGCATCGATATTATATAGAGCCTTTAACGATGAACCACATGGTGGTTATAGACAGTATATGGTGATCTTATCACTCGAAGTGTCATAGTGTGTCATCAGTGAGTACTGAAGCTTTGTCATTCAACTCCTTAGGCACCAGGCCACACTGCCTGCCTATTGTAAAGGATCTAAAACCTGGCTCTAAAAGTAGCAGATATTAGGAAACATAGCCACGCGCACAAACACAGAGGAGCCGATTGTTCTTTAATATATGCGCCTCCTTCAGAGCGAGGTGCGGCCTGGAGTCACGATTAGCTGATTAGAATTGCTGCTCTTTCATCAGCTATCTGCTACTGACGGGGAGGTCAGTAGAGTGGATCTGATATTATTAGAGTCCTGTCAGTTATAGGCCTGATGCTAACTCGAAGAAGGGAGGGGGCAAGATGAAGCTTGGGCTTTACTGTACAGTGGAAATCTATAGCAGAAAGGCATGTTATATGCTATGTCTGCCACAATGGAAAAGGCCAAAATGAGAAGCAGAGACATTTTTTAATTGCTCCGCTTGAAGGCAGGAAAACTGGCTAAAAAAGATGTGTCTAAAGGCGTGAGGAGAGTGCGCAAGACCTAAGAATGCTTCTGTGCAACTCACATCTTTTTTGCTTAGAGATGTTCCTCCTAGTGAGGGGGCTGAGCTCAACAAGATCCTAGTCTGAGCACTGGCAGGATTTCAGTGGGCCCACGGGGTTCAGGATAAATGATGTCAAACAAGATCTCAGACCGAGCCATAAAGACAATGAGCGAGGGAGAGAGAGAGAGAAAGAGAGAGAGAGAGAGAGAGAGAGAGAGAGAGAGAGTGTTGCTAAAAATATCGAGAGCTTGACTGTAATTACGATGGGGTGATGACTCACGTAATGTTCTCTCAGCGAGTCCCCATCCTTCTGAGCACTTCGTAAAGTCTGTTTATATTAGAATCCTCTCTCTTGCTACCCACTCCTTCTCCTTATTTGATACAAATAAATACAACGGAGCACAGAAAGTAGGTGCAGGGCTTGTTATACGGCCCACTTTCCAGAAGAATAAAGGTTTTGTTTACCCCTAGGTCTGCACATCCCAGTCCAGTATGCTGTTATTCTTCTAAACACTGTGCAGCTTTCTCACACACCCACATCACCCAGTTTTTCAGCATTTATGCAGCCACCAACTCGTCATTCCTGTTTAACCCTGCCTGAAAGTGAAGTTCAGCAGGCTGAATCACACAAAGATCGGCTGTGGCAAAACACATGATCTGATGAGAAACTGCAATCTAGATGAGGTACCAGGTGGCTACACGCTTGAGGCAGACTGTATAATGGATTCCAGCAGATCAGCAACTGGAATGAAACACGTATAAAACAAAGAGTTCTGAGAAGGAAACAGGTCCAAGTCTTGACTGATAAAATTATGTTATTAGTCTCCACATAATGCCTCTTATAAGTCAAACAGAGAAGTATCTTTAGGTCTCACAGAGAAGTATGAACTTAAAAAGATCAACTGTGTAATAATATTAATTAAAGGAATATTGATAAATCTCATATTAAGGTAATCTGGGTCTTAAACAAAAGCTTTTGTAAGGTTGCGTCAATCAAGACCAGCACAATACCAGATTTTATAATAGCACTTGTCCTCAAGCTGCATGAGGATGCATGAACTTAACATCTGGAACTGAAGAGTTGCCAACATTAATTTGATGAATATGTCAATGTGTGGTTGTGAAAAATTGGTTGTTTGGTGGAAGCTAAGGAATGATGATTACTGTTGTCCTTATGTTGTATGCTTGCTTTGGTGTTTAATTGGGATGAGCTTCAACAAGGCAAAAGTCATGTGACTGACTTTGTTGTTACAATAAAGTGTTTACTATACATTGCATTTTTTTACTGCATCATATATAACTAGGCTTTACACAGGAGGATCTGACTGGGACAATAATGGTTTGATAAAGTGTGTTATTTTATAAAGGAAAATGTAATAACAAAAATTTATTATCAAAGCATCTTCAGATCTCATTTGGGATATTATGGGTGTCTACTCATTCATCTATGTTTTATCTTGCTGATTTGATACAGAGTCCCAAAGTAATAAGTGTATTTGATAAACGATTATTGTTTAACTGATACATGGTAATAAAATTAGATATACAGAACATCTCATTGAGGTATAACTATAATATGAGGCAATGCGATTGTAACTCTCAAGCATTTTTGGCGTGGTACAAAATAAAATGTGTCTGATATTGGTGTAGTTTTTCTGGTATGGAGAAATAAGGGCCTGACTTTAGTCTAATTTCATTTTGAAAGAAGGCACTAAGAGTCTAATGCTGATGGAAATATAGTTTTCGCTTGAAATTATCTGAACTTTAATTTATGGTAATATAGCTCCAAAAGTTTTTTTGATAAATTTACCCCCTGGAAAAATTTATGTGCTATCTATCTATCAATCAATCTAGCTGAAGTAGTATTTCTGAATCACTGGGGGCTGCAACTGGTGGGTTGTGAGTTGCATCTGTTTATAATGGTAGTGGGTTGCAATAGATTGTAAAGTGGGTTGTGATGGGTCACCACTCCAACGATTGTGCTTGATTCCTCCACCCCTCAACTCTGACGATCGCGCTCGTATCTACAAAGGACGGGGGGGGGGGGGGGGGGGGGGGGGGGGGTTCACAAGTCACACTTATATGTATAAAAGTGGGATGCATTAATAAAAATGTTGAGAATTAATGTGCTTGATGTGTAAAGTACAAAATTCAGTTTAGTTCAAATGTTTTCAAAGTGACACAAGTACAGTAGTTTAGGTCCCTTTAGTTATAGTACAGTTCCAGACAAGATTAAAGGGTTTTAAGTGCTTTGAGTATGGCAAAGGCACCATATACAGTAAATACATCATTATAATAATAATTATTATTATTAACAACAATGTACAAATAAGAAAGGAATGGTTTGCAGATTAATTATGGAAATAACACATGGGTCAGGGTGACATGAAGTACTGTAATAAGGGTCTTATTTGGATGTAATCTAGTGCTGATATAGGATAATAAGGGGGTTATTAGTGACGAGTGACATGGAGTAATATGGCTGTCACTTTGGTGAAGTATATGTGGTGGCTTTATGGTTAGTTTTGCTGTTCCACAGATTTAGTATCTAGTAGATGATAGATAGATAGATAGATAGATAGATAGATAGATAGATAGATAGATAGATAGATAGATAGATAGATAGATAGATAGATAGATAGATAGATAGATAGATAGATAGATAGATAGATAGATAGATAGATAGATAGATAGATAGATAGATAGTGACTGAAAGTACTCAGTGTTATTGTGTCATTTATCCCTGACTGAGATTAACCAGGTTTAATAATGTTTTGTTATAAGTATGAGAAGGCTAATATTGTTCTAGAACAGAAGTAGTTACAGTAAATCATTCATATGAAGTGGTATAATATGAGCCCACTTATGAATCACTTTTTGTAATACAAAGAAAAGGTTCAATAGTGATGAGTTAACAAAGTAGCATGATATAATGTGGGTCTCTTTTGAGTGTAAAATGGCATACTATATATAGTGCTGACACTGATGCAGTCATGGAAGATATGTATTGTTTTTTGGGTCTTATTTAGGTGTAATACAATTCTGTTTCAGTATTTAATTACAATGCAGATACAGTAGTGATATGAGTTAATGTGGATGTCATTAGTGAATTAATTATTTGGAAGGAAGCTGGAGTGCCTAGAGGCCAGGCCATTCAAGGAAAAATTCCAATTGAAAATCCAACAGGAAGTTGGAAGCCTGGAAAGTGAAAGTGTTACCTGCTGTCTTTTTTGGATTTAGTAAAATTCTGAAAAGAAGTAAAACTAGTCTGACATAAACGTAATCATAGGAGTGTCACGAAGTATTACAATATCTTTCTCCTTAATGTGTGAGACATTATTAATGGAAGGTAATAAGTGTCTGATTCCAGAGCAGCTGAAGGGATGATACAAAACAAGTGGGTTTCTACTCCAGGATATGTGTCTGAAACTGATGACTCCTAAAAATTATAAAGGCTTCATGCATCAAACCATTCTGATATAGATGTTGTATGAGTTATACTATAATATAGTTCTGAAAAGAGAATGGTAATGGCATGTGATGTGAATTTATACCACACTTAGCTAAGAAACATAATGACGTTGTATACACCTAATTTGATGATATGCAGCTCTGGAGGCTTTCATGAAATGATGTAATAATTCTTTGCATTTATATAGCGCTTTTCTCACTACTCAAAGCGCTCAGCAATTGCAGGTTAAGGGCCTTGCTCAAGGGCTCAACAGAGCAGAGTCTCCTTTGGCATTTACAGGATTCGAACCGGCAACCTTCCGATTGCCAGTGCAGATCCCTAGCCTCAGAGCCACCACTCCACTGTGTGTCTGTTGAGACTGCAGTTTCAGTTTAATACCCATCAGATTCTTAGCCATCACTTAAATTCCAGCCCAACTCAATTCTGATTAAATGTAGCCCAATGATGAGAATCTGCTTATACATGGAAAGCACAGTGAGAAGCTTACAAATGACACATTTGTGTGAGGTTATATTTGACCCAAACCCAGGGGTCCTTCATACAGTGAGCAGCAGGATAAACTGTATTCATAAATTCAGACATCTTAAAAAGTCTAAGGAGAAGGCTAATCAGATTTTCCCCATGGTCCAGAAGAGGGCACTTTAATGTTGGAAAAATACAATGCATACTTCTTATTTAAATACATAAGGCTGATTTAATAGTTTCAGGAGGCTGGAGTTGGAACAGTAGTTCTTTGGAGTCAGAAGCATTTGCACTTCAGGGTGTAGTTATGTGGAAATCAGAACAGGTGATGTTGAAAAATAAGGAACCAATGTCAGCCAACATTAACATCCTTATTCACGGATGCACCTAAAATTCCTGTTAATTTACCACCAAATGAGGTCCGCATCCTTTAGCAAGGATGCTGGGACATTTTGCATATTTACTCCGGAAAAAAACACTTAGTGATATATTTATACTGTATGGATTAACATTTGGCACTTTTGAGGTGAGTAAATGCACAGGCAAGGCAGGCCATACTAGGTAATCAAGCTCCATGGGTAAATGTGATTTAGTTGCAGACCAATAAGTAGGTCTGGGTAAAAATATTTATTTTCCAATTAATTGTTATTTTTCATTAAAAAGATACAATATTGATTCCTAAAATCTCAAGATCTATCTTGTGAATCTCTATCCTGCTAATTACTATATGCAGATTTTTACTTATCTTAATTTTTAGTGTGCGATCCAGTAGATGTTGCTAATGCGCTTGTTAATGTGCTTGAAAAGCACTTTGCTACCTCACATAGAATGAGAAGGGTCTGGCTGCATGTACGACTGCATAAAATGGTGTGTCCTCCTCAACTGAAATCAGCACCTTCAACACTTAACTTAAATGTGTAGACTTCCTCCGGGTTCAAACCCTGCGTTTGTAAAGAGCCATATGTAAGCTGTGCATCTCAGAAGTGTAACACAACAAAATTGAGAAATCATTTATCCCAATGTCACTCATAAACGTAATCTCAGTCAACATCCAAACGAGCAGAGCCTAAACAATCTACACTGCAGATCGTGGGCAGTTCCTAGCTTCCATTTAATTTGCTTCGTGCCCAAAAAATAACTGAATCTATAGCAATTTTTATCTGTAAAGATATGAGACCTTACATCGTAACGAGGGCTTTCAGGAAATGATACAGGTTTTCAAACTGCGGTATTCTACACCAAATACAAAGTAAACGAGTGAGGTTATTGAACCCAGGCTTTGTGAAGATGTTAAGCAAAGCATCACCACATCTCTCAGTTCAGCGGAGAGAGTAGCCCCAACTTGCAACAGCTGAACATCCAGGGCAGCAGATTCCTACGTGACAATCACATGTCACTACATTAAAAATTATGGGGCACCTGTGGCGGATGTGTTGAACACAAGCACGCTGCAAGCCAGTCACACCAGGAGCAACCTCGCTATCTATACGGTTTAAAGAACTGCTGAGATGAGTGGCCGATTCTTCTAAAAAACTTTCTAGCGTTTCCAATGTGCTGTTCCATTGAGTGACCGCATCGGTCTGAAGTTTGTGTGTTGGAAAGTTCAAAAAATGTTGCTTTTCTATAAGTATGTGGCTAGCTGTAATGCTACAGGGGAAAACGTTTGTAGTGCTGCTCTCCCGGCAAAGCAAGCAGGCAATTGTTGGAATTTTCACAACAGCCTGCGATACCAAAGTGAGTGTATGTGCAAAGCAGCTGACGTGAAGTAGCTCCATAAGCTGTACCGTACGGATCTTATTAGCGGCGTTGTCAGTCATGGTGGCTGGTTCTTTTTCTTTTATGTTCCATTCATTCAATGCTGTTGTCAAAATGTCAGCACTAGATTCTAATTTTAAAAAGGATTCCTTTTTGTCTGAAGAGGAAGTGTGAGGACACATTTTCAAGATGGATTAACATGATTTTTACATGTGAGCAACTGAAGATATGTGTAACTTGTACAATTAAAGCAAGACAGAAGACTTTCCGCTGTATCTTTAATTTTGACTAATTCAAGATTATTTGAAATGTCCAGTAGAGGAATAAATTTGGCTAACAGTTCAGTTGAAGGGGTCTACATGGAGATTCATAAAACACGAATAGGTTATTGAATAATATATTTATTATTTAAGAAGCAATACTTGATTATTTTATAATAATATTAAGTAGATGACAAAGATGTTTTATAAAGTTGATGCCATTGCATTGGAGTAAAACAAGGAGTCCCCCTAATATGTGTGGACTCTGGTGTGACAATACATATGTTAGTTAAATTATGATAAATTATGAATAAGCGCATGACTGTGAAAAAGTTATTTATTTATTTACTTATTAAGAGCAATGATATTTTCTTCCGCATTTTCCAAATACTGTTAACTATTTAATACTATTCAAGTATTTCTTCTCAAATGTCATTCCATGTTTTTGCATATGTTATGAAGTCACTATGTGGACACTCTTCAAATAAAGTGTTACAGAAATTTGTTACATTATATTAATGTTCTCTATGCATGGTTAAGTAATCTCTGAAAAAAACACCACTTCAAATATATCAGTGCATGGTAATTCAGTCAAGATAAAATCAATATCAAATCGAAACAGGGAATTGTGAATCAGAACTGAATCGAATAGGGACATCATTGCCACAGCCCTACCAATAAGTGAATAATACTTTCCTAGTAATCCTTCATAGTCATTCCACCAATTTTAATATACAGTAATTGCTTTACAGTAAACATAATTCCACCAGAAACAGTACAGTAAAGTACATAGATTTACTTTACAATATATACAGTATTAATATTTGTAACATTATTTCTTTTTGGTATTTGGAACACTGTATTAATCCCCAAGGGGAAGTTGTCTAGCAGGTTATATTAGATTTCCATGGTCATGAAATAATACAGTACTGAGATGTAAACGTTCAGTGTTTGGCCATAAGTGCATTAAGGGGACAACAAATACTACAAGACAATAAGTTGTTTTTCTGCTTTTTTTAGAAGCTGTTCTTGCTGGATGAGGAGAAAGTGGACTATGTCATGGTGGACGAAAAGAAAACACAGGCTCTTCAGAATACAAAACAGGAGTGGACAGATGTTAGGCAATCAAAGGCATGACTGGCAAGAAGAGAAGATGGAATGGAACTGGTGCCAGGATGGGGTTCTCCTTCTATCTCCTTTATATTCCTGACTGAGCTTGCTACTGCCACCTGACAGGCATATGAAAATTGGATTGTCCACTCACCTATGCTCAGGGATGAGGACTACTGATGGGCAAATAGATGCCTGAAAGACAAGTAGATGACAGATTTTTGTCCAAAGCTACCACTTGACTGAATTATGGCAGCTCTGCTGTACCCATTGTTGCTATAGCCTGAGGCACAAACTGACTCTGCCCGTATTGGTACTACTGTCTTCATGATAACTAACACTAGGGTTCGAAGGCGCCTCAAGGAGCATTTTAATTGGCATTTTCACAGTGGACACTGTGGGTGTGACATCCTGCGATCAACTTCTTGACTATTGCAACCAGGCTGCCACACTAACTTTTGTTTATGACAAAAGTGGTTTTGGGAGATACAGATTTGATCCTGAATATATGAGCATTATTAAGGGGTAAGAGTAGGTTCTGAAAGCTAAATGTGGAGGACTGGATGTAAAAATGTTTTTCTCTTTTCTGTGGCTAGATGGGTGAGGTACAACACAAGCTCTACCCACTGACATTTCATGGATTTTCCCCTCCACTGTTCAAGTATCAATTCATTTTTAGTCTGCTGCCCTTTCAGGTGAACAGCATCCCTAATTTGATTACAGAGGTACGTATGTCAAAATGACCAGTATAACTTGCAGTGTAACATATATTAAGCTGTCAATTGCTTTTCATGAGGCGCTCCATTATAAGGTGTATGTTATCAAATATAAGATACAGAGGTTAATTAATTTATTTTTATTGATGTGGTGCACATGGTCACACACAATGAGCTTATGGTATGGTACAAGTATAAAGTTTTAACTCTATACATGCTAGATGTCTTGGGGGTTAGCACTAGCGTTACATCCTCAAAACCTACATACAGTGTTTATTAAAAGTATTCCGCCCCTTGAAATTTCTCACATTTTATTGTTATGCAACAATTCATTTGGTTTGTTTGACATTTATTAATAGAAAATGACTCTTTAAAGTCAAAGCTGAATGATTTACAAATAAAAACAAAATAATTTATCTCATAAGTATTCCCCCACTTTCATATGACAAACCTAAATCATCACTGGTGCTGTCAGTTGGTTTAGAAGTCTCATAATTACCTCAATGGAGGTCCCTTGTCTGGAGTTTCAGTTACTTGTGGCATAAATGCACCTTATCTGAAAGTGCCAACTTATTGTGAGTCATTATCATGGCCTAACCTACACAATGAAGACAAAACAACACTCCAAGAAACTCAGTGAATAAGTGATTGAAAAGCATAAGTCAGAGGATGGATACAAGAAAATATTCTAGTCACTGAATATGGCAAAGCTGTAAATCTGCCCAGAGCAGGCCCTCCACAGAATCTGAGTGATTGTGCAAGAAGATTAGTAAGGGAGACCACCAAGAGACATATGATAACTCTGAAGGAGTTACAAGCTACAGTGGTATACTGTTCAGACAACAACTGTAGTTGGGGTGCTTTGACAGTTCTTATGTGCTTTATGGGAAAGTTTTGGCCAGCTTTATACAATAATTGAGGTTTTGGGTCATCAGGCTAAACACAATGCTTGAACAATGCACATTATCAAAAATACACCATCCTGACTGTGAAGTGTGGTGGTGGCAGCATCATGCTGTGGGGATGCTTCACTGCAGAGGACCCTGGAAGGCTTGTCAGGGTAGAGGGTAAAATGAAATGAAGATTTCTTCTGGCAAGACAAGCATCTGAAGCATAAAGCCAAAGCTACAAAGGAATGGCTTAAAAATGACAAAGTTAATGCCTTTAAGTTCAGATCTTAATCCAAATGAGAATTTGTGTTTGGACTTGAAAAGGCCTGTTCACACACAATCTCTGTGCAAACTGACAGAGCTGGAGTAGTTTTACAAAGAAGAATGGAGAAACACTGCAGTGTCTAGATGTGCACAGCTAATACACACAGACACCCTGGACACACAGACAGAAGGCTGCAATGCCTACCAAAGGTGATTCTACTAAATACTTTTATTTTGTGTTGTACATTTGCAATTAATGTAAATCACTTTGCAAAGACCTGTTTTCACTTTGACATTAAACAGTCTTTTTCTGTTATCGCTGTCAAAAATGGCAAATTAAATCCACTGTTATTCAATGTTATATAATGATAAAATGTGAAAACATCCAAAACGGGGTGAACACGTTTTATAGGTACTGTAGTTTATACCTTAGTCCCATCTCAAAATCCCTCACTGAAAAACCAATGATTCTGGGTGTTGTGTTTAAGATGAACCCCTGTGACTAAATTATTAAGGCTCACCATGGTGTAATACTATATGTATTGCCAACTCCACACATGTACTCTTGCATATCTATTTATGTTCTTTGCACCCTTTGACATTTCACTCACACCCATTAAGTGTAATCTATGTGAACACCATTATCTTTAACATTCAACCAATCATTTTTGTGGTCCCCTAACATGACCTTTAATAGATCACCCTTGATGCTACCCTGTATGCTTTTTTTTTATATGTGACATTCTCTCCTATCTTGTGATCTCCATAATTACCTTTGTTGTTGTGGCCTCTCAGCAAAAGGCTGTAGTGACCCTCTGCCTCCCACTATTGGCTTTAATGTGAGTTAAGTCTATACATCGCCATCATATGAAAGAATGACCAGAATGAAGTAACATGAGTGTATTGATACCTAACATCATGCCCTCCCACTACTTCTTTTATTGGACATTGTGTTCCACTGCTTAAAACTTCAAAATTAAAGGATGACTGGGCGGAAAGAAAAGCACAGCGTGCAAGTAAGCCTTTTTTTTTTTACTTTTTCAGTTTGTGTTGGTTTACAAAATCAATAAAGTTAATCTGATGTGAAAAGGTGTGGAGGTAACTGTCTGATACATAAAGATGTCCAGTGGTTGGAAGTTTAATAAGTACTTTTCATGCGTATGATGTTAACTCATTTCTTTCAGAATTAATGCTTCAGCGTCCTTCCTGTGGTATATGTCAACTTGCACTATTCATATATCTATTGTGGTACGCGGCTGGGTGTGGCATCCAGCCGGGACGCCCAGGAAGACAGGAGGAGGGTGCATACCTCCTCCAGACCACGAGGGGGCGATCGCCCTGGTTCCTTTGGGGGCCACGGGTGCAGGGCTTGGAAGCCCAACCCTGTAGGGGCCCGTGGTCTCCGCCAGGGGGCGCCCCCATGCCTGAAGGACCCAGAACCCCAACACTTCCGCTACACCAGGAATTGCTGGGGGTAAGAAGACTGGGAACACCCGGAGGGCTTCCGGGAACACAGCCGGCACTTCCACCACACAGGGGAGAGTCTAGGGAGTGTCGGGGATCACCTGGAGCCCATCCGGGTACATAAAAGGGGCCACCTCCCTGCAAAGGAGGACTGGAGTCGGGTGAGGAGTGGACAAGGTTTGTGTGCAGAAGAGTGGAGGCGGCCTGAAGAGCAGGCAGAGACTGGGAGAGGCCTGGACTTTGGGGGAGTTTGGTGCTTTAGGCACTGGGTTGTGCACTTTATTGGACTGTGATTATATATAATAAACGTGTGGTGGACTTTAACATGGTGTCCGTCTGTCTGTGTCCGGGCAGCTTATCACAATATATATATATATATATATATATATATATATATATATATAGTAACAGCTGGCGGAGGCTACGGAGGTGCAAGTAGCTCCAACCAAAGGGGCATGAAAACCTTGGAGGGGGTGCCGAAAGACCAGGCCCCGGGATGCCGGTAGGATAGGGGAGCACTGCCTGTGCGAAGCACGACAGGACACCAGGTGGTGGTGTCCAGGCAGCGTCTCCGCCCCTGTTTCTGCACTTTGTTTTGCAGGACCGGACCTTGGAGCTTCAGGAGTAGGACCCACTTCAGGGATGAGCTGCCCTCGCGGGACGAGCTGTCTCCACCTGATGGTTCTACCCTTGCTGGGGGGGCAACCCGGCCGGGACGCCCCGGAGGACTGGAAGAGGGCTTATGCCTTTTCCAGACCACGTGGGGGCGACCGTCCTGGCGGCTATGGGGATCACGGGTACAGAGCTTTGAAGCTCAACCCTGTAGGGACCCGTGGTCACCGCCAGGGGGCACCCCAATGCCTTGGGAGCCCTGGACTTCAGCACTTCCGCAACACCCGGAAGTGCTGGAGGGAACAGGATCGGAGACACCCGGAGTGCTTCCGGGTACGCAGCCGGCACTTCCGCCACACTGGGGAGTGCCGGTGGAAGATTGCCGGGAGGCACCTGGAGCACATCCGGGTGATGATAAAAGGGGCTGCCTCCTTCCATTCAGAGACTTGAGTCGGGTGGAAGAAGGACGAGGTCTGGGAGGAGGCAAAGAGGCGGCCTGAAGAGAGAGCAGGTATTGTGTTGTGGCCAGGACTTTTGGGGACTTTGGGCTTGTGAGCACTTAATTGTAAATATGGAATTGTATAATAAACGTGTGTGGGGTGATTTGGACGAGTCTGCCTGTCTGTGTCCAGGTCATGTTCCACAATATATATATACTGTATATATATATATATATATATATATATATATATATATATATATATATATATATATATATATATATATAGACTCCTTGCACAGGTCAGTCATGTCTAAAAGCAAAGACTGAACAACTAAACCACAGCCAACCTAGGCAGACTGCTAAATTGACATGTCAAGGGCAGTTCAGCACTGGGCAGCAATTATACATCACTAGAGCAGGCAGTCTGGTTACTAAGTGTATAAAAAAACAACAACTAATAACCTGGTTAGAAACAGAAACAGCCTTTCCTTACCTTATTTCTTCACAAAGAAATACATAGCAGTGCTGTGTTGTCCTTTAACTCTTTGTCCCAAAATATCATGTGACATAAAAAGGACCAAGTCAATGTTTTGTTTTATTATCTCTGCATCCATACTTTCCATCCATCATTATATTTGTCAAAGGGACCAAAGTTTCCCCCAGCAGTATTAGGCACAAACTAGGAATGAACCATTAAGTGCTGCCAGTCAGTAACAGAGCTTGCTTAAGTACACAGCCACCCACACTCATAAAGAGTGAATTTAGAATTACCAATTTACTTGACAGGCATGTCTAGAATATGGAACCAGATTACAAGTGGAAGAATTCTAAAAATTGGAGTGTAGCACCCAGAAAGGTTTCCATAAATCATAAAAAGTCTAAAATATATTGTAAAATCAAGTGCGGCACTGGGACAGAGGTTAGCACTGCTTCCTCATAGCTCCACAATCCAAGATTTGGCTGGCACTACCTTTGTGAAAATTTTTCCCCTTGTCTGTGTAGGTTTCTTCTGTAGTATTCCAGTTATCCTCCCACATATAAAAGATGTCTGGGTCGTATTAATTTGAAATTGTAAATTGTACGTAAGCATGCTCTCAAGTGGGCTGGTGAACTGTTCAAGGCTGGTTCCTGCTTTGCACCACACAATGCCTGCATAGACAGTTTTAACTGTGACACTAAAGCAGATGAATAGCTATATAGTTAAATATGTCTGGAAATTAAGTATGGCAACACCATACAAATATTTATTTTATCAGCATACTTTTTCTTCTGATAAAAATGCATTGTGTGTTTACAAAAGACTGTCCATGCATAATTTTGATAATGAAATCTCTTCAATGCTAGTGTACTGTAGATAAACACTTTGTTATAAACCTTATACTGGGTTCATGAGACAAACACTTCAGATTGAGAAATTATTTAATTGGGCACAATCTAGTGATGCAGAAATTGATATCTTTTTCCTAATCCTTTTTTGAAAACTAAAACTGTTCAAGTTCATTTACGGTCAATGATGAGGGAGTATGGTCCTGTGTTACATGACTTTGTGAATGTGTATGTGTGTGTGTGTGATTGTGCATGCATATTTATTTAAATGTCTGCATGAGTGCTCATTTATATATATATATATATATATATATATATATATATATATATATATATATATATATATATATATTGTCTATGTCGATACAGTTGCTTATGAGTGGTGTATGTGTGTTTGCAAATGTGTGCATATGCATGTGCTTGTATGTGATGAGAAGGGAGGAGGGCTCTTTGCTCTTTTGGTTAATTGCTTAAAATTGTAGAAATGACGCACAGCTGTGATCTAAACAGAAACATTTGAATAATTGGAACACACCACACCACCACCCAGCGTACCTCCATTTGACTGCATTGCTGCCGAATGGTCGCAAATGGTATCAAAAGGATTTACAGATGATGATCTAAACCCTCCTCATGAAGATGTTGCTATAGGTATGTGGGAAAGGAGATGGTAAACACTGGGCCTGAGGAAAGAATCCAGATCCAGTCTGCTTGATCCTGATTGGTTAGAGGAGGAAAACAATAAAGCATCACATGAGGTGTTCAAAGAGCTGAAAGCATTTATTGTAAACAGAATGTTTTAAATACATGTACAAAACATAACAAAAATCAGAATCTTGCCACTTAGGATAGGATGCACAAATGCCTGAAAAGAATTAGAAAATAATCACAAAAGTGAACCTTATTTACACAGAAAATTAAAAGCAGCGGGAGAGAGAAAAAAAAAATGTTCCTGATTGCTTGGAGAGTGAGAACACAGCAGCAGAAATCCTACAAACAGAACATGGAAACAAGGCGCCAGGGTCCAGAGTCTGCTAAACTGAGCAGTGATGCAGTAACCGAAGGGGTATCGTACAAAACTTGGAGCAAAACACTGAGCCGGCATCATCCCTACCTCCCCCAAATGTCAGGTACATAGGGGTGGAAAGAGTGAGTCTGTGGCCCCAAATCTGCAAGGAGGTACAGAAGTGAAGTGCTAAATTGACACCCTCCGATCCGATCCTCATCATTTTGAGGTGTGCAGACGCAAAGCACTTAGCCTAGCACCCTTCATCCAGTTGGAGGGGAAACACTGAAGCAAAATACTGAGCTGACATCTGATGGACACTAATTGTCCGCCTGAATGGCAAATCTAGACAAGAGAAAGTCTGGGCTACTGATTGCCACACCAAATGCAAGAGCTATTCAGACAAAAGAATCAACCAAGGAGAAGAAATGATACAGAGTTGATTCTGAGGATGACGGATATTTTGCTCTGCTAAGTGCTTTGTAGCAGCGAAAGATACTATATAAAGCAATGTCTGATTTGGCACACAAGCTTTTTCACACAAGTTCCAAAATCTTTCTAAAGGTAGGATGTTTGGAGGATTGTCATATTCAGTGGTATTAAAATAATATCTGAGCTACTTTTGCTCTCAATACAGCAGTAGATCTTTACATTATATAGCACCTTTCAAAGCAATCATTATTACAAGGCATTTTTACCTTTCTCACAACAGCAGAACCTGCTCAGTCATTGACCAGGAAGGGTACAAGGTTGTGCTTTTTTTAACATGTGAAAACGCTAGATCAGCTTCCAGGTCTGCAGCTCTAACCCCCATGACCAGTTTGGTTTCCCACAACACTCCTAATCTCCACCTGAGGATAGTGATCCCCCAAGATCTCAAAGGGAAATCAGAAAAGATGAAAAAAATAATAGTAAGAGAAAAAAATATGAAATTCCCAGTAAGTGTAGTGTGCAAGCATTTTAAAGAAGTGCTCCAAAGGGCTAAGATCTAAAGGCCACCTGCTGTTTGGGAGCACTGAGGACCAGCTTCCCAGGCAGGTCAGTGACAGCTGGAGAGATGTACCGGCTCAGGGTTCGGCTCACGTGCCGAGACTTTTTCTGTTGTATACAACACTGAGAACGGCTCACCAAGATACAAAATTTCTATATCTAAAGTCAATCAACAAAAAATAGAGAACAATTTGTTTCTGTAACATTACAGCACCAAGCAGACATATATATTTTCTTAGGTGACTATTTACAATGTATGAAACATTAACTAAATATTCGATTTGAGGCATATTAATGACCATCTTCTGAAAGCACAGAGAGGGTGTCTGCATCCAAGTATGTCCACTTGTCTCCTCCGTAAACTCTCTTGAAAACATGATTTGGCACACAGTACGCACTAGGTCTGCTTCCACAACACCATTTCCTGACCGTCTGCCCATAATAGACTTTGTTACTAAATTGTAATAGAACTGTAGTTAAACCTTGCAGTACCACATCCAGGATGTCCTGAAAGGCTAATAACTATAGCTCCCATTGTGCCATGCAAAGTAATGGTCAGCCTGTAGATGTCTTCCCAGATTTGCAAACTTCAGGTTTTCATGGTTACACTAAGACTAAATTTGTTCCTTGGAATCAACTCATAACCTACTGCTTTTGTTCCTCAGACAGCATTGGTCTTCCAGTAACCTTCATCTATCTATGACCAGCTAAGTTTGCAGTTCAATTTGAAGCCCACCACTAGCTATGGTTAGCAAAGGACTTTTTGCTGCCAAATTTTATATAGCAATGGTTAGATGAGGATCTTCATCCATTGTCAATCATGCTTCGGTCTTTAACTTACATACCATAATTAACTATGGCCACCTAACAAGCTTCAGCTTGTAACCATCCACAGTCAATTATCAAAATAGGAACTCCAGCATTTTACATTTATGACTCACCAATGGCACTACTGATTATTATGGTCAAACAGAGAACTTTAATCCTGAAGCATCACTGCTGTTTGGCTTAAGACCAGAGCTGTTGGCACTTATCCAACAATTAGCTTCTTGGAAATAATATTCCTAAAGTAAGCTACTTCTCCTTTGTCCTCCCCTCTTGCTTTAATTTTAGTACCCCAAATTACACATATTAACTGACAACTGGTGATTGAAAGGTTGGTCAATGAAAGAGGGTCAACCTTGCACTCCTTGCAGCTAAGAACTATAGCATCTGCCTTATACCCCAGAGAGTTTTGAAACATTCATTGAATGTGTTTCCTTTCAAACCATACACAAACCCTATGGCCTTTTCTGGTCATTTGCCTTGAACACTCAACTCTGCTCTGCCACACTTCTGGAACATTTGTGCACTTGGAACGCATTGAAGCATTTGAAATGGACCAGAATGGAAAAGACGCTCCAATAAAAATTAAACTGCAGTACATCTGGAGTTGAGCTGTGACTTTGCCTAAACTGAGCACTCAAGTACTGTGTACCACTTGTATAATCCCAGTGTATTAGCTGTGCAAGTCCACTCCATTTGTTATACAGGGCAAGTGCATCAGTGGTACAAATCCAGTGTCTTGGTTGTGTAGCGCCAGTGCATAAGATGGTTTAGTACACAGCTATACTTTGCAAGTGCAGAATATTGTCTGTTTAGGGGCAGTGCATCGACTATGCAAGCTCAGGGCACTGGCTGTCCAAATCCAGTGAGCTAATGATTTGTTCCACTTCGTTAGCTGTACATTTTCAGCATATTTGTCCATAAGAACTAAAACATTTTCCAGAGAAATTCAGTCTACTGTTTGTGTAGCTCACATGCTCCTCAACTGAATCAACTGTTCAACTCCAGTAAACTTTCAAAAGGCCATTTCAAATGGTGCAAGAGTTAATGAGATTTCCTCTATTTTCAAGGAGGAATCACAAACCTAAAATAAGTGACTTGACTATACAATACACTTTATCCAAGATCACTTTCACCCTGCCCTATTGGCCACACTGTAATGGAGTAACCATCTGAAATGAAAACAGAGAGGTTGAGGCATTCCTGAGGAGGGCACTGAGATAAAACATTCTGTAATTAAATAACTACTGACAACAGCAACAACATGAATGCCTCTGCCCTGCTTGCCATTACCAAAATGCTTCACAATGGGTGCTGTGGAAAAGATGCGAGTTGAGTGCACCCTCTGAAGTGAAGGAACACAGTAGTGCAAACTCACAACCAAACACCCAACCCCACTGTTTTCATGCACACACACATTCACAGACCAAAACATACAAAAATGCAATATTGAACATGAAATCTCACTCACCACTTTGATGTTACAGCATGATGGTTACGGTTGACTGAAAGTTAAAACAAAATAGTTCAACCTGTTGAACTGGGCTACAGTGAGAGAAGTGGCCTCTGAGGGAAAGTTGTTCTTATTGAAGGTGACACAAGATGTCATCCTTTAGAACTCTTCATTGTAAGATAGGCTCACAGTAAAGGGCATGAGGGGGAGGTGTCAGCCACAGGTCCCCAGCAAAAGAAAATCTCACCTGCTACATAACTCCAGCAGTGATGCACAAGACAATTATTGAATTTAAATATATACTGTATATATATGTGTCTGTGACTGTGTGTGTGTGTGTGCACGCTCAGTTAGATAGATAGATAGATAGATAGATAGATAGATAGATAGATAGATAGATAGATAGATAGATAGATAGATAGATAGATGGATTTTAATAAATAAAACAAATGTATATACAGATATTTAAAGAAAGTTCTAACATAAAACACATATTTCTGGTCCATAATAAAGAAAATACCCTGTCAACAACAGCACTGAACACTATGACAATGCCTGAAGAATTGGTGCTCAATGCGTTCCTTAGTCAACTAAAGGATATACAAATACTTTATATATAGTGCAGGGCATTTTATGTATATGTATATAAACACATACACATACATAAACGCATACCGGTACACACTGTATACGCACATATCTTTGTGGATGTATTAACGGCCCCAAGCAGAACTCACTTGCAGCAAAAAACCTAAATACAGTAACCACTAATGGAACCTCGCTTTTCAGCACCTGCCACCCCATGATTGTGCCACAATCCCCAAATTTTGAGGGTCACACAGAAAATTTCCTTTTACTATTACTGACATTTTTTTTTTTTTTACTTTCCTACGTGTTGACACAGTTGTCCCTCTTACAAGAAGGATGCAGTTGGAGGGTCCTGTTGCTGCTGTTGTTCAGTTTTCTGAAGGCCAAAGCCTACAAGAAAATAAAAACGTTTCAAAGAACAAGAGAATATGAGGGCAGCGCTTAGGGAGTCAGGAGGTGGTGGTCCAGGATGTGCGAAAGCAGGCAGGTGGTCAGGCAGGCATTTACAAACTCCAAATTTCACCGGTCCTCTATATTAAGATATTGTTAAGCTATTTGCAGTACAGTGCTTCTCAAAAAATAAGGTGGTCCTTCTAAAAATGTCTACTTCTTTTATTTTTTAAATGGTGTTAACCTGCTGAAGTTTTGCCAGAAGGGGGACTGGCTGCGTTTGGGTTCAGTGAACTCAAATACCTGTGACTGGGCCATCCCATCAGTCACTGGGAACTGTCCCTGATTCAGTGGATCCTGGGGTGGGGGATAAGAGGGGGGCATGGATCTTGTCTGACCAGCACCTAATGACAAAGAGAGAAAGTAAGAAATGAGAAAAAATCAAGTTAACAAAAGTGGATCCAAGACAGGAAGAAACAGACAAAAACTACATTTTATTCAAACTCATTTGTTATTTGTAAATAAATTCATATTACATGCCATGGTTGTTTTATGGTTTGAATATACTGTCATGCTGAAAAAGTAAAAAAAAAAAAAAACTGTAAAAACTGAAGCAATTAGACTGAGAATAAAAAGAAGAAACAGGAGATGAGAAAAGAGGGAAAGTAATCTACATAAAATGGTAGACAAGTGAAACAGCTCAAAGCAGTAGGTGTTTGAAGGGTGGGAGAACAAGAGTGAGGAGCAAAGAAAAACTAACAGAGGACATGATACAGACAAAAGCAGCAGAAATAAGAAGTTGTCTCATTTATTTGTAGGTAAGTTTCTTGTAGTTTAATGACACATTGCTCTGTCAGCAGATTACTCTGCAAATCGACTCCATTCATCACCAATGGGTTGCTAACATTGTCAATAAAAGCCCAATCCTCAAAAACAACCAACATTAATATTCTTTCTTGTCAGCTCCCTGAAATACTTAGACATCAAGTTCCACATCAAGTGGGGGTTACAAAGCGGTGGTAATTAAGAGGCATTTGTAAGGTTTCCAAGTCAAGGAGCCAAATAAGTAAATAAAACGTCCCCTTCATAACAGATTTCAAATATGAAGAATTCACAATTGTGTGCTATCACAGCAGCTCATGAAAATTCAACAGTGTCATGAATATTGGACAGACGTCACCTTCAACCCATAAATTTAAGGGTGAACTTTTCACAAGACGCATGTCTGAATAGCAGAATTCCGCATGATGAACAGTGTCCTCTTTAGGAGGCCAGTTGTCTGGTACCCTCTTCTCTTCCTCCACTGACCAGCAAAGACTTTTTATCTTTGAAGCAGCAAGAAGTTAAGCAAAATGACGCCCTCTTATTCAGTGTCCAACATGACATTTATTTCCAGAAGTTGTTTATATTGAGGATAGCATAATCAATTTAATGACAAAAGAAAAACATGGAATAGAGGGGAGAATTCACAGGCAAAAGAACCGGAAGCTCTTTTAAGCATTTGTTACTTTAATGTAACAATTAACATCTTCTGTGCATCATACTTATATCTGCACTCTTCCTGATTTTCTCTGTCAAGTAATCACAAGAATGTTTTCAGGTCTTTAAACAAAATATAATATAATATAATGGGCACCAGTGTGAACATTATTAATTTATTTAACAAAGCTATCTGACACTAACTTTAACATTGTAAAAATGTAATTGTCCCCTTATAATCAATAATTGCTTGTTAATTTTTAGTAACAGAATTAATAGTACCAATATTACCACATGTTCAGAGTGCAGTGAAATTCATATTGGCATGTCCAACCTAGCTGCAATGACTACAACCAAGTTCTCTCTACAATTCAGTAATGCTCTTCACCATTACATGTGGAGGGAGTTCAGCTCACTGTTTGTTCCCTGCAGAACTGCTTTAACTCAGAAATATTGGTGGTTTTTTTAAAACATGAACTGCTCACTTCAAGTCCTGCTGCAGCATGTCTATTTAGTTTAAGTTTGGACTTGGACTACAGGAATGCAAACTTTTAATTTTGTTTTTTTTTCAGCCATTTTGATGCATATTTTATTTTGTGCTTTACATAACTGCCTTGCTGTGTGAATTTCCCCTTGGGGATTAATAAAGTATCTATCTATCTATCTATCTATCTATCTATCTATCTATCTATCTATCTATCTATCTATCTATGCTACACGATTCAACAATACCTCAGTCTCAACTCATAGACAGATGACTGGACATTTTCTATATATTTTTTTTTAAATATGAATTAAGATTTATGGTTCCTATAATTATGGCAAGACATCATTGTTCCAAGGCAGCAAAGAATCCCTACACCATCACGGTACCACCACCATGACAGACTGCTGGTATACTATTCTTACTGAGACCCATGTCGCTCCAATTTGGTCTCATCTGTCCATAGAATACTCTCCCAGAATTCTTGGGGATCATCCAGGTGTCCACAGAAAACAGAAATGAGCACATTTTCCCCCCGTGTCCTTCTAGTTGTGGAGTAATGCAAACTGACGTTTACAAAGGCAAAAGAGGTCTTCAGTGCTTTGTTTGTTTTTTATGACAACTTGTGACATTCTGGATGACTTTGGGTTGTGCCTTAAATTATTTTAAGTATTGGGAAGACTTATTACTGCTCCAGGTTGTTTTCATTCATCCTTCTATCCATCTTCCAAACCCACCTATAAACAGCAAGGTCACAGGGAAGCTGGAGCCATCTGCAGATTATGGTCTCTCATTGTGGAGATGTTTCCCTTTTCAAATTGCTAGATATCAACAACTCTTTGGGAATTTTCATTGATAAAGGCATTATATCCTTGCTGAATCTTTATTCAGGCAACTAGACTCTGACAGTAAGGATCAAAATAAGGTTTACACTGAACAAGGCTGGCTGTGTTCAATCAGCTGACTGTAATTATCCTTTTCATTAGGTTGATTTAACTAGGGGGCAATTACTTCTTCACCCAGTGTCAATTCGTGTTGCATAGCTTTTTCATTAGATAAATGAAATACATGTTATTTGTCAATCCAAGTGCCCCTTATCTAATTACCGTATTTTTTGCACCATAAGACGCACCTGACCATTAGACGCACCTGGGTTTAGAGGAGGAAAACAAGAAAAAAAATATTCTGTACCAAATGGTGTACTAATATGTTTAATAAAATATAGCAGAATAATATTTCAACCATGTAAATTCAACAGCGATATTAAGAAACATCATCACTGTCATTAACAAATAAGGAGAGACTTTAAGGTTCAAGCACTCTTCTAGTTTTATGGAAACCCCAAGAACTCCTCATCACTAGTGTCAGAATTTATGAAGCTCAGTGGCTCACAATCACTTTGCAGGAGCACGTACCTATCATCACGCGGCATAACCTGTCCAAAGCCACCAGGGGACAAAGCACGTTTGGACCAATGCTCCCTGAAGTTATATCGCCAGTCTAGTCCCATCTATATTTGTAATGCCACAAAGCCCTTCATCTCGTGTTTTGTTGTGGGTTTCCAGTTTGAAAAACGAGAATGCGGTGCAAGCACAGCCCTCGATTCAAAAAATTGCTCTGCATACCTGTTTGTCTCGTCTGACATTAGCTGAAAGGCAACTTCAGGAAAGAACAGCCTGAAGTAGTCCAACGGCTGGTAATCTGTCGAGTCCAACAGCAAGCCATACTGTCTTGTGAAGTCCGGTAGCCAGTTTGGCTGCCACGGATCAATGTCTAGGTATTCCTCCCACACGAACCTTGCCATAGGTGCATCGGCTGCACGAATGCGCTCAGCTGGTGTCCCGATCAGCTGATGCCAGTTCCTCACTCTCTTGTTCGATCTCCTGATCACTCTCAACAAAATCAGATTCTGAAAAATCAGAGTCCGACTCAGTGATAATGCGCAAAACATCGTCTGCTGAGTATTTTGTTTTCTGTACTCGCTTTGCTCCCTCGTGAGATGTCGATGCCATCTTGCCTTTGCTTATATTTGTTTACATTTCGCAACTCACGCACACGCAAGGATTAGTCAATGAGTCTAACATTCCTCCAAGCACAGAGGGAATGTCTATAACGTAACAGTGAGTTTTGTCACCCTCTACCCCTGGATGTCGACTTTTGTCAGGTAATACACATCATGGTCTGTGACGCAATATTCACTCCATAAGACGCACAGACATTTCCAACCTACTTTTGGGGAAAAAAAAGTGCGCCTTATGGTGTGAAAAATACGGTATATATTTTGGCTGAAGACTTGAAACAGTCCAGTGTCAAAAATCACAGTAACAGAGGAAACCAGGAAGGAAGCAAAACTATCCAGCACTAAAAATAACATTTTTGGATCACCTCTTATCATGTGTGGGAGTCCCAGTGGTGCAGTGACTAATTTTGTGAACCTTACTGAGTTTAATTCTGTGTCTGATCAAAGTATGCGTGGAGTTGGCACATTTTTCAGTGTCTACATGAGTTTTCCACCAACATGCTCAAGCAGGCTGGATTAATTTGTTACTCAAAATTGTGGATGTGTGTATGATTGTGTACTGCAATCGACTGGCTGTTAAACCCAGGTCTGTCAGGCCAAGAAAAATAAAGGAGCGACATATGCACAGGATTGTGAGACTGGTTACAGAGAACCCACAGATCACCTCCAAAGATCTGCAAGAACATCTTGCTGCAGATGGTGTATCTGTACATCGTTCTACAATTCAGCACAATTTGCACAAAAAACATCTGTATGGCAGGGTGGCTCTTTCTGCACTCACACCACAAACGGAGTTGCTTGTTGTATGCAAATGCTCATTTAGACAAGCCAGATTCATTTTGGAACAAAGTGCTTTGGAATGATAAGACAAAAATTGAGTTATTTGGTCATAACAAGAAGCTCTTTGCATGGCGGAAGAACAACACCGCATTCCAAAAAAAACACCTGCAACCTACTGTCAAATTTGGTGGAGGTTCCATCATGCTGTGGGGATGTGTGGCTAGTTCAGGGACTGGGGCCCTTGTTAAAGTCGAGGATCGGATGAATTCAACCCAATATCAACAAATTCTTCAGGATAATGTTCAAGCATCAGTTATAAAGTTGAAGTTATGCAGGGTTTGGATATTCCAACCAGACAATGACCCAAAACACAGTTTGAAATCTACAAAGGCATTGATGCAGAGGGTAGAAGTTCAATGTTCTGGAATGGCCGTCACAGTCCCCTGACTTGAATATCATTGAAAATCTAATGGATGATTTGAAGCAGGCTGTCCATGCTCGGCAGCCATCAAATTTAACTGAACTGGAGAGATTTTGTATGGAAGAATGGTCAAAAATGTTAGAATCCAGACACTCATCGAAGGCTATAGGAGGCGTCTAGAGGCTGTTATATTTGCAAAAGGAGGTTCAACTAAGTATTAATGTAATATCTCTGATGGGGTGCCCAAATTTATGCATGTCTAATTTTGTTAGGATGCATATTGCATATTTTCTGTTAATCCAATAAACTTAATGTCACTGCTGAAATACTACTGTTTCCATAAGGCATGTCATATATTAAAAGGAAGTTGCTACTTTGAAAGCTCAGCCAATGATAAACAAAAATCCAAAGAATTAAGAGGGGTTCCCAAACTTTTTCATATGACTGTATATATATATATATATATATATATATATATATATATATATATATATATATACAGTGGAACTTCGAGATACGAGTTTAATTCGTTCCAGCACTGAGCTTGTATAGCGAATTTCTCGTATCTAGAACAAACTTCCCCATTGGAAATAATGGAAATCCAGTTAATCCGTTCCGCACCCCAAAAATATTAACATAAAAATCAATTTTCCTAACAAATAACACTGATAAATAATATATACTGTAGTCTACCTTTAATAAATAACACTGGTAAATAATATAACTGAATATTAAAAGAATCAAAACAGGTGTCCAAAGTGCAGTAGAGCATTCAATAAATCTTTAAATAAATAATCCTTAAAACAGTTGTGAAGTGGAGGTTTAAAATACACAAGAATAACAATCCTTTAACACGAGGTTAAAATGTCAACAGGAAGCAGTCTTTAAAAAACAGATGACAATGACCCGGTGTTTCTTCTCTGTTAGCGTCAGCGTCTCACCTGCTTCTCCCATGCGGGCTCTGCAACAGGAGAGACACTCTTAATGCAGCTGACCTTCTCTACACCGTCCTGCTTCAGCTGTTTGGCTCGCCTGTTCAGCTCACGGTTCAGCTACACGCGAGCCTGCACTCACTCACTCTCCTGCACCGACTTTCTCCTACTACTGCTGCTGCTGCTGCTGCTGATTCCTGCCTGCCTGCCTCCTCCTCCTTCAACCTCCGTTCCCTCTCCTCTCTTTTCTTTTACTTCTTCTCCCCCTTAACCGGCTCGCACTTCTCTATATATGCGGGAGGACATGGCAGCTGCAGCCCATCAGCCACTGGAACAATCATGGATGTGGGCAGTCTCTCACCTGTGCACTTAGGTGAGAAATGCCCACACTACAGATCGCCCTGCGGCTCGCTACAGCTACCACGCCCCCTCGCTAAGCCGCGAGCTATACCTACAGCCTGGCTCGTGGCTCGTTACGCGAGCCAATGCTCGTATTTAGATCTGAATTTTTCGCTCATACTTTCCTTGTATCTTGAATTTCTCGTATACAGAGGTGTTCGTATCTCGAGGTTCCACTGTATATATATATATATATATATATATATATGGAGACCCTTGTGAGGTCCTATACTCCTTCTCAACCACTCAAAAGACCACAAGTGTGGCATCAAATCTATATCCAGACACTTTTCATGTGTAACTCCTAGCCGGTAAAATGAGTTGCACACCTTCAAAATCTGACTTCCTCAACATGTTTAAGAAGCGTTTGAAACCTTGTGTTTGGTGAATTTCTGTCTAATTGATAATAGCTTTGATAGGATCTTGCAACTAATGAAGTGTAATTATTTTGTATTTTAGTTTGTGCTCTTCACTTGTGATGATCAATTTTGTAACATTCTCCTGTAACACTTTTTCCCAAACAGTCCCACAGACAGACGTTTAATCAATTATCTTGACCTCTTTTGTAAGTCACTTTGCATAAAAGCAACAGCTAAGTAAATAAATGTAAATGTAAAAGAGTATATATTGTCACTCGGGTGCACATGGGAAACAGCTTAACGGCTCTGGTGACAATAATAATAAATAATAACAATTATTTACAATTATACAACACTTTTCTCACTACTCAAAGCACTTCAGATAGTGAGTGGGGAGCCACTTCAACCACCACTAATGTGTGGAATCCACCTGGATGATGAGATGGCAGCCATTTTGTGCCAGTACGCTCACCATACATCAGCTGACCAGTAAGATACCGGGGATGATTAGGGGGCCAAAATGACTAGGCTGTAGTGGCAAATTAGCCAGGGCATCGGGATGCACCCTACTCTTTGCGAAGGATGCCCAGGGATCTTTAATGAACAGAGAGAGTAAGGACCTTGGTTTTGCATCTCATCTGAAAGACGGCACCATTTTCACATCACAGTGTCCCCATCTCTGTAGAGGGGTTACTAGGATCCACATTCAGGCCACAAGGTATGCACCCCCTGCTAGCCTCAGCAACATCTCTTAAAGCAGCAACCCAAGCTTTTCCTGGTTGGCTTTCCATCCAAGTAGTGGCCGGGCCTGAACATGCTTAGATTTAGGTGGATGACCTGTTCTGAAGTGCATGTGATATGACTGCTGGATAGTAATTACCCACCAAACCAGGGGTAGGCACTGTGTTCTAATACCTTTTCTCTTCCTCCCTTTGCAGAACAAAAGATTGGCAACTGTTTCACCATTGACGTCACCATTTAAATTTTAGTGATTGGCAATAATGGATATAATGAGGCTATTAGAAATAAACTTGATGCATTAGGATTAAAAGTCAAGACGGAGGTAAAGAATTCAGGGTAACTATTGACTCTGACCTGAATTTTAAATTGCATATTAATCAGATCACTAGGACAGCATTTTTTCACTTAAGAAATATAGCAAAAGTTAGACCTCTTATATCATTGAAAGATGCTGAGAAATTAGTTCATGCTTTTGTTTTCAGTCAACTAGATTACTGTAACGCACTCCTCTCAGGACTACCCAAAAAAGACATAAATCGATTGCAATTAGTGCAGAATGCAGCTGCTAGAATCCTAACTAGGAAAAGAAAATCCGAGCACATCTCTCCGGTTTTGATGTCACTACACTGGTTACCTGTGTCATTCAGAATTGACTTTAAAATACTGCTTATTGTTTACAAAGCCTTAAATAATCTCGCTCCATCTTATATATCGGAATGTCTGAGACCTTATATTCCAAATCGTAACCTTAGATAATCAAATGAGTGTCTGCTTAGAATTCCAAGAGCTAAACTTAAAAGAAGTGGTGAGGCGGCCGTCTGCTGTTATGCACCTAAAATCTGGAATAGCCTACCAATAGGAATTCACCAGGCTGATACGGTGGAGCACTTTAAAAAACTGCTAAAAACACATTACTTTAACATGGCTTTCTCATAACTTCATTTTAATTTAATCCTGATGCTCTGTATATTCAGTTAATTATCATAACTATTCATGGTGGCTCTAGAATCCGTACTAACGACAACTCTCTCTTCTGTTTTTTTTTCCCGGTTTTCTGTGGTGGCGACCTGTGCCACCACCACCTAATCAAAGCACCATGATGTTCCTACTTCGATGGATTAAAAGCCAGAAGTCTACATGACCATCATCATCAAGTCCTTCCATAAGAGCCCTAAATACAAAGAGGACTGATCATTTATGTTAGGTAGAATGCCTAGAGGGTGCTGTGCGGTCTCGTGGACTGGAACCCCTGCAGATTTTATTTTTTTCTCCAGCCGTCTGGAGTTTTTTTTTTTTTTTTCTGTCCTCCCTGGCCATTGGACCTTACTCTTATTCTATGTTAGTGTTGTCTTATTTTAATTCTTACTTTGTCTTTTTTTCTCTTTTCTTCATCATGTAAAGCACTTTGAGCTACATTATTTGTATGAAAATGTGCTATACAGTAATCCCTCCTCCATCGCGGGGGTTGCGTTCCAGAGCCACCCGCGAAATAAGAAAATCCGCGAAGTACAAACCATATGTTTATATGGTTATTTTTATATTGTCATGCTTGGGTCACAGATTTGCGCAGAAACACAGGAGGTTGTAGAGAGACAGGAACGTTATTCAAACACTGCAAACAAACATTTGTCTCTTTTTCAAAAGTTTAAACTGTGCTCCATGACAAGACAGAGATGACAGTTCCATCTCACAATTAAAAGAATGCAAACATATCTTCCTCTTCAAAGGAGTGCTTGTCAGGAGCACAGAATGTCACATAGATAGAGAAAAGCAAACAAATCAATAGGGCTGTTTGCTTTTAAGTATGTGAAGCACCGCGGCACAAAGCTGTTGAAGGCGGCAGCTCACACCCCCTCCGTCAGGAGCAGACAAAGACAGAGAGAGACAGAGTTTGTTTTTCAATCAAAAATCAATACGTGCCCTTCGAGCTTTTAAGTATGCGAAGCACCGGGCAGCATGTCATTTCAGGAAGCAGCTGCACAAAAGATAGCAACGTAAAGATAATCTTTCAGCATTTTTAGACGAGTGTCCGTATCGTCTAGGTGTGTGAACAGCCCCCCTGCTCACACCCCCTACGTCAGGATCACAGATAGTCAGCGCAAGAGAGAGAGAGAAAAGTAAGCTGGGTAGCTTCTCAGCCATCTGCCAATAGCGTCCCTTGTATGAAATCAACTGGGCAAACCAACTGAGGAAGCATGTACCAGAAATTAAAAGACCCATTGTCCGCAGAAATCCGCAAACCAGCAAAAAATCCGCGATATATATTTAAATATGCTTACATATAAAATCCGCGATGGAGTGAAGCCGCGAAAGGCGAAGCGCGATATAGCGAGGGATCACTGTATAAATAAATGTTGTTGTTGTTGTTGTCACTTCTTTAATCCGCCCTCCTAGACCTGTTCCTTCCTAACTTGAGCACATATGACCGGAAGTTCGGCCTTTCTGAAGAAGTTCAATTCTGAGCTCCTGTCTGAAAAGATGTTATATGAAACTCGTGTGTTTTTCACTGTTATCTTGTTTCAGTTATACAGAGTCATCAGGGTGGTGCCCTAACCCTCTGACATTGTTTTGTCTCCCCTTTACAGTATATATACTGTTATATAGGGTTTAGTTCACTGCAAGGCATACTTAAATTCCACCAGGCTAAATCTAGAGTTGTTAATAAGCATGACATGCAAATCTTTGGAGTTATCTGAGATATTGTGAGTATCCAGAGAAAACTCATATAACATGGAGATGACATGCAAACCCCAAACAGCAAGTGATTGCATCAAGGTTTGAATCCAGGTCCTCAAAGCTGTGCAACAGTTGCCCTAACCATTGCACAATCATGTTGCCCAATCTAAACAAAGTAAATTTTAAAGAAACTAGTGATCTTTAAAAGGGTAAAAGAAGTAGTAAACAACATTTAAAGATAAAAAGAAGTGATAAGACAAGACAATAATCTAAAGTAAAGGAGATGACAAAACAAAGTTTAAAGTAAGAAGGTGGAAAGAAATAGAAAAGAAAGCATTGACGATTAGTTCAAAATGTGACAAGAAGTAGTAAGAAAAGAAGTGAGCAATGAAAGGTAAGCAAGGGCAAAAAAAGAGGAATAGAACACAAAGACGGAACAGCAGAAGTTGAAAAAGAAATGAGCCAGGCACTAAATCCTGCAAAAGAAAGGGAAAAAGGCAAATTTCCAGTGAAGCTTACCTTTCTGCTTACTAACTTTTCTCACTGTCATTGCCGCCTGCCGCTTCTGATATTCAGAAATTTCAAACCCTATGTAATGAAAGGAATCAGAGAAAATAGAGTAATATAAGGAATGAAGTTGTTTAAGAAGCTTTTTGGAGTGTTGATTTATATGAAGCTTATTTGCCTTTGGCCACTGAGGCTAAGACATGACTTTACATGGTTAGCCTCATGTCTCAACCTCTAGAGGTTATTATTTTATATGATTTGCACACTTGATGAGCTGTCCAGGGGTAGGTCAGCGATTTACTATCACTGCACCCTGCAATTGATGGCCATCTAACATGCACATTAAGAATCCCAAGTATGGCTTTTAACAACAACTTGGTGACTCATACCCATACATCACTTTAAAAAACAAGATTGATACCACACCTATTTTTTCATCTTCTTGAACCATTTTGCGTTCCTCGTGAAAGGCTCTAAGCCACCGAATCTTCTCTTCCAGCTTTTTGGCAAAGAACAAGTGGATTTCCTCTGTTTCCTTGTTGTGCAGTTTGAATGCATTCTTCACACTCACATTGAAGTCATCATCTCGACCATCATCTGTATCTATCACTTCATATCTGTCCATGTCGATCCGGCCTTTGTAGTAGAGAATATCCCTACGGATAAGATCCTTGCAAAAAAAGAAGAGCCACACAGCTAGTCAGGGACACATACTGGTCAAACAGACTGGTTCCCGCACCATGGCTTTGCTGTTCTAATGATGAAAAAAAATACCTGAGATTTTAAAACACTACAATCTTTAAAACAACCTGTAAAAGAAGCAGGAGTTTTACTATGTGCCATTCTCTACTAAGAAAGTTACTGATCCCTATCAAGCATTAGAGGGAAGGGGCTTTATGCTGGGATTTAGTTGTTTACATATACATTTTCATTACATTTTATGCAAGAGAAATGTGGCTGAGACCAGTATTTGCCTCTGATAAACCCTCAACAATGTCTCTCTACCTAGCACCATTGTGATCTCACATTGCACCTTCAGTGCCAGCATGTTTCAGCCAATTATTTATGTGTACCCACAAAATCATTCCACACTCAGCCTTGCAAAAAAATGATTTTCATCTCCTTTTTGGCAGTCATCGTTAGAGTACTTTGAAAGTGGAGCCAATAATGATTACTTAAGACTTGAATGTGAAAGAATATTTTAAAGGACAGATTCATTTTACTGAAATGCATTCAAAGCCCAAGGCCAGGGGAAAATTTCAAAAAGAGGTTAGTAAGCCGGTAAAGTTAATAACAACTATAGGGTTAAATGACAAAAAAGATCTAGATAAGTGTGCTCAAATGGGGAAAACCAAATCATAGTCAACAGCTATGACATAAGAGATCCAACTATTCAAAAAACAAGAAAGTACAAAGGATCAAGTACATGTTAGAGTCAATGATTTTTTCATGATGGACATTTTTCAGGCGGCATGGTGGCGCAGTGGGTAGTGCTGCTGCCTCGCAGTTGGGAGATCTGGGGACCCGGGTTTGCTTCCCGGGTCCTCCCTTCGTGGAGTCTGCATGTTCTTCCCGTGTCTGTGTGGGTTTCCTCCCACAGTCCAAAGACATGCAGGTTAGGTGGATTGGCGATTCTAAATTGGTGCTTGGTGTGTGTTTGTGTGTGACCTGCAGTGGTTTGGCACCCTGCCCGGGATTGGCCTTGTGCCCTGGGATTGGCTCCAGCAGACTCCCGTGACCCTGTGTTCGGAATCGTTGGAAAATGGATGGATGGACATTTGTCAGTTTAAAAGATAATCTTAAATGAGACTGAGCTAACTACTATTTTACCTCTCCAGTATGTGGAAGGAGTGGTAATAGGTGTGTCTGCAGGTGTAGCACACAGCACCAAGTCTTAAATTATGAATTTCAAATGCACCAAAAGGTCCCAAATGATAAAAGTCAATGAATTGATCACCAAAATAGAAGATCATCCTTGTCCATATTACTTGAAAATTCCAAAGGTTTGTGTTCAAAAAAAGCACATATGTTGAATCTTCAAACAAAAAATTACTTTAACCATCACTAAGCCACCAGAAACTGCAAAGGAGTATCTGTTAATACAGGCTTAGTAGTCTCACAGACATGTGCTGCTTCTCTTGAGAACAGGAGATTAGCAGTTGGACAAGAGTCATCACAAATAGCAGTTGGTGAGTTTTCTATTCCTAAAACGTTTCCTTTTGGACTAAAATTAGCAACAACACTGTAATAAACTTTAATCAAACAAAAAGATGTGCTTTTTTGTATTCAGGTTATCCAAATGAATTTATTGAAATATGCATGCTGTAAAACTAAAATGAGGGTACTTTCTACTTTAAGCATTTGTTAATTTATTGTAAAAATCAAATCTTCCATACAGTGGACTTATGATTCATTGCAATTAACATATTTGTACCACTTTCACTATTTATTATTTAAAAACAAAAAAAAATGATTATTATCCATTACTATATTATAAATACACCAGGCACTATGTTTAACTGCAGTTTTTAGGAGGTGTCTATTTTTTTAATAAAAAAAATTTTTTAAGGTAGTTTTAAACGTCATACAATGTATGTATGTTGTGTTTTCTTACTTGACCCTTCATTGTTAGTAACCCTTAGCCTGAACCGCTTGAATTTCATTAGCTCCTGATGCTCATCATCGGTTTCATAAAGAAAGGTATATCATTTAATCTAACAAATAAACAAGTAAATAAATAAACCAAAAATGTGAGAAACAATCCTGCATTTGTTTAAATTTTGCAAAACTGATCATTGGATTCAAAATTAGTTATACTTTCCCCTAAATCAGGGCTTCTCAAACTTGGTCCTGGGGGCACACTGTGGCTGCAGGTTTTTGTTCCAAACAGATTTATAATCAGCGACAACACCCAATAGCACTGATCTCATTTAATTAGCTGGTATTTTTTTCTCTTTTTCTACATTCAGAAAAGCATAGCAGCATGATTTTTACATTTATAAGACATTTTGAAATATTTCTGCTTTTGCTATAGACTTAAATGCTTAACTCTCTTTTGTTGATTTCATTGTATTTTGCCCTTTCTCTGTGAAGTCTTTTCCCTTTGTTGTATCTTATTAATGACAACTAAAAACAAGCAGAGCAGACACCCAGGCAAACAACACTGAATAATCAAAGGCTGCAACTACTTTAGAGTCAGACCCATTAATTAGTAAATAATGGATTAATTAAACAATTAGAACACCTAGAAAAGTAGAATGAAAATAAAGATGAAAATATTGTTAAAAAGAAAAAATACATTATTCCCATATAACTGCTTGGTACATTTTTATATTTTTACCAGCTTAGTTTTCTAATTTCTATATTGTTCCCAAAACATAGAACTTGGGAAATAACACATCACTTAATTAGCCCAGGAGTCCAATTAAAAACAGAAGCTGGTTGGAACAAAAACCTGCAGCCACAGTGTGCCCCTAGGACCTAGTTTGGGAAGCATTGCCCTAAATCAATCCGACACTCATTTTATTTGATTTCTGCAGACTTTTGAAATGTCTTTTATAAGAAATAGTGATTCAGCTTTAGAATCTCAATGAAAATTAATGTTTCTTATTTGTCCTAGGAATATATGTTACTTCTAATATGTCACACTTGAAATGTTACATTTTAATTAGTTGAAGAAAACTAAACATATATATATATATATATATATATATATATATATATATATATATATACACAAATACTGTTATATACTGAGGCCAGTTACAGCTTGTCCAACAGACCCTGAACCCAATACAGGTCAAAGACACCATTAATATAATACAGAAGGGTGCAGAATCTTAAAACTATAGGTACAAAAATAAAATGAACCTTTCATGTTTCTCTGTGCTCTCCTTCAACTTTTATTCTTTCTTAGGAATTTCTTTTTCCCACCAGTTAGTCTCTTGTTCACTAAACTCCCAACTGACAAATTGTGACGAGGGCCTTTTAAGACTCTGCATGGAGCTACTTACAGAGGAATCCCAGGTAACACTTCTTGGGTAAGGATACGGCTATAGAAGTCCTGGGATTATCCTGACATTTAGATAGCAAGTCTCTCTACTGCCACCTAACAGCTTGGAGAACACAAGGTGTGCTTCTCAGAATATCCTGAATTTGAAGTGGTGCTCCACATACAACATTGGGGAATGCATCCCATTACCAACAGTGGTCTCTTGTCACTGACCATGCTGGCAGTATACCATCTATCTGGGCATCTTATTGTTTCCTATTTTGCACTACAGCAGTACTGTTGGAATTACAGTCCTGTTATGCCCTTTTTAAAGTAAAAATATAGAAAGACTCTGGACTAAAATGGGACAAAACTAACAAAATCTAAAATACAAATATACTTAAGGAGAAATTTTCTTTACAACAAGAAATGAGTTCAGATGAAGGAAATTAAATTATGGTGCATCCATTCCTCATATTGACTGCAGCACTAACATTATTCCACGTAAACCAAATCCACGACTAAAATGCTGTAGGTTTTAAGAAGGATAAAGAGCTGCTTTTCCAATTTCACAAATGCTCAACCCTTCCTAAAAAGCCTTTCCCTCCTCTTCATTGCTTATAGTTACCTCACTCTGTGATCATGGAGGAGTATTCTGTACCTAAGAGGGCAAGAGGCCATATTATAAACATGGATTCTCATTACTCAGCTAATGAACAAGGAGGTACAGATAAAATGAACCAAAGTCAGAAAGCCTGACAGAGCAATAATTTTAATAATAATAATTTTTTGCATTTATACAGCGCTTTTCTCACTACTCAAAGCGCTCAGCAATTGCAGGTTAAGGGCCTTGCTTAAGGGCCCAACAGAGCAGAGTCCCTATTGGCATTTACGGGATTCGAACCGGCAACCTTCCGATTGCCAGTGCAGATCTCTAGCCTCAGAGCCACCACTCCGCAAGAAATACAAAGAAAAGGAGAGAAGGTGAGCATCTGTTAAAAGAAATAAGAAATTAAACATAAGTATAAGTTGGCAAAATTGTAGTCTTCAAGTAAGAAATGAGAAGTCCAAAAATATAATTATTCAAAAAATAAGAATAAATACAAAAGTCCAATAACTTATCACTGAGATTTGGTCTGGAGCTAAAATGAGTCTCAGGTGACCATTAATTAATTGAAACTGCTAAGCAACTAAAAATGGAAGACATCACCAAAAGCAAACTGCATGGAAGGATAAGAAATAACACTTGAGAAGAGAGTTTGTGGCATAAGACCATTGTGTCTCAACTCTGCATCCAAGCATCTCTAATGTGCTAATGTAATTCTGACCTCTTCAAGCATGTGTCTCTTCTTTGTGCCTATATGTATCATATCTGCACCAGTACATACCATATTTAATAATATTATTAATTATAATAACATTAATATATATTATTTGTAGTCTAATGTGAATGTTTCCTTCCTGTTGTTCTCCTGTGTATTTTTCTGTATGCAATAAAATTAACAACCAGTACTTTTAGTCATCATGCTGTATCAACAGCAATAAACTTAGATTTTTAATAAGGTGCATTGTCAGTAAGGCAGCAGTCTACAAATGAACAAGTAGCATTAAAATGAACAGCTCTAACATGTGGTGGAGGACTTCTTATACAGTATGTAATAAGTTGGCTTGGAGCATTGCTGCTTTTTTAAGAGCCCTCTTTTATGAATAAGTACATGATAGTCATCCTTGAATATTCAATAATAATTTTAACACATGGCAAGAAAGGAAATAAACTTCAGCCATTTACTATAGGCATCAATATAAAAATACATTATTGGCAGCAGTTGGTTATTATTATGCAAACAGTGCTCATTAAAAACATAATACCAGCATACTCGCCTCATTGTTTCTGCCATGCCACTGTTATAAGCCAATCCATTTTCCCAGTTACAGTAAAGGAGCAGTTGAGAAGCACTTCTCGTATGTTAAGTCAGTCATAAATCTAGCATTCTGCAGCCACTATTCCTGCATGCATTCATAAATCATATCTTTTGACAGAGCCAGTAAAGCTATTGTGTTGGCAAAATAATCAAATAATAGCCTAAACATGTCAGTTTAATCAATCATATATATGTCATAAAAGCACCAGAGTTCTATCCATTTGTTTATAGTCAAAACTAAACCTGACCCTTACTGCCTTTCCAAAAGCCTAGTAAAGAAAGTATCCCAATAATAATCACTAGATTAGACCAGATTAGATAGAACTTTATTTGTACCCAGAGCGAAATTTGGTTTTTTACACAGGCTCTTTAACTAAATAAACAAATAGACAGACATATATACTATATATATATATACATATGTATATATATATATATATATATATATATATATATATATATATATATATATATATATATATATATATATATATATATATATATATATATATATATATAATAATTCTTTGCATTTATATAGCACTTTTCTCACTACTCAAAGCACTTAGCAATTGCAGGTTAAGGGCCTTGCTCAAGGTCTCAACAGAGCAGAGTCCTTTTGGCATTTTACAGGATTCAAACCGGCAACCTTTCCGATTGCCAGAGCAGATCACTAGCCTCAGAGCCACCACTCCACCACTTTGTGTATATATATATATATATATATATATATATATATATATATATATATATATATATACACATAGACATATTGCTGATGGTATAAAGGTGTCCCAATAGTGTTTCCTGACCCACATCTGCTGAATAATTCATTGGCTGAAAGTACTCCATGTTAGTGTGTCAGACAGAGAATGTGAAGCATTGTTGATAATGGCACTTAGTTTTGTTTTAATTCTCTCATATGCTTCAACTTCCATGGTGTCCAGCAACGCATCTCATAACTGAGCCTACCCTTGCAGTTAGCTTGTTGATTCAGTGAGGCTTGCTTAAAGTGAAGTTACCAGCCTAGCACACCAAAGCATTGAAAATCACACTGACCATCACAGAGTTGCAGAAGGTGTGAAGGATTTCACTACCCACATTAAAGGAACACCTAAGAAAACAGAGCCTACTCTAAGAGAGGAGTCTACTCTGCATTTTGTTGTATAGTTCATCTGTGTTATGAGACCAGTCCAACCTGTTATTTATGTGGACTCCCAAGTACTTTATAGAGTTAGGAGTGTACCACTTCTGCATCCACACCCTGAATAGTGACCGGACACAGAGGCTCTTTAGTGCAGTGAAACGTGGTAAACAGTTATGCTGATGTTAAGTTACAATTTTTTTTCTGCACCAATAAACAAACTTCTCCACCTGACTTCTTTACTCCGTCTCACCCTCTTTATCAACACAAAGACTACAACTAGCTTTTTCCATGAGTTTGGTACACAGTAACATATGTAGGTTGGTAGGTTATGGTATAACTTGCATAATTACTCATCAGTTCATAGTCATCTTTCCATTTGTGTCAAGTAAAACAAAATAAGAGCCCTATTTCTCTTCAAAGAAGCTGAATAAAGATCTAGGTCCTAAATATGTGACTGATCACTCCTGCTTAAATTTGGAGCCACTCTATTCCTAACTAGTTATAAAATATTTCTTCATTAGTAATAAGTAATGTAAAACTATCCTCATACTAAGCTTCTAAAACAGCCTAACAAAAGTACTCTGGATTGTCCTGGAGTCCCTGAGCACTTTATTCTTTACAAACTGCTTCCAATGCTTCTTCTTCTTCGTCTTTCAGCTGTTCCTGTTAGGAGTCACTACAGCAGATCATCTGCTTCCATACTTGATCAATTATTATAAAAGCTAGCCCTATTGACAAAGCCTAAAATATACATGTTTCTAAAAATGAAAAAATCTTTACTCATGTGTTTTTTGAAGACATCATTCATTTACCCACATACAGATGTTTTCTCATTGCACATCATTGCGCCACAGGGGACTGTACTTTCTCCGGTCCTGTTCAGCCTATATACATCGGACTTCCAATACAACTCGGAGTACTGCCATGTGCAAAAGTTCGCTGATGACACTGCTATCGTGGGCTGCATCAGGAATGGGCTGGAGGAGGAGTATAGGGACCTAATCAATGACTTTGTTAAATGGTGCGACTCAAACCACCTACACCTGAACACCAGCAAAACCAAGGAGCTGGTGGTGGATTTTAGGAGGCCTAGACCCCTCATAGACCCAGTGATCATCAGAGATGACTGTGTGCAGATGGTGCAGACCTATAAATATCTGGGAGTGCAGCTGGATGATAAATTAGACTGGACTGCCAATACTGATGCTCTGTGCAAGAAAGGACAAAGCCGGTTATACTTCCTTAGAAGGCTGGCGTCCTTCAACATCTGCAATAAGATGCTGCAGATGTGCTATCAGACAGTTGTGGCGAGCGCTCTCTTCTACGTAGTGGTGTGCTGGGGAGGCAGCATTAAGAGGAAAGACGCCTCACGCCTGGACAAACTGGTGAGGAAGGCAAGCTCTGTTGTTGGCATGGAGCTGGACAGTTTAACATTTGTAGCAGAGAGAAGGGCGCTCAGCAGGCTCCTATCAATTATGGAGAATCCACTGCATCCACTTAATAGTATCATCTCCAGACAGAGGAGCAGCTTCAGCGACAGACTGCTGTCACTGTCCTGCTCCACTGACAGATTGAGGAGATCGTTCGTCCCCCAAACTATGCGACTCTTTAATTCCACCCGGGGGGGGTAAACGTTAACATTTAACATTATACATAGTTATTGTCTGTTTTTCACCTGCATTATTATCATTCTTTAATTTAATATTATTTATTGTATCAGTATGCTGCTGCTGAGGAATGTGAATTTCCCATTGGGATTAATAAAGTATCTATCTATCTATCTATCTATCTATCTATCTATCTATCTATCTATCTATCTATCTATCTATCTATCTATCTATCTATCTGTGAAATTAGAACAAGTAGCAGGAAGGAATACTCAAGTAGCCATGCTATGCTGTCACATTTTTTAACATGGGGGATGTAACCAAGAGTAGTGCTTAACACTTTTCCTAAAACAGGGCAGTATACTGTATAGCATACCGTAGCTAGAAAAAAAAGTTTTTAACAATCTCTGAAATATACAGTAAACACATTAAATGATACCAAACAGTAAAGTGAGATTAGTTTTGTAAAAACATTTTGCACTGATCTGCTATGCACTGGTAGACAGAGGATTAGTGTAGCAGGTGTGAGCTCCTAACAGATGTACAACTTACTTTTTTACAGAGAACCATCTGGTGATCAAACAGAAAGAAAACTCTCTGCTGGTTTCGGCCATAGGGCTGATAAATCCAGGACATCTCTCCAGTGTATATTAGCTCCGAACTGCGGTCCAGAATGTCATCTCCCTGCACACAAAAAGAATAGTTACAGAACATGTCCTTTTCACCCGATCACCGGGTTTTTAGTGAGGATGGCTAACATTAATAGATGTAAAATTAATATGTTATTAAAAGTACACCTTCTTCTAGGAGGCATATTAGGCTGCTGGGCTGCTATGCATTTTGATCCATAAGGGAACCTACTACTTTATAGATACACTTTTAGGTGTTGTTCCAGATATGGGCTGATTTTTTTGGTAAAATCAAACAAGGTTCTTTTACCTGAGTGAAGCTATGACAACAGCATGGGGTCAAGCAATGCTGTCCAAGCAAGCAATATTTGCTTAAGTAGGGGAGATTCAGAAACCCAAAGCCAACACCTCATTCTTAGTGTTTAAATTAGTTATGTTGATTTCAATGATTTACTTACTTAAGTCTGACAAGGTTACACAAGATGGAAGACAGAAGATTAAAGACAGCTTTTATTCTGACCAACTAATACGAAGGCTCAATCTGCCAGAACTCCAGGGGCACTTAGCTGTTCCATCAGGAGGATCAAGCTAATAAACTATGGAAGAGCTCTATTCGGTAGATCAAAAGAAACAGTAAGTCCTACTGCATACTAAGAGAAGGCTGACCAGCTCTTTTCAAACTGCATGGATATAATCAATAGACCAGCAGTGTTTTTCATTTAAACAGTGCATTATTTAATCCAAATACTGCACTTCAGCATACTGCACCCCTACTGAAAATGAGTGCAAAGACTCAACTACACGGTAAGGCCTTCACAAGCAATTGTATTCTCCTAAAAGCAATAAAAATATATTCATATATACAGGCATTTAGTTTACTTTATACATATTTCTCTTTCCTTGTCTTAACCTACTAAATTGTCCTCTAATAATCCAGATAACATACATTTACTCAGAAGTTCCACCTGCTCCAAAGAGTACACACTTTCCAGACACTGCCAATGTTAACTCACGGTTTCTGCTCAGGAATTCACCTAGTGTGACACTCCTCTCTCAGCTTATTGTCCTCTCTTAAGAAGACAGTATGAGGACCAGAAATTGTGCCCTTTCAATTGCAATAGAGCCTTTTACATGTGAAGACATGAAACTGAGGGGGGCACAGGATACCCTCGCAGTTGCAGCAGATGTCAGTAGCCTTCTTGCTCACTCGGAGCCAAAGGAGTTCTCTTTAAGTTTCATTGGCTGAAACAGCTGTTCTGTATTCTGAAGGCCCTGTGTTCAAGTCAATTAATGCCATCCCACGCTAGGCTAAAGAGCCATTTAAGGATTTAATTCAATCCACGCAGATAACAGGAGATAAATGGCCGCAGGTTTCCTTTTAGAAGAATAGTGGGGCTCTGACGGCATCTGCCCTGAGGAAGGCACTAGAAAGACTTGCTGTAAGGAACCTCTCAATATCTGTTTTTTTGTGTCAGCACCCTGACATGGATTCTACTGACTAAGTGGTAAGGCCAGGGATCTAGTACAATTTTAAAAGAAGGTGATGATCACTCCTGTACTTCCATAGTTTAAGTTACTGGCTATACCTAAAGGTGCTATCACTTTATTTCCTATTCAGGATCTTTCCCTCTCTATAACCACGGACCTTCTATTATACTGAACTCTAAGACTCAACTCTTGAGCTCTCTGGGCAGATAACCTAGATCAGGGGTAGGCAACGTCGGTCCTGGAGTGCCACAGTATGTGCAGGTTTTTGTTCCAACCCAGTTCCTTAACGAGAACTCAATTATTGCTGATGAAGCACATATTGCTTAAGTGACATTTTAATGCTTCATTTTAGTGGTCTCGCTTGTTAAGGTTCTCCAACCATAATTGCTTATTTCAATCTTAAACTGCTGCATTCAGTGTTTTAATTGCTCCTTATTAGCAATAAGATGAAAAACAGGGGTAGGCAATGTCGGTCCTGGTGAGCCGCAGTGGCTACAGGTTTTCATTCAACCCAATTGCTTAATTAGAAACCAATCATTGCCAATCTCAGACCTTATTTAATTTTATGGCTTGTTAGTCTGTGCAATGTAAGGCTCTTATATCGTAGATTTTTTTCCTTTCCAAGGATATCATCCAAATGATATGAAGCCTAAAACAGATCATTTTAAGTCTGTCACATTTTTCTATTAAGTGTTTTATTAAATCAAACCGTGCATGATGAACACACACAGATGTAATTGGAAAAAAGCTAGCTGGAGAACTGCTGGCTGCTTTGTCTTTTACATCTTATTGCTAATAAGGAGCAATTAAAACACTGAATGCAGCAGTTTAAGATTGAAATAAGCAATTAAGGTTGGAGAACCTTAACAAGCGAGACCACTAAAATGAAGCATTAAAATGTCACTTAAGCAATATGTGCTTCATCAGCAATAATTGAGTTCTCGTTAAGGAACTGGGTTGGAACAAAAACCTGCACATACTGTGGCACTCCAGGACCGACGTTGCCTACCCCTGACCTAGATGATAGCACTCACCCATAAAATTAATACATATTTGCCTTACAACTTACACTGTGTAGCAGTTTCTAAATATACAGTCAATAAACACATTGTCCTACTGTAGGATAAATGCATGAAAACATTCTCTTAGAGCAGAAATACATCTGTGCAAACTAAGAGGCATATTCCCACATTTAAAATATTAATTTCCATCCACACACAAACACATCTGAGTGCACGCCAAAGGCACAGTTGAAGCACCTACCTCCCAGTCAAGAACTGATGCCTGCCACTGTGCAATCTTGTCAATATTTTCCAGCCTCCTCTTCCTCTCATTGATCTGTTGTGTGACATTTCTCATGACTGCTAGGGCAGCAGCAACATACCTGTAATCACTAATACAAAGAAGGGCAAATTAAAACAAATGACAATCCATTTTGTAAATCATCACCATGAAGATATTTCAGTGCTATCTTTCAGTAAATCCGTATCTGCCATGCAGTATTGTAAGCTTGGTTCAGCAGGTAAACTAGGCATGGCCTTCTAAGACTGTGGACGGGGCTCAGGCCCACATATTAGAAAGCTGCCAGCACAGACTTAATGGGATGTGACAGATGGGAATGCACTGTGACACTTGCTTTGGGAGTGTCACTTCTTTTGGAACACTTACTGTTTCTTTGGATGTAAATGCTGTTGAAATCTTTTGACATGGCACTAATGAAATCAGCAGAGCGATGCATCAGTGTGGCAGGTGTAAAAGATGGAGATAAGAGAGCATGCTTGGCGGCACTATGTATCACATGTCCTAGAAGGGAATCAGTACAAAGGAAAACACAGCAAAAAGGTTTCTACTGTCTAACTGACTAGGGTTCATGGTGGACAGACCAAAGCTGATTTCATATAAACCAAGAGGAAATGAAAAGCTTTCACATGACAAAGTAAGGAGCTTTTTCTCCAATCTGGAAAAACAAATGCAAGAGGGAAAAAGATGGGACATTACGGTTGAGTAGTTAGGCTCAACAGTTACGAGGGACATAGGGACAGAAAGTGTTACAGTTACGAGATACACAGAAGCCTATGAAAATGTCTCCACTCAGAAAATATGAAAAAGCTATGACTTCAGTTTGGACATTAGGATTTGTAGTTAGTAGGAGTCCTGTGGTAAACTATGCAGTCAAGAGAATTGAAACTTTATTACAAGTGAAGGCACTTAAAAGTTAATAAATCAGGAAAGATAATGGGTTCAAGTGTTACGAGGGGCATTCAGACATTATGTAATATGGTTGGAAATTACTTTTCTCCATCATGAAAGCTCTATAACCAGACAGATTACGAGACTCTGAATTTCTGAGGAACACCAGCGTATTAAAATTCAAATGGGCTATTAGTAAATCACACGAAGCTCTGAGTGCAACTATTTGGTACATTATATTTATTTTATGAAGGTACCTGTGGTCCTGAGCAGTGTACTTTAAGAGCTCTGCCAGCTGCAGAGGGTATTTGCAGATCTTCTGAACTGGTGTGAGCAGGAAGCCGTCTATGGCAATGTCAATCATCTGCTGCAACAGCCGACAGGCTTCAAAAAAGTGCTGGTACCTGCCATCCTTCATGAGCTTAGAGAGCTCCATGCAGGCGTCCAGGTGATTGTTACAATATTCTGAGTAAATCCAGAACCCATCTTGCTACAAAACAGAGGAAATAATCAGGTGATCAGTTCCTTAAACTGTACAGTGTCATCCACAGCATCAGAGCCATCTGTTCCTGGGTAACTTACTAGTCAAAAGGGCCTTAGATAACAGCGTTCAGTCTACAAGCAGAATCTTCATTGCTTACTGAAATATGTGATAAATGTTCCAAGCCCTTTACAAGAGTCCTCAAAACCACATAAAACAAGCCGATAGTCCACTAGTCACATTGCTGTGAACAACTTCTGGTAAAAAAACCAAAAACACTCAGCTGCTCTCAGTCCACACACATCTATTGTACATCAGACTCTTCATAAGATACAAAAATGTAGAAAAGCAGCTTAACAGCCACAAACGGTGACTCTGTCATACAGGAAAGGTCCCGGAGAAATACTTCTAGCCAATTCAAGAATCCCCTCAAAAAGTGCCTTTAGAAAGTCATGTACTTACGTGTTCTAAGAAGCAGGGCCCAATTTCACTGAGGTGAGGCTCCTCTGTGTTATACTGCTTCTCCAAATCCCTGACAAAGCCCATCTGAAATCTATAAATGTCCTCAATATTTCCAAAGATTACTTTAAGCTGATCATCATTGAACATGTCCCGGCGTTTACGGCACTGCTTCAGGTAACCCTTAAAGACAAAAAGCCAGTAGATACTTAAAGGGCTGAATCATTATTAGGCCGAACAAATGTACAGTATGTTGAAAAAGGAGTCCAAACTAGGTGGAAAGCAAACAAAAGGACACCAAAGAAGGCAGATGCCAGGATATGAAAGAAGATAGGCTGGTGCACTGGGGGTTCAATACTAAGAAGAGGGAAGACTAAGAAACAGGGAAGAAATGGTGTATAAGGGAAAAAGGGAAAATGAGTATATGAAAAGAATGAGGTAGAAAGACCAGTAATGGGGACACAGACCAAAAAGAGACAGTTGAGTCTTCAACAGAGTGTGGACAAATGAAGTAAGAGCAGAACATTTTGTGCCAAAGATTATAAAAGTGAATGGGAGAGATGGATAACTGAAAAAAAAATACTGTAGGACAGGATATATTGAGCATAAAGCAATATCTGACATGATTCATGGAACACAGCTTAAAAAAAGAGGAATGTCAAAAAGTAAATGATGGAAAATTCTACTCTTTATGAATTCGTTTTTTATTTTGCTCTCTTCACTGACTTACCTCGCAGATGTCCTTCAAGTGTTTGATGTAGTGCCTCTCTGTGCTCATAATTTCATTGATCACATTGGCTCTCATCTGGTCTCTGTTTTGGAGGGGTCTGCCAAGGCACAGGCAGTCGTTGGTGGGGTCCAGATGACCATTCTGGACTTCGCTGGCCCCTTCCACAGCCTCCACACCATCCTCTTGGTTTACCCATAGCTGTGAAGATGCATAAAAATGAGATTTGTATTGATATGCTGAATTCCAAAATGCAGTGAAACAGAGCACTGGTTACCATGTATTCACTGTGGCTTTATCTACAAAGAAGCAACACCCTTGCAGAAAAAAGGGAGCCAGGACTCTCTCTATAAAGTCCTTCAGCAGAAGCAACTAAGCAAGGACCCTCCTCATGAGCATGTCTGTACACAATTCAAGATTAGCTCTCCGCCACTGTAGAGCATACCTGAGTTATGTCATCTCATCTCCTTGATTCTTTGAAGGTCAAAGTAAATGATATGAATAAACAGAAGAAAAAGAGATGAGTTCTAATCCAAAACGAGATAGACTTTCTGACTGTCCATAAATCAAGACATGGACTCTTCAATGACAGGAAATGTGGCCCAAAGAACAAAATTTTACAGAACCAAGGATTTATTACAGATACTGTATATAGTTACATCCCATTTCAGCCACTAATTCACACTGTTTCCTTATCTTAAGTTTCCCATTATTTGTGTGCCTTTCTGTTAAAGGATTTTTAAAACATGGATTCTCTCAGTACAGATAATAAGTTCCAGGAGTAAAGATCATGCAACATTTGAGACGTGTTCTGAATTGTTTTTGGAATATTTTTTATTAGCTTTATGTACTCAACACAATCTTGATAATTAAATCAGTTGTTTATTTTTAGTGGCACAATAATTGACCACCAATGATGCCATTGATGTATTCTACTACAAAGTTCACCACTGAATATGCTTTGCATGTGCAAGTGTTTATTTGTGAGTAAACATCATGCTGACAATGTTTTATATGTACAAAAGCCTAATTTTTTTTAACCAATTCTTGCATTTTGCTTTGTAGTTTGTACTATTACTATTGTACTATTGTACAGTACTGTTGCATTGTATTCCTGAGGTTGCAACAATAGCTCTGTGAAGAGGATTACTTGTGTTCTGTTTTGTGCATTGTATTTACCCAAATTTCTGACATCCTTTGCAAGCCCAAACTACCTAGAAAGAGGTCTCTCTCTTTTATCCATTATTTCCCTTGTATGATTTCGGGCTATACAAGAAATACATTTTTGTTGTTTTTTATTTAATCTGAGTTTGGCTATTTTCTTTGAGAAAACAAAAAATAAATCTAGTGTGCTTTTTTATAAGGCCCTGCTCCTTACAGCTCCTGATTTACAATACACCTTGCCCTTTTTTTGGTACTGATATATCAGTAAAATGATTTAAAATTGTGAAATTGTTGGCTCATTAAGATCTAGTGATCATTACTCTCCTCATGTTTGGTTCCTTATGATTATAACTGATATGTCAGTTATTTTCCAACCCGTTATATCCTAACACAGGGTCACAGGAGCGAATCCCAGCTGGCAAGACAGGAACAAATCCCCAGGCAAGGTGCCAGCCCACACACACACACACCCACACACCAAGCACACACTAGGAACAATTTAGGATCGCCAATGCACCTAACCGGCATGTCTTTGGACTGTGGGAGGAAACCGACACAGACACGGGAAGAACATGTAAACTCCACGCAGGGAGGACCCGGGAAGCGAACCCAGGTCTCCTAACTACGAGGCAGCAGCGCTACCACTGCACCACCGTGACTGATATGTCCCTGAATCAAATCATCTCAATGTATCAAGGTCATGAAAAATATTGATATTTATACAGTTAGGTCCGTAAGTGTTTGGGCAGTGATAACATTTTCATAATTTTGGCTCAGTGCTCCACCACAATGGATTTGAAATGAAGCAATTGAGATGTGATTGAAGTGTAGACTTGCAGTTTTAATTTAAGATCATTTAACTTGCATGAGCCATTTTGAAAAGACAGCCATTTTTATACATGATCCCCGCATTTTCAGGGGCTAAAAAGGATTTGGACTAACATAATCATGAAACAGGTAATCCTTTGCAGTCAATGACTGCCTGAAGTTGGAACCCACTGCCTTCTCCAAGTGCTAGATTTCCACCCTACTGATGTTTTGCCAGGCCTTTACTGCAGCTGTCTTCAGGTACTGCTTGTTTGTTGGAGTTTCTGCCTTCAGTTTTGTGTTCAGCAAGTGAAGAGCATGTCCAATTGGGTTGAGGTCCATCAGTTGTCTTGGTCATTGAAAAATATTCCACTTCTTCGCCTTGTAAATTAGGGATGAATGATCAATACTAAAGTATTAATGCTTCCGATCCTGACCTTTTAATATAAACATTGATATTCATATTAAAAGTATCGATACTACACATTTTCAATAATATGCAAGATTATTAGAAATTACTTTTAAAAAGCATTTGATGGTGAGAACGTGTCATATTGTGGAAAACAGGAGCTGCTTTTCCTTCCGTGTTTTTCATCACCTTACATTCACACTGGCAGTGTAGTGGAAATGTGTATGTGAGGTATGTTTTACTCCACTGAGTGAACAATAATAAAGCAAATGTGATACTTGTCAGAAGACCACACTTTACTGCAACAACACCACAAACTTAGTAAAACTTATAAACATCAGTCACATTGCCAAACACAAGGAGTTACAAAAAAAAGCCTTCCATAAAGGCAGGCAATACCCAGGCAATGTTAGTATTGTAATCTGATGTAAGGTTGTTGCAATTGCCTGAATAGAAAATAATCAATGTCTGTTTTTAGAGAGGAATATATTACATTTATAGCTTGATGAATGGACTTACTCAAAACACATTTTCAAATCTTAATTATATTTATTATATCCATTTTGTAAAAAAAAAAATATTACTCAATATTATCTTTAAATCCTCTTCCCTAGCATTAGACCCAAGTGTCATTCGGGTTGTAAAAACAGTGCTAAAGGCAGTAGTCCAAAGCGTTACCCAGGCAACGGTATAGCCGCGTCTTCTCCTTTTACCTGTAGGTGTGCCTACTATTAACTGTCTCATAAAAAACGTTTTTCAGCAGTCCAAGTGTTGCACGCTCTTGACAGTGATATGAGTGATGTCGAGGAGCCTCTCGTCAGCAGTGATAATGAAGTGAATCTGTCTTCAGTCATTGAAATTGAAATGGTCAGTGAAACCAAAAGTGAGTCTGACGAATCCAAAAGCTCAGTATTTGCATCATTATTATACTTTATACACTTCTGACTGCATACTTTTAGTGTTTTGCACATTTTAGAGTAATAAATAAAAATGGCATTTTTCAGCCAAAAAATGCAATGCTAACACTTGTTGTTCCGCAGATTTGCGAGATTTGAGCATGTTTAATAATTTCTGTTATTAAACAAGCAAAGAAGGCCAATTTTGGGCACTATTATAATAGTCTACTAATGTAAAGTCTTTAAAATGTGACTCTTTTTGTCCACAAATTCTGTAAGATTAACCATTCTTGCAAGACAACACTCTGGCTGCATCAGTATTGGGATTGGTATCGGCAATACTGGCCTCAGTATCACCTGGTATCGGATTGAAAAGAAAATGAGCAGTATTGTCCATCACTACTGTAAAGCACTTGGTTTGCTGTCACAGTATGTTTTGCTTCATTATCCATCTGTACCAATGTTGTCCTATCAGTTTTGCAGCATATATCTGAATCTAAGTAGACAGTATGGCCACTAAGTACACTTCAGAATTCATCCTGCAACTTTTATAAGCAATCGTATCATCAATAAACACCAGGGACCCACTTCCATTTGCTGTGCCTCCACCATGTTTCACAGATGATGTGGTATGCTACAGATCATGAGCCATTCCTTCCCTTCTCCATACTCTTCTCTATCCATCATTCTGGTACATATTGATCCCAATTTCATTTGCCCAAAAAAAACTGTTCCAAAACTGGGCTGTTTTTTTTTTAATATTTTCTGGCAGAGTCTAATCTGTCCTGTGCTTGAGGGGTACCAAGGTATTTACTTTCATGAAGTCTTCTCTTGATTTTAGACTTGTGGCAATGATAGGCCTCCCTCCCAGAGAGTGTTCCTGGTTTGGCTAAATGTCATGAATTGATTTTTCTTCACCAAGGAAAGAATTCTGCGATCATCCAGGACAGTTGTCTTCCATGGTTTTCCAGGCCTTCTGAGCTCACCAGTGCATTCCTTCTCTTTAAGATGGAGCACATTGGTTCATTTGACACCACTCCTGGTGTTGCGGCTATCTCTCTAAAGGGTTTGTTTTGTTTTCTCTGCCTAATGATGGATTGTTTTTACTTGCACAGAGAGGTCTTTGGACCTCATATTGAGAGTTAACAGAGACCGCTTTCAAATGCAAATTCCACACTTGGAATCAACTCCAGACCTTCTACCTGCTTAATAGTTAATGAAATAATGAGGGACTTGCTATGGAACAGCTTGCCAGTCAGTTACAGTTTCTGTCTTTTAAATGAAAAATAAATGCTGTTTAAAACCAGCACTAAATGTAATTGCTTCATGTGTTAGTGATTATCAGAATAATTCAGGATAATTTAATTCACATGAACTCTTCATTAGATACAAATTAGTGTATGAAGGAGACATTAACTGGTTAATAACACTTACAGAAAAGTAATATTTAATAAACAAGTCAAATTAACGCATAGTTCTAATGTCACAATCTATTGATTGTTTAATTTCCCAGATCTTTCCTTTGCTTTACAGATTTGTCGTAAGTACTGTTGGATAGGCACTCGTACTAAAATTTTAACTTCAGTGTCAAAACCAGCTTTAATACCTCAGTAGCAGTACCAAAATGGTTCCAAAGCAAATAACAAGTAATTCTTGTCACATGCTGCTTCACTCCACCAGCTCACAAATATACCCGCTTCTCTGCTTTGCAGCACAATCTTGAGACTCCCTGCTACACTGAACTCTGCACATCATTAACAGGAAGTCCAGGGTTTGAGGGTTGGGTGGACCTCTCCTTGCATTCTCCGCTGCATTTATACAAATATATATATATATATCTGAATACATAGAAACTTCCCCTGGGATCCCCCTAGGTGTTGTACCCTAGACATAATACATATATTTATTTCAATATTCAAAGTGAATTGAGCGGGTCTGCAATGGAGTTCCACTCACACTAATAAATAACTGAGCACAAGTTACTTGAAAACTACCATTTACTTCTGCTTCTGAAATTAATGAAATGCTCGTACCATACCATTTCAAAAATGTTTCTTTGGTACATTTTCAGCATCAGTATACCGTGCAACCCCAGTCCCAACTTTTAAGGATACCTTTCTGAAAAAAATGCATTATTATTACTAGTATTACACTTGTCAATTTAAAATTATTACCTCAGAATTACTATAAAAAAGACTATGTTCTGTTGTTTTTCAAGCTGCTTCACATAACTGATCAGACTTTGCTATTACATACAGTATGCCTGTGTAACAATCCAGAATTTGCCATTAATTGCTTCTTCTTCTTCTTTTGGCTGCTCCTGTTAGGGGTTGCCACAGCAGATCATCTTTTTCGTATCTTCCTGTCCTCTGCATCTTGCTCTGTCACATTCATCACCTGTATGTCATCTCTCCGCATATCCATAAACCTCCTCTTAGGCCTTCCTCTTTTCCTCTTGCCTGGCAGCTCTATCCTTAGCATCCTTCTAGCAACATACCCAGCATCTCCCCTCTGCACATGTCCAAACCAATGCAATCTTGCCTCTCTGGCTTTGTCTTCAAACCCTCCAACTTGAGCTGACCCTCTAAAGTACTCATTCTTAATTCTGTCCATCCTCGTCACACCCAATGCAAATTTTAACATCTTTAACTCTGCCACCTCCTGCCCTGCACCTCCTCTCCAACCCATACAACATGGCTAGTCTCACTACTGCCTTGTAGACCTTCCCTTTCACTCTTGCTGGTACACGTTTGTCACAAATCACTTCTGACACTCTTCTCCACCCACTCCACCCTGCCTGCACTCTCTTCTTCACCTCTCTTCCACACTTCCTGTTACTCTGTAATGTTGATCTCAAATATTTAAATTCATTCACCTTCGCCAACTGTACTCCCTCCCCATTCTTCTGACCTCCTTCTCATTAACACACATGTATTCTGTCTTGGGCTTACTCACCTTCATTCCTATCCTTTCTATAGTATATCTCCATCTCTCCAGGGTCTCCTTGACCTGCTCCCTACACTTGCTACAGATCACAATGTCATCCACAAACATCATAGTCCATGGGGACTCCTGTCTAATCTCATCTGTCAATTTGTCTATCACCACTGCAAACAAGAAAGGGCTCAGAGATGATCCCTGATGTAATCTCACCTCCAGATTAAATGCATCCGTCACTCCTACCACAGACCTCATCACTGTCTCACTTCCCTGTACACAATCCTGTACCACTCATACATACTTCTCTGCCACTCCCAACTTCCTCATGCAATACCACAACTCCTCTCTAGGCACCCTGTCATATGTTTTTTCTAGGTCCACAAAGACACAATGCAACTCCTTTGGAGTGCAACATTACTTGTGACTAGAAACTGTTCAATTCACTCCCATGCCATCCAAATATGTGACATTATTGCTTTCACCACTTTTGACATATTTTACTTATATTTGTTATATTAACAAACATTACTTTGATCTGAAATGCATTACCAATGACACAAACAATGTTTGAGGAATGTTTTTAAAACATTATCTAAATCAATTCAACTTTGAAATGAACATATGAAGCACATCATTTCTGTGGACAGGAATGTTAAATGGTGGAGCCCATTACAACATTGCCTACCTTATGCCTAGGCAGGGATAGAAACTGCTCCCAAAGATCCTGAACTGTATACTTTAGTTATAAAATGGATTGATGGTTGGATGCACAACTGTAGCCATGTTCAATACAATCAGGGTTACTTTAAAGCCTCTGTTCATTTTTTGAGGCTATATATGGTGGTATATTAAAAGGCAATTAATTTTGCCATCATTTCAACTGCCTCATTGCCTCACTACAAGTTAAAATGACTGCAACTGACAGATGATTAGTCACATCATCACACTCTTTCTAATCCAATTCTTAATAAAGTATCTATCTATCTATCTATCTATCTATCTATCTATCTATCTATCTATCTATCTATCTATCTATCTATCTATCTATCTATCTATCTATCTATCTATCTATAAACAGATAAAAGTATTAAAATGTTGTTTTTTTTTCCTTTGAAAGCACACTTAGAATTCACTGCTTTAGTTTTTTTTTGTGAATTTCTCATTGGGATTAATAAAGTATCTATCTATCTATCTATCTATCTATCTATCTATCTATCTATCTATCTATCTATCTATCTATCTATCTATCTATCTATCTATCTATCTATCTATCTATCTATCTATCTATCTATCTAGTTAACCATGGGATTTTTAAATAATTTCAAGCTCCATAGACAGATATAAATTCAGATCCATATAAGTAGAAATATAACTCACAATTTAAATATTACATATCACATATGACCTGAGCCCAAAGAAATGAGGTACATAGAATTTTTATATCTTTTCTTCGCCTTGTGGTTTTTTGTCATGATAGCTGGGAAAATGTTCAATCTTATGTTTTCATGGTCACAAGAAAATTCCTGATATAATGGGTCTGCACCAACCAATATGAAAACATCCATGAAAAAAATCTCAGATTACTTGTGCTGCATACTCCAACAGTCGGGGTCATAGTAACATCCCAAATACTTTTTTTTTTTGTTAACCTTTCCAAAGAATCCACTTGCATAATGAATTCAAATGACATCAAGCTTTTGAGATGAGAACCTTTTTTGCAAAAGTAGAAGCAAATGCTTTCTGTCTGGCCCCAGGCCCCACTCTTGAACAGTCTGTACAGTGTCTCTCTCTCTCTATGAGGTCTGGTCCAAACTACGTTAATATTTTTAGTTTTAGTAAACTTTTTTGGTCTACAGTAATTTTTACTACTGTTTTAGAAATTGACAGAAAATATAGAAAATATAAAACGTAGAACAAAGATTAATGTTAAAAATCATTAATAATAAAATAAATGTATCTTAACATTTTGTTTTAGTGATCATTAATTTTAATCAACACTGCAAAGCTTTTGTTTTAGACAAAGTGTTCTGTAGCTTTTGCCCTTCTTTAAAAAATAAATATGCACATTGACACAAACAACTATTTGTAATCACTTATTAAAATCCCTAAACACAATATCTGGAGAATATAAAATATTACCTTTAGTTATGCCAAGTAAAATCTCAGCATTTACTTTAATTAATAGGTCTATGATTATTCAAAATGATTCTGTGAATCTCTGCTAGTAGTAACCCTGATCCTAGATCATACTCCACTTTGCAGAATTAGGTCTATGTCTATAAAAAATATTGTACTATACACATATACTGTTCTGAGGCAACACTCAAATAAAATGCATTACATAAAAAAATAGATGAATTTGTTACAATTTTGAGTCTTTGGATACAGCTGGCTCACATATTATGCTTTGTAAGGAGGGCAAGTGTTAAGACGTATGTAGCTGAAACGATAGCACATTACTCATACTCAGTGACAAGCAGGTAGCCAGTGATTTATATGCTAATCAATGTTCATTTAAGAAAGGGTTTACATGGAAGAGTGTGAGAAGTATGGGCCACACAGTGAGTGTGTAAGTGTACTGATGTCATGTTACCAGAACTACAGTAGTATCAAAATAGCATCTATAGTGGGGTAGACAATATGTCACAGCAGAGTACATAAATAAGTTTGTAATAAAGCTAAGTTTATAAGAAAAGGATGTGACTCAACTGGAAAATACAGAGCAACAGTTTTAGTAAGGAGTAAAATAATCTATAATCGGTAAGCAATATCATTGTGATATGTGCTTCAAATGGCTTTGCAGACTTAAAAATATTTAACCTGTGCAAGAAAATAATGTTTTACATACTGTCAAACAATATATGAGAATGTTTTTAAGCAGGATAGACAAGCTGCATGAATAAGCCAAGGACCTTCTCACACGTAAACAATTATCAAATGACAAACTACAGGAAAACAGTTCAAGCCAACATTCAGGCACAACATTCTTTTGTATAACAGATTTTTTTCCGAATGTTCCAGTTACCCAAAGTAGGGACACGATGGACATGTAGAATGATCACAATGTTATTTAAATTAACTTGTTTTACACTGTTTAAACAAGATAAAACTATTTTTGTAAAACTGAATTCACTCTGGTTTCTGCTCTGAAATTTGAACAGCCATCCAGCTATTAAACCTTTTCTTCACAATCAAGCCATTTGGAGCAGTGTGCTGGTAAGTGTGCTTCATTAATCCTGGGACCATATATTTGTGATGCATGTGTGTCAGGGAATCACCTTCCTGGCTCTGTCGAGGTAAGCGGTGCCACCCTGGAATGAGAGGGGGCACTGTCGCTAGCACTGTTTTCTTTAACACCTGCAGTTACAAAAAGGCTGCCCAACGAATAAGCAGAGCCCTCACCTTCAGCCCAGAGCAGGCTCCACCCCTTCCAATCCGGATAAAATAAAAATATGCCGTCCTGAGAAGGTTGCAGCTCCTTCTGAAACCAAAAGGCAATGGAAAAACTCTGCTTTTGTTGTTTGACTTTTGGGGCTAAAATATGCCTAATTATTGAGCCCAAGGCACCAAACTGACTTTAAACCTTCTGTTTCTTCAGCTTGATGCCTTACAATTATTTTCCTGGCTCCTTGTTGTCTATCCACTGGTCACATACTCTAGTTCTGCAGATAATATTGATACTCTGCCTTTCTGTGCCATACCAGGCATTTGTTCCAACATGTAAAACTAGCCTTAAAAGTCATTTTAAATGATGTTTGGCCTTAGCCCTCTCATGTTTTTAGGTGAGTATGTGTGAACCGACAGCTGAGAAATATAATCTACTTTTTTTAAGAAATTTGTGCGTCTTGAAAAACAGACCAGTTTCTAATGAAAAAATACAAAATACCCTTAGTTTCCATATCTATGGTTATATTTTTGGAAAGCCTAAAACTGATGGCCCATTTTATAATTTTCTTTTGTAGACATGCTAACCAGTGATGAACTTTTTAATTTGTTTTGTTTTTTTGTATTAGTTTGTTCTTACTCTGGGTGACTCTTTGAACAACAGACATCAAGATTTTTCTGTCAATACAATGCACAGTCAACATAAGTTAACTTACTCTTACAAAACTGGCTGGAAACCATCCTTCTTCATCGTCAATCTGTCCCCACCACCAGTCCTTATTGGATGCATCTAGGACCTTGATGACGTCGCCAGCTTTAAACGCCAACTCCCGGTCGGCCATGGTGACATGATCCCATACTGCCTCTGCACTGACGATAGAACCACCAGTGATCAGCTGTGGGGAATGAAAAAAGTAAGAAGGCTGTCAAAAATGTGTTGCCTGAAGTTAGTAGTCAAGAGTAACCCATTTTTGCCCTGAGGAAAAAAAAAATATGATTAGAGGTTAATCTCCTTATTGTAATGGAGAGCAAAGCATTTGCATGAGAATCAGGGCAGCATTGACTAACAGGACAGTTTAGGTTGGGTATCATGAATCCCTGTGCTCAAGATGTAAACCCAAATTCTGTCATGAATACTTTAAACTGAGAGCACAGAGTTGCCAGTGCCTACAGGGCAATGTCCAGCACCTACTAATTCTACAGTCAGTACTTACAATCTAAAAAATTACATCCATAGACCTCTTTACCTCAACAAATAACATCTATAATTCAGATGAAAGTACCTACAGCTTACTATAGATAATCTACAGTTAACATACTTCTACATTTTAGCATTAATGACTTATAGGTAGGTACTACATCAATATAAAACTGACGAGCAGATAGTTCCTGGCCCAATCCCTGAAACCAGTACCCATAATCAGCAGACAACATCCATATCCATCTTCATGCATATCCATAAGCATCTGCATTTTAGCTGCCTCACTTCCTGTGACTTAGATGTCGCATGAATATTTAATTTAAATATTTAAAGAAGCCCAAATCTCATTAAGATAAAGGAAAATGAGAACATCAGGTCAACCCACTTTTAACAGTTAAATTAACTTTATAGGCAGAATGGCCTCCTCATATTTGCTGTCTTCCATATATTATAATTAAGCCAAATAGACAAAAAGGATTTGTGAGTATTTTACATTTCCTTCTTCAATGGATAAAAAAATGAGCATGTGCATCTCCCAGAGAAAGTGACTGACACTCAGGAAGGCAGCTCACATGGCAGAAACAGCATTGACAATGCCTGAACTGGACAGCAAGAGGCAATGACAAATGCAAAGTGGCAGGTATACATCCACTGCTTGTTTAATGTGACCTTGAGCAAGCCACTATACTGGCCTGCAACTACTACATGTACATTTATCATGTTATTAGGAATGGGACTATAAAAATAAAGACCTGATGACACTAATGTATATTTTGATGGATCAAAATTCTACTGTCTAACAAAGATATTTTTTTTCAAAGCTCAGAATTTGGCTATGGCTAGCTAGAAAATGTAAATAGCAGCTGGTGTTGTTAAAATAAAAAATATTTCCTTTGGAAATGCAAGCAAGATAAAAGCACAATAAAAAGTCTTACACTACTGCACTTTTTAAAATGGTGAAAAGTGTGTTGACAAGATGGATAACTAGATATAATGAAATATGATGTTTTTGGCCTTTGATATTGACATTTAAATAAATTAAAACGTAATATATAAGCATTCTTAATCAACTGCACGATCAAACATTTATTCAAAAGAAATGACTTGAAGCTGCCACTGAACTGTGTCTGCTTTCTCAAAGTCAATAATGCTGTGCAGCTTCTTAATTTTCAGTACCTATTAACAGCCTCCCTCCTTCACTTCAGCATTTCTGTACAGTCTTTATTTTGTTCCACAAAACCCTTCTATTTCAGGTAACTTTCTTTATTTATTTGTCAGCATTCTACCTGTATCTTATATTCTTGCATTTCTTTTCATGATATTATTCTTATCTTCCTTTTCTTTTAATTCTTCCCTTGAACATCTCTCTGTATGTTTGTTCTTTCAAACAGAAATTTGCTTTATGACATAACAGCAAATATGCCATATGACAGGAAACATCATACACATGTACATAGTACATTCAAGGCAGCACAATCACAACTCTGGAGATTTAGGTTTGATTTTTAGATTGTCCAATCCACACATGTAATTTGAATATTAAGAAGAATTTTTAGCAAGTATTCCATTTTCCTCCATAGTCCAAATCATGCATATTAAACATCAATCATATTGACCTGATTCAACTGAGCCTGAGTGTGTGCTGTGTGATGGACTTGCTTCCTGTTCTGGTTTGCTTCTACATTACTAGATGGGTGAATGATAAGGCCATGTCACATTAGACAACGTTTTAGGTGATTGTTGTAACCCTCATTTATATAATCTTAGCTAGTCAGAAGCAGTTGGGGGTGCACTCCTGTGTAAGATGCCCAGCAACTCAGTTCTACTAGTCCATGGCTCACTCTTTAGTCATAGTAGCGGGCTCTGCGTGGATGAGAGCTGACAAACAAGTACAATACATTTAATGCAGTGAAAAGGACGAGGAATGCCGGTGTTTTGGACCTGACAAACAGAAGATACCGTCATCTGTCTAATGGCTTATGTACCATGAAATAATGAAAAAAAGGGCAGAGATTGTTGCTGAACTCACCATACCTGTTAATCCTCTGTACAACAAAGGTTCTGCCAGACGGAACATTATTTAGCTGTTAGGAAAAGAGGCAAGCACAACTGTGCTGGAAAGTCAGCATACACAGTCACTAAATCTGACCTGTCCAGCGATATTCAGTTGTATAAACTGGCATGGATCAGCAACAAGATCTGCGAAATCAGTCGGTAAACCTGACACACCCCAAAGGACCAGAGCCTGTATAATGTGATACTGGCTTTACATTCAACAGTGAATTACACTAAATATCAAAAATTGCAGACTTCAGTGTCCCAAGTTTTCTGTTACATTATACAAAGGCAGAGTAACACTTTCAAGGTATCATTATGTACAGCTGAGATTCTGTAAAAAAAAAACATTTTTATTTGAAAGAGACCTTATTTTATTTTCATTAAAACAGATTTAAGTTATCGATCTTCCTCTTTTTACACATTTCAATAACAGATATGTCAAGAGCCACATAAAATCAGAATCTGAAGCATTGATGAGTAGTTTAGCTAAGCAATACTCTGAAAAATAAAATAATTTAATTATACTTTAAATGTATCTCTTTCAGTTCTATTTTATATGTCTAAAAGACAAAACCTTTAGAAAGGACTGAAATATCAAACAAAAACAGAATATCCTCATGGTTGGTGGTGTCTTTTACAGTTTCTGAATATTTTATATTTTTTGCATTCATGCTGTTCTATTTTCAAATTTAAAGCTTTTGTTGCTTTAAAAGTTTCAATAATGTCAGTTTTACACGACAGTAGAAACAGAAGTGCAATAACAGAAGATGAAGTGATAAAACCAAAAGTAAGATGTATGCATTTCATGAGGCTGAAAAGTAATGGCTACGTTTAGTTAAGATTCACTACTATGCAGAGCATTGACTCTGAGACCAGGCATCTTGATTCAGTGAGGTCTCTCTCCTACAACACGGATATTTTACATAGCACAAGACAGATGTGGGAATACTCCCACATGTATAACAACAAGCACAACATCAACATTTATTTATATAACACATTTTCATACAAGCAATGTAGCTCAAAGTGCTTTACAAGACTACAAAAAGATAGTTAGATGAAAAACATAAAGGAATAGTGTGATGATGCAGGTTCGCTCCTTATTTCCATCTTGCATCTGGGAGCCGTTGAACCCAACACCATCGATAATGTCACCGATGAGCTAGACAGTGAGGCACAACAAAGCAAGGGGATGGTGCAAAAAGTGCAGAAGTGCTTTTATTAAAACAACAAAAATCAAAGTGTTCAAATAAATAGTGCAGTGCATCTCAAAAACCTTTAAATAAATAATCCAATTTAAAAAACAACGAGGTTAAAACAATGGCTGGAAGCTGTCCTTTTTAAAAATAAAGCCCGGTGTATTCTTCTTCTGGTGACTGGCGACTCCCCTGCTTCTCCCATCCAGGCAATGCACCAGGGGAGTCACCCTAGCTGCACCTGACCTGCTCTGCCTGCTGTTCTGGAGGCTTCCCGATCCCTGGCTTCGGTTCTGCTCTCCCCAGACCGAGACTTGGGTACCCCAGCAACCAGGACGCTCACGTTGGGGCATCCACCTCCCAAGCCTCCCGACTCCCGCTGTCTTCCACAGCGAGCCATCCTTCTTCCGATGACTCCTGCTCCTCAACTACACGCTCAGCAGGAGCAACCACTACCGACTGCCCTAGGTGTCGGCCAAACACCCTGCTAGGGCTCACTACTCAGCTGCGTGCGAGCCTACACTCGCTCGTTCTCACTCTCTTGCACCAGCTTTCCTCTCCCCGCTTCCTGCCTTCTTCTCCTGCAACCCCCATTCACTTTTACTTTTTTTTCTCTCCTCCTAGCAGCCTCGCACTTCTATTTATTACGGGGACATGGATCAAATGTGGCAATTAACAGCTCCCGGCACCAATTACGAATGTGGACGACTCCTTACCTGTGCACTTAAGCGACGACCGCCCGGATCACGTATGCACCTGGGAACCTGCTCCAGCCACACTACCACGCCCCTTCTCTGAGCCGCGAGTGCGGCAATTATTTATTTAAAAAGCAGCCCAGTTGACTTGAGCTGTTGACCCGCTACACCACAAATAGACAATAATATTAAAGAATAAGAAACAAAGAAAAATGGTAAGGTCAGATGGCCGAGAGGACAGAAATAAACAAAAACAAAAAAAAAACAGTCAAGCTTGAAAAAAAAAATTTGCAGGGGTTCCAAGGCCAGAAAGACCACCCAGCCCCCCACTGTATACCATACAGTTATAATTTGTGTCACTTTGTACTTTACAGAATCTTTTCAAACTAAGTTTATATGGCAAAGAGAAAATCTTTGTAGTTTTGTAGGTGTACCTAATATACTGTACATTTAGAACATCTGGCCTTTTTTGGGGAAGGTGATTACAATGCTCAGCTGGGACACCACCTCCGGATTCTTTACAGATTATTATCAGCAGCAAGTTTTTAAAAGATTTTTAAATCTGAGAATGTAACTTCTGAACTCACAGATACAGAGCAGTGCTGAGCTGTGAACTGACCACTATTTCGTGTAATGTCTACTAAGACACATAGGATATACATAGACCAGATACACTATAGTGACCTAAATAAATACTGATTATGTTTTGATAACAAACAGTGAATGACATATGGTGACATTCAACTGTCATCTATAGAAGAATGTTCTTTGTATCACATGTTGCCTGAAAAGAACCTGTACAAGACCTGCATGTACTTGTCATGGTAAAAAACTAAAAGACACAATATTAGTCTCCAATACTGATGCCTTCCATGAACTTCTGGAAGAAGGGTCCACAGTTTTGTCTGAGTGCTAATAACCTGAGACAGTGGCCTGTGGCATTTGCAACAGTAGCCAAAGAGAAGCCTTGGATGGACTTTGCTGGGCCATGTAGAATGGCTTTTGAATATTATCAAACAAGTTTCTGGCAAACAATTCAATAGCTATGGTGAAGAAGGCAAGACATTACCAGCTCTTTTTTAAAGAAAGATAGAAAAATGTTGCTTTCAACTGAGAAGAATCTCCTTATCTTGGCAGGCAAATCATCATCAGTACTTGAACCTTCTGATAGAAATGGGTCAGTTTCTGTGGCTGATATTACCACAGAAGTTGACAAGCTTCAAGGTACCTAGGCCACAGGAGATGATGAGACACAGACTTAAATACAGAAGACTGCACTATTGGTATGCCCTGCTTGATGTGCCTGTATAATACTGGATGGATAATAAAGGCAGAATTTCTAACCTGGCAGACCAGAACAGAAGTTCAAAAGGAGACCAGGGAGTGTTTTCCAATTATTGATGCATGACAACCCTAATACACCTCAAGAAAGTATGTGATAAGGTGCTAAAAAGGCCACTCCAATCAATATTTGAAATTATGACTTAGATGAAGGAATATAGATTCTATCCTGAGCCAAAACTTTGTGATTGTGCAGATATTTGGGAGAAATGGGAGACTGTAAATCCAGTCTTTATAAGATTTTTGGTTCCTCATGAACCTTACGAATATCCTGTGAGAGTAATGTTTAATTAAATTGAGCTGAAGTAAAGGCAAGGTTGTGTTAGATTTATATTTTTAGGCCAAATTGGCTAATTCAGGTGTAGGACTCCACAAAGTGTCTATTTTGTCTAACCACGTATTTGCAATATACAGTATACATAAGGTATAAAGGACTAAATAAGACTTGAAAAGTATGTAGTTTTCAAGGGTTGAATCTGTTGTTTGCAGATGATGTCTCTCTTATTTCTGCATTTTCAATGTAAACTAGAGAGATTGATGTAAATTTAAGATGTAAATTTGAACCTTTTAATCTGATGTCATGATTCTGTTCTGAAGGGTTTTGAGAGCAGCAGTCCTCTGCTTAGCAGAGTAAAGTATCTCAGGGTTGTTTTCAGAAGTAAGGGTACTGTGATTTGTTCAGTAGTGAATGTAGTGGGGTGATGTACTGTATGGGATTGTAATATTGAAGTAGAAATTGAGACGTATGGCATTTTTGTTCAATTTGCTGGTAAATCGACATCGTCATTTTAATTTATTCTTAAGCTGCATTTAACATGCTGACCTCTCTCCCAGCATGTTTATGTACTGAACACTTGGTGTGAATATCAATCTTACTCAAACATGGCAATCTGCATTCAAAACCTTCCCCTGTTGTTTCACTGGGTGGTTTTAAATGATGTTCATACTAAACAAGGATATGAGGTACATCTTGTTAAAAATTCAAAATAGCCACAAAGATTTAAAACTTGTAACAAGATTCAGCTGTATTATCCAAATGTAAGAGTTGGGTGCTCTTATTCAAAACAAACACCGCCCCCTAAAACAAGTATTTATGTACCGATTATCCAAAGTTTAAATATTCATGCCACTTGAAAAATAAATCATTGTTACTTAATAAAAACCCTTTAAAGATTATTGATAAAAGACACAATTTTTTAAAGTTAAAATAAGTTAAATCTGATAGTTAGTTTTAATACCAGTATAAAGTTGAAGCCTACATTGTAGGCTGTAACATCTTGACATACTTTTGATATCAACTGCTGTCAGTTTTTAGTATGAGATGAAGTTATTCAAGCTGTAAAACTGACAAACAGTAAATGAGTCAACAATTAACATTTTAAAATCTATCAAAGTTATTTAAATCCAACTGCCCCACTGTTAAAAAGTAATTGTCATCTAATTAATAGCTAATTAGTCCAATAAAAAGAAATACTTTCTACTTACTAGAAAAATAAAGGATGAACTGGGACAGCCTTGTAAGTTGCACAGATATTGTCTCAGATCTATATTTTTGTATATCAAATTTTGCATATCAGGTGAAAATATACATCTAATATCTTTCACTTTGAAAAAGTCTCTTGTACAATCTAGAACATTATCTTCTCATGAAGATGATTTGGGACAATACTATATTTTCCCAGGAATGGATATTTCTGACAAACTGAATCCAACCAGAAGAACTAAAATCAAGTTTCAGAGAACTCCAGATAATCAAGCCACCTACAGACGTGGTCATGTCCTGCCTACTGTAAGCAGAAATAACTCAATGGTCTGAGAAACAGTGTGTAAAAGTATAATTAGTGGAACTACAGTACCAAGGTAAAAGGAATTCTCACCACATATGACACCACTACTATTTCTACTGCTACTACTATTACTACTAAGAAAAGCAAATTTTTTCATGCTTTTCCCAAAAGAAACAGGACCATTCTCGAGACACCTAAAAAATGCAAAATGGGTAGATGTGTCTAAAGGGAGTCCAATTATGCTACATGGGTCCTGTTAAGACCTGTAAACACTGCAAAGAACACAAAAATAAACAGCTATTATAGAAGGAAACACAAACTCCAACTGATTCCAGGTAGTTTGTCTGGAGAACGTCTGGTAATTTGTCCATCACAGAAAGCTGGAACTCAACTAGGTCAAGCAACAAAGTCTAAAATAATAATAATAAAATATGATAGCTAGAGAAATTTAAATGTCTACAAAATAAGATGACTAAGAAGGGTTTTTGATATTCTGGGAAGTTCAAATCAAAGTCCGGAATTAAACCATTGCAAATGTTCTGGCAGAGTTTGAAATAAGAATTTTTGTCCTGCAAAGCACTATGATGATAGTGTTGAAGAGGTTTTGCATAAAGGAATAGCTCCAAATTCACTCATATAGCAAAATATAGGGGCGGAGTGGTGGCTCTGAGGCTAAGGATCTGCACTGGTATCCAGAAGGTTGCCGGTTCGAATCCCCGTCACTGCCAAAAGAGATCCTACTCTGCTGGGCCCTTGAGCAAGACCCTTAACCTGTAATTGCTCCAGGGGTGCTGTACAATGGCTGACCCTGGGCTCTAACCCCAAGGGGTATGCAAAAACTAACAAATTTCTAATACGAGAAATCGTATAAGACGAAATAAAGAACGAATGAACGAACAAAATATGAAGCCAAAATAAAAAGGCATGAAGCATTTGGGTGTATTTATTGCAAGCAAAATGTGGGAGAACAAGTTACTGACAGTATAAGATTATTTTGTTTTATGTTAGATCACTTTGTTAATTACATAAGTATCAAAATTGTTCAATAGATTGAAACTGTGCTTGTGGGCTGTTTCCTCCTCTATGCTCATGCACTTCAGTGCTGATGCAGGCTCTTGGAAAAGCAGGTTCTAAAAATGAATTAGAAAATGAAAGCATCAAAATGTAACATTTGTTTCTACTCAGTTTTTTCCTATCTAATATTAGGATATTGTAGGACAAAGTGGCCATAACTACATTTCATTAGGCTTTCAGTGACACAAGAGAAAACAGTAAGCATCAAAGAGATGCAGAAAGCCATGGTTTCACTATCTCTACCTGCATTATTTTAAAGCTGATTTCATTTACTGTAGCTCTAACAATATTTGATCAGCTTTCCTTTTGAGTTTTATCAGATAATAAGATATGTTAAGCTAGGATATGTTGCCATGTCTACAGAGACTCCAATTAAAGGTACCTAAAAGGATAATTCACTTTAATTTTGTAATATCAAGATGAGCGCTTTTCAGTCCAATGTATAAAGCAGAGAATGCATCTGTAACTGGAAGGGACCTTGATTCACCTGGGGCTATACTTACCCTTAAGTCTAGGTGCATAATGCATGCCTTCTACCTCTTTGAAGCACAAAGCTGACCCATTCTCTTGAAGCCAAGAAAGTACTTTCTTAGGGCATGGACTAGGCTACTTGTTGAATCCTAAAGCTAGACATTCTGGACTAGCTCTAAGATCCCCTCTTTCAAGCTTAGACTCTGACCCAGTGACTAAGCCTTATCTGGGAGAAGATGTCAAACGTAAAGAAGGAAATTTCAGTGCATACACATTTGGGCTAGAAAGAAGCACGCTTTTCCCAATGAAGTGGCAGAATATATGGCAAAGAGCAACATAAGAAAGACAGTACTAAACCAGAGACACAAAGGCTCACGTGGCAGAGACAAAGAGTGCACTTCACTAAACCTGAAACAATGACTCAAAACACCACACAGCATAGGACATTACAGTTAGGTCCATAAGTATATGGACAGTGATACAATTTTCATAATTGAGGATCGGTGAGCCACCACAATGGATTTAAAATGAAGCAATTAAGATGTGTTTGAAGTGTAGACTTGCAGTTTTAATTTAAGGAGTGTAACAAAAACATTGTATGAACCATTTAGAAAAGACAGCCATCTTTATACATGGTCTCCCCATTTTCTCAGGCTCAAAAGTATTTGGACAAACCAAAATAATCATGAAATAATGATCATCCTTTGCAGTCAATGCATGCCCGAAATCTGGAACCTTCTCCAAGTGCTGGGTTTCCACCCTGCTAATCAATTTTGTCCTCAGCAAGTGAAATGCATGTCCAACTGGGTTGAGGCCAGTTGATTGATTTGATCATTGAAGAATATTCCACTTCTTTGCCTTGAAAGGCACTTGGTTTGCTGTCACAGTATATTTTGATTCAGTGTCCATCTGTACTGTGAAGTGTCATCCTATCAGTTTTGCAGCATTTGTCTTAATCTGAGCAGGCAGTATAGCCCTGTACACATCAGAAATCATCCTGCCACTTCTGTCAGCAGTAATATCATGAATAAACACCAGGATCCATTTCCATTGGCAACCACACATGACCATGCTGCAACACTGCCTCCATCAGGTTTCACAGATGATGTTGTACGCTACAGATCACAAGCTGTTCCTTCTCTGGCAAAGTCTAATCTGTCTTCCTGTGCTTGAGGATTACTAGTGGTTTGGGCCTTGTGGTGAGCTGTCTGTACTTACTTTCATAAAGTATTCTCTTGATTGTAGACTTTGGCAATGATAGTCCTACCTCCCAAAGAGTGTTCTTGGTTTGGCTAAATGTCATGAATTAGTTCTTCACCAAGGAAAGAATTCTGTGATCATCCAGCACCGTAGTCTTCCACAGTTGTCCAGGCCTTCTGGTGTTGCTGAGCTCACCAGAGCATCACTCCTCTTTAAGAATGTACTGTATGGTTGATTTGACCACTTGTGTTTCTACTATCTCTCTAAAGGGTTTCTTTTGTTTTCTCTGCCTAATGATGTCCTGTATTTACTTGCATGGACAGCTCTCTGGACCTCATATTGAGAGTTTACAGCAACAGCTTCCAAATGCAAATTTCACACACTTGAATTCAACTCCAGACCTTCTACCTGTTCAATAGTTAATGGAATAATGAGGGACTTGCTCACACTTGGCTATGGAACAGCTTGTCAGTCGATTGTCAAAATACTTTTAAGCCTCAGAAAATGGGGGGATAATATATAAACTGTCTGTCATTCCTAAATGGCTCGTACTATATTTCTTAAAATATAGAAATGAATTAAATGAATTAATGCTGAAAGCCTACATTTCAATCATGTAATTATTTTTTCAGATCAAGTCCACTGTGGTGGCGTATAAAGCCAAAATTATGAAAATTGTGTCACTGTCCAAATACTTATGGACCTAACTGTATCTTTAAATGCTTGGGATCATGAACTGTTTACCTGTGTGCAAAGATAAATTAAAACTCTAAGCAGCTAGTAAGCAGCCAGCTTCCTTATGTTTGTTTGCTGCTGTGTAATAAACTCATGACTGTCTTAGATAAACTTCTAGCTTTTATAAGCTTTTAATTTATTAGGAGACAAAAGTCTCAAGCCGCAGCCTAATGGTTTGGCCATTTAGCCAACACTCACTCCCAGCTGTGCATTAGACCAACAGCGGGATGACTGTAATGTCATGTTAAAATTCCAAAGATGGAACACTGAGCGAAAAAGGTTGTAACATAACAAAAAACCCACTATCTTATATAGTTGCTTGTCTCATCTTGTGTTCTGTCTTTTATATTCATATATAAACATTTATCATATTTCTATAATCCTTGTGTTTCATCCTATTTCTTAAAAGAAGTGTGCTTCAGTTACCTTGATATAAATCCAACAGAAAGTGACTCCTATAGAGACATGTAAGGAAAATAAAGTAGAAGCTTACTAAATTATCTAATTTATAAATGGCATAACCAATAATTAATCGGTTAAAAAGTATCTATCAATTCTTCTCATCCATATTTTCCTATAATATGCATAAAGATCATACTGTTTCATATCAATAAATGTAAAAATCAGAAAGAGGAATCAATTTTGTACAGAAGTGCTGTTTTCTTCTGTCTCACTTTCCTTTATATCTTTTTATTTCTTCTTTTCACATAGCCTTTTCTCTTTTAAGTTAATAGTCGCTTTCCATTTATTTTGTTCTTTCTTTCTTTCTTTCTTTCTTTCTTTCTTTCTTTCTTTCTTTCTTTCTTTCCTTCTTTCAGTGTTTTCTGTATCCCTGCTCCTTGTCTTTACTTCCAGTTTCTTTCCAAGCTTCTCCCACGATGAGCATTACTTCCATTTTGCATTTTCCTTACCCTGACTTCTTGCTTCTCTCTCCTCTCTCTCTCTTTTATTCTCATTCATATATTATTTTATTTCTTTATATTTCCTTTCTTTTTATCCATTCTAAATTTTTCTGTCCCCCTTCTTCCCACCCTTTCTTCAATTCCCCCTCGCTTCTCTCCTTCCCCCTCCACTGATTTTCTTGCTAAGATCATTCCCTCTGCTTTTACATAATCTCCATCAGAATTCACACGTCTGCAGACGCCCCCACACACACACATACATACACGCACACACACAGAGATGCTAATGAATCCTCCTTTTAAGGTAGTTTTAGAAAATCTTATGGGCTGAATGGTAGGTTTATCTTTATAAGTTTAAAATAGAGCATAATGCAAATAAATGATAATGTATTTACTGACGCAATTACAAACTGTATCACTTTTTAAAGCCCCAAGCTGCAAAGTTAATTAAAAATATAGAGAAGAGAACAAAACAAAAGAGAACAGATGAAGACAGAAGGAAATAAGACAGTATAACAGTGCTCCAGCAGTATTCAATGGGGGATATCCCCAGTGATAACCAGGCCAAAGGCAAACATTTTTGCAATCCATGTAATGCAGAGAAAATATATTTTGTCATATAAGATTTGGGTGATATTGGAATTTGTTGTGATAAGTATCCATTTTGACATTGTTGTGCTTAAATTTAGCACATGCTGGGGCATTGCACAGCAATTTATATGGTTTGTGATGTCTAAGCTAAAGGCAGGCTGCGCTGAGATCGCCTGCTGTCAAAAGCTGCCAGGCAACCCACACACTAAACACCCATGTGCCAATTGCCTACTGCCAGAAGTCACCAGGTTGCCTATATATTTTCCTCTGGACACCACTATGCATTTCTAAATATAAAACTAACTATGGCTGTATTCTTGTGCAGGAAACAACTGTTTTTATTTTATTCTTAAGGTCTAAAGATACCTAACTTATCACCTAATGAAATCAATACATGAACACTCTTTATATATCGTGCTTACAGGTCAGACCCAAAGGCGTGCTGATGTACACTGAGGAACACAAATAAAATGTCCCATTTAAAGCAAATGAAGACTTTAGTTTTGTTTTTCTTCATGAGTCTATTGCCCAGGCGTAAAAATGTCAATTGAAGCATAGAAATAGAAAACTACACCAGAAAGTAAACTGTGACCAAACTAAGTAACACAGCATCATATTTTAAAATTAGTTGTAAAAATTACAAATATATTCATTCTAAAGTGCTTATGGCTTTTATAAATGTCCAGAGCCAAAAAATGCTTATTACATAGAGACATGGTATGGACACACATTTACATTAATGCATGCTTTGTCAAAATTCATTTTAATACTGACTGTGCATTACACTACATCAGCTTAGATGTTTGTAATATATTTATGTGAAGAAAGTCTAATGAGGGATGGAATACATCTTTTTGGACATAAAATTTTAAGAAAGAAACAAACAATTGTAAATCAATAAAGAAAATTAATGGAAGGTGAAGCTGAAGTGCTGCTTAGTTTAATTATGCAAAAGGTAAGAAACAAAAACAACTTAAAACCAGCTTGTTGAAGGCAAAATCTATGCCTTAAATATATAAGATGTACATAATGCTAATAAAAGTTAATAACTAGTTAGTAAGCATAACCAACTGCTATAGTATACTGTTTAATATATTTATTTAAATGCACCTTTGCAAAGAAAAGTCCACACCCAATGGCCTTTAGATTAATGGATGACATTTGCACCCTTGCTGTCATTAGGACTATAGAAAACAAGGGCTGAATTCTTAACAATCTGAACAAATCATAAAGCAATCCATGAAGCTTTACTTGATTCTTTAAAAAGATAACTGAATTTCTTCAGCTCCAGATTCTACCACAAAAATTTTATTAGTCATGATTCACCAATCCATTTATTTTCTGAACCAACTTGCCAACACTGGCACGGTTCATCATGGCAAATATTAATACTTAACACCACAGCATGACATCCTCACTATAGAAATTGTATAATACCCTAAACAGGCATCAATAAAGCAAGCAGCAAACACTCTAAAAATACAACAGGTGGTCCACAGTTTTCATTTGCAGTCCACTCATTTATTTATAGTTAATTGCCAAGCTATGCGCTATCATTTTATGTATTGCAAAGGTAAATCTGTTACAGCAAAGAAATCCTCTTTAAGTCATTCACATCAGTCAGACAATACTAAAATTCCTGACGCAGAGAAGTTGAAAAATATGTAGTAAGTTAATCCTTTAGGTAGTGACATATGAATAACTGTCCAAGTAAGTTAAGGCACATGCAAAGACCCTGATGGTACAGCTGAAGCCCCAAACATTTAAAAGCTAATGACTGACCACTAGGACACCCCAGAAAATTACTAACACATATCAGACACCGGTAAGCAGCCTGACACAGAGCACCAAAAACAGATTTATAGGACGCTGTCCTGCAAAAGCTTTGCTGTCTTTAAAGTCTAGATACAGACCAGTCAGAAATTCCTAAGATGCCTGACATAGGCCAGTTTAAAGGTCCTGGTGAAAGTTATTAATGCATACCTGAACATATTGGCATCTGCAAATTTAAGAAGCCATAAATCTCTGAATGCAGACAACATACATTCCACAAATACTCTGTTTGTGCTAGTAAGACATGCTTGAAGACCCAAATAAATATCATTAAACAGTCAAGAAAGCTTTGAGAAATGCAAGTGAGGTGCTGCTTATTGCCTTGCCACACACCATTAAGGCAATCCTGGAAGCTTTAAAATACTTAAGTTAAGCAATTCTTTACGAACAATCTCCCTAGTCCAAAAACATGCATCTTCTTAACATTTAAAACTCATTGGAAACCCCTCATTTTTGCCATTGCATTTTAGATTGCTGTGTAAATATTTTTATAAAACTATTTCATTTATGCTTATTACACTGATGCTGCAGATGTAAATATTGAAAAACAGGTTATTAATGACAGGAACCCCAAGGATGAGAAAGTGCAATATTGTAGCTGCTGCAGAGGAGCCTAGTCATTTTTGGAGTTATATTTCCAAAGTTTGTTCCTTTCCTTAAATATTAATGTGTAACACAATATTCTACACAATATTCTAAAATGTGCATCCTCTACAGTTAAGTGACATGCCACTGGAGCATTGCTATACTCTGACTGGTATTTCAGGGGATCTTTTGTCAACATTCTGCTAAACTGCAAAGCCAAATGCCATGTGAAATCTAAAGCCAATTGGTATATGAACCAGAGATGAGTGACATGATACCTGAGTGAAGATCACTGGAGTTTTTGTTTATTTCTAATAACAACTGTTGCTTACAGCACATTATGCAGACACCCAAAACACCCTTCAACTTATACACTGGACATTACACGCTCAACTGATCTACTATGTACTGGCTATACCACCCAAACTCCAAATTAAGGCTAACAATTTTACGCGCAATATTTTCTGCTGCAATGTACTTTTTAGTCAAAATTTTGCATTTAGCAGACGGCTCTTCTGTAAATCTCTAGTCACAAGAGGCAGTCTTTTCTGCGATAACTAGCTACTGTAGTTGCTCTGCTGGTATCACCACATGTGGTAGCACGTTTAGACCTCAGGTAATTCACTGATCTGTAGATGTTCTATATTATTTGGTAACAGTAATCACCATGAAAGGTTCCATGCAAACAATGATTCATTATGGTAAATAGCTACGGGCAAAAAGGTTCAATTCATAATATGTGATGGGGACAGGTAACTCTGTGCAAGGGATGTCAGAGAAAGAACACTTCTCACCTTGGGGGTAGGGCATGGTATCAAGTAACACAAAATAGGGCTGTACTGCTTTTCAAAGGAGAAAACTTGCAGAAGTCTAGGTCAAAACCTCTAGCCCTTCAGGTCGCAGTGCATGGTTCTTATCCTGAAGGACTGTTGCCTCTTTGAGGAAGGTAGCTGAAGAGCTACTTTGGAGACATGATATGACAATGATATGAAGGCTTATAAGTACAGAGGTGTTCAAGAGTCACTGAAACAAAAGTGGTGCTTGGCTAGAAAAGGAGTTTAATGCTAGTCTAAGGGTGTAGGCCTATAGGCAGAAGGATGAACCAAGGGTTGAAAGAAAGAAAGAAAGAAAGAAAGAAAGAAAGAAAGAAAGAAAGAAAGAAAGAAAGAAAGAAAGAAAGAAAGAAAGAAAGAAAGAAAGAAAGAAAGAAAGAAAGAAAGAAAGAAAGAAAGATTGGGGTGTGAAAAGGAGCTTTTGGTGGCTTGAGGTCAAGCCTCTAGACTGGACAGAATGAGGCTCAGCACCTATTTTGTTAGGTCCACAGAGGCAGATGACATTTGTTTCAGCTTTGTTATACTTGACAATTTGTGTTGTGACTTTGTGTATCCCTCCCTTTTGTGTCTTTCTGACTACACACGTTGTTTTCTGCACATTTGACCTCCCTGGCATTACTCTGAATTTAAGAGTTCCCCTTCTATTCATATCGACACACTGCTAAAGCCCATAATAACGTAAGCTGTGTAATACTGTACATTAATCAAAAATGGAATCCAAGTTCTAAAACTGATTGGGTCCTTGTTAGGCACTGAAAGAACTATAAAAAAAGGATTTACTACAATATAATAATTATTTACAGAACACTCTGATGCACACAATGCAGATCATTTATTTGATCTGAATGGATTATCCCTCATTTTGATTGCAGATTCCCAGCTCAACAGACAGAGCCACAGAGTAGGTCATGATGTATAAAAACTTACCTCTTCTATATATTACATGTAAGTCTTCACTGGCACATCATATTTGTGCTCAATTCCTACCTATTTATTTCTTTTCTGACCTACAGATTTCTGTCATTGCATTACATGAAGCAGCATCTTTTCAAAAGTAATAAATGACTAACAATCCAAAATTACATTCAGAGTCAACATTTACAGACTTCTGGTTACTGAATATTTTAGATTCCAATAAGATTTTCTCTTCCTGTTGATAAATATGTTGTGTATATGGACAGTCCCACAAATGTACTGCAGCAGTCTGAGCTTTAATTGTGTATCTCTGTACTGTATGTCTATCTGCTTTGCTTGGAGTTACAGAATGCATATCAGCTGTCATTGAAAATCACACCATTTTTCAACATTCATGTTTATGCACCTGTTAAGCCTGACTGGTAGAAAGCAGACAATTTGCTTGCTTGACTGCCTGATTTCATTGTTAGTACCTGAAGGTAAAGTGCTTCCAGAAATAGGTACCTGACCTTTCATCTGTGCAGTAACTAGGCTGAAGAAGTATTACTCACATCCACATATTCATCATTAAAGCAATCAAAATTTTTAGAGGCCTAATTAAAAGAATGTTATTGGTTTTTAGTCAAGTTATTTTGTATATAGTTAGGAGATGCTGAAAAGAGAATCTCAATCAACTGTCAATACTACTTTCGTAAATGAGCACAGAAATAACATTATCCCAATCAACACAGCCAGATAAATATCACAGTATAGTGTAAACCATTCTCTAAAAGAGTCCAAAATTGTTTGTTTAAAGCATTGCATTAGCAATATAGAAATCTACCATTCCCATACTACTGTTACTTTTAATCTTAAACTATAACGGAAAAAAGAAAACAAATAACATCTGCATCAAACCATGCTCACATGATCTAGAAGATGGATGAGGGGATAAAGTTATACATCAAGACAAGCACACGTATATGAAATTGTGCTTAATGTACATTTTTTGAGGCTCATAGTTTCTCAGTATACAAGAAGCAACTCTTTCCAATCATACATGCAAAAAATAATGTTCAGTTCTTAATTCCTCACTGGGATTTGTCTGTAAAATCTAGTCATAAAAAAGAAAACAGAACCCTTATCAGGTAAAAGAGAGAATTAGCATTGAAATAATATTCACTACTCACCGAAACTAAAATTCAATAAAACACAAATACAAATTAAACCTGAATTAGTTCATTGACTGATATATACATTTGGATCAAAGAGGACTTAAACCTGCCTAAAAAACATTTTACTACTAGTGTAATACTTTATAGTACATGTAGTAACCAGGCAAACTATAGTGTGCTTAAATTTATAGTCCAGTAAATACTTACAAATGAGGGTCTGAGTGAATGTACAGTCTGTACAATGTACAGTGCAGATTATTAAAACTGACTTAAATTCAGTGTATATAGTCTGGTGTGTGCAGATAAATACAGTTTGAAAACTCTGTTCCCTAGTGTGGATAATACAGAAAGGAAGACTGCACCTGACTGCTTAAAAATGATTCTGTACAAATAAAATAGAACCTCTGTGTGTATTCCTGTCTTTACACTTATAAGGACAAATCAAGACACAATTTCATTTATAGAAAGAAACATTACCTTTTCTAGGTCATTATCTAGCTTTAGTCTATAGTTTATTTTCTATTAATAAAAAAGCAATCTCAAGTCAAAAACCTATGCACTACTAGTTAAAGTGAATCTAATTCAGTTCACATTTGGCTTATGCAGATGAAACAGATGTTGATATTAGTCTCTAGTGTGGGTTTAACAGACTTAACACAATACAATAATGTCAAATTGAATTTATAAGGTTAAATAATTGTACAGTACATTTGATATAGAGCTTAAATTATACTTAGAGCCTACAGTCCCATTTTACTCTTATAAAATAGCATGAATCAGACTTTACCTCTATTTATAGAGAAAAAATAGAATCTGTCCCATTCAACACTTCAACTTATGTCGACTGTTCACTGCACAGTGTCCTGCTAAAATAAAGTATCTTCAAATGCCAAGAAAAAAGCTAAACTCAAGACTACAGTATGAATTTAAATACAATGAAAATAAGTACTGTATGTCTTCTCATAGATCAAAATATATAAATATATATTTTATAATTTAAGCAATCACATGTATTTGTTAATTGGAATTATTCAGTATTGTTAGAATTACCAGTGGATTTGTTTTTTCTAAATAAGTTCTGTCCATTAAGTAAAAGCTTTGGCTGAATGCTATTTAAAGGATCAACAGTAATATCTTTGTTTTTTTTTCAAGTTGTTAGTAAGACACAACAGGTGTTTTTTTAGTTTTGCTTAAAAAAGTTTAAAACCTGTAATTAAGCAAAACAAATGGAGGCTTTCTGAAGATGTGCCTCCTCTTATCTAATATCTTTCTTGCTTTTAATTTATCCCCATCTTGTTTATCATTCCTAAAATTTTAGTAAGTATATTCTGCTGAGTCTACCTGATTTACAATGTTCACTAGATTTTGCGATTTTTTTTTTTATATTCAATGAGTAGAGTACATAATTTTCTCACATTCATTGTACTTTACAGGATTTTGTATTCTACATTTAGAGTGTCTTGCTCAGGGAGTGTACGTCTTGAAGTCAGCATGAAAGTCTCAGTCAGATGCAGAGGGCAGAGGAGTCATTGCAATCTCTGAACATTTGATTCACTTCAACTAAAATGATCTGTTTGTTTAAAAATATCAGCGATGTGCTTTGCACTACACAGCTCAGTCAGTCTTTAGTCCTGTATTCAATGCTATGAAAATCATGATTCATTCAAAGGATCTGTCTATAAAATGATAAAACAAGAAATACTTAAGACTATAGTCCGATATATAAATAAAACATATCCTAAGTCTATCTGCAATTCAATTTATAGAAATAAATCAGCACTCAAGTCAGTCTATAGCCTGACTAGTGTTTTATAAAAGGAGCATACAGTAACTGCAGTTTAGTCTATATGGACAAAATATAGCTACACAAAGTCTATAGTCATATTTTCTATGAACAGAACATACATCACTATTTTATTTAGTCTGTACAAAAATACAGAAAGTGTCAGTCCATTCTAAGTGTTCCTTTGTATAATAAAGCAGAACTTACCCTGAAGCTCAAACTATGTCAATAAAGTAGACTCTGAATCTGTATGTAACCTAGCTTTTAGTGAACAACTGAACAAACAGCCATCTAGCGTCATTCTTCAATTATTACCCAGTGTGTATAGGATAGCAGGGTGGAGCAATATTTAGGGCTGCATCCCATGCAATTCCAGAGTTTTGAGTTCACATTTCAGACTTGGTAACTGTACAGTATATGATGTCTACAAGATTGTTTGTATCTGAATGGGGTTTCTTCTAGGCATTTCACTTTTTCCCCATATTCCAAAGATGTGCAGGTTAATAAACGGCTGATCATGTAAGCGTGTTAGCATGTTAGCATGCCCTGTAGTGAACTGCTTGCCCATTCAACACTGATTCTCACCTTGCCCACTACAGTTCTGGGATAGGCATAATCTTTCTGTAACACTGAACTGGATAACCAGGTTACAAAATGGAGGATTGATAGATAGGTTTAGAGTTTAATCTAAACAGAAAAAAATAACACACGGCATAAACTCTGTCTTAATGATTACATATTCTTGTGGTAAAGTTTGGTCTATTCTGCTAAATTTTCTGCATTAATCAAATGAAGCTTGACTATTGTCTGGTCAATAAAACAGAGCTTACTATAACCTACCATTAGTATGTGTGCTAGTATAACAAGGATTATGGCCGAATCCGAATTGTTATCCAAAAACTAAACTCTGTTTGCATTCTGGTCTGTATAGAAAAAGCAGAGCCAGGGTATTCCACCCAGTTTTTGAACAGTGACTTTCAGAAACATGCCAGCACTAGACATGATGTCAAAAATGCCTTTAACTTAAATATGGCTGTACAGAACCTCCAGAATGAACATGACAGCTACTGCATCATCAGAACAAGCTTGACAGAAACTGTTTAAGGCCAACTATTCATGAGTGCTGTGCTAATATTATTACAATTATTAAGAGTTTAAAAAAAGTAACATTCACGATAAATAGGCTTGTAAAAGTTCAGTAAATTGACAGAATGATGATTCTGTGACTAGCAGTTAGCTTATGTGATGAGAATGAGTTGAACCGATGATACAGCAACTTAACAGAGGTAACCATTCTGTAAGAGTCATACACTGAAGCAATTTCCCATGTAAATTAGCATGGACAGAATAACGTGAGTATCCATGAATACCACAGGCATGACACAGACCTAATCAGGAATCAGAAAGGGAAAAAGTCTATTTGTTCAGCCTTTTACCCTCTAAATGCTTAGCCAAAATAGTTTTGGACTAAAATAAAATTGTTGCATTTTCTAAGCACTACACCACTACTTTCTACTGAGCTGTGACTCATGATACATACAACACAAACAAAGATTTTTCCACATAGGATTTTCAATGACTTTTCACAGAGATTTCCTCCAAAAAGGAATCCGAAATGATTGTCATAAATTCTGCAGTGAGGAATCATGAAAGCATTTGCAAAGAAAATCAATAGCTGAATCAGTATGGGATCTACACTACTTGCATTGCAAATAGATCTCACTCTGTTAGGACTATAGAAAGAGATTTAATTCACCTTACTTTCTACATACATTTTTAAATGGGGTTTTCACAATTCACCAAGATTAACATTGACTTTGTACAAATATATGTTTACTGAGGCTATAGGATGGACTTTGTAAATAAGATATCTTTCAGTAAAGGAAAAGGTAGGCTGTATATTACCAGTCACATATTGACTATTTTCAACATAATTCAGCATGAACAGAGCAAGCAGAGTACTTATAAGTTGATAAAGTGATCTCCTTCAGTGCAGCAGCATGACAGATTGTATAAAAAATCTACAGCAGCATAGAATCAGCACTCATTTTTATGAATTTTCTTTCTCCTTGAGGGTTCGACACTGGTTTGGAAAGATATGTGCAAAGATTAGCTACACTGTAGGATCTGCTCTAACTCTGCAATGACATCTTTTTCACTGAGGCATTATTAACCGCAATAGGTACTCTGTATTAACCATCTAACACATATACTGTATTTTTTTCTATAAGGGATTCATCGCAATGTTTGTGGAGTGAATCCTTTTGGAGAAATGATGAGTGCCGGCTGTGCAAAAACATACTATATGCAGTCTACAATTACAAATGTTCATGTAAAGAATTGCCTTCCAATAGGCACATATGGGTTAGACATTGTCAATGCTTTCAGAAAAATGCTGAAAGTCTTTAGTTGTAAAATAAAAAAAAGTTTATAAGCACATTACTCTATACTGCATTCAGAATAATTATTTATTTCTGTATACTGAACTCAATGGCTGTTCTCATGTTACATCCTTCCACAAGTCACTTTACATATTATGTAACTGTTTTCAGGGGGTCATGTGAACTGTAATATTGCTGATCCTTGCATATACTGTACCTCTATTATATCTACTTAAAATGAAGACTTGCCAAGCTTCTACGATTTCATACATTTGTATGCTAAAATCCAGTTGAAGAATATTCACAGATTTGTTATATAAAGTTATCTTCTGGCAAAGTTTTAGAAGTTCAAATACAAACATCTTAACATCTGAGGTGTCTGTCTGCTGAGTTTACACATTTTGTGGTTTTAGAAATGTATTATTTGGTTACATTAAACTATTGTCTTCAAAAGACAGTACAGCATTGTTTGTGTGGAAATTCAAAGAAACAAAAACAGTGCTGGAGCGCCTTTCAGGTCACCCCTTTCTAAATTGCAGACATGACAAGTTCAGACTTCAGTTTATTCAAAAGACTGAAAAGTAAAGGATTTTAACTGTCCCTTCATTTGTGGATGCTATACTTTCTTTGTGTATCTCTAAATATGCAGTTATCAATACAGCTAATTTATGCATAACTCTTGTATTGCAAATCTCTTGGTCTTCTGGAGTGGCATATATTTATATAATACAGGTTCTATTTATAAAACACATATTCATTGCAGTTCATATATTTTCCTATCAACAGTTTGACTGTTTGAATTGCAGACTCTTAGAGATTGTACTGATCTGTACACCTCTATTATAAATACTGATATGCTCTCCAGTGCAATTTTGATTTTTTTGATACTTGCAGCATTCTTTATCTTCAACCTTGAGACCCTAAGAGGACTGCAGACCATTGTGCCAAGCAGATGCACTGTGTATTAAGCTGTCCATCCAGCAGAACACCTATAGAGAACATTTCTTAATATATTCAGGCTGCTACCTTAGGTGCCAGGAGCCTGTGGTGGCACTGCTTTCTGTGAAAATATACGATACAGAATCCAAACAATGAAGCCAGTCAATATAAATTCCCTGGGGAATGAACCACTTCCATAAGTGCCAACTGAAATATTTGGACTTGTGATGAGCATTCAGAAACTAATGAAGTATGGTCAGAGAACTGCAGTAGGCCTTTCTGAAATGAAGATACTTGACTTGAATTCATTTACTGTATTCTGCTTCCCACTAGATGCAGAACTATTGATTTTTTTAAATGCTTTATGCAGATGTCAACTATGGGCAGAACTCTCACTCATAAGAAACACAGGCAGCAGAATGCCCAAACTCTCACCTGTCTCACATGTACAGTATGTGCTTTTAGGCTAAGAAACAAATTGTCATTGAAAGATAAAGGATATTGTTTTACAGTCCTCTTTTAAAAAAGCAAGCAAATAAAATATATGAAGGGCATGATTAACAAATAAAGAACCTAAGACAGAGACGGAATTTAAAAGGTGACAAACACAAGGAAGACTTTTAAAACAGAGGACAGATTATCACAGTTCTAATATGTACAGTATGAAAAGAATCTTAGCCTATTATAGACATTCTGGGAATAATGCAAGGAATAAAGAGTTTCAGTTCAGAGCATAATACCCCAACAACAGGAAATCAGAGCTATTAATTATAACATGCAAGGCTGTATTCTTTGAGTAAAAATTGTAATCATGATATGGATCTGCATCACTGATCCTAGGATTAATAAACCATGTCTTAATATGGCCATAAAAGCAACACTAAATAACTTTAACAAGTTAGCTCCTAAACAGCTGAGATGGATTTCTATACATATGGCTATTTGATTATATCAGCTTTTTGATTAAACTTTTTTTTTAAAAAGAGACCTCAAATAAAAAGAAAGAGAAAATAATTAAGAAAAGCAGAAATTAACAAAGATCAACCCTTGTGTGGCCAGCCAATACTCAAGATGAAATTGTTTGTCTTTATTTGGTAGAAGACATAAAAAGGCCACAACCACAAAAGCTCTAGACACAGAGTTGGTAAATGTAGACCAACTTAGAACTGAGAAACAACAGAGGACTCATTGAGAACCTGAGCATGATGTTCAGTTTACACTGAGAAGGAGCAAAGACGTTTGCCTGTGTGTGTTTCTCCTCAGTGAAAGGGACTAGCCACTGAGTTCAGACCTTAAAAGAGGTAATAAGGCACTTTATACAGCAATTGCTGAGCTCAGAGGGTTACACTACAGACACCTGGAATGGGTGAAGAACTATTTTTTGTGCACCAACTCACAGCTCAAAATGAGAAGATCAGTTTTAAGGAACTTTTAATTTTGGATTTATATCATCATTATGAGTGAATGCAAAAGTGAATCTAATTTCTAACTCATGTATTCATTTTTTGGGTGTGGTAGTGATTAGTTTCAAGAAGCTTGATTACAATACCAGTCCAGGCACTGATTACTGTAAGCTTATTCATCCATTTTATCTAACTCAGTATTTAGACAACACAACCATTTGTGCTACAGCCTCATGTCTCCAGACTGCTGGGCTTGAATCTAGGCCAACCACTGGGCTTTTCCCTCTTTCTTTCTTTCTTTCTTTCTTTCTTTCTTTCTTTCTTTCTTTCTTTCTTTCTTTCTTTCTTTCTGTTTTTTTTTTGTTTCTCACATTCCAAAGGTGTGCAGATTAGGTTAACTGCCAAGCTTAAAAAAGTCCTATATATGCTGTTTGTGCACGAGCGGTCTCTCTTCCTACAATAAATATTGTCCAATGCTGCCTAAAGAGACTACTGCCACTGTAATAATGAGATGGATAAGTCAGATCAAATAATGAATGAATGATTTCATGAAGGGGCACAGTGCCTTGTTACTGTATTGATTTGTTTATTTCATGGAAACGGTAGTGTATATTTGGAAGTTGTCAAGGATTTAGCGATTATATACCTCAAGGTTGGGCTGTTCATGTACTTCTGTAATTTGAAAAATAAATGACAAATTCATTGTCAAAATGTGTTTTTTAATACAAGACCTTGTAATAAATTAGCTTGTCAAAGCTGAGACACTGTAATTTATTCAGGTAGGCTAACGTTTAGAGGCTAAACTACACATTTTAGTCATAGAACATCTTTCTAAACCTTGACAAGTCCAAAATGTTAGACGTTAACAGCAGATTATTTCAGATTAGTGCCAGACCATTGACAAATTTCACTTCCTGAAAGTAAGATAACAGAGCAAAATGTTAGGGACTGGGCAAGCCAAATGATAATTTGAGAACGCATAGGTTTATCTCAGCGATATAGTAACAAAAACAAGAACTTAAATTACAGTATCAAAGACAAATAGAAATAAAAATCTGAATATAACCAGAATGATAACCAATGGAAGGCTTACCAAAAGTAAAAATCTGAGCATTCAAATGGTGGATAACCAAAGTAATAACCCGATAACAAATAGACATAATGAACACTCGGTAATATACGTAAGCATGCTTTAAATAAAACAGCAGCATTGTTTTTGCCAAGAGAAAAGGCAACACGACCTTTAGAAACATAACTGGATCTCCCATTCAATGTATGACTCTGCCCGACAGCCCTGCGGGTATTCTGATGGCATTGAACAAAACCTAGATGCAAGCGGGCAAGGATGTAAAAGGCACTTTTTTTCTGTGGAGAACTTGTTTATTTATCAAGGTCATTGGGAATCAGCCACCCAGTAAATCATTTCTGATAAGCAACTAGCATAGTCCTTTCCTGAAAGCTGCTGCTATTTTTGCTAACAAGTTAAATTATTTTACAGAAGTCCATTTTCAGCATTGCAGATTCTTTTTCCGTCTCTGGCACAGGAAGTTATGTAACACACTTAAGTCCCAGATTCTGAAAGCTAATAACATTGGAGATCATTGCTCCCCGAAATGTTGACTTTAGCTGAGACATGTGAACCAGTGTGTTCATAGACAAACAGTGGACTGATTGGTAGGTGATGATAGGGGGTTTGGCAGGGCTGGGGGGGGTTTGGGGGCAGTCTTTACTATACATCTGAACCTTTGCCAGCTCAGTGAAATTCTTTAATGGAAACAATTGAAGACTTTTTTTAGCAGGACAATAAACATTAAAAAGCAACGCTTCCATTGACAAATGTCTTGCTTGTACTCTTACGAAAGGCTACATAGTTGAAAAATAAGCTCTTTGAAATATCTACCAACTCACAAAGGCAACTACACAAAATCAGACAAATCTGCTGAAACAGACACACAAATAGATGCATGCTCTCTCACACGTGTGCGCTATTGCCAAAGAGTCCACCTTTGGCTCACATTCCCAGAACATTTCATATTTTTAGCTCCACATGATATTCTATGTGACAGATACACTGCTGGCCATTAAATATTCATGCTTGTGTTAAAAAAAGAAAGACAAGCGGCACCTCGCTGCTGGGAACAAGCCTTCCCAGACCTGCCGAGTAAGGTTTCAGAACAAAAATTAACACAGCAGGTACTTCACAAGCTCTGTGTCAGTGGAGATTCTAAGGCAGACTCAACAGAAAGGCTGGGTAAACTCATCATTACGTGGTCATTTTTGGATAAACTACAGTTTTCAAAGTTAAAGAAAAAAATGTATTACAATTGTAAGTGTTCGTGCATCTTTTAAATAGTTAAAAAGGTTATTTCTTTTTGTAAATATTATGGCCAATTAAAATTACGTACTGCATCATATAAAACATAAGGTCTTACAGTTGAACTAAGTATTTCTTTGACTAATTCTTGACTCAGTTGTCAATCAGTCATGTAGCAGTACTATTGATTACCCGTAATATTTAGCTGTCATTCAATAATACAGTGTGTGTGAAATGAAATATTAGCTAGGGAATAAAATTATTCCAGTGTTTTTATATATTAAGGATTTACCACTTTATAACAACATATATAATCTCTATTACATAATATTCCAACAATATGACTATATAAATATGACTGATGTCAAAAAAGTATTATCTTCATGAAATTCAGTCTCCCTTATATTGTGAGCGCACATTATGACATCACATACATCCATCAGCAATCTTTATTTTCTATGCATATAAAAATCCATGTTATCAATAAATTATGACCCAGCTGTGACTATTATGAAACCAGTCTGCAAATTTTCAATTCCCTTGTTCTTTTATGACTTTTATCGTGTGAAGAGTAAGAGATACCTCTCTGCTTGTATATTTATTCTTCAAATACCTGTCTGAAAGTGATATGTATAAAATGTGAATTTGTGCACCTGTATCTGTACAAGCACAGAAGAACATTAAATATTATAAGGCATCTTATATGCACTCTCTCTAACCCTAAAGAAAAATAGTCAGAAATTGTCTCCTCCACTGTTTTTTAACATGGTAACTAAAATTGCACATCTGAAGATGCACAAAAGATGTTGGGTTTTGACAGAACCCTGCGAAATATTGTGGTAACAAGCAATGTTAATAATTAAAAGACAAAAATCTGAAACATTACATATAAAAGAAAATGCACGTTCATGACAGACCAGTTATGGTAGATTCAAACTTCTGACCATTTACATACATTGCGACTGATGAATTTCACTTTGCACAAGTGACCACTAGATATACTTTTCAATCAGAGTTTAAATATAAAACTTTTGTCTTTCTAAACTTTGGTAAAACCAATATAAGTTCTGCTTCACCCATATTACAATTAAATTCCATGGTCCTTTCATCCTTATCATCTTTATTTATAAGGTGATTGTTTTGACTCGTCATGTATGGTATTTGTCAATGGTGTGCTTATTTGTATCACATCTTTTTCAATATTTATTTATTCCATTTCATTGCATAGAATTGATTAATTCTTTATTATTTTACGTATTGATTGTGAAAGTGTGCAATATTCAATTGACACGAATTTAATAGATAGATAGATAGATAGATAGATAGATAGATAGATAGATAGATAGATAGATAGATAGATAGATAGATAGATAGATAGATAGATAGACAGACAGACTTGTGCTACTGAAAGAAAAAGTGCTACTTTGTGTAAACTATTCACAACATTTCTGTGGCTGTCCATTGGACAACCTCGCCGCACCTGGCCCCACTTCATTTCCTAGACCATATTCGCCAGTTGTGCGCACCGTAGAATCCTGCTTCTTGCCTAGAAGCTCACAGCCTATCGGATCCCCTACAGGCATGGATGATGTTGTTCAGTAGCCTCTCTGCCAGAAATGGGAAGTACCTTCGTTGGTAATTCCCTAAAGAGCAGCACTCTCCCATCGTGTCAGTGATATTAATAGCTAATCGCTCTCACTGTTTTAATATAACTTATTTTCTTCCATCCAGTTGAATCAGAAAATCAAAACTGCCTCTAAATATAAAGATTTTAATTTGTCTATTAAGTAATGTGGGCTTAAAGACGAGCAACCGTTTGATGGGAACTGATAACCCCCAAAACGATATGCGCAGGTACTGCCAATTCAGTTTCCAAAATCGCAATTAATTACGCACATCACACGAAAACCTAAATTGTTACACGATTCATGTCAGTTTTCATTATCTATATGTTTTATTGATTGCAGTAACAAAAATCGTTCCTTGTATGCCTTTGATGACATTAAAAGGCAATATAATCTTGCAAATGTTTTTTTCAAATCCAAATCTACAAAACCGCTTGTTCCGTTAATGGGCATGTATACACTGGAACGGACTTCAAAAGAGCAACGTCTCTGCGTGGTATAATGTTTGGCTTCCTCAAAGTAAGACGTGAAAACCGCTTCTAGAAACAAACCGGTGGGCGTCACGTTATTGCTGCATCGTGTTCCAGTACCTCGTACGTATGTTTTTTCATGCACAGGAGATCTACTTAAGAGTTCTCCTTCCACTTGGGCAATTCCCCAAAGATCGGTGTTGGATTTTTTTTTCTTTGTACCATGGCAGTCCCCGTGCGATTAAAACCCAGGTGGGTATCCTATTACATTCAACAAAGATACAGTGAGCGGGTAGCGGCTAGTTCAATCCACGCCCCCACCCCCTTCCCCGGCTTCTTAGTTACACTATCACACCCTTGAGACGCCGAAGGGTATACTGTTACCGCCTATGACAGGTTGTTGTCACAATTACCGTTCCAAGAGGCCGTGGGTTACATTACAGTAGCCTAATTGCGTTACAGAATATGTTCAATACGGTGCCGCTTTTTCAGTGAACAGTGTATCTGGCTTACCTGTGAATCCCTTCTGATACTAAATGGGTCACGCTGTAACAGCTGACAGAGGCTCTTAGATATGATATCAGCATCTAAATGATGAGTGCACCTTTTAAATCCTGGAGATATGATGAGGTGTATAGTTAGTCCTTTCTAAAAAGATGTGGTCCCACAGTCGCACCCCTGTAGCTTCCAGTTACCTTCACTGTCACCCGCTGAGGTAAAGAAAAAGGCCGCAGCTTCGTCAGGCTGCTGTCCCCAAAGAGAAAAAAACGAGTGTCACACCACAGCCACGGGGTATCACTCACCGTACCCTAACATGGCGTAAAAGCATGCGATTAAAAATGCATGGACAGGAGTGTGGCAGTGACTAATTTTAGCAAAAAGAAAATCATAGCAAAAGAAATGGTTGCAGCAACCATAGCAGCCATGAACGCAGCAGCCAGCAGACACATACATACGTATATAGAAATAGAAAGGCACACAGAGACAAGACAGAGAGATTGAGGGAGAGGAGCTGTACCGCGTCATGGGTCAGAGCGTGTGGCCATTGCTGCGGCGCACAGTGGATCTCAGCGCAGACTGCCAGAGCCACCATCCATTAACGAGACCCCAAGAAGAACATTAAAATGACGTTGACCAGCACCAGCACCGCGATCACCAGAAACACGACCACGGTCTGTACGTCCAAGGTCATGGTGCAATGCAGGAGGCTGTAATACTCAAGATGCGGCGCTGGCAGGTTGCTCTCAGGTGCAAGCGTCCACGCATCCACCATTACACCATAATCACGCTGAACAAGAACACAAACAGCCTTTTGCTTTAAATTCTTCTTACTGTTTCTTATTGTAGCTCATTGTTTAAATCTCGCCAACAGAAGCATCATCATCCTCACCATCATCGTCCTCATCATCATCAGATAGAGTACCGTTAATGTCTCTTCCAGTGCGGACCCCGGCAGCGGCGGATCAGAGAGTGAGCGCGAGTGCGCACTGCTATGACGGGAAGGCGAGCGGCGGCAGCGGCTGCTGCTGCGGCATCTCTGAGCGGCGAGGCGAGGCGAACGGAGGCAGGGAGGAGATGAGAGGCGACGCGAGGGGAGGCAGAGAGGCGGCCCCGGAATGCTAATCACCGCCGGCGAAGGGACTGCCTCAGCTGTCAATCAGGCACGAGGATAGCCCCCACCCGCACGCGCGTCACTAGCAGGCAAGCAGGCACGGCCGCTTTGTGTATCACCTACGAACGAGTCGAAATCCAAGTCGATGTGAATGTTAAAAGTCCGGGACCCAACTGATATGTGCACTATTTGTACACGCATCCGGAACCGAATGATACGTTTATCACGATGGTGAGATCTGCGGACACAGATCCGTCTACACACGGTAGGAAGCGCTTGGAGGCAAGCTAACAATCGCACGCACTTTCAAGGCACCAACACTTGCTATGGAAAAAAAAAAAGCCAGGGTAAAGGAAAACACCCGCCATCAGCCGTTAAGCACACGATAAACTGTAAATGTCGTCAGTATAACAAACAGTCTGATGCTTTACGAATGCTTTAGGAGTACCATCCATCCATTATCCAACCCGCTATATCCTAACTACAGGGTCACGGGGGTCTACACAGCCAACACAGGGCGCAAGGCAGGAAACAAACCCCGGGCAGGGCGCGCACACACACCCACACACCAAGCACACACTAGGGACAATTTAGAATCGCCAATGCACCTAACCTGCATGTCTTTGAACTGTGGGAGGAAACCGGAGTACCCGGAAGAAACCCACGCAAACACGTGGAGAACATGCAAACTCCACGCAGGGAGGACCCGGGAAGCGAACCCGGATCTCCTAACTGCGAGGCAGCAGCGCTACCCACTACGTACTGAAATACTAGTATCAAAGGTGGCGATATTGAACTCTCACAGCTGTTGAATATATAGTATATAAGTTCTAATGCCCATTTTCATTTCAGTACATTACTTATTAATCAGTTGCACGCGGTGGTTTACCACTTTACCAAATCTTTTGGACCTTTAAATGATTAATGAAATGTGTACAAATAGGGGAACGTGTGCGCGCACGGGGCCGCGGAGGAGGTCTCACAGGAGGAAAGTCTCTGTAATTAGTTTGTATAAGACCAGTTCGATGGCTTCCTACAACTTGTTTAAAGATTAAAGAAACGCGTACCTTTTTGAGTTTAAAATTATTTGCCTGTCTAAAGTATAAGCAACCAAAATGACATAAATAGAACATTTTACTAATGGATTGGGGAGCTGGCTATTACTTACATTTTAACTGCAAGTGGAAATCCTGTATTTGCAAAAACATAAAACTTGTGCCTTTTCTGAACTTGCTTTATCCATTACATGTTGGAATAAAGCTGTCTCCTGGCCACAAAAGACACAAGGGCCGGTTTCCAGCTTGTATGCCAGTCCGTCATGGGATACACATCCATTTATTCTCACAGCTGACCATTTTAGATTTGTCAGTCAACCTGATTACTAAAATTTCAACTCTGCAGGGAAACCTGAATCCTCAGGTCCTTTAGCAATAAAGAACTGTCAAGGGTTAGGTGAGGTAAGTGTATTAGAAAAATGTGGTGTGAATTTAAAATACTATAAATCGAATTTCTCAGAAGTTTTCACAGAAAAAAATTGAAAACACACAGTAACTACAGGGAATATTAAAGAGGTATTCCATATTTTGGAGACAGCTAGAATAAAAAAGGCTGGAATCAAAATAGTGGAGAAATTTCTAAAGACTGGAACCGAGCAAATATTGTCTCATTATATAAAAGAGATGATCACAGTAATCCTAATAACTATAGGCCAGTAAGTTTAATGTGCATCAAAGGTAAATTAATAGAAGAAAATATTAAGGAAAGGATTGTTGACACATGTTAACATATGTGTGTTACAGAACAGTCAACATGTTTTTTTTAGAAAAGGTAGGTTTTTGTTTCACCAATATGCTCTAATTCAATAATAAGGTAGTAAAATAATTTCTACAAAGAGTAACATGATATTATTTATTTATAAGGTGCTACATGAGAGGATAGTGATCAAACTAAACCAAGTGATAGCTTAAGGTGGAATGTGTAGATGGGTGCTCCAACACAGAGAGCAATGTTTTTTGTTTGAGAAACCTTTTCTGAATTAGGCAATTTTAATATTGGTGTCCCCATGGGATCAGTGCTGGAGCCGCTCTTCTTTTTAATTTATTTTAATGTTCAAAGTAAAATGTTAAATTAGTTGGTAACACTGAAATATGTGGAACAGAGGATATCCTATAGTCAGCAGGATTAATTCAGATGAACCTGGACAGAATTCAGACTTGGGCAGATATGTGGCACGTTAAATTATTATAAGTAAATGTAAATTGCTACAGAAGCAAATATTTTAAATTTGAATAAACAAGGGTAAGTCTAAAACTTAAAAGCGTACCTTATGAAAAGACTTAGAAGTCCACTTCACATCCAGAGAGCGTACAAAGCTATTAAGAAGGCCAATAAGATGTTAGGTTAGGTTAGAACCACAATGTCTTAAATACTAATAAAAAGAGGTACAACTCAACATTGAGTCCTTGAGTGGAATAATTGTAGAGTTCTCATCTCTGTATTACAAATAAGAACAATGCTAGAGAAAATCTGGAGAATAATGACTTCACTGATTCTAGAACTGGCTTATGCACCATGAGACAAGAATTAGAAAGCTGAATCTTTTTAGTTTAAGCAAACTGAGATTAAGAGGAGAAATGACTGAAGTGTATGAAGCAAATTAGTACAGTAGATTCTCGTTGTTATTTTGAAGCCACAGTTAAGTGGAACCTTGTTAAGTGGAGTAAATTACGAAGTAGAGTTTTATAGAGTAGTACTTTGGACACCCTGAAAACACAACTGAATAATGTTTTGTAAAAATTAGATGAATAGGGTTTGACAAGCTATGTTGACCCAAAAGACCTGCTCAACAAAATTGCCCTTCCAAAATATGAACCACATCATGACAGAATACTTGTCCATCGCAGGACTTGCTTACTCTTTCACCTCCATTTAGCCACAAAGGGAAGTTTAGTTTTCTGTCAAGGTAACTTGTGCATTTTTGTGGTATATGAGGACACAAGACTACTAGGAAAAAACTTTACATGATGTAGATAGAAACTGAGTTGAGGTTTGAATTTGGGACTCTAAAGGTTGGACATAGCAATTCTAAACTTTGCCACTGTGCTGTCCAAAGTATTGTCAATTTTATGAAAAAGATTAACAAAGAGAAGACATTGGATTGTAGCTTTCTAGACTAAATGTTGTAAAAGAATGAATGCCTCACCAATAATCAAGACCCTAGTACATGACAGGTTTGGGATAATTATGTGTCATGCATCTAAACTTGTGTTTTTATACATTACAAATGCACAAATTACAGTTATCAACATGCCCTGTTAAAAAAACATCTATGAATAATAATGTTCGAATCAACTTCTTTTTTAAAGCAATTGCCAGACACTAGTTCTTTTGTCTATGCTTTCTCTTTCATGAAATATATAAAAGCTAAGAGAAAAAAATGTTTCACCCTCTTATGAAACAAAGATACAGTTAGGTCCATAAATATTTGGACAGATACAACTTTTTTCTAATTTTGGTTCTGTACATTACCACAATGAATTTTAAACAAAACAACTCAGATGCAGTTGAAGTGCAGACTTTCAGCTTTAATTCAGTGGGGTGAACAAAATGATTGCATAAAAATGTGAGGCAACTAAAGCATTTTTTTAACACAATCCCTTCATTTGAGGGGCTCAAAAGTAATTGGACAAATTAAATAACTGGAAATAAAATGTTCATTTCTAATACTTGGTTGAAAACCCTTTGCTGGCAATGATAGCCTGAAGTCTTGAACTCATGGACATCACCAAATGCTGGGTTTCCTCCTTTTTAATGCTCTGCCAGGCCTTTACTGCAGCGGCTTTCAGTTGCTGTTTGTTTGTGGGCCTTTCTGTCTGAAGTTTAGTCTTCAACAAGTGAAATGCATGCTCAATTGGGTTAAGATCAGGTGACTGACTTGGCCATTCAAGAATTTTCCACTTCTTTGCTTTAATAAACTCCTGAGTTGCTTTGGCTGTATGTTTTGGGTCATTGTCCATCTGTATCATGAAACGCCGCCCAATCAGTTTGACTGCATTTAGCTGGATTTGAGCAGACAGTATGTCTCTGAACACCTCAGAATTTATTCGGCTGCTTCTGTCCTGTGTCACATCATCAATAAACACTAGTGTCCCAGTGCCACTGGCAGCCATGCATGCCCAAGCCATCACACTGCCTCCACCGTGTTTTACAGATGATGTGGTATGCTTTGGATAATGAGCTGTTCCACATCTTCTCCATACTTTTTTCTTGCCATCATTCTGGTAGAGGGTGATCTTGCTTTCATCTGTCCAAAGAATGTTTTTCCAGAACTGTGCTGGCTTTTTTAGATGTTCTTTAGCAAAGTCCAATCTAGCCTTTCTATTCCTGAGGCTTATGAGTGGCTTGCACCTTGCAGTGCACCCTCTGTATTTACTTTCATGCAGTCTTCTCTTTATGGTAGACTTGGATATCGATATACCTACCCCCTGGAGAGTGTTGTTCACTTGGTTGGCTGTTGTGAAGGGGTTTCTCTTCACCATGGAAATGATTCTGCGATCGTCCACCACTGTTGTCTTCCGTGGACGTTCAGGTCTTTTTGCGTTGCTGAGTTCACCAGTGCCTGCTTTCTTTCTCAGGATGTACCAAACTGTAGGTTTTGCCACTCATAATATTGTAGCAATTTCTCAGATGGGTTTTTTCTGTTTTCGCAGTTTAAGGATGGCTTCTTTCACCTGCTTGGAGAGCTCCTTTGACTGCACGTTGTCTGTTCACAGCAAAATCTTGCACATGCAAGCACCACACCTCAAATCAACTCCAGGCCTTTTATCTGCTTAATTGAGAATGACATAACGACGGACCTGCCCACACCGGCCCATGAAATAGCCTTTGAGTCAATTGTCCAATTACTTTTGAGCCCCTGAAATGAAGGGATTGTGTTAAAAAAAATACTTTAGTTGCCTCATATTTTTATGCAATCGTTTTGTTCACCCCACTGAATTAAAGCTGAAAGTCTGCTCTTCAACTGCATCTGAGTTGTTTCATTTAAAATTCATTGTGGTAATGTACAGAACCAAAATTAGAAAAAGGTTGTCTCTGTCCAAATATTTATGGACCTAACTGTAGGCTATTTAAAAGTAATTTGGCTATGGTTTGGCAGTATATATTTTATCTAAGAATAATGGAAGAACTTGTATGTTTCTGACAGTTCAGTCATATAAAAGCACTACTCATACAGGGGGTGGCATGACACTTTTAACTATAATGATGTAAACCTGAAAACTAAAGATTAATCTCCATATTTACATATGAAGATGACTCGATTAACTCAAGCCCTGTGTTGGCTGAGATTGGCTCCAGCAGACCCCCGTGACCCTGTAGTTAGGATATAGCGGGTTGGATAATGGATGGATGGATGGATGAATATACTCGAACCAACAGATTAACAGTAATTCCTAGTTCCCTAATTTTCCTATTTCTGACTCCCATTAAAACTCCAGTAGATAAAAACCCCAATACATAAGGCCTGACGTTAAAGTACTATCAATGAACAGTCGAATTCACCTCTAAATTCTTTCATTCATGTCATTTCAAATCAGTTAAGCTAACTGGTATAGGCTGGCAAATAATATAAATAAATTATAAATGGTATCCATAAAAAACAGCAGTACTGTCATAGAAAGTTTGTTCAGAAAGTTCAATTTTTTAGAAAAAAATATCATACACTCTAACTAACATGCTTAATAAGAGACCTCTATAGTAACTTTCAGTAGAGTTCAATAAAAAGGACAACAGGACCCAAGGATCAGGAAAAGATTATTGTAAGTCAGTTGTTTAGAATATACAGTATATTCAAATATATGTATAATGTGAGATTTGATTTTCATAATACTGTAAACCACTTTATTTTATACACATATTCTCCCCACCTATTGGCTGTTCAGTTATTAATGGCATTATATGCACAGGTAGTATTAAATATAGTAGGTAGACAGTTAAAATTAATTGTTTATTTTTGAGGTTCAACAAACAAATAATGTTAACAAAAAGTAAAAAAGTAGGTGATTTTGAAAACAGTGTGCTAGTGGAGGCCAGACATACTGTAATTAATATGTCACAAAATACTACCCTGTTAGGATTTATATTTATTAAAGCGCCATGGATGTTCTGAAAATCAGTCACAATCCAAAAAGGTGCCTACCTCAAGCTGCAAACAGACCCTGGATTGAAGGCAGCATCAGGAACTGATAATGACGTGTGCATATTAGCAAATCAGTCTGTTAACAGCTGCATACACCAATGTGCTGAAACATGCATACCACAATCCACAAAGAATGGGCAAATATTTTTTACAGGAGTGCGAAAACCAGCAAATCAAACATGATCCACCACTGTCAGTGGAATAAAGAAAAATGCATTTGCTGCGAGCTTAGTAAAATAAACGTTAAATGTGGCCACTGTTAGGAAAACCAGGCTATAGCAAAAACTTAAACTGTTAGTATTTGTACTGTATGTATGTGTGTGTGTATATATATATATATATATATATATATATATATATATATATATATATATATATATATATATATATATATATATCATTTATTTGGTGAAAAATAATTTTTAAAAATTGCAAAGTGGGAAATGTTGCTTATGGTCCTTGGACTGAAGAAAATAGCAGAATGATTTCGATAACTTGACAGTGTAAAAAATATAAAGTTTTGGGCACTCAGTAGTGAGCTGAAAATGTGTGACACAGAGATCCCTCAAGCATGAATAAAGATGTCAATTTGACCTTTTAAAATGTTACATTAATACAAAGTATATTAGGCATCACTTTTAAAATATTTGCCTGTATATGAAAACACTTAGAATAGGCACAGATGTACAAGTTATCGTATCTTGCACATTCTTATAAATGAAAAAGAAATGAAATTGGAGGTTTTTCTTTTTTGTGTATAGATTAGATACTAAAGGCACATATAATGGTATATCAATTTAGTCATCATATTACTCAGTCACCCTTGGGATTATTTATATTAAAAAAATGCCATAGCAGCAAAAAGTGATCACATAAATGCTTCAAAAAAACATTTTTCCCAGAACCTCTCAGGTAGGTTTGCTGTTTATAAAAAGCTTCCCAGCAACAAATCTTATTAATTAAGCGAGTGTTCTACACTGATCACTGATTGGGTTTAGTAAGTAGTTCTGCGCCAGATCATGTTGACCTCTGTGCACATCACATCTGCACAGGTTTAGCTTTGAGGTGACAGGGCAAATTTAGGTGATTACACATCTTTCACAATGTACAGCCTTCTTGTGAAAGGCTGTTTTACATGCTGTTTTATCCACTCTTTCCTCCTTCTTGCTGCTGTTGTACTGTGGATTATCTAAGAATAACCTGCTAAAATTTGTTACCAATTTTATGATAACTGCAGTAACTCCACATAATGTGACATGTATATCAAAAGGCATATTTTACAGAACTGTAGGGCATACATTTTTCTATACTGTATAATGCAGTGAAAAAGTATTTGCCCCTACCTGATTGCTTTCATTATTACAATTTTTTCACACAGAATGTTTTTAGTTCTTCGGTCAAAATTTAATATTAGATAAAATGTACCTATGTGAACAAATGGCAGATTTTACTTGTGTCATTTATGAAATAAAACAAAGTCATCCAACACTAACTTGTACTGTTGGTATAGGAAAGAATTCTTGACTCCTTCAAATATGTCAAGTTTTCAGGGTCTTGAGGCAGCAAAACATCCCCACACTGCCACCACCATGTTTGACTGTTGATATGATGTTATTACTGCAGAAAACGGTGTTTGCTCTACAATGGATATAATGGACTCACGTTGTTCAAAAAGTTACTGATTCGTGTCATTTATCCATAGTACCGGTACATTTTCCCATAGGGTCTGATGATCATTCAGGTTTTTTTGGGAAATCAGAGACAAGCATTTGCAATGTTCTTGGTTAGCACAAGCTTTCCTCTTGCTACTCCACAAAGAGATATTCTTACCCAATATCTTCATGACTTTGATGTCATGAACATTGATGTTTATTAAGGAAAAGTTAAGCCTTCAATGGTTTGAATTATTTTTCAGGATCCTTTTGTGAATTCCCAGATGGATTTTACGCTGTGTCCTTGGAGTAATTATGTCAGGCAGGGCTGTCCTGGTAAGGTTTACTACTGTTCCATGTGTTTTCTTTTTGGTGAATATGACTCTTACTGTGGTTTGGTGGGGTCCCCAAGCCTTGGAACTGGTTTTGTAAACATCTTTTTTATGATCTTTTAAGAAATTTGCATTGATAGTGGCATTATGTGCTGGTCAAATTTTTGTCCTGGCAATTTTATTGTGATGTAAAGGGTAAAAATTAATGAGATCTATTTTGAGCAGAGCAGGCTGTAACCATGCTTGGATGATTCTAATTACCTCTTTAATTGTTTTGATTTGTCTGTGCTTTAACTAAGGACAATTTTGTTCATTTGATAAATAAAATATGTTAAAACACTTGTTATTTCTTTACTCAGATGCCCCTTATGTAACATTAGGTTTTAGATGAATACCTTCAGTTGCAAAAATTTGCAATAAGAGAGTAAATTATGAAGACGACAAATACTTTTTCATAGCACTGTAGCATACTGGTCACTCTCCTCAATGTAAAGATATTTCTTTCTTGGAATAGCAGGGCTAAAATCTTGGCTTTGGTTATTTAACATATCTGAGAAGTCAGCTTTGTAGAGATTTAGAATATATGAATTACCTTTCCTAGGCTCCCAGGTCACAGATTGCAGTTCTCTGTGGTTAGTTTTCCCTTATCATCTGAAAATATTTTGGGGGCATTCATGGGTGAGAGGCTTGTTTTATAGAACCTAAATACTGACAAATGCCTTTCTAGAATCTGCAAGTATGGAAACTATATGCAATTTACAAAGATCAATAAGCAACCTGAAAAAGTGAAATTCCAGGTTACTTGTGCCATCAAAGGTAAGAAGCTTGTTTCCTGGGAGCTGCAATGATGACATCAACTTGATATGATATGAAAGACTGACAGGATAGCTTCTGATTTTCACGTTTGATAAGTTAAATCCTAGGGACCTATAAGAATAAACTGATTTACCAAGGCTTTGAATTTGGAACCCTTATGCATAATTTCAATTTGTGGTTCAATCGATATTCTATGCAATAAGGTGGTGCTGTAAGAATTCAGATATCATATATTTTTCTAATAAATATCACTCCAGTGTGAATTTTATGTGCAGGGATTTTGGTGGTGTGAATATTATCCCTACTAGCCCTTGTAAATTTGGTCTGGAGATTGTCACACAAATCTATGATAGTACTCAGTAGGGAGAAAAGAATCACCCTTCAGATGTTTCCACCAACATCCATATCTGAAAACTACATTCTTGTGAGATATAGTGAAACTTCATAGTTAAGGTGTCTAATTACTTGTTTTATGAGGACAGACTTTTCCCTTTAACTAGCATTTATATAAGAGTTTTATGCAAATAATATCTAGTCAATGAGGATCCATACGTGTTTTAATTTTTTTGTTTTCACCCAGCATCTTCAGTGTGGTATTTAGACACCAAAGGTCACATCTGCAATTTAAAATCCTGAGGGTATTAATGTGCACTAGATAACATTCATATGAATTGGTCGGCATGCGCACCAAGGAAATCCAAACCAAGTAGTTTCGGCCATTGCATCGGCGAACCACTGTTCTGCCTGCTGCTTCATGTGATTCTTTCTTGCTTGTGGCTTTTAGTCTCTTTCAGTTCCCTGAAAATATTAATTTTGCAATATCAGGCCACTTTGAAGATTTAATTTCCACTAAATATGTATATTTTTCTTGGATGTTACATTGTTACTATACAATTCAGAATTTGTTTAGTCTTTTCTAGTCATATTAAGTAATTGAAAAACATTTCTAAATTTTGTTAATTGTCAAATTCTTTTTTCCTCTCATCCAAGGTGCAGTCACTAAAACTGAATCATTTTCTACTTACAATCAATATAGGGGAAGGGTGTAGACATGCACATTGTTTGGCAACAACTGGTAGATTAAAACTAAGTCTTCAGTATGACCTACTGGTAAAGAATCTTCTGGGCAGTACAGCACAACACAGATGGGTTATTTAGGTTTCATTGGCCACAATTATGCATTTCATTTATCCTGCAATCAGCATGAATCCTGTAATATTAAGACACTCTCAGTAGTGGTGACTTCTAAATATCTGGAGAGCACAGGCAATCCTGAAATCCAGCTCATAGATCGTTTGAAAACAAGTTGAGTCATCACTGGCGGCCTTACATATTTTTTAGTTACTCCATCCTACCTTGCTCTATCTCTATATAGCATATAAGTCACACACAATAAGACCCCACAGATGCATTTTACTCAATGACCACTTAAAATATTGGGAATTATGTGATTTTTTTGACATGGGATAGAAAATATCACTTTAAAAGTGATAGATTCAGTATGCAAGAGGTAAAAAAGGAAGTTAAAGTCAATAAAAAGTACAAATTTAACCCTTTGCAGAACTACTGCTGTCATCTGTCTCCCAAACTGAACTATTCAATAATCCTGTGAGGTTTTGTTGTAATTCAAATGAGTGCAGTAGTGATAGCAATCATAACCATTCGGCTCAGCTAGATTCCCAACAGGGACTCTAGAAAAATTAATTAAAATGAAAACATGAAATTAGTAATTAAACCTAAACTTTGTAATTGAAAGTCCAGGAAGTTGTCAGTGATAAGAAAAAAAAAATCTTTGCTAATTTGGGATTATTGAATCACCAATTTGTTTAGGTCTTTTACATAGAACCTTTAGGTCCTCCTTACCACTCTCTCTGACCTTTGGATCACTGGGGCTGGTCTCAGATGGTTTTAAACCAACTTTTGGGTACATACTGAAGTGTGTCGTGGTGAGGATAGATGTCAAGGGTGCACTAGGCAAGCATAGGGTTGTTCCAAGGATTGGTACTGAGTCCTCACCTCTTCTATCTATACACATCTCACTAGGCCCTATCATCCTGTCCCATGGTTTCTCATATCAGTGCTATGCTGTTGAGACACAGCTGTAGCTATAGTTCCCTCCAGAGGACACACTGTATCAGCTAGAATCTCGGTATGTCTCACTGATATCTCAACCTGGGTGAAGGATATACATCTCTAGTTCAACCAGGCAATGTCTCCATGTTATCAACATCCCATCACAGTTCATTATCATTAATACCTCCTAAGTCACTACACAACCTTGGGGTGTTGATTGGTGACCACTTGTGTCCATTGTCCACAGTGCACCTGACTCTCAGTTTTTCAGATTGTACTATACAACGATTGTACTATACAACATCTACAAGATCGGACCATATCAAAAAGAGAATGCAGTTCAACTTATGGTCCAGGCTTTGGTCTTTCATGTCTGGACTAATGCACGTTTCTACTGGCAGGAATACTTGCATGTGCTACCAAAACGTTGCAAATGATTCAGAATGCAGTAGCACGTCTTGTGTTCAACCAGCTGATAGGGACCTATGTCACTACTCTTATCAAGTCACAACACTGGTTCTTTGAAGCAGCACGCATTGAGTTAAAAAAATTTTTTTGCTTACCTACAGAGTACTCAGTGGGTGAGCACTTGCTGTGTGTACTGTGTATGGAGACACTCATGAGGTCCTATTCTCCTTCTTGCGCACTAGTAAACAGTGTCTGGTGCTGTCACCTCTGAGTGGCATCAAATCTCAATCCAGGCTCTTTTTGTGTGAAGCTCTGAGCTGATGGAACCAGGTGCCTACCTCCATCCAAACTGTTGACTCCCTCAATGTTTCTAAGAAATGTTTGTAGACTGTTTTGTTCTGTGAAGACCTGTCTAATTTATAGTGACTTTGGTAGGTTCTTTTAACTAAGGAAAGACAAAATACTTTTGTGGTCTGTTTGGTGTAGAGCTTTTGTCTTCTGGCAATCAATTTTATAACCTTATCCTGTAATGTTTGTTCTTAAACAGTCCAGCTGACTGATGTTTATTCAATTATGTTGACCTCTATTGTAAGCCTATTTCATTGAAATCATAGGGTCAAAGCCATAGGAATACCAGCTAGAAATTCCTTTCCATGTGGAAGGGCATTGATCAGTTAAAAGTTGAAGTCCATGAGCCAGTCTCAGGTCACTTTGAATAAACAGTATAGTAATCAAAGTTACAAAATGAGCATGCTCTAAAAAATTGTACAGTAGGGAGATAAGACTACCCTAGGCCTTTCTGCACTGAGCCTGACGCAGCAGAAAACTATGTTAATTCAGCACCTATTGCAAGTGTGCAAAAACTACCTCTGTGATTCTGTTAGGTGATCTGGACAACTTTTCTTGATCTGGATGGCATGTTTCGTCTCTCTGCCAGTGCGCTTAAAAAAATCAGTTCCCATTCCGTGCACCACCCCTTTATATCTGCCTAATTTAACAATGAAGCGTTTTGCAACACTGATGAGTAATCACTGCTGACAGCATGCACCTCCGCGTGTTTTTTCATGTGTCACCTAATTACAGTGATTCTTCGGCTAAGGCTGAAAAGGGCTCTATCCTCCAGAAGCTGGAAGACTGCTAAAGTTCACATTTCTCACATATGCAAAACTGTCTTGCTGAATGTGAACCCCAAACTAGTTCCCGTGTAGCCTGCCTGGATGAATCACATTCCAACGCCTACACGGCCTTGCTGCCAGGCTCTCTGGCCGCCCTCGTACAGTGCGCATTAATCAGAGATATGAGTTACCAACTGTACTTTCTGCTCAACAACTTTGCAAGACAATAAAAGCACCCGCTGTAAGATGGTACCCTTAGCTATACATAAAAAAACTCACTCAGCTAGATACCTTCCCACACCTGCCCCATAAATGTAGCTCTGCTTATAGTAATACACTAGTTTTCACAAATACACACCCTGTCAGTCTATACTATGCATGCCATCACAAAATTTCACTTGCACAGCAGTGTGTTTTATTCTAGTTGCCACCAAGAAAGTATGGCTCAATATGCATTACTTACACATGCTGGTAGTCATTCATTACTGTACTATATCATTAAATAAAAAGGAATACTAAACTCAACCTAATGTATAGTATCTTCTAACTGAAAATGGAACTAGCAAAGATCCTCGGCTAACAATTCATCAAAACAAAACAACACTAATAAAAACTAAATTATAATGTGTCGGTATTTTAACTGTTAGCCATAACATACTTACTGTGATTTGCAGTATGCCTTCCTTACTGTGGTTCCCAAAATACTATTAATTCAAAATACTACAAATTTAATGATAATTTTGATGGCCACAAGAAGTTACTTTAAGTTATTCTGCACTGCTGCCAAGACATCATCAGTTAGTACCCAATTATGTTATTTTGTCTTTAGCCAGTTTTTAGTTTTTACAAATCATTGCCTTATTACGTCTGTTTTTAAAACAAGTACACCCTCACCTTAAAACACTCACTGACAAAAAACACCTCTCATGCAATCAATTGTCCAATACAACAAAACACCACTTGCTCAAACACAACCATAGCGGTAACTCTGAAATAGTACCTGTTCAGACATTCATTAAACTAAATAGCCCTATTGTCTCTATTGAATCCCTTAAATGGTTGCTGTCTCAAAGCATCATACAGGGAGTCCTTCTCTTATTATACTTAATGTTTGTAAGTAGCCCTCTTACAGCTTAACTTTATCTGGTTAGCAACACAAAACATCATCAAGCTTTCCCTGACTTTATATGTCTGTTAACAAAAAGTTTAAGATATCTAGTAATTACTGCACATATTCCCACCAAAAATACCCCTCAACTAACTGTTCCTATAATCTTCAAATACCACTCAACTGTCCATTATGAATCATGCCCATCTTGACAAACAGCCACTCATTTGGTCCTTACCTTCTTGCACTTGCCACTATGTAAACTCTAGTTAGCCAGCACTTAACATTACAGCAACTGGTTTCATGATATGCTGTGTACTGTACAAAAAGCCTGGCCGAGCAAAACTGCAAATAGAAAACCACTTTGACAGGTGAGTAGAATGTGAAAATGTTACAGGACATGCTTAAACAAGCAGAAGAGTAGAAAAGATTTACCACATAAATTAGCAAACCCGTCCATCACTGACTCCAGCAATTATTGTTTGTTACACCCAGATCGAGCTTGCTTTCCTGAGCACCACTGCCAGCACCATGCATCTTGACTATCTAATAAATCACAGTGAGAGAATGGGTTGCTGCTCAAAGAGAAAAACTTATCAGTATCCAACTTTCAGTATTTAACAATTCAAAGAGTTAGCAAAAGTATAGCACGGTCCTTTTATTGCTGTCCACCTATAGTTAATGTTAACTGAGAAATTCATTCATTCTTCTTTACTAGGTTAATAGATGGGGTTAAGTCACCGTGGGGGCAATGTCGTTGAAAACCTGAGCAATACATAGTGTTGAAGCTTCCACTTCCATTTACAAAGTAAGCAGATATTATTGTTATTTTTAATCTCGCTGACCACCCCCATCTCTTATTCTGTCTCTCTCACTAGAGATGTTGCTTAGATACTGGAAGACAAGCACGCTAATGGTAGAAGGGGAAATGTGTGCAGACACTTGGCTACGTTTTGAAGGTATTGGACAATATATGAAGAAGGCTTGTACAACACCACCAAGAACATCTGAATTCCTTTTTTGTCAGAAGGATAAAAGCAGAAGCAGCAGAATGATAGATTTAATGAAGGAAAAAAACAAATATATAGAAATAAAATAGCTGCTTCTTATACAGACATGAGAAAAGAAATTACACGTGGTCTTCAAAAACTCCAAAACTGCCTATAGGGAACCAATAGGGAGAATTTGAGCAAAAATTGAAAAGAAAACATATTATATACAAATACATTTGAAAATGAATGTGGGGCTATGGTGCTTGGGAGTATTAGCCAGTTAAGTAATTAATCACTTTTCATAGTGAGCACCACCTGGAGAAACTATATAAAATAATTGATGAATTAGGTAAAGGAATGCAAATAAGTCAAATAACAGATTGTGTTATGTTGTTCTACATGAATAAAAGTAGGTAAATCCATATCATATGCGTGAGAAGGAGTGCATTTTTCTGTCTTTACAGTCAGGTCCATAAGTATTTAGACAGTGAGACAATTTTTATAATTTTGTCACTGAACACCACCAGAATGGTTTTGAAATAAAGCAATCATTTTATGATTGAATTGTAGACTTTAAGTTTAATTTAAGGGGTTTACCAAAAATATTATATGAGCCATTTTGGGAATGACAGCCATTTTTCTACATTCCCATTTTCAGGGGCTCAAAAGAATATGGACATTTGACTGACAAGCTTTTTTCACAGCCAGGTGTGATTAGTTTCCTCATTACTTAATTATAAAATTGTGAGAGAAGGCCACGACCATTACCTGGCCGGGATGCCAGCTAGATGAAAGGACTGGGGGAGAGAGCATCCACAAGACACTACCTTCCCTGGGACACTAGAGGGTAGCCCCCCAGGTGGCTGTGTAACCACAGATATCCAGCAGGACACACTAGGAGTCGAAGGTTCATGCAGCCCTGTTGGGTTCTGTGGGGGTCATTATGGGGAGCTGCATAGACGACAGAGCCCTGCTATATTGGGTTTCCATCACACCTAGGAGTCCAGTTAACCCTGATGAGCCATCTGGAGCACTCCCAGGTGTAATATAAAAGTAGCCACCTCACTCCATTTAGGGAGTCAGAGTTGGGAGGGAGAGGGACAAAGCTGGCCTGCGAAGGAGTGGAGGTGAAACAAGGAAGAAAAAGAGAAGGAAAGAAAAAGCTTTGGAACTGCATATTGGTGCTTTATACTGTGCTGCTGGGTGAGTGAGGGAAAACTGCTTCCCCACTTGTAAATAAAACATGTGGTGTGCTGCACTTGTGTCTGTCTGTGTCAGAGTTGGGGCAGCTGGAGCACCCCATGGTGGTCCACACTATTAAGCATGTAAAAGGTCTGGAAGTGATTCCAAGTGTAGAATTTGCATTTGGAAGCTGTCACTGTGAACACTCAATATGAGGTACAAAGAGCTGTCCATGCAAGTAAAACAGTCCATCAGTAGGATGGGAAAACAAAACAGAACCTTTAGAGAGAGAGAGAACAGAAACACATAAGGAGTGGTCAAATCAATCATTTGGTACAATCTTAAAAGGGAGGAACACACTGGTGAACTCAGCAACACTAGAAGTTCTGGAAACCCACAAAAGACAATTGTGCTAGATGACTGTAGAATTCTGTCCTTGGTGAATAAAAATCCCTTTACAACATTTAGCCAAATGAAAAGCACTCATCAGGAGGTAGACCAATCATTGCCAAAGTATACCATCAAGAGAAGACTTCATGAAAGCAAAGACAGAGGGTTTACCACAAGGTGCAAACCACTGGTATAACTTACGCATAGGAAGGACAGATTAGACTTTGAAAGAAAACATTTTTAAAAGCCAGTCCAGTTCTGGACATTTTTTCTTTTAACAAAGGAAACTAAGATAAATATATACCAAATGTTGGAAAGAGAAGAGTATTGAAAAGAGAAGAAATTGCCTGTGATCCGATGAATACCTCCAACATGGTAGAGGTAGTTTTATGGCATGATCATGAATGGCTGCCAATGGAAGTGGGCGCAGCAGGATGAATTCTGAAGTTTACAGGGCTATACTGTCTGTTCAGATTCAACCAAATGCTTCAAAACTAATAGGATGACACTTCACAGTACAGTACAAAACATACTGTGACACCACACCAAGTGCTTTTCAGGGCAAAGAAGTGGAATATTCTTCAATGGCCAAGTCAACTGAACTCAACTCTTTTGTACATGCATTTCACTTGCTGAAGACAAAACTGAACGCAGAAAGTCCAACAAACAAGCAACAAATGAAGACAGCAGCAGTAAAGGCCTGGCAAAGTACCACTAGGGTGGAAACCCAGCAGTTGGAGATGGCCATGGGGTCCAGACTTCAGGCAGTCATTGGCTATAAAGGACTTCAACCAAATACTGAAAATATTCATTATATGTATGATTATATTAGTTTATCTAAATGCTTTTGAGCCCCTTAAAATAGGGGGACTATGTATAATAATGCCTATTTTATACAGCTCATACAACATTTTTGTTAAATCCCCTTGAGTTAAAGGTGAAAGTCTATAACTCAATCACATCTTGATTGTTTTTCTACAAATCCATTAAGGTGGTATACAGAGCCAAAATTATGAAAATTGTGCCACTGTCAAAATACTTCTGGACCTGACTGTACCTACATAGGTCAGCAGATCGTATGGACTCATTTCTAGAGCACTAGAAGTTAAAAATTCCCATCCCATCACTGCCACCCAGTGTGACATTGACCCAGGGCCTCCTAAGCTGCCAGGGTTAATATTATATAGACTTGAAATATTTTTTGCTGTGCCTTACCTGTAAAGCATCATAGCAAAGTAATCACTAAAGAATGGCACTATACAAGATAAAGTTGATTTGTTAAGCCATACTCTTTTATGTGAGCTTGTATGTCCTTATCTATGCTGACGAGGTCACAAACACGCTGCATGCTAGAGGAGGATAATGTACTTCTGTACTAGAACACTATTGAACATGCTTTAACTGGCATGTATCCTTAACTATCGAGGATATCCTGCATGAATGAACATTTTAATGTCTTTGTGTTACTGTCATTGAATATGCAAATGGATCACATGAGTGAATATGTTCTTTAATATGCTGATAGGCATGTGCAAGCTTCTGTGTATATAAATGCCTAAGACAACAGCATCATGTACATGCTCATAAACACAGTTTGTAACAGGAACAGCAACTGATTTTGTTCTCAGTTCCTGCTAAATTTGAGAAAACATTCCTAAAAATATAGCAATTCCAAACACATTATGGAGAGGTCTCCACTTTCTGAAATGTTTTAAAATGAGCATACCTTTTTTTTTTATAAAAATTTAGAAATTGAAAACTTTTTCCTTTTTGTTAATATTCATCTTTTGTGAATTTTTATTTAGAGGGTGTGAGAAATAAAGATTAAATGTGAGTACATACATAGGTCCAAAATGTGGTCATGGGTTTTGGAGCAGTGTGATGACCACATTTTGGACCTGTGCATGCACTCACACTTAATCTTTGTTTCTCACTCCTTCTAAATAAAATTTCACAAAAGTTATGGTTGTACATGTGGATACTGTATACCTTTGCTGAGGGCCCTATGAATATGCAGTGTTTTCAAGCTTATTTGAGGCTGCTTAAAATTAATTATGAATATGTAAGTGAAATTTTTCATAGGCATAATTTAATATCCATTTTTTATTTATTTAGGTGATGTCATTTGTATTTATTTTGGAGATGACTAAGAAATCACAAGCAAATAGTACTGTCTCTACATTTCTAAACTGTGCACATTAATAAGTCATAGTAAGGCGGTGATGGGGACTGATCTTTCAATTTGTGGATTAATGTTCAGTGTTTTTTGCCAATAGACCTTACTGGCAAGTGTCTTTGTGCTTGAGTACATAACTGTGATGTCATATGCTTTTTTGTATGCATTTGCACATGAATATGATTCTGTACAAGGCATTGCTTGCAAGCATATACAAGGAAGCATTCTTAAGGTTACATTTGTATGTATAAATGTATCTCTAAATAAGCCCAGTTAAGTAAGTATGTTTTGTTATTGTATACTTGAGTTGAACACGCTTATGTATGCAGGCATTTGCGTTGGTGGATAAGATCACTCCCACTCAGCCTGTTCTTTTTTATTTTTTGACACAGCACAAAGCAGGATCAGCAGACTCAGAGTCCCAGAGTTTCAGCAGATGCAACCAGCATCTTCCAGCAAATAAAACAACTCCTGCACAGGCAGCAATAAATAATTCAGAAGCGCTCCCGTGTGCAGAGAGATGGTGCCTCAGAGGTTAATGGAGACGTAAAGTGGGAATGCTGGATTTTTTATATGAAGGGCTAAAAATAGAAAAGTCCTAAAAGTAGTGAGCAGCCTGCAGTATTACATAAGAGTCCGTGTAGCAGCACAGCTCTCCAGCAGCAGCACGCACCGCCCCAAACCCCCCCCCCCCCCTCCACTCCATTCTTCCACATCCCCCATTTTTGCATAGCTTTCCTTACAATCCTCACAGGGCACTCCATGTGGACTCTGCGCAAAAGGAAAGATGCATGCTCCTAAAGACCGGGCCCCTAAGGGGTCCCACTACTGGGCTTCTGCACTGACCATGCACAGTCTAGCCAGTCAAGAAGAGAGGCCTCAGTGTCACAGCAGGAGCTCAAGAGGGTAATGGCGTTTAATGAGCTAGCATGGTGAGTCCCTAAGCAGTTGAGCAGAAGAAACGAAGCCCCCAAGCCGCAGACGAGCATCACTGAGGAGTATTTTTAGATTTTCTCTGCTCCTGAAGATGAGAACTAGTCGCTAACATCAGCACAGAGCCACACACTGCCTCCATTTGCACACCTCCAAAGCTCTTTTGCTGTCAGCAGCTCACTGCTCACACACATTTCAGTAGGAAAAGCTGAGGCCTGCTCAGCATAACATGATCTCCAACTGTTAACTAATAGACTACTTGACTCCCCAAGGCACCTGCATTCAGCAACCAGGGTGACGCACGTCATTTAGCTTTTCTTATATAACACAATGGGGTACTCATGTCAAAGGCTATTGTGCATATTTTCTGCTGCTGTGGCCCAAGGATATGGAATTCAGTGCATGGTTTTGTCAATTTATTCAGGTTATGACTCCCAAAAATGGAGGATGCTGCAGAATACATGCATTATTGGCAATATGTCTACACTAATTCACTACTTTAACTCATGGATTAATATCTTCAAAAAGAAAAGTCTTAAAAAATAGTAGGCAATGTCTCAATTTTTGAATTCTATTGTTTCTGTTTCAAGTATACAGTGAGCCATAGCCAATACTGAGAATTCTGAGTGCAAAGTAAGAACAGAATTACAAATACCAAAATATATGAAATTTCATCTCAGGTTAAACACACATATAAATTCTCACTCAATAATTTTAGAGTCTCCAATTCACCTAAAGCTTATGTTTTTCAATGTGGAAGGAAACTGCAGTGCATAGTGAAAACCAATACAGAAATGGTCAGATTTTTCAAACAACAGAATGACAGTAAGCTGGGTGGGAATAGAACTGTTGTGGATTACTAACATCTTGTAACTACCATGTAAACATGTTGACCACTGAGCAACAAGACTTAATTATTTCTTTCGGAGAAAGGGCCTTCACTCATTTATCTCACACGTGGAAAATGCTGCCAAACTTCTGAAAAAACTGCAATACTGAACAAAAAAAGAAGACTCACTAATCCATTTTAAATCAAGAAAAGAGGTCTCAGCAAGGTGAAAAATTGGCCACACTCATTTCATTCTGAGAATGAAAGAGACTTCTGTAAAAAGAAAACAAAAAGGGCCTTGCTCATTAATTTTATTTTTTGAAAAGTTGGCTTCACTCTTTTCATACAGGTAAAATGTCTGTAAGTAGAAATAAAAGAAAAGCCTTGCTTTTATTTTAGATTTTAACTCAAGGAGAAAGTCAATAAAGTAAAACAGGATCTATTCAAATGGGACAAGAAACCTCAATGGATATAAGCAGTTGCCTCAGTGGAAAGAAATATCATGTCTCATTGTGAGCGACTAAAATATTCTGACACTATAGTCACTTTGGTCTTTCTTTCTTTCTTTCTTTCTTTCTTTCTTTCTTTCTTTCTTTCTTTCTTTCTTTCATTTGTAAGACTGGTGGATGAATTGTCTAGTTAATGCTTAAACATTCACGTACACATGCTCTTGCAAGTAGTGCAATGACAGAAGAAAATGTTACCTGTTGAATCAATTAACATAATATAACAATCTATGCTGGAATGTCACAATTAGATGTTACCTTGTGCCTGATGTTGCTGGAGCAGACATCAGCTTCCAAAAAGTGGACAGATACATGTAAGAATGGTTGAATTCACCTGCTCCATCATATTCAATTAGTGATGGCTACACATTTTGGAACCATAATAAATATGTGAAAATTGGGAAAATAAAGGATTATAACCAAAGGCATCAGCAAAGCTGTATGAGGTTTTGTCAAATGAGTATGGGAAATTATTAGTTTGCTACATTTATCAATTTAAAAAGTTGCACAACAAAATTACCAAGCCAATTGTAGGTGTGAAAAAATTAAATTTAAAATTAGTCTTGATGTCATAAAAGACCATAAATCTGCACCAATATAAGACATTAGTAAGTGTGGAATTCTGTAAGCAATACAGTTCTATTTCCTTTAAGCCCCCATTCATAGACCATTCACAGGCTCCATCATAGACCCTGGGATTTAATTCAGAAAAATGCGAGTCAGTATGACCTGATGTTTGTTCATTTAGAGTCAACTTTCTACCAAATGATGCTGATGACTACTTATGCATGCTAAAGAAGGAAACCGATTTCTTTTCACTGCTTACATTACTAGTATCTCATCATCAAGAAAAAACTGAAAGTAAAATTTTTAAAGGCTTTTCAAGAAAATGTGGTTGGGGAGTTGTGCTGGATGACAAGAGACGAACAGGTCTCAGCCCAAGGATGCTCAGGACCAAGGACAGAGGAAAGCCACAGGTCAACCTGAATGGACCAGGAGACTAGCCTTTAAAGTGGTGGTGAAGACAATGATGAGGATAATACTTAAATTACTAGCAGGACTTGTCGGACATTTGAAATACCTGAGAACAGACCAGGTTTTAGATTACTGTTTGATTAGGAGGTGTAAGATCAATAGGAGTGTTTAAATTAAACAATTAATGAAAGGAAAGGTGTGTAGATGGAGCTTTGCTATTTTCTGTGAAGGTAGCAGTGATATCATACCATCCTCAAATAGGATTCCTTTTAATAAATAAAACAGCTGATTGCAGGTCACATAATTATTTCTGGAGCAGCTCAGAAAAATGTGACAAGTGGAATATGTGAGATTAGAGATGACGTGAAGCAGTGAGAAAAAGTCACTCAAAGGAGGGAACTGGTGGGGGATAGGACTCCTTTAAGGGTATATTACATATACTTACTAGAACTACTGTATTCAGTAATAATATTAATGACAAGATGAATACAGAAAAGAAATATGAAGTCTGTGAACCAAGCAGTTAAGATAGACTTGGAGCTGAGAAGTCATTTGGTTTGAATAATTGAGAATCTCTTCAGAATGTACAAAATGGATCAAGATGTCATTGTTACATCCTCAAGGTTATTCAGCACTTGTCAAATAAGCTCTGTACCCTAGGTTGATCAGGTCTGTCAGATGTGGTCTGTTTGGAAAGGTTATAGTTTATAAATAGTTCCAAAATGATCTATGGCTAATGCTCAACCAACATCCAGAGTGAGAAATTAAATCTCATAATCTACTGGTGAGACTTAGAAGACCCGGGAGCATAAGTCATCAATCAGTCAGTTTGATAAAGGAAAGGTCATGACCTGTAGATCTTTCATAAGGGATTCAACATTCACAGAGACAGCAAATACTTACTCTGTGTTCAGAAATGTAATGACCTTCTGGTTTGCCTCAAAACATGCGGCGTGGGTTTGGGGGAATTAGTAGATTTAGATTTTGTGTGGTTTGTGAGATGTAACCATCTTTTGCTGCTATTTGGTGTTTATGACTCAATAAATAATCTACTGCATGATATTCAATAACTGAGTTACCTTACATGATAGCTACAATCTTTCTCTACAACAGTGACAGGAAAAGGGAGTATGGGGGGGGGTGGGGGGAATCTACGTCAGCAATCTACATATCAAAGAGTGAGAGACGACAGCACAGGGCAAGATGCGGGGGTCCCTGGTGGCTCTTAGTGACGTTGCACAGAGATTCAAGTGTTTCTCTCGGCTGCTATAGTAAAACACCCAACAGAGTAGACTATATTATTTCTAAAGTGAAGAGACAAGCCTTGATAAATTTAAAACTAGGAGCATTTGTGCCAAGGACACACTAGTTAGCAGTTAATGACAATGATTGTACAGATTTGACCGGCTTCCTGAATTTTGTCCCTAGCACCCTTCATTCTGTGCACTCTTTCACCTGCTTGTTTCCTGATGCAAAATGCACAAATGTGTATGTCAAATACAAAAATGAAGGAACCTAACAGAAAGGACAATTAACTAAATATAACTAAATGTACAGAAATTGCTTGTGCTAACCTCACAACAACTCCTAACAGTCTCTTAGTGATTTTCCCATTTCTGGTTAGCCACTCTCTTCACTGGCTATAGCTTCTTGCTGCCAATGTGACTCCTGTCTTCCTTTGTCTATGTCTCTTTCTCTCTTAGTTATAGTCTTACCTAGGCAAATATGTCACACATCTAGGCCCTTCCTGGTAGGTAAACATTCTATGTATTTCATCTTAATGGTTGATTGTCAAGAACAGCTACATGATGAGTGCTTAAACACTGGAAAGGAGAAGGAAAAGCAGCCTTTTGCGAAACACCATTCATAAAGACAGCAGCCACTGCTATAATCATGATTTGAACTTTAGTTTGTCCTAGTCTGAACATATTTCTATGTTTGTGTCTTGCAAAGAGCTGATGGCCTGTCCACATTAGATTCTTGTCTTCTATTTACTGTTGATGGATTTCACTCTAAATCATCATGACTCTAACCAAAACAAGCAGACCCTAAATTTCTATGCTCTTGGGTTCTTTCTATGAACTTGGATTCATATAATACCAGCACAGCTTACCAGCAGAGACTCTGTCTCCCAAAAAATCTTGAGTTGAAATTAAGGTTGTTGCAAATATTGTTGTTGCAAATATTGATGTTAACTTACATATTATCAATGTCAAAACAGAACAGAAAATAGCAATAACATAGAAATGATAATACTAATATACAATAACATATGTTTTAATATTAATATTCTTAGGCTTGGAAAAAATGGAGAAGGGGAAAGCAAAAATTCCAGAGTGATGAAAATTTAAAGAAAATAAAACTCTGAAACCTGATGTTTTGGAACAAAGTTACAGTCAAAGATTTGAGCACTTAAAAGACAAGGAAAACTCTCCTATACCTAGGCAGTCTCGATGCATGCTCAATAATCCAGGTAAGGAAATCCTAGAAATTTTATTCTGTTCATCTGGACAAAGTTTTTAAGTGGGAGAAATATTTTGAGACTTATCCAAGTCTCTTCCTCAGTCTCAATTGACTGCAGGTTTCCCCAACCTTATAAACAGTACCTTTGCTTAATCACAGAGACTAGCACCATTGACAAAGGGCCAGTTGATCAGTGATATGCAAAGTGTCCACTGATTAGTAGACGTGTGAACCATTCATAGAGGGTTGAGGAATGGCTGCAATCACAGCATTGTAACTGGCCCTTTGTCAATGGTGCTAGTCTCTGTGATTAAGCAAAGGTACTGTTTATAAGGTTGGGGAAACCTGCAGTCAATTGAGACTGAGGAAGAGACTTGGATAAGTCTCGAAATATTTCTCCCACTTAAAAACTTTGTCCAGATGAACAGAATCAAATTTCTAGGATTTCCTTACCTGGATTATTGAGCATGCATCGAGACATCGAGAGCCACTTTGGCAAGGACGGCCTAAAGCTTGTACGTGAGTATGAGCAAACAGCACGCAAGATGGCAGACTACAGGAACCATCTGAGATTCAGCCTCACATGTAGACAGAGCGGGATCACTCCTAAAAGTCTACAGATGAAATCGTCAGTAAAAGGCCTGCGAGCTAACAAAATCCTCCAGAAGGCACAGAGTCAGCTGCTAAATGAACGGGTGAGACAAACTAACTTCACTATTGATGTTTTAAAATCCAAAGAGGAGCAGATCCACCAAAGACTTTCTTCACTTCTAGATGAGAAAACACTTCAACAGGTGCTTGAGTTCACCGAGAAGTCTCGTCTAGCACAGCATGAAAAGTCTAAAACCAGGCAAAAGAGGAAGTTTGATCTACTTGCTGTGCGCCACAAACACCAGCACACTATGGGGAGTGTCCTCCACAACCAGCAGAGAGAAGGATGCCAGACAGAAACTAAAGATGTGGACAAATGGGTGAAGAACTTGTCTGACAAACAACTCACCCAAGCAGAGAAAAATGTCCTTTCTAAAGGGTTAAATTTTGCGGTCACACCGAAACAAATCCCGCTAATGGAACTGATTACAGCCACAGAATCTGCTATCAGAAACAACAACATTGCTGATTTGGAAGCAGAACAACTGCGGATAAAAGTTTCGGCATGTCTCAGCAATGCAAAACCCCCTGGATCCAATATCAGCATTGAGGAGAGGAAGGCCCTCACGGCACTCAGCAAGGACAACAACATCATCATCCTTCCAGCGGACAAGGGGAGATGCACAGTTGTGCTAAACCAGACAGACTACCATGAGAAAATTTTGTCTCTGCTCAGTGACAAAAATACTTATGAGCCCTTAAAGCGAGATCCAGGTAGTGGTTACAAGAAAAAGGTGATAGATTGTCTTAAGCAGTTAGTTCAGGACAATGCTATTGACCGGACCACATACCACAGATTATACCCAGGGGAATCTACACCAAGTCTGTATGGTTTACCAAAAATACACAAACAGGGTGCTCCTTTAAGACCCATTGTCTGCATGATCAATTCAGTCACGTATAACATCTCCAAGTTCCTGGCCGCTGTTCTTAACCCGGTGGTAGGCAGCTCAAAACACCACATTCAGAACACATTGGATTTCGTGGAGAAAGTGAGAGAGGTCATTATGGAGGCAGAAGAAACCTTGGTCTCATTTGATGTTACATCTCTATTCACTTGTGTCCCACTGACTGAAGCAGTGGAGGTAGTACGTAAGAGATTACAGAATGACCCCACTCTCAGTAAAAGAACCTCTCTCAACGCAGACCAAGTGTGCCTGCTTTTGGAACTGTGTCTTCAATCAACATATTTCATATACAAAAGCCAGTACTACAGGCAGAAGCACGGGTGTGCCATGGGTTCCCCTGTTTCACCTGTAGTAGCCAATCTATATATGGAAGAAGTGGAAAAGAGGGCTCTATCATCCTATCCTGGAACACCACCGAGCCATTGGTTCAGATATGTGGATGACACCTGGGTGAAAATCAGATCTCAGGAGGTACCACAGTTCACAGACCACATCAACGGGGTGGACAAACACATCAAGTTCACCAGAGAGGATATGGAAAATAACAAGCTAGCCTTCTTAGACTGTGAAATTTCCATCGTCAACGGGGGACATTTGAAAGTGGATGTGTACCGTAAACCCACACATACGGACCAGTATCTAAGGTTTGACTCTCACCATCCACTAGAGCACAAACTAGGTGTCATTAGGACTCTACAACACAGAGCTAACACCATTCCCACAGACTCAGAGGCCAGGGAAGCAGAAGAACACCACGTCAAAAAGGCCCTGAGTAAATGTGGATATCCCAGCTGGTCCTTTGTCAAAGCAGGGAGGACACCTAAAGAACGCTCCAAGCAATTCATGAGAGAGGAAGGACATCCACTGCTTAAGCGAAAACCCTTAGTGATCCCGTATGTGTCAGGAGTATCGGAACAGCTGAGGCGCATTTTCTCGAAACATCGGGTCTCAGTGGCTTTCAAACCCCAAAACACGCTACGCCAAAGATTGGTCCATCCCAAGGATCGGGTCCCACGGCACAAACAGAGTAACATAGTTTACGCAGTTAAATGCCAGGAGGAGTGCCGTGAATTGTACATCGGGGAAACCAAGCAGCCACTGGCTAAGCGCATGTCACAACACAGAAGAGCTTCCTCGTCAGGCCAGGACTCCGCAGTCTATTTACATCTACAGGATAGTGGTCACTCCTTTAAAGATGAAGAGGTGCACATCCTGGACAGGGAGGAGCGCTGGTTTGAGAGAGGAATCAAGGAGGCCATTTACGTGAAAAAGGAACGACCATCTCTGAACAGAGGAGGGGGCCTAAGGGTACATCTGTCGCCATCTTACAATGCTGTGATTGCAGCCATTCCTCAACCCTCTATGAATGATTCACACGTCTACTAATCAGTGGACAATTTGCATATCACTGATCAACTGGCCCTTTGTCAATGGTGCTAGTCTCTGTGATTAAGCAAAGGTACTGTTTATAAGGTTGGGGAAACCTGCAGTCAATTGAGACTGAGGAAGAGACTTGGATAAGTCTCAAAATATTTCTCCCACTTAAAAACTTTGTCCAGATGAACAGAATCAAATTTCTAGGATATACCTAGGCAGCAAAATATTTTCTCAAGGTAAATGTATTCACACCAAAACCACAAACATCACCAATTTATAATACATGAGACAGTGCCTGAAACATGTATGACATAATCAACTGGCTTAGCAGCATCTACTTTTTAGTATTTTTATTTTAGAAAGTGCTTTTTATTACTGCTATAATGGAAAATTAATAAATAAGTGGATTAGCTGGATGGTTCATAATTTGCTCACATGGCTTACCTTGCTGTCTTCAAGTGGTGCTGGTCCCAATTTTAGTAGTCTTTGACTGGTTGTACCTCCCTCTGCTCCTTCCTCTCTTGTGCGGGGTGTCACAAGTCCTGAGCTCAGCGTGACTTCTGCTATGTGATAAAGTAACAGCAGAATGAAAACCTTCCTCTCTGTTGATTTCTGTAACAACACACTAAAAGGACATTCAAGGAAAGGACATTGATGAACACACTATACCTGGTGGTTCAGAGTAAAGGGTCAAGATCCCAAGAAAAGTTGTAAGAAATCATAATATGAGATGACCCATACAGAATTCCATGTGTAAAATACATGGTTGAGAATCAGAGCACATGAAAACAAAAATTTGCTTTCATTCAAATTCTTGTGTCAAAAGTTACCTGAAAATTCTAGAGAAATTCCAGATGCCCTAGTCTGTACTTCACACCTTAGATATACTACAGTATACTAAAATGTTTAAACAGCCAGCAATGCTCATGCTCCATCTGTCTTTTTCTTGTTTTTAAATACAGCTTTATTGCCCTAACAGTAACTTTTGTGTTGCTAAATCATTCATAATACAATAAAAATAATGATTATATATACATAGACAGAGAAAAATAAAAAAGTAATTAGGTTCCTTTTAATAACATGGTTAACTCCCGATGGTCTCAAGAAATTACTTCCCTTTTTAGAATGAAAACTAAATCTGCCATGCAGAAATACTGGAATACTATTTCAGTTCAGTTTCCTAGTAATTTTTACTTATTACTATTTTCAGTCCATCTGTCTCTTTCTTGTATCCAGTAGTACTTCAGTACTTCTCCACTGAACCTCTGGGATCCAATGCTGTATCTCATGATGGGGAAAATGCTTTGGTGGTTCTCAAAAGAACCATGCACCCTCCAAGCATCAGTACCCTTTGAGGATAAATTTAAATACTTGTCTGTGTAAGTACACACACGAGGGATAAAAATGAGGGATTTTGACTGTTTATGTAATAATAGCCTCATGTGAGCGGCAGTCACTACGAAAAGAAAGAACACATCACATCATCAATATTTTATAATTTTTCATCAGTAAAGCATTGGTGATAAACTAATCTTACAGTGGTAAAGAAAGATAATGTTTATTGTATTTACGGATTTTATTTCAGAAAGGATATGGTTTAACTCAGTTCATGGACCAGTCTTAGTTGAGCAAAACAGATAAACGGTTTTGTATTTTAGAGTATTATTCCACAAATGACCATTTAAGAACGTTTCCACTATTCAGAATAATCTATTATGACTTATCTGGTTGAACTGTCCAGTTCTTCTGTTAACCCAGCAAATAGTTGTCAGCTTTGCAGTGTGTGTGTGTGTGTGTGTGTGTGCAGAGAAAATAAAGTAATATCATGCACCACAATAAAACTGACTTGGACTCACTGTGTCAGCCACAGGTTGACAGTGGGTGCTAAGATGCCACATCAGCTAGATCCATATTTAGTGTACAATATATCCAGGTGCCCGCTTCCTGAAAATGACATCGATATTAGGAGTGGAAGGCACGATTATATTTATAGCCTCCAGAATCTAGGCAGGTGACCTAAGCATGCTTAGAAACACCTTTTAGCATGTGAGCAAATTGTGAACCAACCATCTACATACACCCAGCCCATGAGAGATTATCCACGACAGTCTTTATGTACATCTGAATTAAGGATACTTCAGCATATCTAAATCCGGTTTTGAGACTGGCCCCAGATCACAAAGCCTTTTCAACTTAGAAAAACAACATCATGAGGAAACAAACTCAAAGAGAGATTATAAAAAATTAACAAGCAACCCTCATGGCTGGTTAATGTGACATTCAAAACATAGTGAGGATATTGCTATTGATTTTGCAGGTGAAGCAACTGCATATTAGAGTGAAGAACAACTGCTGTCCTTGTTACCTTCTCATAAATGACTTTCCTACCTGGTTTGGGCAAAAGGTGTTTCCTTCGTCCTATCTCATCAAGTCCTGTGGGTGCACTCTGGGACAAGGGCAAAGAATGACATCTCTGCAGAGGTGTTTTAAATGCTGAATCATGAGGGCAGATGCCTGGTGGCCGAGAACGCGGCTGCAAAAAATAAATATAAAATTTCCATTAAAAAATGAACAATGAGATTACATGATTTTAAACTTTCATCCTATAAAAAGAAAATTCATAAGAAATGTCATGATAAATGTTTCATACAAGCAGGAATCCTAAAGATACACTCAATTATTAAAGCTAGATGTAATTGTTAAGATCTAAAAGCATCTGGCAAGCAATTGCTCAGCACCTGATAAGAAAACGACTTGAAAGTGGAGTTTGTGACAGTCGCAGATCCTTGCTGCAGAATCCAGCAGATACAATGGCAGAATAAATCTGATCTGAAGAGGCTTTTATTAGACGCAAAGGAACAGAGCTGTTAAAGTAGCTATTATAAATTCCAATTTCATAGCACTTAGTGTTCCACAGTAAAAACAAAGCTAATTCCCAGGAAAAAAAAGTAACTGAAATGCAATCATTCAGCATTAGTGATACAGGACAAACAGCAGGTTAGGGCAAAAAAGAAAGAAAAGTGGGGGCAATACAAATGTCTGTACTCAACTACAAAAAATCAGTTTGTGAGAGTGGGCTAATTATGCTAAAGACAAATGCAAATTAAGACCCACTGAAAACCTCTTGTGGAAGGAACTGAAGACACTGATGCTGGGTTCCTTTTAACACAAACAATTCATTCAAAGTTTACTATAAAGTCCAGTACAGAACGCCTGCCACAACAGGGTCACTGTCTTTTCAGACAGAACTGAATACTAGGAACATTGGCTTTGTAGATAGTGTCAGGTCAGAAATATCATGATGGGTGGGCCCCTCCTATATTAGGAATGCAAACTTCTTGGACACACTTTATAGTTTTGTCTGATTTTAATATATGTTCAGAAAGGGACGTCAGCTTCTCATAAGGACTCTTTTGCCATTTAAGATAAATTACCAAGGTTACCTCCTTTGAAATGAAACAACTTAATGGTGGGATACATTACATAGAACCTCTTCTTCTGCGAGAACATTATCAATTAAAAAAGGGCAGTACGTCAGGTCAGTCACTTCCTGTGGCAGTAGCGCTTGACTTTCTTACTGAACTTACCTCAAGTTCAAGTGTCTCATGTTGACATTTCACTTAGTGTAGACACCAGCTTGTACCAGTTTGGGTACTTTTCATGTCAAGGAAACACTATCTTCTGAGGCTGTGCTAAGAATGACATTAGATGCACTTGGGTCTTAAGCAATCAGTAACGTCCAGGCAACGTATGTGCTTCTCAAATACAACAGGTACCCACATCCTATACAATTCTAAGATCTTCATATATCAAAAACAAAGAAGGTGTAAAACCACAGTTAAGACAGTAAATAGACTGGAAATCCAGCCAGGTATACTTTTATATTTTTCAAGTTTTACATATAAATATTGTACATGTGAAATTAATTCAACTAATGTAAACTTCCCAGAAAATAATTGCCAATCTTACAAAGGTTGTCACTTTCAGCAAATGATTTTATGTATTTTTTACTTTACAAAAGATTGTTAATCTCCTGGTTTAAAACAAATTATTATATCAGTGCAGACCAGGAGGAGAGGCAAAAAAAAAGTTTGCAGATTTCTTTTCTGTCAGTTCCAGTGTTGCTTAATCTAATATCTTTCCCCATTTTATTAGGATTTTTTTAATTATAAGAGTTTCCTTCAAAATGTGTATTTTATGATATTTAAATAAATAATAATAAAAGAAGCAGTAATTCTTATTACTGTTATATTTATAGAACATTATAAATTATGTATATTAATACTGTGTTATTCATACATTTACCGTTTTTAATGATACTGTGTGTGAGTGTGTGTGTATGTGCATGCTCAGTAAGATAGATAGATAGATAGATAGATAGATAGATAGATAGATAGATAGATAGATAGATAGATAGATAGATAGATAGATAGATAGATAGATAGATAAAACTTTAAATTGTAATGTACCAAATAAAGCCAAAATAGTGAGTGATATGCCTTAATACAGAAAAATACCAAAAGAGAGATTAGAAGGTTTTATGATTATAAAGGAACGCTCTTTAACATTGAACCAAAACAAACAACATTGTTTTAAATTAATCCATATAAGGAATATATATCATGAATAGAAATAATTTTGAAGCAGAAAAAAATGAAGCAGAGCTGAATCCCACAGTATCAAGCCAGCAGAGATCAAGATTCTGAAGAAGAACTACTTGCCAAAGTGATAATGAGAAAGTACAAGAAAAGTCTTGAATACAAAAGTAATGTCTAAATTTGAATAAGGACAAATGACAGGTTTTGAACTTCAACCAATTTGTAAGTCTAATACAAAAGAGAAAGATTCATGCTTAAAAGTGTAAACTCTGTGAAAATGAATTCCAGTAGTGAAACAGATCAACATATAAATCCAGAAGAAAGCAGAATTGCTCCATCACCAAAATAAAATTGTGAAAGATATTAAAGCAGCATTCTCAAGACCAAAACCAGAAAGGCACTAAAGGAGAAGTGTTCTTGATGCTACAAGCAGCTCCCAAAACCAAAGTGCTCTCAGAAATTTAGTCTGAAGCTCCCCAAGCATAGATAACAGCAGCGTCTCAGGTATTGTTGTGACAGGTGAAAAAAGACCTTGAAGTGGATGGCATACCCAAGCTGAAACAATTAGTTGATCAGAGGACTTACTCGAGATGGGTGATGAACCTTTGCCTTTTCTGTTGCAGATCTGTCAATCACAGAGTAGGGTCTCTGGCGCGTAATGGACCGGTATTTGAACCGCTGCTTTTGGGTGGGTAGCTCTTTCACAGGAATACATGTAGCACTTTCGTGATCAATAATTTGTAAATTCATCATCAGAAGAGCACTCTTCTCTGAAATCTGGCAAGGCAACTTCAATTTTGTTGAGCAGGCAGAGGTTTGATGATGAATGCTCAGTTTAGGAGACGTCACTATAGACTGGCTGCTACTGGAATCGGGCAGATTTTGGTGGTTCTTGCATTCCTTCTCCACATAATTATGTTCTGTATGATACTTAATATCAAGGATTGAAGAAAAAACATCAACTAATAAAAACAGTGTTTTAAAATTGTTACAAGACCTGTTTTCAATCACTAAACAATTAACATTGTTGGTTTGCAGATTCCCTTGTTACTGAAACATTCCAAGGAATACTTCTGGATTTCCTCTAGTTGTCATTAAGATGGTATGAAAGTGAGCATCTAGAAAATGCAGACTCATGAATGTGCTCACTATGAAAATTTTTCAAAAATGACTGGCAAAATGGACTAAAAGATTACTATACTGCTCAGAATTGAAATTCAAGGAAGGAGCTGGAAAGAAACATTACCCAACATACCAAAAATCTCTGTCAATTTTTAGAAAAAAAAAATCACTTGATTGCTAATTAATACATGCAAGTTAAAATAATCTGGGAAGTTCATGCAAGAAAGTGTTGATGACATATGGATAAAAATAACATTATTTAAATTTTATGAAAATGTCTACATAACAAATGAGTATGAGTTTTGCAATCAAGAAGCTATAACCTGACCATTCTAATTTAACTTTCACTTGTTCCAATTTAGAATTGAGACACAATATTCACAAAAGCAGGTATTGTACAAATTTAGGTCTCTGAAAACATTTTTTTGGAATCTCCAATTATTGCTTGCAATGTTAATGGAATTGTGTCCTTTACTGAAAGAGATTCTGGAAAGCCTAGGTGCCAAATGGCAGAAGGTATTCTAGAGTTAAACCTCTGTACGAAACTTCAGTGTGAACATGTAGACAAATGGTTTTAAACCTTTCATGTGTACTAAATCCTGCAGAAGAGCAACAATTTTAATTCCCTAAAAAAGAGGGTGAGAAATATAAAGAAAGAGAGAGAGAGATCAAAAACTGGAAAAATATGTATTATTCTTCCAGGATGGTAGAGAGCATGTCATTGGTTTATAAGATGTCAGATGTTAAGGATACCTGAACAAGGAGGGCCAGGATGTTCATTTAAAAGTTAGCCCAATGCCGGACAAGACCAAGGAAGAGGTGTTTGGGCTTGGCAGGGAATTTAAAGTATCTCACTAAGAGATTTACTTGAACCTAGAGTTGGAAGGTGTGTTCAAGAAAAGGATCTCCAACAGGAAGAATAAAATCAGGGTTGTGAGGAATAAAGAGAAACAGAAAGAGAGTGTAAACCACTTAATAGGACTACATGAAGACCTTGCAAATTCCACATAGACAATATTTGGAGTGGAATATGAACTCAGTACTCCAAAATTATGAGGTAGTAGCACTAACCATCAGGTCACCTAATCACTTAACAGTAAATCTAAACATTTAAAAACTCATTTGTTTAATTTTCTTTTCATTTTAGTTACTTAATTTCGAAGCTCCAATGCTTCTATAAACCCCATATCTTTCTTTTGATAGTTACCGGAGAGAGTCTCTGACAAGTTTCACCTAATTTTAATGGATTTCATATACAGTAGCTAATGCATCTAAACCTTGTTGCAAACAGGAAGAAGCAGATGTTTTATATGTGTATTATGATCCTCCAGACATGTGCAGAAACTAGGCTTTGCTTTAGACTCCTGAGTGTGCTTAGCACTTAAAAAATCTGAAATAAATTGATATTAACAGGCAAGAATACATTTAGTTTGCATTTCAGCATTTATCCAGAAGATGGTGCAAAAGGATTTTACTCTGTTCTACTGAAGTGCTAACACTGAACTAAACTTAATATTAGCACAATTTGCTATAGCTATACCTCACATCACTTGTCACTGCAGCATTGATAAGCTGATAGTGGCTTTAAATATTAGACTATTTTAATATTTGTGGGGAAAGTACATAAAGTATATATGTATATGCAAAGAAGACTCAGGTCTTTTGATGTGTGCAGCAAGCTGTATGACATGTTCTTCCAGTTTATAGTAGCCAATGTGGTGTTCTACACTGCAGTGTCCTAGGGAAGCAACCTGAGCTCAAAAGAAGCACAATGCCTGAACAAACTTATCAGTAAAGTCTGCTCCATCACATTGCGAATTCTGGACATAAGCTGTTGTGGAAAACGGGATGAAGGCAAAATTGGATGTGATCATGAAAAATCCCCTCCATCCCCTCCTGCAGGCGCACTTTTAGTTAAAGGCTTATTCCACCACAGCATGCTAAGAAGTGCCTTTGGGGGTAATTTCTGCCCATTGCTATTAGGCAATTCAATGTGTCCACCTGATGTACTTGATAAGTGTATTTCTATTTATTTACTTATTGATTGAATGACTGGCTGTATTATCTGCCCTGTGAGTCTGTATTCTTATTTTTATATTTATGCTGCTGTATGCATCTAAATATCTGCATAGAATCAATAAAGTTTATCTAATCTAATCTAAAGTCTTAGATTTAGAAATGGTGGAACCACCTTTCGCAGCATAACCTAAACTAAGCACCTCCTGCATCTAAGGTTCAGCATTCAGGTGGTGTTTTGTCATAGTCCTCCTTTCAAAATGTTCTTACTTCATTAATACTTATGGAATGTCTTGCTGAACTTGAAGCCACAGCACTTCAGTAACTGTATACTTTTACAAAAAATGACAGGTTTTCTCATCTGTAAACAGAACACTGTTTTTTTAGTGTTTTAGTGTTATCTATATATATAAAAGTCAATGTGTGTGTGTGAATGTATGTATGTCCCAGCATCACTTCCGAATGGCTGGAGCAATTTTCATGAAACTTGGTACACGTTTCTCATTGGTCAACTAAAAATACTGTAGGGTGAAATCAACTCTAACCCACCCCCTTCTGGGTAGGGTGGGAGGTGATCTTGCAGTCTTGTATGCATGTTATCATCCAGTTGACACTTGGAACGATCACCAGAGGGCAAACTGGAGGTGACTGCCAGCATTCTTTATGTTTGAGCACCACCATGGCCGGCTCCAAGCGTCAACTAGATGATAACATACAGTACATACAAGACTGCAAGACAAGCACATTAGTGAGTCTTCATTGTTTGTTAATTCATTTTCATTTTTAAAGTTGTTTTTTTTTAAATTAAAGTTTTCTCAAACAATTAAAAAAAACACTTTATTTTCCTCCCGGGCAATGCTGGGTATTTCAGCTAGTTCAACATATAAGTGGCCTTCAGCAAACTTAATACTGGCAGAAATGTTCATTTCTGGAGAGAAGTAGTGTCCTACATGTAATTTGTAACCAGTTATGGACACCACCCTTGTTCACAATATTGCTCTTATTGTAGTCTCATGGATGCAAACATTATTAAGTGCAAATGGTGTATACAGCGTCACCCTAGGGTACTTCATCACCTACTTGAATTTATAGTACAATCTGCAAGGATCTTTACAGAATGTCATTGCTAGGTAGAGTAAACATGGTACTGAATTTCCTTTCCTGACTGAAGTCTTACAGAGTCCCATGTCTTGACATGCTTTTTGTACCTGTTTCCAAATCTATCAGCTTTAAAATCTCCTTTTTTAAGGTCCCATGAAATCCCTTTTGATCAGATCAAGTTGCACTTTACTCTGCCGTGACAAAACAAAATTGCTGAGTAGTTGCATAGATCAGGACATCTCTGTTCTACACTTCGATGTTACAATATTTCAAGCATAGAACATTTGACCTCAGTGACCTTCTTTCCATTGCCACCTTCCTAGAGGCTCTTTGACTTCTCCAGCCTCAACTTTGAATATTTAAAAATAAATAAATCAATAAAGAAAACACAATGTAAAATGTGCATACTACTTATTTAATCAGATTATCTGCATCTAATATTATGACAGTAGATGAATATCAGATTGCACTACAAGAGTCATTCATGCAGGAAATCAGAAAATTCCAATGGGCTCACAAACGTTTTCTCACAACTAGAGTTGTGGAAAAGAAACCATGTTGTTGAAACTGTAATCTACATCAATGACTTATGAAATAAAAAGTGAGAAAATCTAGATACCATAAACTGTGTGTTTCTCTCTTTCCGTGGAAGGACCAGACACGTAATTTAAGAAAAACACATTCCAGTATGTCACCGATTATACCAGGGAAGTTACCCAGTCCAACAAGGTTTTCACAAGGGAGCGGACCACCTCCTTCTGGCAGATGATTCCAGACCACGATAAGAGAAGACAGACAGATGGCCATTAATTAATTTCTTGCGAGAGAGAAAGAAGAACTTCACCTAAGGCTAATGGTGAACATATTGAGTAAAAAGATATTCTAAACCTGACAAGTAGGATTGAAAGGAAAAAAAGGCTGGTTAATTTCCAGGAATTAAACTTGGACTTATTTTTCTATAAACCCCACTCTGTTAACTTGGTAGTGAGCCTAGAACACTGACTGAAGACACCAGAAGAACACTTGTTACAGTCTGTCTTGTTGTTTATTTTTGACTACTAAAAGCATCCAGACTTATTATTGACTATCAAAAGTACTCACACTTTGCCAGTATTATTTATTCAATGTAGAACCTTTTCTGGAGAGGAATATTTATTCTAAGAGTGCATTGCCTGATAAAGTATATCACCACTCAGTATCTATCTATCTATCTATCTATCTATCTATCTATCTATCTATCTATCTATCTATCTATCTATCTATCTATCTATCTATCTATCTATCTATCTATCTATCTATCTATCTATCTATCTATCTATCTATCATGGCAAGACACCTTCATGGTGGTAAAGGGAAGAGAAAGTTCCTAAAATAAACCTCTGCTAGTTCTATTACAGTACAGTATGTCTTGCACAAGGCAGTATGAGAGCATAGAGGCCATGAAGGGATGGTACCTTGTACTACCAAATTTAAACAAAGGAGGCCAAAAGTATAGAAGTGTTCATTTTATTGACTCAACATACAAAGGATGAATAAAGAAAGTATAAATTAAAGTTTAAAAAAAACTTACCATTGTAAACCCTAGCTACATGGTGGCATGACTTGAATACAGGAAAGCACTCCTCTCAGCTCTTTTGTGAACTCTTTTTAGTAAGAATACTATTTCTCTCATTAGTGAGCCATCACACCATTCCATCTCCTGTCTTCTATAATCAAAATACTACTGATCTGAAGAATTTGTTTGTTTTAATGTGTCGCTTTTGTACAATCCTGTAATAACTTCTGAATTCAATAATTGATCTATAAGATGTCAGAGCCACCAATGTTCAGAGCTTTATGGCAGTGCAACAGACCTTCACCCTTCCCAGCTTTACCAAGTAAGACTGCTTATACAGCATATGGGCTATATCATTGTTCCATTCCTTGTACTTTGCAGCTATGTTTTCTGGCCCAGTGACAATGAGGGAAATGACTGTACCTGGCTAAGACTCCTGTTCTCCACCTTTAATAGGAGACCTCACTTCTCCAGGCTGATGCCCATATGCTGTGGACTACCAGCCAAGAGAAATTGTGCCCTACTGTCAATGTTCATTTGCCATATACTATTTCTACAGGGTTAGGCATCCCTGGTGACAGCTAGATGATGACACCTGATGACATCAGGCACCTGATGACAGCTAGATGGTGTCATCTAGCATGCAAGGATCATTAAGTATTTTATTCCAGGTTGCAACTGGCTTTTTCCTGTAGTGGTGTCATGGCATATTGACCTTCTGGGATGTTTAGTACACAGACTGTTGTTGCCCTTACTTCAGCACTAACATGCCAACATATGTTACCAATGCCAGTATATTTTCAATTTTTTCCTCTCATCTTCCCTCTCTCTCTTTCTCTTTTTTTTCTATGGCCTGGTCTTATGTTTGTCCCATGTAATTCTTTCATGTTTTAAAACTCATTCCCCTAAGTCTGATTTTTAGAATTACTGTATAGTGTTTATAGTCAGTATGGCAAGATCTTACAGTAAGCACTTACATTAAATTTGCAGAAATGTCCCAGGATAGGGTATTGGCATAATCTGCTGCATTATGAAATGGATGACTTAAATGTGAGTAGAAACTGAAGTGCTACAGCCATGCAGCAAGACAATAATCAAAAGACTTAAAAAAAGGTTTAAAAATAATACATGTAGAGTTACAGTGTAGTCTGTGTATTCTTCTCTGTGCTCCAGTCATTTATAATTATTGTTAATTAACTATTAATCAGATTGTGTTTTACTCAATAAAATATGGAACCAATTTAGAAAACACTTGTGAATTTTGTGCTGGACCCTTTCCCAGCTGGGATGTTATAATGGAAGGAAACTATGGCAGGAGGCAAAACCAAGCCGGGACAGGGCTGAATAAACATCACATACAAGGGGAAAAATTAGTGAACAGTAGGGAGAAGCTGAGATATAAGGGTGATTACCTCCCCTAGTATAACAGATGGCAGTGCTCTGCCAGGGTGAATCCAGTAAGGATGCCCATAGGCGTTTATGGGAATCGTAGTCCTGAGAAACAACTCTGTCAGGGTCCTAGGGAGCTGCCAGAGGACATTGCAAGGAGAAGGACTTCCTGTTTCAGAAAGCTTCCATCTGACCCAGGACTGCTTCTGTCAGGCTATGGCCCTGTACCGGAAGTACTCCAGGGTCTGACATAAAAGCAAGCCATCCAGCCTCCTCAGTGTCAGAGTCAGGAACCAGAAGGCAAAGCTCACCTGGAGGAGGAAAAGGAGTATTTATTGAAAGATTGTGGAATTGGTCTGTATAAGAAGGTATTTCTGCAATTAAAAATCCTTTATTTTGGGACTTGGGACTGTTTAGTGTGATGTGTCTGGGGTTTTGGGGATCAGTGGCACCCTCTGTCTTTTACACACTCTAAGGAAAAGACACTGCTGTCTACTGCTCTATGCACAATAATCTTGCATTTGGGCCCAACCTCAGCTGCACAGTATTTAAGTCTTAGAATACACTGGGTATCTCAGCCTTCAAAGATCTTTATATTGATAGAATGTTTCACATTTTTTTCAACTGTTGTAAATATGGAATTCCTTTCATACATACATACTGCAATTTTTTCTACTATACCACCTTCAGCAATTCTGGGAAAAAGATTTTTCTACTAATATATCAGTCAAGAGGTGGAATTAGATACAACATTTCTTCTTCTTCAGTTTAAACGAAACACACTGCAATTCAGCTAAAATTATACACTGGACATTCCTTTCCAAATTAAAATTATCTCAAATATATCAGGAATTGGACCCTAAATAAATGATGCAATGTAGGTCAGGCCTCAGATAGGCATATGTTTTGGGATTGTCCAAAACTGAAACCCTTTTGGAAAATGATATTTTCTTCTCTATCAGATAGTGTTAGATTTATGATCATTGCACATTCTCCATTATAGCAGTATTTTCAGTTATTCTAGACAAGCTTAGACTAACTGCACATTGACTTATTCTGCTCTGTTGGACGATCCTAATGCAAATTCCATAAGTCAATGTAACAATGGTATTTTTTATTATCTAAACCTACAGATAATAAAAGTTTTTTTTGCATGGAATTTTGTATAACTTCTTAAGAATTTGTCACAAATTCTTTAATGATATTCTAAAATAAGTCTGCTGAGCTCCTACCAGTGTCTCTGATAAACTCTTTTTGTTCTAATTAATATGATGTAGTATAACACAGTGTGCCCTTTTTGTTACTATTAGCTCTCTGTTTTGGGTGAGTGTGGGAGTTTTAGCATTGATTATGATTATAAAGTTTAGCTGTGTCTGTGATATATGGGATTGTTTGTATTTCAGTTGATCCAAATTCTTAAATTTCCTCTTTTTGATTCAATTAAACCTATGTTTATTGTCATATTATGCACTTTTTTTAATCCATTTTTTGGATCAAAGTTGGAGTCAGGTGCGTAGGATGGTAAAAGCTTGCCTGGGAAGGAGTGGGAAAGAAAAAAATTGGATGAAAAGGAAAGGAAAATAAAGTAAAACAATCGTACCTGTAAATGGTGGAAGAAGTCTGGTTTAAGGCATTTCCTTAACAAAGCCAATTTATTTCACATGGATCTTGTTTGGTTGTAGTTTTGTCAAGGGTGGTTTGTGGCACAGTTATACCCCCAATGATAACAAGTTGAAAGACTGAAAGCTAGCTGAGTATATTTAGTTGAAGCACACTCTGTGCAGCAGGGCTCATGCTAGCCTGAATTATGTACATGATTAAACTAACATGTAAGTGTTTGAGATGCTGCATGGAAGTAAAACAATGGTACCTAGAAATACATTGAAATAGAAAAAGGGTGAAACTGAAAACACCACAAAAGTGGAGTCTCAGCTGTGATTCGGACCAAGAATTCTGGATTTATGAAGGAACAGTATTAACAACTGCCCCACTGGGCTGCCCTACATAGAAATAACATGCTAAATACTCTCTAATCAATGAATTGCTTTCATCTGTACTTGAATGAAAAAGTAATTCAAACTTAAACTGTATGTACTAATAAATGAAGCACAAGTATGTAATACCTAATTGAGCCATTACAAGAAAACACCAGTCCATCAGTGTTATATTAACTTGACCTTCCTGCCATATGTGTCCAATGTCCAATCAGATGTCAATAAAATATCCTTTTCATCTGCTATATGGGTGCCAAAGAAGGACAATACTAACCATTATGCCATAGAAATGTGTGGGTACCTTAGAAGACTAGGCTACAAGGCACTGGTTCCTTGGGTTTCATTTTGAAAGAAATTATGCTAAATGAGAGCATTAGCAAAACTTGCAGAAGAAACAGAAACAGAAATATAACTGGAAGCAAAACTGCACAAATCTAAAAAGGAGGACAAGCTAGCAACTCACACAAACCCCAAGCAAACTGGCTGATGCAGCCATTTATGAGAAGCTGGGCTTTGCAAATAGTGAGCATTTAGGGGACAGAAATCTATTAGTAAAAGAACAGTTCACAAGAAGCTACTTTCCTCACCAAAGGCATAGGTTCCTATTCTCCCTTCATATCTAACCAGAAGAAATAAAAATAATAGAACTAGGTGGAAGACAGCTTGTGAAATTGTATCTTGTGATCAAAAAGTACACTCTTCTTAGACTATGCTTCTGGAAATTGTTTTTGAAGTGGTTTGTTCTACATTTGGTTGTGTCACAGCCTTCTTCAGGACGACAGTTCACATAGGTTACAGATCATTACCTCTTGTTAAAACTTTGTCAGTTTAAAGACATGAACTTATGATGAATCCAGTGGTTCACGATTCTTCACCTTTAGTAATGTACTGTGCATCATTATAAAAGAAATGTTATGTCAATGCAGTGTATGTTTTACCAGTTAACAACAAAAGGGGAACAAGTACTTTCACTGGAACTGGTTCAAGGGGAGTCACTCTTTAGTGGGCATCACTCTTTAGTCAGCACCAACAACTGAGAGAAGAGATAGAGAATTGCAAGGACTCCAAAAAACCCTTATGTAACCATGAAATGAAGTCTGAAGTTACCACAGGCCAGAGGAAGAATCACCTTTCATTTCAGAGGCTCAGTTTGTCAGGATGGGATATGGGCTCCAGCCATGGTCCCTCATTTCATGTGCATTTATCCACTAGCCCTATCTGTCTTCATCTGTTTATTGCCAACATTATTTGTGATACATTAACATTAGAGAAGAAGCTTATGAAATAAAAGGAAGGGGATGACAAGGAGACGCAGCTCAAACAGTCCAACAGAAACCATTAGAATCAGCTCACATAGCATAACATCTTTATAGCAGCCCTCTGTGATATGGGGAATGAGGAAAAAGGATGGAGGTATCAATAATACCCCATCATGCATGTCAGGCAATGAGCAACAGATTTACAGTGAAGATCTGGACATGCAGACAGGAGAAAAAGCAAGATAAGAAGACAGGAATTTTAAATATTTCTTTGTATATGTATGTGAGTGGCAACATAGCCAGAAAAGCACTTGAAAACACTAGGCAAAGACAAATTCCAAACAAAGGCATGGCAAAGGTAAAAATATTAACAATAAAATATTAATTAAGTTAAGGCACTTCACTTGAAAGGGTTCAAACTGCCTGACAAAGTATCTCAAGGGAGCAGTGCTCCTTAGGGTTCCTGTTATGTTTTCCTTTTTTGCTATGGGCTTTCCATTAATATATAAATATGCTGTATAGACAAAGCAGAGATGGGTAATAAGCATATAAGTGAAATTAAAGTATTCATTTGTTCACCACACTTAACCCACTTACCAAGCTCAATCTCTCTGTGCCCCTTGTAGGAAAGTTAAGAGGAGTGAGAGCTGCTACACCCCATTTCAGGAAAGAACAACAGATGTTTCTATTTCCTCTTGACCAAAGTAAAGGTGTACAAAAGTCAAAACAGTATAGTATTGTAACATTTTGTTGTGCTATTTTATCAACATTGTTATAGTTTAGCCAGGGTGTGATTTCAGGCTCAAGGATATTTTCTTGTAATGAATAATTTTTTTTGCTCTTTAAATATTATTTTTGTGTATATTTTGTTACTGATTATATTTTTGTATGTTTTATATATTTTTACAGGTAGCAATTACTTAGTATTTATATATTACATATATTTATGGATTCATGTCTTTTTCTGTTATATGGCCTGTTCGCTTTATGGAGAGCTTAAAGGGATGACCCACAATAACATAGCAGATGGGAAACCACTCTAAGCCTATTTATTCTAAGAGGAGAGGTATGTTCTCCAGAATGGCTTTCAGTTTGGTATTTTAACCATAGTCCTTGTAAGCACTGAATTTTTCCATTTTTTCAGTATTTTTGTTTTAGTTTTGTGAATTACAAATTGGTATATGGATTGATTTTGTTTGCCCTTTAGGTACACCCTTTTTGTTTTTGTTTTGTTTAGCCTGAGACTAAATTTGAGCGGCAAGGTCTCATATTGGCTTCTGAATTTATAGCCTGCAAATTCTGAGCCAGAAAACCATAGCAGATATACTGACAAGATCCAGGATATCTTAATGCTATTTGTATTACAAATTACACATATTTGTAGATATTTTCCTATTGTAAACCTTTTAGCTGTTGTCTAATGGTATTTGCTGCAATTTTTTTCCAACTACAGGCAATTCCAAAATATCAGTTTTTCAACATAAAAAAGCTACAATAGTCCAACTGATAAAGTGTTTGGCGGTATTCATGAAGGTACAGAAAATGTATATAAAATGCAGTGGATCTTTATTAATATTAATCATTATTGCATAAAAATGATCAAATTAGTTTATGATAATTGTGAACTGAAACTTGATACATATAAAACAGTGGCCCCTTTACACCAGGCTTTTACACTTTCTGTACTGGGATTATATTCAAAGATGATTTAGTTGTACTGCATTTAAACCTGGCTCCAGTGTCTTCACTGTGTCCAGATAGAGATCTGATGTCACCTTCTCTGGCCAAAATTCAAATCAGCTTCTGCTTAATTGGTTTCTGTGTGTGGACAGAAAACAGATTTGCATTCATACTTGTATTAAATTTTGTTGCTTTCTATTTTTGACCATCTCCAAATGAGGTGTAAGTAATGCAGTCACAATCTGTTCATAAGTGTATTTACACATTGATTTTAATATAGGAATGTTGTGTAAGAAAAATTAATCTTATCAGTTACATAGTCATTTAAGGGTGATATAGTTATTGTGCATAAAGTGTTTTGGTATACTTTCCACATTAAAATATAGCATCTATCTTAAAAGTTGTATTAAAGGGTTACTAAATGTCAGAAACTTGTTCAAGCATATCAGGAGACAAGATAAAGGTCAACTGACCAACAAAGAAAGTTCTGGGTGATGATTCAAGAAGTTGGCTGACTATCATGTACCCAGTAAGACTTGACAGATGTCATGCACACAGGAACTCAAGAACTATTGAGAAGTATTGTAAGGACCAAGAATGTAGTAGACATAAGGCTTATATTTTTATTATGTGGGCTGGTTGATGTTCTCTGCTGGAAGAGCTCAAGTCTTTTAACCAATCAGAGTAAAAATTCAGATGGTACAAGCCAACAAACCAATTAGAGTATAAAATGTAAGCATTAATTCAGCACTGTTATGTAAATTAATTTATCTGTAAATATAGCTGTCTTTAATTTGTGACCATTCCATCACAGGCTGCTGTGACAGAGTGTATCCTTCTTCTTGACGAGAAATAAAAGACGCAATGGACAAGCTTCCTCCTGCCTGGTTTTTCAGGTTGATAATATAAAAGATATATATTTAAGGTAATGATTTCTTCCACAAAGTACCATTAGAACACCAAAAACACACGTTAATAGTAGATGTGAAGGGGGCCTATCAGGACAAAACTACAAAGTGAATGAAAATGTGATGATTCTTTTTTTATAGTATTGTAGATGTTTTCACACATTTTTCTAAATGTTTTCTATAGATAGATAGATAGATAGATAGATAGATAGATAGATAGATAGATAGATAGATAGATAGATAGATAGATAGATAGATAGATAGATAGATAGATAGATAGATAGATAGATAGATAGATAGATAGATAGATAGATAGATAGATAGATACTTTATTAATCCCAGGGTGAAATTCACATTTAAGTCCAACCTTGTAATATTTCAGTAGAAATGTAAGTATTATAGTGAAAAGAAAATAAATAATTTTGTTTACAAAGATAGCTGATATATTTTGAAACATGAAACACGGAACCTGTAAGAGATATTGCTACAAGTCACACATCACACATTTATACAGCAAGGACTAATGAGAACAAGTACTGAAACAGTTTTTAACATTTTTAAACTATTGAACATGTTCTGGGAAGTTTAGGGAAATTATTATAGTTATTGTAATATTTAATTATTATTTTACTTATAAAATAACACTGTATTTTAATTTATTTAAAAATGATTCAGATTGTAAACATTTCATTAAATGTACAAAACGTTAAAATTAAAGAAAAACAGAAGTTCATTTAACATTTCAAAAGCTAATGAAAGGCTTAATTGAAAACAGAATTTTTTGATAGTTTGTTCTTGAGTCTGGGCTTTACAGAATAAGTGTCCTAATCTTTCTTTTTCCATCTTGGTACATGAAAAGGAATGCATGCACAATGTTTTGTGCATGTAAAAAATGATTAGCATTTCTTCTCATTGTGGTTTTAACAAGTTATAGGAAATAAAACATACAGTGCAACTTGTAATTATTGTTATATAAAGTACCTAGGAACTACTACCAACACAAAGGCTCATTTTCACACAAAAATAGTACCTGGTGCTTATGCTAGACAATATGGTAATAAGTGTGTTGCAGACTGTAATTGGGTATTATCAGTCTTTCTTTGGAGAGTGTTCAGATACTTGAACACCATTTCCACAAAAAATAAATAAATAAATAATAAGTCAACCATAACTAAATGAAATACAACTTGTCTACTGATAGACTGCTTAGTAAAATATTTTTCAGATTGAACCTTTAATAGATTTTTGGTCTATAGCCAAAATGTAAGAAGGAAAAATCTGCCAAAATGTATGCATATGCATATATTTGTTATTCAGACAAATTTTGACATTCGTGACTTAAAATATAGCAAAATCTCTTTCCAGGTAAAGCTTGATTTCAGCTAAAGGGCTTGTCAAATTTTTCAGCATTTCCATTGTATTGTATGGAACCCCTGAAATCGCAAAAATGTGTGTTTTTTACCTTGTGGGAACAAATGCTAAGGTTTGGGAAAATAAGTTACTGTCTTGAGTACACAAGTTATTACTTGTGAAAACAAGATCTATTTTTTATGTAAATAAAATAATGCCTACTAAGAACAAGATCCTTATGATGTTTGCATAACATTTTGTCTTGTGGGTGCCTGATCCATTTGCTATGCACATACATTATTATCTTTTGCTGGTAAAGACAATCAATTGATAATATGAAAAAAACGAACCTAGATCGATTAAACAGTGTTTACCATGACCCTCTCTGAATAACATCTTTATTGTCTTTTACGCTCACTTTCATAATTTCAGTTCACAAGATACAGATCCTGCTCAGAAAATATATAGATCTTGTGCCCAAAAGATCACAATTTGTGTGTACAGCATATGAATCTTGCACCCACAAAGCAATATTTTCTGTACACATAATACAGATTGTGATCTTACAAGATAATAACTTGTTCCCACAATCTAAGAACTTGTTCCAACAGGATGAAATAATACAAACTTTTGAGACATTGAGGGCTCCACAAGTATTGTGTTATGGCAAAAAAAAAGATATTTTAATCTCTCTTTTATTGAATCAAGCATGACTACTACTACTACTTTAGTTTTTTTTTCCCATTTTTAAAATTATAAGTTCATCAAAATGTCTGAAGCATTTACATTCAAACCTTTAAGTAAATTCAACAAAATTCTAGCTTTTCAGAATCTTTCACTCTTACTAGCTTGTCCCACCATTCATCTTTTTAACCCTTTCCTGTGAAATGAGCATAGGCAATTTGAAAGCCCACTGCCAGCAGATTTTCCTGTAGAAATCTGTATAAAGCTTAATTAAGACAATTACAAGTTTAGCGGCACTGAATGAAGTATTATCTTGTTCACTCTGTTGCTGTTTGAGGGTGGTATGAAAAGAGCTGCATGATAGAGAGAGAGAGAGTGATGCTTGCTTTCAGACCTCACCAGCTGGTCAACCAAGCAGCTATTGGCAGTGCCTCCTGCCTGTTTACCTAAAACACCAGACACCCTCCAGCACAGTAGTACTCAACCTTTTTTGCCCCATGCACTTCCTTAACCATTCATCAGAATGTCATCCCCCAGCCCAATATTGAATTGAAAGTATTATGAACATATTATTGAAATTTCATTTTTTTATACATTAGTACATATACATTTACTTGGATCATTATTGTAGACAATTTTTGCAAAATTATTACCAATGAAAATGTTGAAGAATTTTAAAACTTCAACAGATTCCGTTTCACTTTTTCATAACAATTTTAGGCTGAAGAATACTTATCAAGAACTTTTTCAATTGCCAATCTCAATAGATTTTGCACCAAACCTAATCTAACATTTATTGCAGGAAAATATTGTCTGAATTCATTTTCCATTGATGTCAAATGCACCAAAATTTAATTTTTTGGAAAATTCCAAAAGCATTTTGTCATCCTTACCCACAGTAAGAACTAATGACAAATTTTCTAACATTATTTGCATTGACCTCTCTTTTCCTAATTTTCCAGCTTGCAGGTGAAAGCCTTCCAGGAATCAATTAATTTTATTATGGTTGTATTCCTTTCTTGCATCTGAAGATTTAGTTTAACTTAATCAGCTACTCAAAAATGTCGACCAAATAGGCAAGGTGCATGATCCATTTCTCACTTTCCAGCCAAGCTAAATATTTAATTTTACCTTGAAGTTCAAAGAATAATTTGAGCTTATTTCTAAGCTCAAATAGACAGACAGACAGACAGACAGACAGACAGACAGACAGACAGACAGACAGACAGACAGACAGACAGACAGACAGACAGACAGATAGACAGATAGATAGATAGATAGATAGATAGATAGATAGATAGATAGATAGATAGATAGATTATTAATCCCAAACAATAACAAAACAATATTAAATTAAAGAGTAATAAAAATGTAGGTAAAAACAGACAATAACTTTGAATAATGTTAACGTTTACACCCCCTTGAAGAGTCACATAGTTTGGGGGAGGAACGATCTCCTCAGTCTGTCAGTGGAGCAGGACAGTGACAGCAGTCTGTCGGTGAAGCTGCTCCTCTGTCTGGAGATGACACTGTTTAGTAGATGCAGTGGATTCTCCATAATTGATAGGAGCCTGCTCAGTGCCCGTCGCTCTGCCACGGATGTCAAACTGTCCAGCTCCATGCCTACAATAGAGCCTGCCTTCCTCACCAGTTTGTCCAGGCGTGAGGCGTCCTTCTTCTTAATGCTGCCTCCCCAGCACACCACCGCGTAGAAGAGGGCGCTCACCACAACCGTCTGATAGAACATCTTCAGCATCTTATTGCAGATGTTGAAGGACGCCAGTCTTCTAAGGAAGTATATCCAGCTCTGTCCTCTCTTGCACAGAGAATCAGTATTGGCAGTCCAGTCCAATTTGTCATCCAGCTGTACTCCCAGGTATTTATAGGTCTCTACCCTCTGCACACAGTCACCTCTGATAATCACAGGGTCCAGGAGGGGGTTTGAGTCGCACCATTGAGTGTAGGTGGTTTGAGTCGCACCATTTAACAAAGTCCTTAATGAGGTTCCTATACTCCTCCTCCTGCCCACTCCTGATGCAGCCCACGATAGCAGTGTCGTCAGCGAACTTTTGCACATGGCAGGACTCCAAGTTGTATTGGAAGTCTGATGTATATAGGCTGAACAGGACCAGAGAAAGTACAGTCCCCTGCAGCGCTCCTGTGTTGCTGAGCACAATGTCAGACCTGCAGTTCCCGAGACGCACATACTGAGGTCTGTTTGTAAGATAGTCCATGATCCATGCCACTAGGTATGAATCTACTCCCATTTCTGTCAGCTTGTCCCTAAGGAGCAGAGGTTGGATGGTGTTGAAGGCACTAGAGAAGTCTAGAAACATAATTCTTACAGCACCACTGCCTCTGTCCAAGGGGGAGAGTGATCGGTGTAGCATATAGATGATGGCATCCTTCGCTCCCACCTTCTCCTGGTATGCGAACTGCAGAGGGTCGAGGGAGTGGCATATCTGTGGCCTCAGGTGGTGAAGCAGCAGCCGCTCCATGGTCTTCATCACATGTGACGTCAAAGTGACAGGCTGGAAGTCGTTCAGCTCACTAGGACGTGATACCTTTGGGACTGGGGTAGTACAAGATGTTTTCCAAAGCCTCGGGACTCTCCCCTGTTCCAGGCTCAGGTTGAAGATGCGCTGTAGAGGACTCCCCAGCTCCAGCGCACAGACCTTCAG